>NC_084839.1:96678416-97427791 GCF_033115175.1 Lepus europaeus
ACTGAAAGCTGTGGGATCCCTGTGACGTTGGGGTTTTTTTATCAACGCCTGGCAATTAAAAGAGAGATCATTTGTCTTTCTAAAATAAGTTCAAATTCCTTCTTGAATTCTCCTAGTGGTTCATCTCTCTGTAGATTGAAAATCATATTAGAAAATATTGAGAAAATGCAATGTTTTGGAGAGGTCCAATGACCAAAGTGAGCAACATTCCTGTCCTAAACCAACAGACATATTTCTGTGTTGTGCCAGCTCAGGTTTCAGAAACACAGCACCTTCAGATGGCTGACTAAAGATAGTTCAACACAGGATTGCTCAGGTGGGCAGGCTCCTTTTAGCACAGAAGGGCAGTAGAACAATCCAGAACTAGCAATGCCCTTAGCCTGTAAGGAGTCCGGGAAGAAGCTGTCAGTATAGAAGTGGACTGCAAGGAGCAGAATGTGGCAAAATTGGAAAGATATGGCCTCTCTCCTCTGCCTGTCCAGTTTCCAGTATCTCGCTGGCGCCTTTCATCCTCCAGACCCAATCAGAACTTGACAAACGAGAGGAAAGAATTAGCTTGGTCAAGATTGATGCCTCATGGGCTGGTTGCCAAGAAAGAGTTGGCTGCCTTCAAAGCTCTGGAGACAATGCCTGAAGCCTAGTTCTTATGGCTGTCAATCCTGGACAATTTCATGGACTGGCCACCTGAGCTCATACTCACTGGGCTCTCACATATTCAGCTGGTGGGAGAAGGCTAAAATTAAAGTAATGGACATATTGTGCTTCAATCAGTCATGCAGCCCCTGGCCACAGCTGTGGTTAGATGGAGCTGTGCTTCCAAAGTCAAGCCCCTTAAAATTCACACCCCAGAGCCTTCGTCACACCATCCAGTCCCACTAGACCTCTGTGTGTTTCTCTAGGATGAATGGGGCATTTGGAAGTCACGTGGATCTGTTCTCCTGAGTCTCCCCGGTAAGTGCCAGAGATGAGTGCTATCTAGTCAGTTACTGTTGTAGGCGCTCAGCAGGAAAGCTGCAGGTGTAACCTAAAGAGGTGAGTCAACCTCTATACCCAACACTATGAAAACGTGTGTGGATTGATCTGGAAAGGCAGCTAGTGTTAGGTAGTTTTGGATGATATTTCTCTCTCTCTCTCTCTCTCTCTCTCTCACACACACACACATACACACATGCACACACAACACATGCACACATATGCAATCATATCCCCATTTTATGCATTAGAACCTAAAGCTATGAGAGTTTAGGCTACATACTCAGTGAGTGTGCTGAGATCACTGATCCTCCCTTATGATAGAATGCCTCCAGGTTTTCAGCACTGAGACCACTCATGCTTACTCCATCTGCTGCTTACATGGGTGGAGGGAGTAGCTGTTGGCAAATGGACTTCTGTCCATCTCTGTTATCGAGGGACTGGTTAGTCTTTCCCATTATCTTTATGTTGAATGCCCAATGAAGTGTCATGATACTAACGTTAGCAATTCTGTCAATCACTATGAAAATTCTCATGGGTGGATTTTCTATATGTTCACCTCATTCTTCATATTTCTCACTTAATTTTCTAAACAATCTTAGTTGACATTTTAAGCATAGAAAACAGAGGCTCAGAGAAGGTAAAGAATTCGCCTAAATTCACACAGCTGGTACATGGCACAGCCTGTTTCAAATCTAGGTTTAAATTCAAGTGTTAAACTATATTCCAGCATACCAAATGTAGGATTATGAAATAGCATGGAGCTTGTAATCTGGGTGCCATAAGGTAACTCCTGGTATCTGAGGCCAAGCCCCAAAAGAAACAAAGCTTCAGAGGTCATATGATGTTTAAGTTGAAGGAACCCTTATGGTCCATCACTTATTTGGAAAATCAGTCTGAGCTTCCTGATATTATGCCCCATGTCCTAGAAACTGACCCCCAGGCAACCAAGGTGCTTCATATGGCTCCAAATATGCTGCCATGTGGCTGCCCCAGCATGGGATGAATTCAACAGAGCGTTTACCTGGGATTCCATGCCTCACGGGATAAATATGTGCCTTTGAAAGAGAAGCCACCTTATTTCAAATGTGAGTTTAATAAGCTGAGCTATGATCATATGCATGATACTGAGAACAATCTAGAGGAATGTCTAGTAAGACAGGGACCACTGAATGAGACTCTATTTTATAACTGTGAAACCCAACAAGCTTCAATGTGTGCTAGTCCTCAAGAGAGAAATTGCCCATCTCACTCCATTGAGTAATTGCTGATATTTACTTAAAGATGGATTTTAAAAAACCTTTGGGACAATAAATAAGTACTTAAAAGTCACTTTAAAGTCCCAAACCATTAGCAGAAGAATGATGAACACAATTATCTTTACCAAATGTATTTTCACCAACTCATCATTTTAAAGTTCATTTAGCCCTGATTAGCATTCTTTAAAAAATGGATTGGGTAGCTTTGTCAGAACACAAATCCATATATATTTCAGGTTAATATTTAATTGATGGCAATTAAGATTGGATCTCAATTAATAAGAAAATACAGGAACTGCTCCTTTTTGTTATCTGCAAATACTCACATGACATTCAGCATGTTGCCTACACCCATGTGCACCTGAGTTTTCTCTGAAGAATAAAATGGAGAAAGTGGCCAGGTGAGTTCTCAGTGCCCTTTTAGCTCCAGCGTCCTGTGGTTCTAGGATTCTTCGAATACTAGTTATTTTGGGGAGTCACAATGAGCAATGACGATAACCACAGTGTGGTGTTGGTGGTGTTGCACTTGTCCGTTGGCTGTTTATTACGTGTTTCTCTATGTATCTTGAAAGATGCTACTGTTATAGAATGCTTCCAAACCTGGCAGGGGAAATCATAACCCCCAAAAGCAGGTCAGCTCACCTAATAGCCAGAAAGCCAATTACTGACATCAGGGTGGTGGAAGAAAGTAAGAGTTTATTTAGCAATGGACAGAGCAAAGAGTTGGGCAACCATAGCTCAATTCTCGGATTTGCTAAAGGATCAAAAGTGGGGAATATCACAGATTGAAGGTGGGGTTGAGCAGGGTATGATCAGCTTGTGGGCATGCCCCTAGTTGGCCCACAGTGTTTGTGGCCTTCCTTGGATAGATCAGCAATAGAAGTGGGTGTGTTCTTCTGAAGCTGCTGTGAAAGCCAAGTGGGCTCCAGCCTATCTGAGACCTATGGGTAGATTGGTTACTACATTGTGTGATTGGGGCTTGAAGTTCCTGAAAACATCTCAGAATGGAGTCTGGCATTAGGATGTTAGAGGTGATAATTGAATTGCAAGTCTTGCTATCTGGATTCCTGCAGGGCTGGCCTTAACCCTCGCACCACTCCTTTAATTAAATGAGTTAACCTTTAGTAACAAAATGACTTTTAATCATCGGAGGTAGGGAGACTGGGACCTGAGAAAATCTGAATCGGAGGCCTTGGGGTGGGAGTTCAGTTTCACTTCAATCGAATTGTGCTCAGCCCACATCGCTGTGGTTCTTTACATCCACGATGGTGCCTCTTTCTCTCTGCTCCATTAGCTTGGCTGAGGCCTGGGAACCTGCGGCCAATTCTCTCCAGCTGGGGCAGCTGAAGCAGAGCTGCAAACAGACAGGATGATGGAAAGCCTGGGTCCATCCCCAGGACGTCTTGCTGGGCCTGCCCCACTGCACAGGGAAACGTCTAGGATCAGCGGAGCGGTATGTGGTAAAGTATGTCAGGTTTATGAGAGCAAAAGCGTTCTCAGGGAGAAATAGCTACTAACAGCCCAGTGACTAAAGCTCTAACACAATTCTCCATTTACTTCCTTCAGGGCTGAAAATATATATACAAACAGCTCAACTTCTCTACATCTCTCCTTATAGAAACTTGGCTTTTACATCATTGCTGTGACACTCTGATAGTCCTGTAGACTACATACAGTCAGATGTGATAGTCCTGTAGACTACATACAGTCAGAGGTGATAGTCCTGTAGACTACATACAGTCAGATGTGATAGTCCTGTAGACTACATACAGTCAGAGGTGATAGTCCTGTAGACTACATACAGTCAGAGGTGATAGTCCTGTAGACTACATACAGTCAGAGGTGATAGTCCTGTAGACTACATACAGTCAGATGTGATAGTCCTGTAGACTACATACAGTCAGATGTGATAGTCCTGTAGACTACATACAGTCAGAGGTGATAGTCCTGTAGACTACATACAGTCAGATGTGATAGTCCTGTAGACTACATACAGTCAGATGTGATAGTCCTGTAGACTACATACAGTCAGATGTATCTTCCTACCAGATTCAGCAGCTGGAGATCAACAACATTTAGAAAACAATACAACTGTACTGAACATGTAAGGACTTTCTTTTCTTATCATTATCCCCTAAACAATACAGTAGATTAACTACCTTCATAGCTTCTACCTTAAATTAGGCATCATATGTAATCTAGAGATGAGTTAGAGTACACAGAGAGATGATATAGATTATATGCAATTCTATGGCAAGGCTTGAGCAATTTGGGATTTTGGATTGAGGGGCAGGAGGGCTGTCCTGGAACCAATTCCCCCGTGGATCCTGTGGGACAGCTGTATTTCCTCTCCTTTTCCTGGCACACCATTCATAAAATACATGTAAACTTCAAAGTGGTAAGTGTCTTTTGTATGCTATTGACTTGACCCATGGTGGGCAGACCTAGTAGCTTCAGGATAGGGCTGATCATGGGAGAAACAAGGTAGGAGTAGAAGGCTTGGGACTTCCAGGAAAGGGGAAAGGGAACTGTCTGAAGGTTGAGTTCATCACCAAAGGCCCCCAGTGTAACCAAACACGTATTTGTAATGAAGCATCTGTCAAACCCCAAGAGGACTGGGTTTGGGAGCTTCCAGATAGCTGAACACACGGAGGTTTCTGGAATGTGCTGAGTCTAGAGGATCCCCGAATCTCTACACCCCTCCCACAGGCCTGGTCCTGTCAATCTGACCTTCTGGGTTCTTTACCTGTTTTAGCAGCAAAAGTATCACATCCCAGGAAACCCCTCACTCTAAGCAAGTGGAGATAATCCCAGTCTGTCCTGACTGTACAAGTGAAAGGGAGTGTTGTAGATGCAGGGCAAACTGGGAGAGCTGGTCACCATACTTCAGAGTCATGGACAGCCATCAGTGGAAATGACAAGATCATTTTTAAAAATGTACAGCTGGGGCTGGCACTGTGGCGTAGAGGGAAAAGCTGTCATCTCCAGTGCCAGCATCCTATATGGGCACCGGTTTGAGCTAGTCCCAGCTGCTCCACTTCTGATCCAGCTCTCTGCTATGGCCTGGGAAAGCAGTGGAGGATGGCCCAAGTCCTTGGGCCTCTGCAGCCATGCGTGAGACCTGGAAGAAGCTCCTGACTCGGCTTCGGATCATCGCAGTTCCAGCCATTGCAGCTAATTGGGGAGTGAACCAGCGGATGGAAGACCTCTCCCTCGCTCTCTCTCTCTCTCTCTCTCTCTGCCTCTCCTTCTCTCTCTTTGTAACTCTGACTTTCAAACAAATAAATAAATCTTTTTAAAAAATGTACAGCTGCTGGTGGAGAAAAGATTAAATAAACATAAGATCTGAAGCCAATAGTTAGGTGCCTGACGTGGTGGTTAAGACACCAGTTAGGAAAACTGACCCTGGACTCTGGCTCCTGACTCCACTTCCTGCTAACGCCGACCCTGGGAGGCAGCAGCTGATGATCTGAGTAATTGGATCCCTGCTGGTGTTAGGGCAGGCAGTTCCCAGGCTCTGACCACTGAATTCCAGTGATCAAGTATGTGGAAAAAACCACAGCTTCACAGGAACCAGGGAAATGAGACAGGGTCAAATCTTCCCTGCCCCAAAGAGGACTCCATCTCCAAAGTCACCTTGAAGATCTGGTCTGATCCCACAGGGCTAAAATAGACTCTCCACTCTTTCAAGATAAGTCCCTTCCCATTCTACAGAAACCCCTCCCCTGGGGAGGGATACCCCACTTTCTGATTAAGATACAGACAAGCTGATTGATAGTCCTACTTGCTGATGGAGCAGCTTCCTACTTGGATCTTTCCCAAGTGTACTTTGCTTCACACACTTTGCTCCGTGCTTGACTCATGTTGGCTCTGAATTCTTTCTCTGCCAAGTTCAAGAACAGAAGCTGCAGTTTTTTCTGCATCAGAAACCGATAACATTGCCTGCCACCCATATGGGACAATTAGATTGAGATCTGGCTCCCAGCTTTAGCCAATCCCAGATCTGTCTACTGCAAGCATTTGGGAAGTAAACCAGCAAATGGGAGCTCTGTTGGTGTGTGTGTTTGCCTTTCAAATACATAAAGATTTGAAAAAAAAAAAAAAAGATGTGAGCCCAAGAAATGAACTGTGAGGCTAATACAGTTGAGATGTCGACTTGGATGCAAATAAAAAAGGAGTAGCTGCAGCTGATGGAAGGGATCTGTTGCCACGGACACTGGTGGAGGTGATTGCCAAGTTTGTGGCTCCCAGTGGGTGAATGAGTGCTGATGCCTTTATCTGAAATAAAAACCAGGGCCAGGAAGTAGTTAGGGGGTGGGGGCAGGAGTTAGGTTGGACATGTGAGTCTGAAGCACTTCTGCCTTTCAGACGGTGGCTTTGCCAAGTCACTGGAGCTTGGCGAAAGCTGATTTTAAGTAGTCTGACTCCGAGCAGGGAAGTCTAGAAAGAAGATTCTCACCTGGGAGTTGTCAAGTAGTGGTTGCAGCATTTTGATTTTTACTGAGATAACTGAGGGAGGAAATGTGGTGTGAGAATGGGGTCAATGGACTGAGCCAATATGTGAAAAAACGGCAAAGGCAGGTAATCCAGGAAACAGAGCCGAAGATGTGTTGCCAGAGAGATGGGAGGAACACAGGAGACAGGCTGTCCTGAATCCAGGGCTCAGTGGATTTCAGGACAGATGAGAAGTGGGAAGGGAACCTCAAAACCACCGTGGAATTTGCAAGTTTTAAGTCATTGTTGAAATTATTTATAACCTTAGAGAGGGAACTGAATTATGCTTTCAGATATTAGTCAGTAATGTCAGTTTCTGGTGCTATGAACCATTTGGAGCATAGGCTACATTTACAAAAGGATAAAAAAAATGCTCATTTCTGTACATTCAATCCACAACTCAGGCACTCCTCTGAGTGTTTTGTGGTACCCCACTGCTTTTACTCTGGAATTGTGAGAAACTTGGCATGCTGGAGCTACACAGCTGAAGTCTTCTTTGAACAGCACTCAAAGGTGAGGAAATATGGCTCCTACTCAACTTGTTTTGATTGTACAACACATACTTAGCTTCAGACACTACAAAGAAGTGTATGATTTGTCAAAAGGAAGCAGCAAATGCTTTATCTTAAAAGATGTATTGTAGCAGGAACTGGAAAACTGTTTCAATGAAGGACCAGAGTCAAGATTTTGCACTTTGGTAGCCAAGCGACAAAATGGAGGCTGCATGCAGGCATTGTTATAGAGGAGAAAAGAATTCCACAAATTCAAAACTGTCATAGTAGTAACTGAATGCAACTTTATGTGAAAGAGGTTGACTAATGAAAATCATGTTTTTTTTAGAAGGGACAATTTAATTGATATTCAGCTAATGTTTCACTATTATTATATTGATTGCAAGTATACACCTTGAAAATTCATTCCTAATTCATTCTTAATCTGCAAACCACACAAATCAAGCAGCAGACCAGATTTGGCCTGTGGCCCATGATTTGCCAATTCTTACATTAATACACAAATATCATAAATATATGTGTGTGTGTGTGTGTGTATTTAGTCTGCAGAATGGCAGAGAGGCAGAGACAAAGAGATAAAGAGATCTTCCAACTGCTGGTTCACTCGTCAAATAGCCACAATGTCCAGGGCTGATCCAGGCTGAAGTCAGAAGCCAGGAGCTGGGAACTCCGCCCAGGTTTCCCACACAGTGACAGAGACCTAAGCATTTGGGACATCTTCCATTGCCTTCCCAGTCATATTAGTGGGGAGTTGGATTGAACTGGCACTCTGATATGGAATGCCAGTAAGCCAGACAGCAGCTTAACCCACTGCATCACAACACCAACACCAGAATATGTCTTTTTTTAATGTCTGAATTAGTGGGAAGTAATTCCAATGTCCCATAACAGATAAAATATAATTGAGGTTATTTCAGAAAATTGCAAGCATTACTAGGGGAAAAATGGCTTGGAAATATAGGACAGAATTTTTATTTTTGACATATCTGATTTTAACAGACCATTGCTTTTACTTCAAACAAGTTATAAAACACATGTGAAAGTTACCTGTACCAAAACACAGTTGAATGTGTCAACTCTAACAAAAATAATTACAACCATGAGATTTTGAAGACATCATTCATATGCATGATTGCCTGATAGAAACTGTCACAAAAGACTGTGTTGGAACCACACTAGCACACGGAGACCACCGCAAGGAATTCTACAAGGGTATCTGCCCAGCACTTGTCTGTTCAGGGTTACCCTGGTAATTAATCGTCATGGCCAAAGATTATTGTTCTAAAATGTATGATGAAACCCCCTTGTTTTTCCTTTTGAAGCTTTCCCTTGTCTCAAGCTCCATGAATAACCCATATTTACTATAGTAAATGCCATGCCCTGCTATTTCTATATAAAGATCAGTGCTCCTTACAGAGTCTCTCTGTCTCACTCATGACTGCTGTTTGTTTGTTATTTGGGTCATTTCTATTCCATAAAGGGGGACTTCGACAGGTTTAAGAGAAATGGAATTAGAAGTTAAGCTTAATATAGTATAAAACATTTTGAAATCCACGCATGGTTTTTCATAATATACGTTTTCCTCAAACACTTTGAAGACCTCTCATACATCCATATAACACATACTTTGTCTTCTTTTTTATATACTTACTGATTTTAATTTATAGAAGGACTGACACACAGAGAGAAACAGAGATCTTTTATGCTGCTTCACTCCCCAGATTCCTGCAATAGCCAGAGCTGGGCTAGGCTGAAACCAGGAACCAGAAACTCCTTTCAGGTCTGCCACATGGGTGGCAGGAGCCTAAGTATTTAAGACATCATCCGGTGCCTCCCAGGATGCACTAGCAGGAGGTTCAATTGGAAGCAGAGTAGCCAGGACTCAAACCAGGCACTCCAATACAGGAAGCAGGCACCACAAGAGCCACAAAGCCCTCTCACTATCTCGTATTCTTAAAATGTGTGTAACATAGTAGCTTTTCTGTCATTCTGAAAATTATTTTTAAAATTCTTAATCATAATATTTTAAATCTTTTACTTAAACATATCCCAAGGCAAGTTAAACAGTATTTAGCTTTTATTTTTTGTAGAGAAATTTGTTTGCTTCTCACTCATACACACACTGAAACATCATGTTCTGAAAAGAAAACAAAGAAACAAAGGCCTCAGAAATAAGTAGTTGCAATCTTCACTTTGAGTTTGTGACTTAGGTCATTTGACTTGGTTATATTAAACTGATGATAGTGTGCCTTAAGTCAATTCCCTTGGGTTAAGAGAGGGGAAGGATCATTGACTGGATCCTGCCCCTCACTAGTCAGTAAGTCAATGATGACCCCATGGGGAGACAAACACAAAAACCTAAGGGAACCCTGGGCCACCATGTAAGAGAGGTTTCCAGAGCAAGGAAGCAGAAGGGAACCAAGATCCTGCAGGCTACATCTGTGTGAAGCTGGGGACATCTGCTCTGCTCCTAAGCATCTCAGGCACACGTAGTCCAGGAGAGAAGGTCACTCAGACACTGGAACTTCCCTTGACCTCTCTGTCTCTCTGTCTGCCTCTCTCTTTACTTTAAAGTGTTATAAATTTCTTTTTTAAAATGTTTAAAAATATTTATTTTATTTATTTGAAAGGCAGACCTACCCAGGGGGAGGGGGGAAGAAGAGAGACTCAGGAGAGGAGAGAGAGACCTTCCATTCACTGGCTGGTTTACTCCCCAGATGGCTGTAATGGCCACAGCTGGACCAGGCTGAAGCCAGGAGCCAGGAGCTTCATCCGGGTCTCCTGTGTGTGTGCAGGGGCCCAAGCACTTGGGGCCCTAGAACTTGGGCCATCTTCCACCACTTTCCCAGACACATTAGCAGGGACCCAGACTGAAAGTGGAACAGCCAGGACTCAAACCAGAGCCCATATGGGATGCTGGTGTTGCAGGTAGAGGCTTAACCCACTACCCCACAATGCTTTTGTTAATTTATAAAAGAAAAAAATCATTTGAGAAGAAGAGACGTAGACCTCCTAACTGTTGGTTCACTCCTGAAATGCCTGCAATCATGGAGTCTTGGCTGAGCTGAAGTTGGAAACAGGGAATTCAATCTAAGTCTGCCATCTGGGTGACATCATCACTGTCTCCCAGGGTCTGCATTGGTTGGAAGCTGGAATCAGATCTCTACCTCAGGTACTGTGAAATGGAATGTGGGCATCCTAACCAGCATCTTAACCACTGGGCCAACTGCTTGGTCCTCAAGGCTTTTCTTAAAGAGTTTCTCATAGCAGAAACTGTTGCATTGTGATGAAGCACAAGTTAGAGTTTCCTCCATCTCCTCTCTTCTACAGCTATGTGCAGAGAGTGAGGAGGATGATATTCTTAAACTGTAGCTGATGTTAGAAAAAAAACTCTCTCTGGAGATGCACTTACTGGAAATGTGTTCTGCCCTCACTGCTGAGATGTTAAATGCAACTTCCTAGCAAATAGGCTACAATTCTCATAACACCAGTCATCGCATTGTCCCTTAATGAGACTGTTGTCAACTATGACTTTACATGTCAAATGATCTATTTCATAGAATCTTTAATCCCACAGGCCATGTGCTGTCCTTAGAGGTAATCTAGACCAATGTCTTGTTTGGCAAACTAGTTGAGGGTCAAAGAGATAAAACAATTAATTAAAAGAAAGATTCGAGTTGAGTTCTCCAGATTTCCAGGCTGGTGTTGTCTCCCATATCATTCCAATCAGATTATTTTTTTTTTCCTCTTGCTCTTTCACTTCATGTAGCAGAATCTTCCTTTTCCTTTTCAAGTGCTGCCACCATTACTTGCCTGGAGGGCAGTTTTATATTTTAAGGCTCATTTAGTTGATAGTGTTCAGGCAAACAAGACACATTTTCCCCCAGATGCAGTTTTCTTGATGAATTGTAGGATTCAGATCTACCCCAAAAGGTACCTCCTGTGCTTCCCACAAAATGACTCCAGGGCCTAAATTCTTGAACCTTGCAGTTGGAGGAGAACATTCCTGGGGCCAAGCACATGTAGACATAGGATTCTAGAATCCTCATGATGACCCCTTATTTCCAGGGCTCTCCAGAGCCCACGCACCAGAGTAGGAACACAAGTGTCAGCCTCTACTGTAAAGACTTCCACTTTGGACTAGCAGGCTCCAGACTGCTTTATGAGTAAATAAAAAATCCACCTACTGGGACTGGTGTTGTGGTGTAAAGGGTTAGGTCACAACTTGTGCCACCTGAATCCTGTGTGAGAGTCTACACTGGCTTCTGACCCAACTCCCTACTCATGCATCTGGGAAAGCAGAAAAATATGACCCAAGTACATGGGCTCCTGCCAGACATGTGGGAGACCCAGGTGGAGTTCCAGGGTCCTGACTTCTGCCTAGCTCAGGCCAGCTATTTCAGGCATTTGGAAAGTGAACCAGTGGATGGAGTTGTCTTTTTTAATCTCTCTCTCTCTCTCTCTGTCTTTCTCTGAAGTGCTCTGCCTTTCAAACAAATTAATAATATTTTTAAAAAATATATATATTCACCTACCAACATGACAGGGGAAGCTTTGGAGCCCTTCTGTTCCAGGGAACTTCTTTGGTGACCTTTGCTACCTAGAGCATCTGCATTTAATGCACTCTCTTTTTTAAGATTTATTCATTTATTTGAAGGAGAGAGCCTCACACACACACACACACACAGCGAGAGAGAGAGAAAGAGAGAGAGAGAGAGAGAGAGATGTTCCATTGGTTAATTTCTCATATGGCCACAACAGCAGGAATTGGTGAGGCCAAAGCCAGGAGACCAGAGCTCCATTCAAGTTTCCCACATGGATGGCAGGGGCCCACATACTTGGGCAGCATCTACTGTTCTTCCAGACTTATAAGCAGGGAATTGGATTGGAAGCAGAGCAGCCAGGACTTGAATAGGTTCTCTGAAATGGAATTCTGGTCACAATGCAGTCCCTTGCGCCCACTCTTTAGGGGGCCCTTAAAATGGGTGTGGATGAGTTAGTATTAAGCATTCATTTGTCAAATGCAAATTAATATACCTCAGTGCTGGGTCTAGGAAAGATATCTCAGCTAATAAGTACCTGTACCTTGTCGTTGGCCCCCACAAACCAGGGACTTGGCACTGGATTCTTGAAACCAGTAATGAAACAATCAGCTCATAGAATTGGGCACTGGGAACCCTCATTATCACCCCCAAGCACTAGTGAAACTGCATAGTAAGCATATGTCCCACCCAGGGTCTCACAGTACACTGATCCTGTGATATTGAAAGTAGCATAGGAAAGTAGTTGCTTTAGATTTACATGAGGTTGGCGTGGGCATGAGCATCTTAATTTCTCTTCCATGTTCTTGCTTCACACAGAGATAAGAATTCTAAGCAGAGACTAGTAGCATGCACTATAGGAATGGTATTCATTTAACAATGTGGTAATAAACATACATTCACATGTGAGTGAGGGCCACCCCACACAGAGAAACACCCATCATGAGTGGGTCCAGGAGTTGCTCATGAAAGAGTGGTACCTCTAAGTGTGGTCTGTGATGAAGAGACCTCTCTCCAATTTTCAGCCTCTGTATGAGGTACAGGTGGAATCTTAATCAGATTTTAATGAGGTGGGGTCATAGTATGCATCCTGGTCCTGGATGAGACAGGTGCATCCTGGGAAGGTGGATGTATCAAGCTGACAGTTAAAGGGATAAGGGTTGTAAGAATTCCAGCTCATCTAAACTTCAACAAACTGCTTAGTTACTCTACATCAAGGTGACACTCAGTGGAAAGGCCTGGTGGCTGAGGAAGTACCCATAAAGAAAGAGGGTGCTTAGACATCCCAAAAAGAGGTAAAAAGGGATGACATACTATGTCCGAAGACACCGGGAAATGGTCTTCACTTACTAGATTGAAACAACTCGCCAAAGTTGTCCAAGGCTCAGAGACAACGTGGAGACCCTGGATTAGAGAACAGAGCATGCAGATACTGGGACTGCATTAGCTATCGCAGAGGAGAGCTTGCAGAACTCAGGGACCCATGGACCCCTTGAAATAATCAGAACATGCGGATACTCGTTTAGTAAAGAAGAGACCTAGAAATGAATGAACCTCTAGGGAAGAGAGTGTGCAGGCATTGGAAATTGCTCTTTGTGTGTTTATTTCTTCTTTCTTCCACTTATTTGTGTTAATTCCTTCCCTTTTTTCTACATTCTTAAGAGCACTGATTTAAGTATTTTCTTATTTTTAAGTATTTAAAGTATATATTTTTTCTATAGGCATGCTTTAGTTGATCATACCATTTTAATCTGTTGAATTTCCATTTTTCAGGTTCAAAATGCTTTCTGGTTTTTCTCGTGACCATTCTTTGGATCATGCTTTGCTTAGAAGTGTGTTGCTTGGTGGTTATATATTTGGTTAGTTTTCAAGGTATCTTTCTTTTCTTTAATTGTATTTTAATTTATTATAACCAGAGATAAAATCCTGTATGATCTGAATCCTTTTAAATTTACTGAATTGTGTTTCAGTACATTGCTTATCCTGTGAACTGGAAAAGCATATGTAGTGTCTCACTAGATTGAGATGGTAGGCATGTGATCAGATGCTCTGCCTCTCCTGAATTTATTGTCTATTTGCTTATTCATTACACGGAGCAGAGTGTGAAAACTTCCCACAATAGTTTGCAGTTTATCTAGATATCACATTAGAGCTGTAATTCTTTCTTCAGCTGGGTCACTCCCCAAATGTCTACCACAGTCAAGGGTAGACCAGGCCAAAGTCAGGAGCCAAGAGTGCCATCTAGGTCTTCCACACAGAATGCAGGCAGCCGCACACTTGGGCCATCATCTGCTGCCTCTTAGGGTACAGGTTAACAGGAAGCTGGATTGGAAGTGGAACAGCTGGGACTCAAACCAGTCACTCCAACCAACATCGGATGCTGCTGTTCCAAGTGGTAAATTGACCGATGTGCCAAAGGCCTACTCTTCTTTCTGTATTTTAAAGGCACCACTCTATTTTTCCTTTGGATTATATTACTTCTGGTGAAAGTTCAGCAGTCGTTCTTATCATTATTCACCAATGTGGCCTTCTTTCTTCATTACTTTTAAGGTTTTCTTTGTCTTTGGTTTTTACCAGTCTAAAACGATAGGTTATGAGTTTATCTTGCTTCCTAGATTGGTATGTTGATTTCTCATCAAATCTGACATTTTCCATCCCTTATTTGTTCAATTTTTTTTCTGTCCCATTTTGCTTCTACTCTCTTTCTGATACTCCAAGTACATCTATGTTACACTACAGACTATTGAGCGTACACTAATATTTTTAGCCATTTTTCTCTCTGTTTCAGTTTCCATTACCCTATCTCGAGGTCCACTGGCCTTTCTTCTGTCCTAGTTAAACTAACTTAATCTTGTCAGGTAAAATTTTAAATTCAGATATTATGTTGTGCAAGGCAGAATTTTCCATTGGCTCATTTTGTAAACTGTTGCTTTCTATGCAGAGCCCCATCTGTCATTTTTTTATTGCCTTTTCCAACTCCGTGGGCACATTTACTATGGTTGTTGTGAAGTCCTTATGTAATTAGTCCAGCATTTCTTGGCTTTCTGCAAATTCTGGATGTTGCACTGCAGAGTCTAACTGATGCTGACTTCCTGGAAAGAATGTTGAGCTTTATTTTATTCATTTATTAATCAATTGTCCTGATTCTATTGCTATGTTTTTAAGCTTTGCTAGGTAGGTCTGCGGCATCCCTTACTCTAGGTCTTGAGTAGTCCCTCCTGGGGTCTCGGTTGGATGGCTGTGGCATTCAGTTTGTCTGGTGGCACCTCTCATGTCTCCACCTGGTAGCTGTCCTCTGGCAGGCTTCATGGAGTCCCCCCTGTGTACACAGAATTTAGTATTTGACCAAAGACTCGAGGGAATATTTCCACAGAACTCTGAAACTCCTTCTCTATCTATGCACCACCTTTTCTGATATCCTGTCTCTCTTACTCCAGTTGCTTCTGTGACCTTAAATTTTTTCTGTGTTTTCTCTATCGGTATGAAATTCTGGGCTTCATTTGCCTTTGGCATGGCTTGGAAAAGACCTCCAGCAAGGGAGGTGAAGGAAGTACAAGCCATGAGGCTCTCTTCTCTCAGGGACAACAGCCATATTCTGTCCTTAGTCCAATCCTGTCACACAGCTGCCTCGCATATTTTGTCCTGCTTCATTGTTGTTCGAACTGGGAAGACAGATGTTACACCCATTACTGCATCATGGCTCAAACCATCAGCACCAGAACCACTTTTTGTGTGTGTGTGTGTGACAGGCAGAGTGGACAGTAAGAGAGAGAGAGAGAGAGAGAGAGAGAGAGAGAGAGAGGTCTTCCTTTTGCCGTTGGTTCACCCTCCAATGGCTGCCGCGACTGGCGCATCGCGCTGATCCGAAGCCAGGAGCCAGGTGCTTCTCCTGGTCTCCCATGCGGGTACAGGGCCCAAGCACTCGGGCCATCCTCCACTGCACTCCCTGGCCACAGCAGAGAGCTGGCCTGGAAGAGGGGCAACCGGGACAGAATCCGGCGCCCCGACCGGGACTAGAACCCGGTGTGCCGATGCTGCAAGGCGGAGGATTAGCCTATTGAGCCGCGGCGCCGGCCACAGAACTACTTCTAAAATAGTGAAAGTAAATTTTTATTAAGTACACATTGATTGAATTGAGAAATGCTATGGTGGCAGCATTCTATAACTGAAAATGAACTCTTAGGAGTTTCAGGACTTTGCAATTCATTTCTCAACTCTGTAATTTCAGTTGAATCATTTAATCCAGCAAAAACTTAAACATTCTCATGTTCTAGATTTATTTATTTGTATATTTACTTGAAAGGCAGAATGACAGAAAGAGAGGGAGAGACAGGAAGAAAGAGATCTTCTTTCCGTTGGTTCACTCTCTAGATGGCCTCTAACAGCCAGGTCTGGGACAGGTGAAGCCAAGAGCCAAGAACTCCATTCAAGTCTGCTGCATGAGTGACAGGGAACCAAGTACTTGGACCATCATCCACTGCTTCCCAGGTGTATTATCCTGGAGCAGAGCAGCTGAGACTTGAAACTAGTGTTCTGGAGCGAGGCGGCAAGATGGCGGAATAGGCAGGGAGCACACTTAGTCCGGGGGGACAGAAAGTTTAATATAAGTGGAGATACTGCAGGGTCAAGGAAGAGTAGGGGATGAAACAGCAGAGGAAACTCTTCCGGAACTAGTGATTCACAGTGGACCTGCGTGGAGAGCGTGGGAGCCCAAGTTCGGGACACCAGCGGCAGACTCAACGCACCAGCGCTGGAACGCGAGGTGAGCCGAACCTCCATAGCCCGAGATACCAGCAGGCAAGCGGAAAGAGGAGACTAGAGGGAACGAGGCTTGAAACTCCGTGGGGAAAAGTTCACCAGGCTAACTAGAAGAGAGAGAAAAAAAATAAAAAAAAAGTGACTGATACGGACACAAGTTTCTCTCTCTCTGCTCACCTCTCAAAGGCGAGCAAGACAGAGCAGGCGCCATTTTGGACATACGTCATAAGCAGGGCGACCTCAGGTCTGCACCAGCCCTGAGCCTAGCAGAAAAACCTGACTCTGTGGGGAGGGGTGAAATAACAGGAGATTAGCATCTAACTTGGCAACCCAGTGGGAGACTGCAGGAGAATTGGAGCCCACACTGAGGGCAGCAGAGATTCCCTGTGTGGTCCTTGGGAAAGAGCTTCCGATCTCTGGCTCCTGTGGGTATATCATTTGCCTGCTAACTACCTCCAATTACGTTCAGCTGTGCGGAATTACTTCCCTTTTAAATCAAAAAAAGAAAGAGAGATTTACCACACCTAACCTGGGAGTGTCATCCTTGACACACCCTCAACCCTGAGGAACCAAACACAGCTCTCAGTCCACACTCACCTCAAGCCTCTAAGGCTCCACTGAAAGCAGACAGTCCACTTAATATAGAGCCATAGTGTAACAAGAAAAAACACCACAGTGAAGAAACCAAATATCTCCAACATGCCAAACAACAAACGCAAAAACCAAGCTAACAAGAACAAGGAAGAAACTATGACGCCCCCAAATGAAAAAGACACCCCAATTCAAGATTATGAAGATGATGAGATCGAAGCAATGCAAGAAGCGGATCTCAAAAAATTGATAAGAACATTAAGAAGTTCCCAAAAACAAATTCTTGAACTACAGAAATCCTTCATGGACAAGATAGAAAATCTCTCTCGTGAAAGTGAAATATTAAGGAGGAATCAAAATGAAATGAAACAACTAGTGGAACAAGAAACTCTGATAGTGACTAGAAATCATAATGAAATGAAGAGTTCAATAGATCAAATGACAAACACATTAGAGAGCCTTAAAAACAGAATGGGCGAAGCAGAAGAGAGAATATCAGACTTAGAAGACAGAGAACAGGAAAGGAAACAGGCAAACCAAAGAAAAGAAGAAGAAATTAGAAATCTAAAAAATATTGTCGGGAATCTACAGGATACTCTTAAAAAACCCAACATTCGGGTTCTAGGAGTTCCTGAAGGCATGGAGAGGGAGAAAGGATTAGAAGGCATTTTCAGTGAGATACTAGCAGAAAATTTCCCAGGTTTGGAGAAGGACAGAGGCATCTTAGTACAGGAAGCTTATAGAACCCCTAATAAACATGACCAAAAGAGATCCTCACCACGACATGTTGTAATCAAACTCACCACAGTGAAACATAAAGAAAAGATCCTAAAAGGTGCAAGAGAGAAACGTCAGATCACTCTTAGAGGATCTCCAATTAGACTCACAGCAGACTTCTCATCAGAAACCCTACAAGCTAGAAGGGAATGGCGAGACATAGCCCAGGTACTAAGAGAGAAAAACTGCCAGCCCAGAATACTATATCCTGCAAAGCTCTCATTTGTGAATGAAGGTGAAATTAAGACTTTTCATAGCAAACAGAAACTGAAAGAATTTGTTGCCACTCATCCTGCCCTGCAAAAGATGCTTAAAGATGTGTTACACACAGAAACACAGAAACATGGTCACCAATATGAAAGAAGGTAAAGGAAGGAAACCTCACAGCAAAAGATCACAGGAAGCTCAATTTCTCTTTGACATAGAATTAAACTCTGATGCTCTGTGAAAGCAATGTGTTAAAGTAATCTATTATGTTCTCTTGATGTCTGTTAAATTCTAATTGTTCAAAAACAGCTGAATTTTTATTAAGAGCTATGGGTTATTTAAATATGTGCTTATTTTCAAAGATTTGAATAATCACCTTGTAACAATGATCAAATTTGGTCTATGTTATGTCATGATTTTAAGAAACCTTATTTCAACCAGATATTTTGGATTTTGAGCCTTCTTGGCATTCTTGACAGGCATTCAAAAAATCAAAGTTTCAAACAATCTGGTCTCTAAAATTTCCAGTAAATCCTGGACTTTGGTTTTTCCAGTTTAGGCCCAACTGAAAAAATCGAAGGACCTATGTCTCTCATCTTATAGAGACACCAACTAATCAGTCTATTTGGAGTATATTAGAAGTACTGTCAAGATGTGATGTGGTACCAGACTTTAAGTTTCTATAATGGAAAATGCTATTAATACAAATGTTTGAGAATTAAAAAGTCTAATGATCTTGTGTTACTAGACATGATAGTTATCTTAATGAGAAAGCCCCAGAGGCTTAAAGGGTTAAATACTTGTAAAATCCTACAGGTGCTTTCAAAAATACTGTGAAGTAAGCAAGTGCCTCTTGTTGGTTGATGAGTTTATAATTTTAAACATGGCGACTTAAAGTCTTTTGGCATCCACAGTTATATATGATCTGCTGCTCATAAAACTAAAGCGTTGTTGGTTCTGTGTTTAGCTGTCCTCCTATAGGTTCCTATGGACTTTTTCCAGCCACTTTTATTGTATTCAGTACTTTGGGATGGCTCTGTAAACAGATGAAGCCAATAATGTATTAACAGTACCAACTGAGAGAAAGTATGGTTAACTGAGGTTACTAAAAAGAAAAAGCAATTCAAATCAATTGGCAATCGACAAAAAGAGTTAAAGATTTTAAAAGCTATTATTAAAATTGCTATATTGGTCTATTATGCTATATTATATGTGTGTACATATTGTACGTCCACATGGGGAAATTTTATTAAGAGTTTTATTTTAAATGGCTTATAGATAAGATTGTCCATAAATTTAAGCTGCTAAAATCAATCAAAGATACATTTTAATTTGTGTGACCTGAATCTGTGTATGATATGTTTTAGACTTGTTGGTAGAAAGAAACTAAAAACATTTTAGATGGTTGTGCTTAAGTTTACTGGCTAAACAAACTACACCATGTTAGATATTTAAGAGGTGTTTTCAAATACATGATTCTTAAAATTTATAGAAGGCATTGGACATTCTGGTAAATGTTTTCTTAAGTTGTTATCTAATGGTTGAAACGGTTTGCTAAGTATTCATGTGATATTGCTATTGTCAGCAAGCGATCTAGGACTTGCTCCCTCATTTCTCTATTCTAAGCCCAACTTGTTCTTTCATTTCTCTATTCTCTTCAAGGCAGGAAACTAATTCTATTATGAAGGAATCTGTAGGATGCACAATTTAATCTTTAGACCTTATAAAAGAGATGGCTAACATTTTTCTGCAATAGCATAGCCAAAATAAGAACTCAAATAATAATCTCATAGCTAGATTCACTTCGCCATCAGTGAAGTATACAGTAAGTAGAAAAAACCTCCCTTTCAGACCAAAGGGAAAGAAAGTTTTAAAGTGAGAATATAATTTTCCTCATGGGCATTGTCTACCTTAGAAAAACTACTACAGAACATGCCTGTGACTATAGACTTGTAGTCCAGGCCACCGAAGATTAGAGATGGGAAACGGGCACTCCCTTGACTTGCATCCTCTGGTCTGCTTTAACAAAAACCAGGAGGAAAAGAAAGCTAGGCATCAGAAGCAATGGGTGGCAGGCCTATTACTGGCTGATCTGTACAGTGATCTGCCCTCAAGGAGACCCAACAGGCCAGTCCACTGCAGTGGCTTTCAATGTGGTAAGCCTGGGCTTCAGCAGAAGTCAGCTGGTGAAGAGCCCTGGCAGCTCTGCCAAGAGTTGGATCACTGGAAATGGACCTGCCCTGGAGTCGAAGGATGCCCAGGTCAGAGCCACAGATCTTATCGGCTCTAAGCTGAAAAGTCCTTCACTCAGCCCAACTTCCAAAGTGACCACTGCAGCTGAGGGGATGGTCAAGTAGGGTCAGCAACATTGCAGGCAGAACTGTAAATTTCTTGTTAGAGATGCCCCCTGCCTTTACCTGGCCAGCTCTCCTCCCAGGCCAGCCAAGTAATGAAAGTCAACAGAGTGCCTTCCCCTAGGAGGTTCACACCTCCCTTAGAATATACCCCATGTGAAGAGATAGATAGGTCTGGGCCTCTGAATTTACAAGGCCTAAAGCCCAACAGATTATTATCAAGCCCTTTCTATCAGGTTCTATTTGCCTCTCAATCAGAAAACTTAAACAGCACCTTTCTTAGCTCCTCTAATAATGACTCTGTCCTTTGTTCTAGATCCTGTCTAGTGCACTTGGGCCTCATTCCTTTGTAATCATAACCTCTACTCTACCACCAATGGCTCTACTCCCAACATGTGTGTACTGATGGTCCTCTTCCCCACTTAATGCTGTATAATTGTTCAAACCTGGTAAATGCCACTCTTAGGATCATTGGTTACTATCCTCACTCTGTCTTTTATGACCTTGTCTAAATATGATCAGAGTCGGCAAACTTGGAAGGCTTCCATAGCCTTGGCAACTCATGACGACAGCCTAGGGTGGTTACTGGCGCCATAAACTAGAGTGTCAATTTGTTGGGTCAACAACAGGAGCCACTGTGCACTTGCTCCTCATGTGGGATCTCTGTCCTTAATGTGCTGTACATTGTGATTTAATGCTATAACTAGTACTCAAACAGTATGTTTCACTTTGTGTTTCTATGTGGGTGCAAACTGTTGAAATCTTTATCCTAAATTGATCTTCTGTATATAAAGAGAATTGAAAATGAATCTTGATGCAAATGGAAGGGGAGAGGGAGCGGGAGAGGGGAGGGTTGCGGGTGGGAGGGAAGTTATGGGGGGGGGGCAGCCATTGTAATCCATAAGCTGTACACTGGAAATTTATATTCATTAAATAAAAGTTAAAAAAAAAAAAAAGAAACTAGTGTTCTGATACAGGATGCAAGCATTGCAAGTTATGGCTTAACGTATTGCACTAAAATATCAGGCCCAAACTCTCACATTTCTAAATTAAGGAGTGAGTATTGGATTATATGTAAAATGTTTTTGCTTCTGTGGAACACCGATAAAATTCTTGAATTTTTCAGTTTTAAGGAAGTGAATATTTCTCTTTTATATGAGCTCTGATGATAAAAGACAAGAAAAACTGAATACTTAATGTACTATCAAATTGTCTTTTATATGCTGAGCTGAATATTTAGCACATTATAACTATTTAATTTTCCCAAAAGAATAAATGTAATATATCAAACAGCTCGATGAATAATTCTGTCAAGGATTATTCCTCCCAAGTGGAATGGATTGTGTGTTATAGATTAGTTCTAGGAATAAGTTGAATAATGGTTGCTGATTTACTCATTTTGTCTTTTTCTTATAGACTGTTTTATCTTCATTTATTCCACAAATATGCTTTGAGAACTTATTTCAGCCAATCACTATGCTTGCTTCTGTGGCAAAATAATAAGCAAAAATAGAGCTGGTTCTTGTGGTTACAGTTTAGAGATCAGTGGAGGAGAAAGTATTTTTTGTAAAAGATTAATTTATTTGACAGGCAAAATTACAGAAAGAGAGTGTGAAAGGGGGAGGGGCAAGGGAAGAGATGGAGAAAAAGGTTTTCCTTCCTTGGTTCATGCTCCAAGTGTCACAACAGCCAGAGCTGTGCCACCAAAAGCCAGGAGCCAGGTATTTCTTCCGGGTGCAGAGGCCCAAGCACTTGGGCCATCCACAGATGCCTTTTCAGACCATTAGCAGAGAGCTGGATTGGAAGTGGAGCAGCCAGGACATTAACCAGTGCCTGTATGGGATGCCGGTGCCACAGGCGGAGGCTTAACCTACTATGCCAACAACACCAATTCCAACAAGAAACTATTTAATAAAATAAAATAATCATGGAAGTAAGTAGAAGGTTTCAGTTCTAAGACATTGTTCTGCAAGAGGCTATACTTTTAGCTAGAAAGAGGGAAAAAGCAGCACCAAATGCAAAAAAAGATGTAGTTGTCATTCCAAAGCCTAAGGTGAAAAGAAGTTGGGTAAATCTAAGGATCTTCAAGAAAGCAGTGTGAAGGAGCAATAGCAGTGAGGTGAGCCAGGTGCAAAATATACCTATAGTAGAATTAGCGGTCATATGGTTTGGTTTCTGTAAGCCATGTTAAGATGTGTTTTTATCTAAAAGTAATAGGACTCATGTGACATTCCTAAGGTTACACCAAAAATTAAGCCACAAATAAGTCTCAACAAATTTTTTCAAACATTAAAGTCAATCAAAGTGTTTTCTCCAGCCATAGTAGAATGAAAATTAAAATCAATAGCAGAAGGAATATCAGAAAATTTGCAAATATGTGGAAATTTAACACTACATTGAACAACTAGTGGGTCAAAGAAGAAATCACAAACAAATTTATAAAAAAATAAAAAGGTTTTAAGGAATGAAAATGATCATATACTATACCAAAACTTATAAGATACAGCAAAAACAGAGGTCAGAGGGCAATTTACAACTCTATACATCTACATTTAAAAAGAAGAAAGAACAAGGGGGGTTCCAAGATGGCAGAATAGTGGCAGGGCAGTCTGATTTAGGTTGGATGAATTATTATAAAAAAGTGGAGAAAGTCCACTCTCTGGGTAAAGCTGCAGGGGACACTGCAGTGGGATGTCCTACAAAAGTGGTAGAAATGGCCCTGACCTGTGCAGAGAGTGCAACAAGACAACAAAAGACCCAGCAGCTTGGATCTGGGAAGAAGGTGTCTACCCTGATCAACCAGGTAAGATCAGATTGTGTGGGCCACACCGTGATACACACCTGATACAGTGGGGGGGAGGGGGGGCTTAGCAAACTACATCTTTTTTTGAGTCCAACCTGGATCCCTCAGGACAGTGGGGCAATGCTCACCCAGAGGAACAGAAAATAAGCAGCACATCTCCTTCTCTCCCCTTCTCCCTAAAACAACAGTGACCTGCAGCCAGGAGTGGGAGGGCTGGCACCATTTTTGGACACAGGCAAGTAGTGGCTACAACAGCTAGTGTGCACGCACCCAGCAATTATTGGGCTTGCCCTCCACCCAGTCAGTGGGGGCAACCACAGCAGCTCAAGGGCAACCAATGGAGACAGTCTCCACCATGCCAGCTGCACTCACCTGGCAATGGGAGGGGAGGGGCAGCCATCCCTACAGAAGGAAAGTGCTGCCTGTGGGACTCTCCCATATACCCAGTACAATTGTGAAGGGACCAGGGCTGTGGCTGGCAGGTATTTTACATGCCTGTGAACCAGAGATCATACCAGAGAGAAAAACCTGTATTCCCCACTGACAATGAATCTAGTTGGGAGAACGGGACTCAATCCAGCAGGCTGGAACACACATGGACAGCAGCTCTGGGAACACCTTAGTCTCCTTGTGGACAGGATGGGCTAGCAGGGTGGAGTGGTCCCTCTTGCACTCCTTGACCCTGGGAGTCCTTGGAGCTGAGAGTAAGAAAACATTGTGACTACACTAGAGGAAGCAGGGTGTAGCTGGGCTCTGGGCAACCACAGTGCTTCTGCACATCCTCAGAGCTCCTTGGTCGCCTAGAGCAGCTCATAGCAGAGGAAACAGTGTTCATAGGAGGGGCTGCACAGATCATAAGTGTGGTTCATACGGCGGTATGGATGAGTGTTGAACACACCAGGGGCTAACATTTGGGCATTCCTCAGCTTGGAGGAGAAGGGGTGGTCGCACCAACAGAGGTGACCATTCCTCTCCATCCAATTAACCAGAGAAGAGCTACCATGCCCAACTTGGGTGTTTCCCTGGATACCCACCCCATACTGGAGCACTGCCCAAAGCTCCCTGGCCACCACCCACTTCTTGGTATTCACTGAAAATGTGAACACTCCACTAAGCCACAGAGGCATAGCTCAAAGACAGAAGCCATCAGAGGAAAAAGAATACATCCTACAGATGCCTAAAAATAAACGAGGGATTTAAGAAACAAGAATAAGGAAGATACTATGACTCCCCTCCCAAAGAAACACAACAACATTTCTATATTAGAGTGTGAAAATGAAGAGGCTGAGGAAATGCCAGAAATGGAATTCAAAAAGTTAACCCCGCGGCTCACCACCTGCGGCACTGGCACCTCGGGTTCTAGTCCCATTTGGGGCACCGGATTTTGTCTCGGCTGCTCCTCTTCCAGACCAGCTCTCTACTGTGGCCCAGGAAGGCAGTGGAGGATGGCCCGAGTGCTTGGGCCCTGCACCCGCATGGGAGACCGGGAGGAAGCACCTGGCTCCTGGCTTCAGATGGGCACAGTGTGCTGGCCGCAGTGCACCAGCCATAGTGGCCATTTGTGGGGTAAACCAATGGAAAGGAAGATCTTTCTCTCTGTCTCTCTCTCTCACTGTCTAACTCTGCCTGTCAAAAACAAACAAACAAAAAACAATCAGAAGCAAATCCACAAAATAAAGAAAGCCATATATGATGTGAATGAAAATTGCTCTCATAAAATTGAGATTTTAAAAAGAAATCACAATGAAACACTAGTAATGAAGAAGTCAGTAGATCAAATAAAAAATGCAATGGAGAGCCTTAGAATAACTGCACTAGAAGGCAAATCTCTGGAAATTCTACTGTCAGACCAAAAACAAGAAGAAATTAGAAAACTTAAAAACAATGTTGGAGATTTATGGGATAATATCAAACAACCCAACATACAGGTCTTGGGAGTGCCTGAAGATTTGAAAAGAGAGAATGGACTAGAAGGCCTACTTAGTGAAATAATTATAGAAAAATTCTCTAATGTGGGAAATGTCTAAGTACTGGAAGCACAGAGAACTCCTAACAGATATGACCAGAAAAGATCTTCACTACATTGTAGTCAATCTCTCCACAGTAAAGCATAAAGAAAAGATTCTAAAATGTGCATGAGAGAAACACCAGGTTACTTTCAGAGGATCTCCAATTAGACTCTCAACTGACTACTCATCAGAAACCCTACTGACTAGAAAACAATGGTAAGATATACTCCAAATCTTAGGAGAAAATAACTGTCAACACACAATAGTGCAACCTGCAAAGCTCTCATTTATGAATGAAGGTGAAATAAAGACCTTCCATAACAAATAGAAATTGAAAGAATTTGTAACCACATGTCCAGCCACACGAAAGGTGCTAAAAAAAATATGCTACACACAGAAACACAGAAAGAAAGCCAACATCATGAAAGAATGTAAAGACAGAAAATCCTCTGGTAAAAATACAAAAGAAATCCAAAGTAACCAATAGGAATACTCATGAAAAAAATGGCAGAACCAAGTAGTCACTTATTAATAGTCACTTTGAATGGAAATGGCCCCAATTGTCCAGTTAATAGATACAGATTGGCTGAATGAATTAAAAAACAAGACCCATCTATTTGCTACCAACAAAAAACACACTTCACTTCACCAACAAAGATAAACATAGACTGAAAGTGAAAGGACGGGAAATGATTTTTTATGCTAATGGAAAAAAAGACAGATGTAGCCATCCTAATATCAGACAAAACAGACTTTAATGTGAAAACTGTTAAAAGAGACAAAGAAGGACACTATGTAATGATTAAAGGATCAGTACAACAGGAAAACATGACTATAATTATGTATATTCACACAATTACAGGGCACCTGGCTAATTAAAAGAACTATATTAACAGATCTGAAGGGAGACATAATAGCAGGGGACTTCAGCACTCCATTTTCATCACTGAATAGATCAACCAGACAGAAAATCAACAAAGGAACAACAGAGCTCATTGACCAAACAGATGTAACCAATATCTATAGAACTTTTCTCCCCACAGATGCAGAATACACATTCTTCTCAGCAATACATGGGATTTTCTCTAATATAGACCATATGCTAGGCATAAAACAAGTCTCAGCAAATTCAGAAATCAAAATCATACCCTGCACCTTCTCTGATCACAATGGATTGAAGCTAGAAACTAATAGCTCAACAACCTCAAGAACATATGCAAGCATAGGGAGACTGAAAAACATTCTCCTCAATGAACAGTGGGTCATAAAAGAAATTTAAAAATTTCTGGAAATGAATGGGGATGACAGTACAACATATCAAAATTTATGGGATACAGAAAAAGCAGTGTTAACAGGCAAGTTTATAGCTATTAATGCCTACATCAAGAACGTGGAAAGTCAACAAATAAATGACCTGTCAATGCATCTAGTGGACCTAGAAAAAAACAAACCCCAAATTAGTAGGAGGAAAAAAATAATTAAAATTATAGAAGAAGAAATAAACAAAATTGAAACAAAAAATACAAAAGATCAATGAAATGAAGAGCTTTTTTTTGAAAAAAGATAAATAAAATTGACAGAGCATTGGCCCAACTAGCCAAAAAAAAAAAAAGAGGGAGGGAGAAGACCCAAATCAACAAAATTGGAGATGAAAAAGGAAATGTAACAACAGATACCACAGAAATAAAAGTAATCATCAGTAATTACTACAAAGAACTATGTGCCAAAAAATCAGGAAACCTAGAAGAAATGGATAGATTCCTAAACATGTACAACCTACTGAAATTGAGTTATGAAGACACAGAACACCTAAACAGACCAATAACTAAGATGGAGATTGAATCAGCAATAAAGACCCTCCAACATAGAAAAGCCCAGGTCCCAACAGCTTTACTGCTGAATTCTACCAGGCATTTATTTAAAGAAGAACTAATTCCATTTCTTTTCAAGCTATTCAAAGCAATTGAAAGGGAGAGAATATTCCTGAACTCATTCTATGAAGCCTGCATCACCTTAATTCCTAAGCCAGAAAATAATATGACAGAGAAGGAGAACTATAAACCAATATCACTGAAGAACATAGATGCAAAGTCCTCAACAAAATATTATCCAGTCAAATTCAACAATGCATCAGAAAGATCATTCACCCAGACCAAGTGGGATTTATCCCTGGTATGCAGGAATGGTTCAAAATCCAAAAATCAATAAATGAGACAAACCACATTAACAAACTGAAGACAAAAAAAATACGATTATCTCAATAGATGCTGAAAAAGCATTTGACAAAATTCAATACCCTTTTATGATGAAAATCTTAAGCAAATGGGGTATAGAAGGAACATTCCTCGATATAAATAAGACAATATATAACAGACCCACAGCCAGCATTCTACTGAATGGGGGAAAACTGGAGGCATTCCCATTAAGATCCAGAACCAAACAAGGATGCCCACTCTCACAGTTGCTATTTTATTTAGTTCTGAAAGTTTTAGCCAGAGCCATCAGGCAAGAAAAAGAAATCAAAGGGAATCAAAAAGGGAAGATGTCAAACTATCCGTATTTGCACATAACATTATTCTATATAGAACTCAAAAGAATCCGAAGGAACCCAAAAAACTCCACAAAGAGATTATTGGAACTCATAAATGAGTTTGGTAAAGTAGTAGGATATAAAATCAACACTCAAAAATCAATAGCCTTTGCATATACAATGCCATAGCTGAGAAAGAACTTGCAAGATCAACCCCATTCACAATAGCTACAAAATATAAAATACCTTGGAATAAATTTAAACAAGAATATCAAAGATCTCTACAATGAAATTTACAAAGCATTAAAGAAAGAAATAAAGAAGATATAAAAAAGTGGAAAAATCTTCCATGTCCATGGATTGGAAGAACCAGCATCTTCAATTGTCCATACTACTGAAAGCAATTTATAGATTCAATGCAATCCCAATCAAAATACCAACAAAATTCTTCTCAGATCTAGAAAAAATGATGCTAAAATTCATATGGGAACACAAGAGACCCTGAATAGCTAAAGCAATCTTAAACAATAAAAACAAAGTTGGAGGCACCACAATACAAGATGTCAAGATATACTACATGACAGTTATAATCAAAGCAGTTTAATACTGGCATAAAGATAGACATGTAGACCAATGGAGCAGAATAGAAACTCCAGAAATTAATCCACAATGCTACAGCACATCTATCTTTTACAAAAGAGCAAAAATAAACCCCTGGAGCCAAGACAGTCTTTTCAACAAATGGTGCTGGGGAAAATGAATATCCCGATGCAGAAGTATGACAACTAACTGTGCACTTAAACAGAAACCTGTTGGAGTGAAATAGACACTATGAGAAACAATGAATTGATCAGTCCTTTCCTGACTGTCGAGGAACAGCTTACTATTTTATTCCTTTTAGTATTTTTTTGTTCTACTTAACATCATTGGTTGAACTCTTTAATTAACACACAATTATTCTTAAGTGTTTAAATTTAACTGAAAAGTGATCCCCATTAAATATAAGAGTGGGAATAAGAGAGGGAGGAGATGTACAGTTTGGCACATGCTCAATCGTACTTACCCCTAATGGTAGAGCTAGAAACGTGCCATGGGATTCCAATTCAATCCCATCAAGGTGGCAAGTACCAAGGCCATCTCACTAGTCAAAGTGATCAGTTTCAGTTCATAATTGATCATAAAGATAAGATTAAGAGTCAAAGGGATCAGGATCACATAAACAAGACTAGTGTCTGCTAATATTAACTGATAGAATTAAAAAGGAGAGAACAATCCAACATGGGAAGTGAGATACACAGCAGACTCATAGAATGGCAGATGTCCTAAACAGCACTCTGGCCTCAGAATCAGCCCTTAAGGCATTTGGATCTGGCTAAAAAGCCCATGAGAGTATTTCAGGCATGAAAAGCCAAGACACCATGGCAAAAAAAAGTGACCTAAATGAAAGATCTCTGTGAGTGAGATCCCAGTGGAAAGAATGGGCCATCAAAGAAGGAGGTAACTTTCTCTGAAGGGAGGAGAGAACTTCCACTTTGACTATGACCTTGTCTAAATAAGATCAGAGTTGGTGAACTCAAGAGGCTTCCATAGCCTTGGCAGCTCATGACAAGAGCCTTGGATGATTACTGACATCATAAATAATAGTGTCAATTGTTAAATCAACAACAGGAGTCACTGTGCAATTACTCCCCATGTAGGAGCTCTGTCCTTAATGTGTTGTACATTGTGAATTAATGTTATAACTAGTACTCAAACAGTATTTTACACTTTGTGTTTCTGTGTGGGTGCAAACTCTTGAAATTTTTACTTAATATATACTAAATTGATCTTCTGTATATAAAGATAATTGAAAGTGAATCTTGATGTGAATGGGATGGGAGAGGGAATGGGAGATGGGATGGTTGTGGGTGGGAGGGAGGTTATGGGGGGAAAAAGCCACTATAAACCAAAAGTTGTCCCTTGGAAATTTTATATTTATTAAATAAAAGTTAAAAAAATAAATAAATAAACCATAACCTCAGTGTGTGCTGCCTACAAGAAACTCATTTCACAAAGGTACACACAGTCTGGATCTGAAGGCTTGGAAATAGATAGACCAAAGGGACTACCTCTGTGGCACAGTAGGTTAAGCCTTCACCTGTGGTGCTGGCATCCCATGTGGGTGCAGTTTGTGTCCCAGCAGTTCTCCTCCAATCCAGCTCTCTGATTGTAGGCTGGAAAGGCAGGAAAAGATGACCCAAGTGCTCAGGGCCCTGCACTCACGTGGGAGACCCAGAAGAAGCTCCTGGTTCCTGGCTTCAGATCGACTCAGCTTCATCCACTGTGGCCATTTGGGGAGTGAACTAACTGATGGGAGACCTTTCTCTCTGTCTCTCTGTCTCTCTGTCTGTAACTCTGCCTCTCAAATAAACAACATCTTTTAAAAAAAAATAGAGAAATACACTGGAAAAATGGAAACCAAAAGTAAGCAGTTATAGTTATGTTGATTTCAGGTAAAACAGACTTTAAATCAAAAACTCTAAAAAGATATGAAGGACATTGTTTTTAATAAAATATTCTATTCAGAATGAAGACATAACAGTCATAAGTATATATATACATCCAACCTAAGAACACCCAAATATATACAGAAAATGATTAGAGTTAAAGGGAGATATGGCCCCCAATGCAATAAGAGTGAGTGACTTCAGCACCCCACTCTCATCAATGGGCAGATCATCTAGACAGAAACTCAATAAAGATACATCAGAGCTAAAACACACTATTGAGCAAATGCACCTAACAGACATTTACAGGACATTTCACCCAATGGCTGCAAAACACACATTCTTCTCATCAGCACGTGGAGCATTTTCCAGGACAGACCACATATTAGGCCACAAATCAAGTCTTGGAAAATTTTTAAAAATTGGAATCATACCATGTATCTTCTCAGACCATAAAGGAATAAAACTAGAAATCAACAAGAAGAATAAAGAACACTCACAAATACTTAGAAATTAAACAACATGCTACTGAATGATCAATGGGTCACTGAATAATTAAAAAGGAAATCAAAAACTTTCTTGAAATTGAAAATGAAAATATCACATATCAAAACCTGTGAGACAAAGTGAAGGCAGTATTAAGAGGGAAGTTTACAGCATTAAGTGCTTACTTTAAAAAAAAGAGAATTTGCTCAAAGTAAAGATCTAATGAAGCATCTTGAAGACTCAGAAAAACAAGAACTGAACAAACCTATAATCAGTAGGAGGCAAGAACAATAAATATCAGAGCAGAAATAAATGAAATTGAACCTAATAAACAATACAGAAGATCAAAAAAACGTTTTTGAGAAGATAAGCAAAATAGATATTCATCTAGCCAGAATAACAAAGAAAAAAAGAAAAAGAAAGAAATAATTAAAATTAGAGATGAAAAATGAGACATTATAATCAAAACCGCCAAAATACAAACGAGTATTAGAAACTATTATGAAACACTATATGCCAATAAACTGGAAAACCTTAAAGAAATAGATAGATTTATTGATCCATAAAACCTACCAAGATTAACTCAAGAAGATATATACAAACTTAAACAGACCCATAACAAGCAATGAGATTGAAGCTGTAATCAAATGTCTTCCATCAACAAAAAGGCCAGAACTTGATGGTTTTACTACTAAATTTTATAAAGCATTTAAAGAGAAAGTAACTGATACTCTTAAAACTATTCCAAAATATTGAACAGGATCCAAAACCATAGGATCATCTCAATAGAAGCAGAGAAAGCATTTGATAAGATTCAACATCACTTCATGATAAAAACCCTCCACAAATTAGGTAAAGAAAGAACATTCCTCAAAAATATAAAGGCTATGCATCACAAATCAACAGCGAATATCATATTTTATGGGGAAATATGAAAGCATTCCCCTTAGATCTGGAACAACACAGGGGTGTCCGCTTTACCTATTCTTATTCAATATAGTACTGGAAGCTTTAGTGAAATCTGTTTGGTAGGAGAAGGAAATAAAGGACATCAAAATTGGAAAAGAGGAAGTCAAATTATCCATGTCTACAGATGACATGATACTGTACCTGGAAAAAAGCTGTTAGAATTGATGAACCAGTTCAGTAAAGTTGCAGGTTACAAAAACATAGCTTTTTGGATGTTAATGATGAACCTACAGAAAGAGAAATCAAGAAAAAAATCCCATGCACAATAGCTACACAAAAAATCAAATATTTAGGAATAAATTTAACCAAGAAAGTGAAGGATCTCCACAAGGAAAATCATCAAACATTGGTGAAAGAAATCATCAAGCCCACAACAAATGGGAAGATATTCCTTGATCATGGATCAGAAGAATCAGTGTCATTGAAATGCCTATAATACCTAAGTCAGTCAACAGATTCAAAGCAATCCAAATCAAAATTCCAATACAATTCTTTGCACAACTAGAAAAAGCAAGCCTAAAATTCATGTGCTATCACAAAAGACCCAGAATAGTCAAAGCAATCCTGAACAAGGAAAATCAAGCTGAAGACATCACAATATCCAGCTTCAAGGCATACCACAAAGATATAGTAATTGAAACAGCTTGGTACTTGCATAAAAACCAGTACATAGATCAATGGACTAGAATAGACAGCCCAGAAATTAATCAACACACATACAGCTAACTGATTTTTGACAGAAGTGGCCTGACCATACAGTGGAGTAAGGATAGTGTCTTCAAAAAATGGTGCTGGCAAAACTGAATTTATATGTGTAGAAGAATAAAATTACATACCTACCTCTCACCATATACAAAAATCAACTTAAGATGGATCAAAGAATTAAATTTAAGACCTGAGACCATGGGATTGCTGGAAGAAAACAGAAGAAATACTCTAAGTTATTGGTGTAGGGAATGACTTCTTGGACAAACCCCCAAAGCACAGGCAACAAAAGCAAAATTAATAAATGCAACTATATCAAACTCAGAAGCTTTAGCACAGCAAACGAAACAATCAATAGAGTGAAGAGACACCCAATGGAATGGGAAAAAATATTTGCAAGTCACCTATCTGACAAAGGACGAATATCTTAATATATCAGAAACTTTAAAAAACTCAACAACAAAAAGCAGCAATGCAGTTGAGAATAGGCAAAAGACTACAGTAGATAGTTCTCAAAAGAAGAAGTAACAAAAAAAGTCAACAAATATAGTTTAAAATGTTCAATATCACTAGCCTTAAGGAAATGAGCTTTCACCTCATCCCTGTCAGAACGGCAACAATCCAAAACACAGAGGGTAACAAATGCTGCCAGGATGTGGACAAAGGGGAACACTTACACACAGTGGGTAGAATGTAAATTACTGCAGCCACTGTGGAAAAACAGTGTGGAGATTGCTTAAAGTCTAGAAATAGACTTGCCATATGATCCAGCCATCCCAATACTATGTACACATCCAAAAGGTTTGAACACACTGTGTCAGAGAGACCTGCACCACCGTGTTCACAGGAACACTTCACAACAGACAAAGTTTGGAATCAACCAAGGTGCCCAGCATCAGACGAATGATGAAGAAACTGTGGTATCTACACACACTGAAGTATTATTCAGGTGTAAAAAAGAATGAAATTCTACCATTTGTAGCAAAACATATGCAACTAGAGGACATCACATGGAATGAAATAAGCCAGACACAGAAAGACAAATGTCTCATGTTCTCCCTTATATTTGGAAGCTAAAATGTTATGAAAAAAATAACAAAAAAGAAGGAAAAATAAATGGTTGTGTGTATCAGTATTGCTGCAAATACAGTTTTACAAAACTTTGTTTTATTCCTTTGTCAATCTAATGGTTGAGAATGTTATACTGCTACAGTTTGAATGATCTGTGATTACTTTAAATTTGATTGTATATGGCTGAAATTGTTATTTTTCCATTCAGTTATTGTTTATATCCATTGTCTATGTTCCCAATAAACTATGGTCTTTTTGCTTTTTAATTGTTAAACTTCATATCCAGTGACGTATTGAACCTTAGTGTAATGTAAATTTAAAATATTTAATATATCTCAAAACTTTAAAAAAATGAAGAAAGAAAAAAGAAAGGAGAATGGGAGCGAGAGAGGGGAGTGAAGACAGAAGGGAAAAGCAGTATGTGCTTAGAATTGTATCTACAAAGCACATTGAATCAGTTAAAAACTAATTAAAAATTAATTTTTTTAAAAAAAAACTCAGGTTCCTCCTTCAGAGTCAGCTGGCCAGACTGACTGGAATTTTGTAATGCCAACAGAAATAAATTAGCAGGAGGTTTATCAGCATGAAGTTGCTCATGAAATGACTCCTGAATCCAAATATCCTTCTTAGATTGTCAGATTTTATCATTATCATCCTAATGGTCTTTCCATCAGCACATGAAATCAAGAAAATGGCCACCTGGAAGAATTGTCACTTAAACCAAGATGTGAAAGGTTGCTAAAAGGAGGCATTCACGTTCATTCTACAGCCCAAGTCCCAATCTCATAGCCAAGAAAACCTGTAATTATGTGAAGGATTGAACTACTTATAGAATTAAATATACTCAGAATAAGAATCTTTAAAAAAAAAAATTGCAGCAGTTCTTCTCAAACATTTTTAAGTGAAAGAATTTTTTAATGGAAGGCATTAAAGAATTATTTTTTTTTTTTTATTTGAAAGACTGAGTTACGGAGAGAAGTAGGGCCAGAAAGAGAGGGGGGGGGGGGGGGGGGGTGAGAGTCTTCCATCTACTGTTTCATTCCCCCAAATGGCTGCAACAGGCAGAGCTGAGCTTCCTCCGGGACTTGGGCCACCTTCTACTGCTTTCCCAAGCCATAGCAGAGAGCTGGATTGGAAGAGGAGCAGCTGGGACTCGAGCCAGCACCCATAAGGGATGCCTGCACTGCAGGCGGCAGCTTTATCACAGCGCCGACCCTGAGAATACGTCTTAACTTCTATTATGTGGCTACCATGATCCTGATAACAAAATTGAAGACACAAAAAGACCACTACAGACGAATGACCTCTATGAATATAGGTGGTGATATTCTCAATGTAATGCTAGCCAAGCAAATTCAGCAGCATATTAAAAGTATCAACACCTTGACCCAGCAGGATTTATTTTATGAAGAAAAAGGTGGCAAAGAATACAGGAAAATCAACCTACTTAACGCACATTTTTTAAATGAAGACAAAAACTCGTGATACTCTCAATTGAAAGTATTTGATAAAATCCAAGAATCTTTTATGATAAATACACTTAACAAACTAGAAAGGAATTTCCTCCTCTGGATTAGGGCATTGATGAAAAGGATACAGCCAACATCGTTCTCAGTGGTGAAAGCCTAAGTCTTTCCCCTAATAACAGGAGAAAGACAACATCATTCTTGTCACTGAAGTCATTAGGCAAGAAAAACACCTAACACACATCCATATTGAAAACAAAAGAACAAAACTATTCCTGTTTGCATATACGATGAGCTTATATCTAGAAAATTCTCTATATTCCACAAAGAAACAACTAGAACCGGTAAATGACTTCAGCAAAGTTATGACAAGATAAGCATGTAAACCGATTACCTTTTTATAGGGTGAAGAATAAAACGGAATTAAAGAAAATGATTACATTTACAGTAGCATTGGAGAAAATAAAATATGCAGGAATAAAATGAACCAAGGAGGTGAACAATTTATACATTGAAAATTTAAAACATTGCTGAAATAAATTAAAGGAGACTTAAATAATATTAATATATCTAGTTTTTATTTTTGGAAGACTTAATATATTAAAATCACAATACAACAGACCTGAAACAATCTACGAAGTTAATTAAAATGCTAATGGCTTTTTTTTTCTAGGTACAAAAAACAACATTCAAAATTCTTAGAGAACTGCAAAAGGATTCAAAAGTTAAAATCATCTCTACAAAAATGGGAGACACATTTTTCCTGATTTAAAATTGTATCACAGGGGTGTATATTTGGCCTAGCAGTTAAGGTGCCATTTAGGATCCGCATGTCCCATATCAGAGTGTCTTGAGTTTGATTCCTGGCTCAGGAGCACCTGATTCCAACTTCCTATCACACAGACCTTGGCAAGCAAGGGTGATGTCTCCAGTAGTTGAGTCAGTGCTACTCACGTGGGAGATCTGGACTGTGTTTCTAGCTCCAGCCTTTCACTCTGGGCCCAGTCCTGGCCACTGTGGGTGTTTGTGGGGTAAACCAATGGATGAGTGCAGAGTGTCTCTCTCTCTCTCTCCTCTCTCTCTCTCTCTTTCTCAACCTACTTCCCTCCCTCTCTCCATTTCTGTCTCTCTCCCTCTCTCATTTTTTCTCTCTACCTCTTGAATAAATAATTTTTAAAAATATTTTGAAGGGTCTGGCACTGTGGTGTAGTAGGTTAAGCCTCCACCTGCAGTGCTGGCATCCCATACGAGCTCCAGTTTGTGTCTCAGCTGCTCCCCTTCTGATCCAGCTCTCTGCTAATGTGCCTAGGAAAGCAGTAGAAGATGTTTGGGCCTCTGCACCCATGTGAGGGACCCAGAAGAAGCTCCTGGCTTCAGATAGGCCCAGTTCCAGTTGTTGTGGCCATTTGGGGAGAGAACCACAAATGGAAGACCTTTCTCTCTGTCTCTCCCTCTCTCTCTGTAACTCTACCTCGCAAACAAATAAATAAAAATATTTTGAAAAATAAAAAACTTACTATAAAGTTTTAATAGAGATCAGTGTTTTATTATGATGATAGGCTTAGACACCAAGGGAATAGAATTGAGACTCCAGAAAAAAACTCACAACTCATCTGTAATCACGTGACTATAGACAAGGGCACCAAGACAGTTCAGTCGGGAAATAACAGTCTCTTCAACAAATGGTGCTGGGGCACTAGATACCCACATGCAAAGAGATGAATTTGCTTCCTTACCCTATACTACATTTAAAAAGGAGCTAAAAATAGACCGATGACCCAAATGCAGATGTTATAACTCTCAGAAGAAAATATAAGAGTATATCCTCATGAGTCTGCACTGGCCACAGATTCTTCATTTTTCCCCATTTCACAGATGAAGAAAAAGAAAGGTTTTCTAACAGGCTCAGCACCAAACATGTAGAGAGTAGTAATTCAAATCCAGGCCTATTTAATACCAGAGCACACACAATGTTAGGCCAGCACAAGGTACAACTTCGAAAGGAACGCAGGGTGGCTTGATGGCATTTAATTCCTTCCCTCTCCACGGAGAGAAGATGATTTTGACTTTGATGTGAATTTTTCACATACTTAAAAAATGTGTGTGAATTCACATTGAGACCAGAAAAGGCATACAGAAATAAAAACAAATGATGTGCACCCATGTGTGACGAGAGGAAGTATGGAAGAACAGTGACAGATGACAAGGCTTCAAGGGAAATAAAGGTACTTCCTGAATTTAAAGTAATCCATCAAATGTCAGAGAGCTGAGGATAACGCGTCTTCTACCCAGCTAGGATCCCATTTATTTTTAATAAATGAAAGCAATTTTGATGGACAGAGAATATTATAAAATGGCCACAAGGGAAACTATCATCAGATAGTTTTTATTGTTTAATTATGTATTGTGACAAATTGAAAGGTCGGAATTTATAGCCGCAGTTCTTTTGGGTTAGGTCACATACAAAATAAATGATATGCACCCACTTGATTTCCAGGGAACCTTGAAGCTCTGTATGTCGCAAGTTCTCCACACTACACATCACCAAAGAAGAAATTCTCACATTTAGAGTCACCCTTTGGGTTTAAGACAAGCTTGACAACCAAAGCACAACTAATGACAAAAAAGAATGTAACCATGACCACTATCTGCACAAAATGTCTTTTTGGTTTTATGATTAAGTTTAAAATTGAATATGAATTTAAGGTGGTACTCTGTAACACAGTCATTAGTATATAATGATAAGTATATAAAATACATATGCCGTTTTTAAGAAATCGTTCACCACAAAGTTAATGTAGCACTTCATGCATGTGGAATGTCTATCCTGGGATTCTAAATGGCCGATCTTAAGTGGGCATGGTCCAGTTTGAGAAGTACCAGCTTAAGTGGCTGGCTTAAACACTGTTGTAGGAGGACATAGCTTTGTCCTCCACTGGAGTGACTGAGTGTCAGCTTGACAGAACTTGCAAGGAGCAGGATACAGAAATTGCAAGTTATTTATCTATTAATTTATTTTTGTTTGTTTGAAAGGCAGATAGAATGGCCAAGTCAGACAGAGAAAGAGAAAGCGAGAGAGCAGAGACAGAGACAGAGACAGAGAGAGAGAGAGAGAGAATCTTCCACCCAGTGGTTTATTTTCCAAAAGCTGGGAATAGCACCAGCTTGAGCCAAGAGCCCGGAAACCCATCAAGGTCTCCCATGAGAGTGATATGAGATGTTGGCATTGCAAGCAACGTCTTAACCACAGAGCCCAATGCCCATCCTAAAGTTATGAGTTTTAACAGGACTAGAGCTAGATTTCAACTTAGAACCTAGTGATAGTCACTGCAGGAAAGGCAGGTGGTGCCTTGGGAGGATTTGGAAGAGTCTAGGGAAGGAGAGGAGGGGGAAAGAGAAAAATAAAGAGATTGCTGGTTAGTATCAATACAGATTTTATTAGAGAGAAAAAAAAAACAAAAGTTTCAATAAATTATCAATATGAAGGCATATACTATAAAAATACAAGCTTTCTCAAAGAACAAAAATGTGTTACAACATATTCATTAATTGTAATATATAGACCTTAGTTAGATCTTAAATAAGAAAATGTAAGTATTCATAGGATATTCAGGGAACTTTGAATACTGAATAATATATATTTGATTATAGCAAGGACTTATTTTTTTTTTGTGGGATAATAATGGTACTGCAGTTATTTTAAAATCCTTAAGGGGCCAGCGCCATGGCACTGCAGTGCTGGCATCCCATATGGGCACCGGTTCTAGTCCCGGTTGCTCCTCTTCCGATCCAGCTCTCTGCTATGGCCTAGGAAAGCAGTAGAAGATGGTCCAAGTTCTTGGACCCCTGCACCCACGTGAGAGACTGGGAAGAAGCTCCTGGCTCCTGGCTTTAGATCAGCGCAGCTCCAGCCGTTGCGGCCATTTGGGAGTGAATCAATGGACGGAAGACCTTTCTCTCTGTCTCTCCCTCTTGCTGTAAGTAACTCTAGCTCTCAAATAAATAAATAAAATCTTTGAAAAGAAAGAATCCTTAAGAGAAACATTGGAATTTTTAATGAATAAAATCATGTATTTATGGGGCTGTTACTGTGGCTCAGCAAGTTAAAGCCCCAGCCTGCAGTGCCGGCATCCCATATGCGCCGGTTCAAGTCCCGGCTGCTCCACTTCTGATCCAGCTCTCTGCTATGGCCTGGGAAAGCAGTAGAAGATAGCCCAAGTCCTTGGGCCCCTATACCCATGTAGGAGACCCAGAGGAAGCTCCTGGCTCCTGGCTTGGGTCAGCTCAGCTCTGGCCGTTGAGGTCATTTGGAGAGTGAACCAGTGAAATGGAAGACCTCTCTCTCTCTCTCTCTCTCTCTCTCTCTCTCTCTGACTCTGGCTCTACCTCTCTCTGTAACTCTTTCAAATAAATAAAATAAATATATTAAAAATGATATATTTAGGGCCTGGCACTGTGGTATGGTAAGTTAAGCCATCATCTGCAGTGCCAGCATCCCTTATGGGTGCCAGTTCAAACCCTGGCTGCTCCATTTCTGAACCAGTTCCCTGTTAATGTGCCTGACATAGCAGCGAAATATGGCCCAAGCGCTTGGGCCCCTGCACCCACATGGGAGATGTGGATGAAGCTCCTGGCTCCCGGCTTTGGCCTGACTCATCTCTGGTCATAGCAGCCATTTTGGGAGTGAACCAGTGGATGGAAGATCTCTCTCTCTCTCCCCCTCTCTCCCTCCCTCCCTTCCTCTCTTCCTCCCTCCCTCTTCCCTCCCTCTTTTTCTCTCCCTTTCTCTCTGTAATTCTGACTTTCAAATAAACAGATAAATAAACCTTTTTAAAAAATGATATTTACAGGCCGGCGCCGCGGCTCACTAGGCTAATCCTCCGCCTTGCGGCGCCGGCACACCGGGTTCTAGTCCCGGTCGGGGCACCGATCCTGTCCCGGTTGCCCCTCTTCCAGGCCAGCTCTCTGCTGTGGCCAGGGAGTGCAGAGGAGGATGGCCCAGGTGCTTGGGCCCTGCACCCCATGGGAGACCAGGAGAAGCACCTGGCTCCTGCCATCGGATCAGCGCGGTGCGCCGGCCGCAGCGCACCTACCGCAGCGGCCATTGGAGGGTGAACCAACGGCAAAAAGGAAGACCTTTCTCTCTGTCTCTCTCTCTCTCACTGTCCACTCTGCCTGTCAAAAAAAAAAATGATATTTACATTTCCCCAAAATGTGAACAGAGGGGATTTTTCACATTAATATTTTTAAGATTTATTTATTTATTTGAAAATAAGAGTTACAGGGGTGGGGGGGAGATAGAGATCTGCTGGGTCAGTCTCCAGGTAACCTCAACAGCCAGGTCTGGGTCAGCCTGAAGCCAGGAACCAGGAGTTTCATCTGGGTCTCCCACATGGGTGACAGAGGCCCAAACACTTGGGCCATCTGCTGCTACTTTTCCCAGGCCACTAACAGGGAGCTGGACCAGAAGTGGAGCAACCAGGACATGAACCAACACCCATATGGGATGCCAGTGTTGCAGGTGGCAGCCTTATCTGCTATGCCACAGAACTGGCCTCCATGAACAAGGTTTTAAATTAAGCAAGCCTGGCCTTAAATGATGACTGTTGAAGCTGCAAGGGGCTATTTGATTGAGATAGGGTTCGTCAGTACATTCTCTCTACCTTTGTGTCCATGAGGTTTTCTCCACTATTATTCAAGAAATAGGTGAGGCCCTGCAAAGCAAGGTACTGTTCAGAAGCTGGAGGAGTAAGAGCTCAGGGGAAGGTTTGAATGGGGAAAGCACAGAAAGAGAAGACCTTATGGCCCTATAGAAATGGAAGGCCTGGGAGGGAAAAATGTCAGAGGATCAGTGCAGGGAGTTTATCAAGCAAGCTAGGATACTGTCAGGAAAGAGGAGTCAGAGCATGAAGCCACGGCTAGACCAGGTGTATTCAGAAGAGTAAAGCCAGGGAGGGGCTCACTCCCAGGTGAGTGCATGGCAGGGGGTTGCCAGCGAACACACAGCAGAGAGAGAGAGAGAGAGAGAGAGAGAGAGAGCCCCTTCCCTTACAGTGGTTTACATAGGACAAAGCAGCCTGCAAGAAGGGGTTTGGGGCTCTGCACTACAGCTGAGCTGCTGAGATACAGGAAGAGTTTGGGCTAGTTCCATTTCTCTATTCTCTTCAAGGTAGGAAACTAATTCTATTATGAAGGAATCTATAGGACGCACAATTTAATCTTTAGACCTTATAAAAGAGATGGCTAACATTTTTCTGTAATAGCATAGCCAAAATAAGAACTTAAATAATAATCTCATAGCTAGATTCACTTCATCATCAGTGAAGTATACAGTAAGTAGAAAAAACCTCCCTTTCAGACCAAAGGGAAAGAAAGTTTTAAAGTGAGAATATAATTTTCCTCATGGGCATTGTCTACCTTAGAAAAACTACTACAGAACATGCCTGTGAATATAGACTTGTAGTTCAGGCCACCGAAGATTAGAGATGGGACTTGGGCACTCCCTTGACTTGCATCCTCTGGTCTGCTTTAACAAAAACCAGGAGGAAAAGAAAGCTAGGCATCAGAAGCAATGGGTGGCAGGCCTATTACTGGCTGATCTGTACAGTGATCTGCCCTCAAGGAGACCCAACAGGCCAGTCCACTGCAGTGGCTTTCAATGTGGTAAGCCTGGGCTTCAGCAGAAGTCAGCTGGTGAAGAGCCCTGGCAGCTCTGCCAAGAGTTGGATCACTGGAAATGGACCTGCCCTGGAGTCGAAGGATGCCCAGGTCAGAGCCACAGATCTTATTGGCTCTAAGCTGAAAAGCCCTTCACTCAGCCCAAATTCCAATGTGACCACTGCAGCTGAGGGGATGGTCAAGTAGGGTCAGCAACATTGCAGGCAGAACTGTAAATTTCTTGTTAGAGATGCCACCTGCCTTTACCTGGCCAGCTCTCCTCCCAGGCCAGCCAAGTAATGAAAGTCAACAGAGTGCCTTCCCCTAGGAGGTTCACACCTCCCTTAGGATATACCCCATGTGAAGAGATAGATAGGTCTGGGCCTCTTAACTTACAAGGCCTAAAGCCCACCAGATTATTATCAAGCCCCTTCTGTCAGGTTCTATTTGCCTCTCAATCAGAAAACTTAATTGTAGCTTAGACAGCACCTTTCTTAGCTCCTCTAATAATGACTCTGTCCTTTGTTCTAGACCCTGTCTAGTGCACTTGGGCCTCATTCCTTTGTAATCATAACCTCTACTCTACCACCAATGGCTCTACTCCCAACCTGTGTGTACTGATGGTCCTCTTCCACACTTAATGCTGTATAATTGTTCAAACCTGGTAAATGCCACACTTAGGATCATTGGTTACTATCCTCACTCTGTCTTTTATGACCTTATCTAAATATGATCAGAGTCGGCGAACTTGGAAGGCTTCCATAGCCTTGGCAACTCATGACGACAGCCTAGGGTGGTTACTGGCGCCATAAACTAGAGTGTCAATTTGTTGGGTCAACAACAGGAGCCACTGTGCACTTGCTCCTCATGTGGGATCTCTGTCCTTACTGTGCTGTACATTGTGATTTAATGCTATAACTAGTACTCAAACAGTATGTTTCACTTTGTGTTTCTATGTGTGTGCAAACTGTTGAAATCTTTATCCTAAATTGATCTTCTGTATATAAAGAGAATTGAAAATGAATCTTGATGCAAATGGAAGGGGAGAGGGAGCGGGAGAGGGGAGGGTTGCGGGTGGGAGGGAAGTTGTGGGAGGGGGAAGCCATTGTAATCCATAAGCTGTACATTGGAAATTTATATTCATTAAATAAAAGTTAAAAAAAAAGAGTTTGGGCTAGTTCTAAAGACCCTTCGAGATAATAGTGGGCTGCATTTAGAATGAGGCTGGACTACTAGGCTAAGCTGTTGAGATAGGAGGAAGACAGCTTGGGAGGAGTGCGGGAGCTCAGGCGGACGGCTGGACTCTTCAGAGTGGAGTGTCCAGCAGTGGAAGCAGGGCGGGAATGGTCAAGGCAGGGTGGGGCTGCATTAGCAGGGCAGAGACATGGGGGCCTGCTTGTTGTTACATAGGTCAGAGGTCAACATGGATCAAAGGCTTTTGGTCCTTGCTCCATCACCAACTCCTCCCAGTTTTACCCATAAAATCTTTAAATAGCTTTGTTAAATTCTGTTGTGTCCATTTGATAGTTTGGCCTGAGGACATTCTTTCTAGAAAATGCAAATTATTCTCAATCCCTGCGGCCAGATAGATGACGGGTAGCATAGGGAGAGGTAATAGTGGCTCCAGGGATGGATAAAAACATAAAATCACAGGCCTGTGTCGTGGCACCCTTGGATCAGCTACCATCCAAAGATACCGGCAGCCCATATCTGAGCACCCGTTTAAGTCCTGGCTGCTCTGCTTCCAATCCTGTTCCCTGCTAATGTGCTTGGGAAAGCAGCAGACAATAGCCCAAGTACTTGCTGCCTACCTGGGGACCTGGATGGAATTCTGAGCTCCCAGTTTCAGCCTGACCCATCCCTGGCTGTTGCAGCCACTTGGGGAGGGAACCAGAGGATAGAAGATCTGTTTCTTCTTTGTCTCTCTCTTACTCTGCCTTTCAAATAAATAAATAGCAACACAAAACCCCATGGGAGGGGCTGCCACTATGGCATAGTAGACTAAGCCTTGACCTGCAGTGTTGGCATCCCATATAGGCACCAGTTCCTATCCCGGCTGCTCCTCTTCTGATCCAGCTCTATATTTATGGCCTGGGAGAGCAGTGAAAGATGGCCCAGTGCTTGGGCCTCTGTGGAAGACCTGGAAGGAGCTACTAATTCCTGGCTTCAGATCAGCCCTGCTCTGGCTGTTGTGGCCATTTGGGGAGCGAACTAGTGGATGGAAGACCTCTCTCTGTGTGTCTCCCTCTCTTGGTCTATTACTCTATCTCTCAAATAAATAAATAAAATTTTAAAATAAAACTATATAGGAGATTTTAAAGGAAGAGCAACCTGAGTGGAGGAGGCAGGCATTTAGCCACGGTTGAGATGTCTGCAACTCCTATTGAAGTGTCTGGGTTCAAATTGTGGGACCAAGGTAGAATTGAGGTTTATGCAGCTGCCGATCCCTGCATGAGTAAGTGTGTAAAGGGCTGATGGACAATGCCACTCACCTGGAGACCTCAGATGAGACATGGCAGGACCGGTGAGGTCAAGGAGTCTGTAGCCAGAGACCATTTGAGAAAGTGCAGCACTGAAACAGTGATCAAACGTAGTGAATGATCACAATGCCGAGGCCAATCACAGACAGGATTTTGACAAGTGGTTCTTGCACACACGCTACTTTCCAGAGCACGCTCTGCATGTAAGATATTAGAATGAGTGCTGGAAAGAACACAAATATCATTTAAACACCGTAGTGGTGTTTGCCTTCAAATGACTGGCAATTTGTTAGGGCTAAGTGGTTTTCTACAAAGATGCCAAGGAAATTCGATATGGAAAGTCTTCTCAGCAAAAATGTTCTGAGGTTATTAGATAAATGTATGGGTGTGGGATTAACCCTCAACCCTCAGCAAACCTAAAAATGAACTCAACATGGATGTAGAACTAAATGTAAAAATTTGTAAAGTAGACAGGAAATAGTTTCATGTAAGATTAATACACATCAAAGCAGTAAAGGGAAAAGTTTACTAAAACAATGTAAGATGCGATAATTCAAGAGAGGGTGAAATTACTTCCAGGTAAAAAGATGCCGTGAGACTTCAGGGAGAAGCAGGATCCTAGTGGTGGAGAGAAACAATTTATCTTTGTAGAACATGGTCAGCCATCACAGTGAGTGAATCCCTCAATACTAGGATGGGGCAGAGATGGGGGATCTGACTCAGTGATGGGGGTATCTCCACACAGGTGGGATACAGTGTATCTCTGTGGAGAACCCCAAGGACTTCACAAGGATTTCAGGGAAAGTGAGCACTGGACATCCAATGGGAGGAGAGAATACATAGGTGAGAAAACCAGGCAGGAGACTGTGCACAGTCATGTAGAAGTAGAGTATCATTTGGAAAATGCACCCATAAAAGCCGGAGACATGAGACTAGTGTCCAATGCCAGTGAAGAAAATCGGCACAAGTAAGTCTGGGTCCTGCAGCCCTTCCGTGGATGGAGCTTCCCAGGAGGACTCTCACCTTTGAGAAGGCTGGAAGGCTCAGCAAAGCCCCTGGTCAGAATTAAAGACAGAGGACCAAGCTAGGGACCCAGCTCCACAGCCTCAGATGAAGCACCCTGAGGTAGGGGAAAGCATGAATCCTGGACGGAAGACAAATGAGCTATGAGAACACAGAAACTCAGAGAATGAGGTGGAAGTCAGTGATTGTGACCGACTGTCACTGCATCCTACTCCTCAATCCAGATGTGTCTATGAGAAACAGGGACAGGCAGAGGCAAATGGCGTTTGTCTCAATTGGGTCCCTTTAGAAGCACACCTTGAGACAAAGATTTAGGTGCAAAACGTTTATTTGGAAGATGCTCCCAAGACCACCACTAGAGTAATATGGAAACAAAATAGAGGGAGAAATCCTGGGTGCATTATTGAGCAGGCTACGGCTATGAGCATCACCAGCACCATCCCATGAAAAACTTCTGAAATACAGTGTGCAATATGCCAAGAGGTGATCTGCCTGCAAAGCGAGAAACATGCACCTCTGTGTACCTCCTCCCGTTGTATTGCATGAATTCTGTACTACCTTGTACATAGGGCAAACATATTCTGCTCACTGAAGAAGATCGCAGCCAGGGAATTTTATGTTTCTTGTACCCAGAAGCCTGAGATAGGAATGGCACGTGCTGAGGAGTCCAGGTGGTCACCAATAGTATACACTACAGCACATGTCTCCTATTGTGCAGATCCACACATGCCCATGTTAGGTTTTTTCCTCCTGTCTTTGATCCTTCAGTATAATGGTCAGTTACACTTTCTGATAACAAAAGTTCTTTACATACCTTACAATAGAAGTTTATTTTTGTGCATTCCAGTCCCTACTACTGCAGTGTATCCTCAGACCATAATTTATATTATTTCCTTCTTTTACCTTCTATCTTGTAATGTCCTTGTGTGGCTACAGTTGAAGTAACTGCCCATTTGTGATTTTTACTGGGTGTGGAAGTACCCAGAAGTGGCCCAGTTAGAAATGTACACCTTTGTACTTTTGTCTACCCTCTTTAGATAGCAACAACTTTAATGCACATGCTTATAAAGGCCCAGTACCTCTACTGGAATAACTTTTTCCATTGTCTCTCTGTCTACCAGCATGAGAAGTGCAAAATGACTAACCATAGCTTTAGGCTCAGAATTCTTACTATACTTCTTGTGGAAGCATCCCCACTCAAACCTGAAACCAGGGTATCTAGTATAAGCACAAATTCTCCGTAAGTAATTTCTTGATTTTTAAATTTTTTATTTAATAAATTTTTTAAATTATGTATATATATATATATGTGTGTGTGTGTATAATATATATAATATATGTAATTTGAAAGGCAGAGAGACAGAAACAGAAGTCTTCTACCCACTGTTTCACTCACTGAAATGCCTGGAATATCCAGGGCTGGGTGAGGCCAAAGTCGGGAACCCAGAACTCAGTCTGCATCTCTCACATGGGCGGAAGGAATCCAATTACTACAGCCAGCACCTGCTGCCTCCCAGGGTGTGTATTAGCAGGAACCTGGAATCAGATGCGGAGCTGCTCATCAAACTCAGGCACTCTGATATGGGACGTGAGCCTCCCAAGCAGCACTTCAACTGCTGTACCAAATATCCAACCATTCCCCACCCCCATAAGTAATGGAGTCAGTACCACTCCTACTTCATTCCCTGGTTTCAAAACCATATCCTCTACCTTTGGGGGCAAATGACTCTATAATGGCTGTTGGTTCAAAGTATAAGCTAAATACCTAAAAAATAAAACTAAGGGGCTGGCACTGTAGTGTAGCAGGTAAAGCCCCCGCCTACAGTAATGGCATCCCATATGGGCGCTGGTTCAAATCCCAGCTGCTCCACTTCCAATCCAGCTCTCTACTGTGGCCTGGGAAAACAGTGGAGGATGGCCCAAGTCCTTGGGTTCCTGCACCTGCATGGGAGACCCGGAGGAGGCTCCTGGCTCCTGGCTTCGGATCAGCGCAGGTCTGGCCATTGCAGCCAGTTGGGGAGTGAACCAGTGGATGGAAGACCTCTCTCTCTCTCTCTCTCTCTCTCTGCCTCTCCTTCTCTCTCTATGTAACTCTGTCAGATAAACAAAATAAATCTTTAAAAAAATAGAACTATAGAACTAAACTCACACAGTATCATCTCTAAAGCAATATTTTATTTAGCTGCACATTAAAGAAACAAAGCTAGTGTTCTCTCAGACCAGTAATTTTGGAGGATGCAGTAAATGGTACAAACAATGGATCCTGTGATCATCCATTCGTGGTCTTGTGTGTTTGCACACTGGTAAATCAGAAACCCTATTGCAGGGCCTGCATTGTGGCACAGCAGGCCAGGCCATGAATTGCAATGACAGCATCCCATATGGGCTCTGGTTTGAGTCCCAGCTGCTCCACTTGCTATCCAGTTCCCTGCTAATGTGCCTGGGAAAGCAGCAGAAGGTGGCTGAGGCCCAAGTACTTGGGTTCCTGACACCCACATGAGAGACCTGGATGAAGCTCCTGGCCTGGCCCAGCCACAGCCATTGTGGCCATTTGGGGAATGAACCAGTGGATACAAGAGATTCTCTCTCTCTCTCTCTCTCTCTCTCTCTCTCTCTCTCTCTCTCTCTCTTTCTTCTTCTTCTTCTTCTTCTTCTTCTTCTTCTTCTTCTTCTTCTTCTACTTCTCCCTCCTCTCTCTCATTTTCTCTCTCCCCCTCTCTCTGTAACTCTACCTTCCAAATGAAAATAAATAAATATTTTTTTTAAAAAAAAAGAAAGAACTCTCGCTTCTCAAATAGTGCAAGATGAGGCACTGTGTGCAGAGGGCAGGGGCGGTAAACACAAGCCTAGTCCACAGTTCCAACTCAACATATTGAGTCTATATTGTCTATAGACAAGGGACTGTGATTAAAAATGGAAATCTACGTGTTGCTCAGTGTCTGGCTTACCTCCCTGATGGCTGGATCACCATCCTGGGGCCTTGGGTTTTGCCTTTGCTGCTAACAGTTGATAAATTCAGTGATGGCAAGAATCAGAGTAACCTCCGGGAGCAGAGGCTCATTCTGCCACTCCCTCTGGTCCTAGCAGAGCTGCAGGCGTAACTCCATTGTCTCAACATGAGCATGGACCCTTCTGGGTTCCCCCTTGAACAAGTCATCCACTCACCTACTTATTTGGTCCTCCTCTTAGGCGAAGTTAACTGGTAGGGCTTCACAAGAGACACAAATATTCATACATTTTATACTCATTCCAAAAGACTCATCCACCTGCCAGTTCCCCAGATTTCCTTGCCTCCACCTGTCCAATATTGCCCCTTCCAGTCTCCAGATGAGCCAAACCATGTGCTGTCTTCTAGAGTCCATGTACGTCCTTCCCTCAGGCTGCATTGCTGTGCACATCAAGTTGATGCCCGGGCTTGCTGCTCCAAGTCCTGCCCACTGGGAGGACGTGCCCTACCATGGTCTCTCGGTGCCATTCTGGTAAGAATGTGGCATGGAAGCCAGCTGTTGTTGGTTCACAGCCGAACATTCATTCATGAACCAGGCATGAGGGTTTAGTTTCATGTGAGCTGATTCTAGAGAAACTTCCATGGGCCCACAGGGGTGAGCTGGGTACCGGTACAACAGAGGTCAGGGCATGGAGATCGGAGCCACCTGTTCAGGTTTTGGGAGACTAGGAGCCAGGGGCTGGAAGAGTCAGTGGATTTATGTCAGAGACACAATCTACAGACACACTGTGTTCTTTAAGGCCCATCACAACATCTTCCTCATGTGGGATCTTCTTCAGGTCTCTGGTGGCCACATACCCTGGAGGGCTAGCAGTGTCCAGTGTGTGGTCAACCCCACCTCGCATGAAAGGGAAACCCACAGTCAAGAAGTCAAGACGAGAGAGGACAAAAGAGCCAATGCAGTAACTTCTGGGTTTTCACATCTTTTAATTGAGCAGCCTCGCTGCTTTTGTGTGTGTTGCTGAACTGAAGCACTGATTAAAGTTGTCCAGGTGCTGTCGTTTCAGGGGACCACTAAGGTAGAAAACACAAGGCTGCTTTAATTGCCTTAAGGGGATTGCATTTGGAAGTAATGGGCTCGCTATCAATCTGGCCTCCTTTTTCAGAAGATAAAACACCAACCTGGTTAGGCCTGCAGTAATATTGATCCTTGTGAGCTGTGTGTGTGCGCGCGCGCTTTTACATAACTGTAGGCAGGTTATAAATCGAATCTACTTTCAGATTCTTAATCAACTGCCCCAAGCTTTCATATCCATATCACAATAACACATCTACTTCCTTAGTGCTGCTTCACCAGCTCAGAAACTTCTCACCTGGGTGCACAGGCAATAGCAAAGCTATAAAGATGAACTCTCTGGGGTAGAAATTCTTAGCGCTTCTCCAATATAGAGCCGGGATAGATGGGGTCAGTAATAAAGTGGCTGCCTCTAATGAGTTGAAGGCTCCCATCTGGACTATATCCTAAAGTGGAGGAAGCCAGGGAGAATGAAATCAATATGATGCGATGGCCTCTTCATCAGTGTTAATGTGACATTGGGATAAACAAAGGGTGGCCTACAGAAACGCCCAGAGGCACTGAAGCCCAGCTAATCATCAAAGATGCAAAGACAATATGAAAGCACTGTTTCAGACATTCAGTGCCAAATTTAACTGGAAGAAATAAATTCCTCTGAATCTATTAATCAAACAAATTCCTCTGAATCTCTTAAACAAATTCTGCTTCCCCAAAGGAAGGGGGATGTCAGTTGGCAAGTTCACTTTCTTGGAAAATCAAACACGCCATGTGTTCTTCCCAGTGCTGGTGGCACAAGTTCTTGGTGATTCATCAAAGTATTGCCAGTGCTGGGAGATTTGGCTTCTGATTCTGTGATTGCTAACACTGTGTAGCTTTGTTATCTTCTCCCAAATCAAAGCTAAGATGGAGCCAAGCAACATTGGACTTAGATTAAAAGTGAAACAGAAAATGAATAATTGTAGTGAGATATTCATGTTTCTAGTTAAGCTGTGTTTATCAATTCTATGCTGGAGTGTATTAATCCACCTGAGGGAAGCTTCAGTTAAAAAATAAGGATTTTTAGAGTTCCATTTACCACCTACTCTGAGGCAACAATTTCAGTTTGCTGGCTAATCTTCAGGGCTTATTCGATTTCAATTGAATGCACTCAAAGGATGAGACTCACAGTGGAATGGTAATGGCAGCCTCGAATTTTCTGTATTTCTTTCCTTTTATTTTTGACAGGCAGAGTTAGACAGTGAGAGAGAGAGAGAGAGAGAAAGAGAAAGGTCTTCCTTCCATTGGTTCACCCCCCCAAATGGCCACCACAGCCAGCGCACTGCACCGATCCGAAGCCAGGAGCTTCTCCTGGTCTCCCATGTGGTTGCAGGGCCCAAGCACTTGGGCCATCCTCCACTTCCCTCCCAGGCCACAGCAGAGAGCTGGACTGGAAGAGGAGCAACCAAGACAGAACCAGCGCCCCAACCAGGACTAGAACCCGGGGTGCCAGCACCGCAGGCGGAGGATTAGCCTAGTGAGCTGCAGCGCCAGCCCATTTCTTTCCTTTTGAGTTCAATTAGAATAGTCTGACTTCGCTCTCCTATGTGACTTAATGAAATATTAACACCTGCTTCCACGGATTGAGCCCCTCAAAGTGGAGTGCCCTGGGCAGTTGTTAATTCAAAGGAAACGGTTATTGTCAGAGCAGAAACCAAAGTTCCTTTGTGAATCCACCTCCAGGCCTGTCATCTTCCATGCCAACTGTTCTTGGGATAGAACAAATGCACAGACCATTAGAAGAAGGAAAAAGAATACTAATCTAATAAAGATCCCGTGCTTGTGGAACTGTCATGCCTACAGAGAAGGGCACTCACTTCAGCACCTCTGAGATTAATATTTAAATTCAATATTGTGTCATGATCACAGTATTTTTCTGTTCGTAACAACGAGACATAGATGAAATGTACTTTTATAATTGAGCTGGAAGCATGGTAATGACTTTAAGAAGCAGGAAATAACAAGTCAGTAAGATACTTTCAAAACTTGTGTTTAAATGACATGACATAGTGATTGCATTTTTCCTTGAGGAAGCAGTCATTGAATGAGTCATACCAAGCCACCTTGATATGGAAATATTTCCTTCCACTCAAGGTTACAACAAAGCAAACACATCTGTGGAAAGCAGAGAAGATGAAATGTGCAGTGTTCTAAAGTAAATTGTGTATAGTCTTCTGATTTAGCTCAGTCAAGACAGCATCAAATAAAAAAGAACAATGCGTATGAGTGAGTAAGGGAGAGGGCAAGAGACTGAACTCAGTGCCAGTCTAATGTCCCAACCTCATAAATATTTATCATGCTGTCTCCAAATAAAATTGCTTTCTTAAATATTTATTTTATTTATTTGAAAGACAGAGTTACGGAGAGAAGTAGAGACAGAGAGAGAGAGAACTCTCCCATCTGCTGGTTCTCTCCCCAAATGGCTACAAGGGCCCAGGGTATACCAGGCTAAAGCCAGGAGCCAGGGGCTTTTTCTAGGTCTCTCACATGGTACAGGGGCCCAGGGACTAGGGCCATCTTCCACTGCTTTCTCAGGTGCATTAGTAGGGCGCCGGATCAGAAGTAGAGCATCTAGAACATGAATTGGTGTCCATATGGGATTCCAGAACTTCAGGCCAAGGCTTTAACCTGCTGTGCCATAGCGCCGCCCGCCCTGCCCCCCAAAAAAAAGTTTTTAAAGAATCATCTGTACTGCTGTTTGGCCAGAACCTTCTTGAGGGAATATATCTGGTGACTAGAGACCATGGCGATCACCCCAATCATTTTGAAGAAAAGGATTCTGTAGTAGTACTGGTCTGGTCTTTCAAGTCCCAACTCCATTGCCATGCTAAAGGCATTGATTCCATAAACACTACCCTTCTCTTTCACACTTCACCTGCTAGGTAGAGCAACAGAAATCATATGGTTATAATGTGTTCACATCTAAAGAGGAACATGAAGATTCTAGATGTTCAGTAGAATTCTGTTATAAACTATAGGAAAAGAAAGGGACAAGAATTTGGCATAGTGTAGATTGGGATGACCACATCCCGTGTCAGAGTGTCTGCATTCAAATCTTGGATCAGTTCTTCCTGTTCCAGCTTCCTGCAAACGCACACCTTGGGAGGCAGCAGGGACAGCTCAAGTATCTGGGTCCTTGCCACCAGTGTGGGAATTCCCAACTCCACCCTGACCCAGCCACTGGCCTCATGGTCATTTGGAGAGTGAAGCAGCAGGTGGAAGTTCTGCCAGTATGTCTGCCTCTCCCTTTCTCTCTCTTCCACTGAACTAAAGAAAATTAACATTGTCTTAATTTTAAAAGAAAAAGAATTCTTAGAATCAGATGCACTTGCTTCTTTTTTTAGAAAGATTTATTTATTTATTTATTTATTTGAAAATCAGAAATAGAAAGAGAGAGAGAGAAAGAGAGAGAGAAACCTCCTGCCTGCTGGTTCACTCCCCAAATGACCACATGGGCCAGGGCTGGGCCAGGCCAAAGTCAGGAGCCAGGAACTTCTTCCAGGTCTTCTACATCAGTACAGGGATCCAAGTATTAATAGGGAGCTGGATTGGAAGTGGAGCAGCCAGGACTTGAACCAACACCCACATAAGATGCCTGCACTGCAGATGGAGGCTTAACCTTCTATGCCACAGTGCCAACCCTACACCTGCTTCTTGAAACCTAGACTCTTACAAGGTCACAATTAAAGTGTCAGCCAAGGAGAGAGAGGTCCCCTCTGAAAGTTTGAGTGGCTCCTGTTGGCAAGCTCAATTCTTCCTAGGCTGTGAAATAGTGAGGGCCTCTCCCCGATTCTTGGCCAGAAGCCACTTCTGCTCCTTGACATGAGGTCTGCAAGCACAGAAGCCATGCCAGCATAAAGAGCATTGACAAGCAAACGGAAATCACTATCCTGTTTATCACAGAAGTTGCAACCTGTTACCTCGGCTGTATTCTGTGGGTGAGAAGCAAGCCACAGGTACCATCCAGGCTCCAGGCGTTCCCCAAGAATGAGATCAGCAGGTGGGAACCATCTCTGAATTTCCCTGCACCAATGGTTTCCTCTCACGTCGGGTCCCTGTGAATATAAAGTCCTCTGACTCACGGTAAGCATTGGTACAGATTAGTTCTTATCTGTTGTCAGGACTTTGTCTCTTCCTCAGTTGTCCCTGTACCCAGTGACTTTTGTTGGGGTCCTGCACATACATTGTCTCTGACACATGGGTTTCCATGAGTTCTGCTTTAGAGATTGTTCTGGTCAATTGTTGAGATCCCTTACGTAGAGAGAACGTTTTCCTTGCTGCTTACCCAGCAGGCTAACTGGAAAGGGAGCTCCTTGGTGGAGGCGAGACACTGGACAGAGCACAGAAAGAGACAAAACCAACAGAGAGCTTTGGGTATTTTAAGCACATCCCATCATGCACTGGAAGGTAGAGGTTGTTAGGCAGAGTACAAGAAAAATAAAGGAAAAAATTTAGAATCGTATCTGAATTTGTATGTAAATTCACTGCTTCACAACCATGTGTTCTTTGAAAAATTCCTGCTTCACCTCTCCAAGCCTCAATACCCTTATCTGTAGAGAGACAGGGTTACAGGGGAACTAACCGAAGGAAGCAGGGGATCTTGGAGGTATCCTGCAGCCGAGGGTGATGGCCACAGGTACTTGTCGTGAAAGTACATGAAGACCAACCAAATGAGAACAAAGGCTGTTGACCCAGAACTTGCTGTAGCAAAGAAACCAGATGCCACCACCTGTCTGGCAGAGCCTTGAAGGCAGGCAGAGAAATGGGAAAGCATTGAGAAAAGAGAAGACTTCAGACTGGGTCCATGGAGCCTGGTCGTGTAGGAAAATGGCAGATGTGCCAACTAAAACCAGGACATCGTGTGTTACTGTTTAGGGGAGCTGTCTGGCTTTCCCTGCGTGGTCCCAAGTTGGAAGCAGGTGTGAACACCAGCGAAGCTCTATGTTAATACTCAGATTCTGACTGTCTGAAACTGATTTTTATGGCAGTTACTATTCAACTACCTGAATTTTCATAGAGAGAACAGGCTGGCTTCCTGGGCTGGTGATTACAGAGAGAGGGTTCCTGCACAACGGAGGTCAGATTGCCATTCATATTTGGGGTCTGGATGTTGTCCAGTCTCTTCCTGTGAAAATCCTAAAGATCTTTGAATCATACACTTTCAATGGGCAAACACTATGTAGTAAGGATTAGAGCACATTTTTTTAAAGTTTATTTATTTGAAAGACAGAGTTACAGAGAGAGGTGGAGACATGAGAGAGAGAGAGAGGGGGGGGGGTGAGGGTCTTCCATTCACTTGTTCACACCCCAAATGGCCACAATGGCCAGATATAGCTTATTTTTTTTTAATCCAAGGGGAGTAAAAGATCTGCCGGTATTCCAATTCATCTGCTTCCTGCAGCACCCAATCCAGAGCCAACTCTCGCTTCTTAACGCCTGCCCCCAATGACAGCACACCCATCAGTGCCCTTGCTTTGGCCCACAGGCATCTGGTTTGTGTGCTGTCTTGCTGCAGTAGCTCAGGAAACTGAAATGTTGACTACTGTTCTCTTCTGGCCATCTTTGGGCACCAGGCTTTCTTCCTTTTTCAGTTTTTCTCCTCTAGGAATACTGAGTGTGCCCACATCCTTCTTGCATTGTGTTACTAAGAAATCTTTCCCTTGTGTGAAGTCAGAGCCTCAGAGAAATAAGCAGCAGTGTCTCCTTGCCTGTTATTGTCAGCGAAGCTCCACACACACAGGTAGCAAGCTTCAAGGCAGGCAGAGACAGGTTACTGTCCACCCACAAACAGACTCTTATTTAAGGCTCCATTAAGCCCTTATATGTGTGTATATACTCTTACATGTGTGTACAAGCATGCATGTGCATGTATGTGGATATACATGCATTTACATATGTTTATGGGGGCAGGGCAGGTGTGGTGTTATAGCAAGTTAAGCTATCACTTGGCACACCCATATCTCATACTGGAGTGCCTGGAATGGAGTCCCCTTCAGATCCAGCTTCCTGCCATTGTGAACCATGGGAGGCAACAGTTGATATCACCAGTCCTTGAGTCCCTGCCACTCCTGTGGGAGACTCAGATGCAATTCCTAACACCTGGCTTTGGCCTGGATCAGTCCTGGGATTGTTGCAGGCATTTGGGGAGTGGGCCAGTAAATGGAAGAGTCATATCTCTCCTTTTCTCTCTCTCTCTCCCTCTCTCTCTCTCTCTCTCTCTCTGTGCTGTTATGCCTTTCAAATAAATTAATACACAAACAAAAAGTATATATGTATATGCGCATGTGTGTGTGTAAAACTGTACTTTAGAATTGGCTGGGAGCCCATTTTAACTTTCTTGAAACAGCACTCATATGGAAATGGCCCAATGTAAGGAAATTGAGAATCAATACTGAATAATTTAAGTCAGTTTATAACTTTATTATGTTAGCAGTAGCACATCCATTTCAATTATTGATCTAGCCTACATAATGAGACTGGGAAAAGCTTCTTGTATTGGCATAAGCCACGTGGGAGAGGGGCCAATGCAGGGACTGGAAGAGACTCTTCACATCAGCATGGCCCCTCCATCTGTGGGATGGAGAATTTCCCATCTTGGAACCCTCAGGGCCTCGGGAGATCTTCACACTCAAGGTCTCAGCAGGGTGTTTCCCAGGTAGACAGCAGCCTGTGGACACTGGGCTTCGTATTTCCAGTGACACCCAGGTTATCCATGCCGACAGAGGCCACCTAAAGGGCATCTTGTGACAAGCAGGTGCAGACACTGAACATGTGAAACTCACTCACATTCCACCTTTTCCACACCCCAGACCAAGACAGAGTCCTCCTCAGGGGTCTTCCAGAGCGCAGCCCCACACATCTCCTAGACCCAGCCCTGCTCTAGGCCCCAGATTTCAACAAGAGTGCAAAGCCTAGGAGAAGCTTATTCCAGCAGTGAGAGGGAGACAGCTGAACACTAGTGTGTGTTTCATCTTGAAGCCTAGGAGAAAGGAGACTCGAACTCTAGCCAGAGTTCCATGCCTTGCATGGAGGAGCAGGCACATAACAAACCAATCCTCCAGTAAGAGCCACAGAGACTGAGCAGAATATAAAACTCAACTACCTGAGAACCCCAGGAAACTGCTCAAGAGCAGACAGAGGATGGACAGGAATTCAGATTAGAACACATGAGGCCGGCGCTGTGGCATAGTGGGCTAAGCCTCTGTCTGCAGCGCTGGCATCCCACATGGGTGCTGGCTCAAGTCCCAGCTGTTCCTCTTCTGATCCATTTCTCAATTGATGGCCTGGGAAGGCATTGGAAGATGGCCCAAGTCCTTGGACCCCCATGTGGAAGACCTAGAAGAAGCTCCTGGCTCCTGGCTTCAAGTGGGCCCAGCTCCAGCCGTTGTGGCCGTTTGGAAAGTGAACCAGTAGATAGAAGACCTCTCTCTCTGTCTCTTCCTCTCTCCATCTGTACTCTGCCTCTCAAATAAGTAAAATCTTTAAAAAAAAAAAAAAAAGAAAGCCAACAAAACTTGGAACACAGAGTCCCACACATCTCTATTCTCATCGTATCTTTTGGCTTATTAAGTGAGAAACTCTTCACACAGTAAGATTGTAATAGTACTGGATTTGTAGATTGATTTAGTCATAAATAGTGTCTTTCCTTCTATAAAGTGGTAACACTCTCCATTTATGTATGTTTTGATTTATGCTTTTGAGAAAGTCTTAAGCTTTCTTCATCAGAGATTCATCTTATAGAATCTTTGTTTGATTTGTTTCCAAATACCATAGCCTTATTTTTTCTTTTTTTAAAAAATTTTATTTCAATTTTTATTTTGTTCATAACACATTCAATTTGACTTGTAGATAAAACTCTAAGAACAGAATAATATTCCCTTCCTTCTTCCTTCCCTCCTTCCGCAACTCTCCCTCCCACACTCCTTCCTTCTCCCTTTTTCTTCTTTTTGTTTTAGTTTTTGAGATAACATATTTTAAACCTATATTAAGATGAAAAGGCTTAGTGCTTCACTGAATATAAATTTAAGAAATAAAAAGCAAAAAGAAGTTACTTTTGTGGGAATATAGAAAATGGCTATAGACAATAATTGAATAGAAAAATAACCATTTCACTCATATACAGTCCATGTTAAAGTAATCACAGACCAAATCTTATAGTATAACATTCTCGATTATTTGTTTGACAAAGGTGTAAAGCAAAGTTTTACAGAACTATACTTGCAGTAATACCAATATACATAGACATTTCTTTTTTCTTTATTTCTTGTGTGTGTGTGTGTTTAAGATTTATTTATTTATTTGAAAGTCAGAGTTACACAGAGAGAGGAGAGGCAGAGAGAGAGAGGCCTTCCATCCGATGGTTCACTCCCGAATTGGCCGCAACGGCTGGAGCTGTGCCGATCCGAAGCCAGGAGCCAGGAGCTTCTTCTGGGTCTCCCATGTGGGTGCAGGAGCCCAAGCAATTGGGCCATCCTCCATTGCTTTCTCAGGCCATAGCAGAGAGCTGGATCAAAAGTGGAGCAACCAGGTCTTGAACCAGCCCCCATATGGGATGCTGGCGCTTCAGGCCAGGGCATTAACCCATTGCGCCACAGCGCCGGCCCCTTTTTTTGTGTGTGTTTTAAAAACTTTAGTTCCCACATATAAGGGAGAACATGCAACATTTGTCTTCCTAGGTCTGGCTTATTTCACTCCATGTGATAATTTGACTGGATCTTGGCTACTCTGCTTCTGATCCAGCTTTCTGCCAATGTGCCTGGGATAGCAGCAGTTGATGACTCAAGTACCTGGGCCCCTGCCACCCATGTGAGAGACCAAGATGGAATTCCTGTCTCCCAGCTTTGACCTGCCTGCCCCAGCCCAGCTCTTGCAGCCATGTGGGGTGGGAGATGAAACAGTGAATAGATCTCTCTCCCCTCCACTTCCATCTCTCCCTCTCTGTCATTCTGCCTTTCAAATAAGTAAACAAAATAACTCTTAAAAATAAAAAAAATGAAGAAGTTTAGTTTTCAGCAAAAGTTATGAGACATGCAGAAAGAAAGGAAGTAGGATCGACACACAGATCAGTCACTGAGAACTGTGGTAGAGGACACTTACGGAGCAGACTGCTGACAAACATTTTAAACCAACTATTTCAAATATGGCCCCAAAGAAAATGCCATCTAGAGAATTAAAGAAAAGTGTGAGAATGGTGTCATCAAATAAAAAATAACAGCAAAGAAACATAAATTATTTTTGGAAGAATCAAATGAAACTAAAGTAAATATTAGAAAAGCAACCAGAAATATATCTTAAGATGACCAACTATCACATATGTAAAATTGGCCTAATATTTTAAATCAATCATTGTAATTCACCATATTAAGATATTATTGGGAAAAAATCATATTATCAACTCAAGAGAAAGAGAAAATTGCTTGACAAAAAAAAAATGATGTTTCCCTAATAAAAATTCTCATCAACCTAAAATGAAAAACATTTATAATTTAATAAAGGACATTTATAAAATAACTACTTATAATATAGCTAATGGCAAAATATTAGCACTGGAACACTTCCTCTACTCGAGCGGGACTGAGGTGAGGAGGTCTGCCCCCAGCACCTCTCTGAAGCCATCCTGGTAAGGTAGGTTTCTTAACAAGAGCACTATGTGCATTTTAGGCAGGATGATGCTTTGTTTTGCAGGCCTGTCCTACACAATGCCTGGTGTTTACTATCTGCACTCCTGGCTTCCACTCCTTCATGTTAATAGCAATCCCTAAGTTATGATAACAAAAAAGGGGGGGGCAGCATTGTCAATATCCTTCAGGGAGAAAAGCTGCTTGCCATCCAACTGACAACCACTACAATAATACAAAAAATAAAATACATTAAAATCTGAAAGTAAGAAGTCAAATTGTCTCCATTTGGCAAATGATATGTTTGTTTCCATGGAAAACACTTGAGGAATTTATACAAAAATGACTAGTGAATTTAGCAAGGTCTCTCAATATAAGGCTAATGTGAAAAATCAATTGCATCTATTAAATATCAAGAGTAAACAATTAGACATTGGAATTAGACTAACACCACTGATAAAATAACAAAAATATGCAATAATTATTAGGGATAGATCTAGCAAAAGACGTACCAGTTCATTCCATGCATTACTGCTGAGTTCTGCATGGCGATTATGACAGACGGAAATTAAAGACCAAACTACATGGAGGAATATGCCATGTTCACTGATTAGAATGGAGCAAGCTGGTCGTCACTCAGTGTGTATATAGGACACTGCCGTTACACATTCCTGGAGAAGAGTTTGGATATTAAATTGTAGATGAAATGCTTAGGATGGTGTCTGGGAAACAGTGGACATGCAAAAAAAAACTAGGTGTTGTGTAATTGTATTTTTCTCTGTTCTTAAGTGCATCTGTTTCTTCCAGTCTTGGCTTTCCCATGTAAAACAACGGGGGGTTGGCGCTGTGGCTCAGTGGGTTAAAGCCCTGGCCTGAAATGTCAGCTTTCCATGTGGGCGCTGGTTCTAGTCCCGGCAGCTCCTCTTCTGATCCAGCTCTCTGCTATGGCCTGGGAAAGCAGTAGAAGATGGCCCAAGCCCTTGGGCTCCTGTACCCATGCAGGAGACCCAGAAGAGGCTCCTGGCTCCTGGCTTCGGGTCAGCGCAGCTCCGGCCATTGTGGCCATCTGGAGAGTGAACCAGCAGATGGAAGACCTCTCTCTCTGTCTCCACCTCTCTCTGTAACTCTGTCTTTCAAATAAATAAACTTAATCTTTAAAAAAATAAATAAATAAAACAATGGAACTTCCACCTCACTGGGCTGATTGTATCTAAACAGAAGAGCTCTGCTCCCCTGCTCCTGCACCAGCTTGTAGTGTCGAGCGCTACAGCAGGTCAGGCAAAGCAGCTGCCGTGGTTCGGAAACTGAGTGTCCTCCAAAGGCCCATGTTTTAAAGGTACAGTCCCCAGGGTGGGGCTATTAGCAGGTGGTGGGACTTTCAGGAGGTAGAGCCTAGTGACAGGTCATTCAGCCCATGCCATTAGAAGGTAGTTCTTTTGAGGCTTATAATAAAAACCTGAGCTTGACTCCATCCTCTCTGGTCCTGGATCAACATGTGATCCTTCCTCCCTACTTACTCCACCACAGGGCTTTTGCAGAGCCTGTGTTACCCTGTTTGCAAGTTCAGCTTCCAAACCTGTGATCCAGACAAGCCTCTTTCCTTCACAAACAGCTTGTCTCAGGGATTTCCTTGTAGCAATGAAGAGCCGATGAACACAGCAGCTCATTAATTTCCATGATGGAGTAAATGAGTTGTTCTGACTTTCTTCACAGGTGGCAATGAGTAGCATAAAGGAATCTCATCCTCCAGTCACTTTTCTTGGATACTAACCTCTTTCAAAGAAAAAAGAAATGAATTCAAAATGTGGTTCTCTTGGACCAGAAGGAATATAAAGTTTACAAAACAAAGCAAAAAGCTTAAAACCACCTTTATATTGTAATAGTATAACCAAAAAATACGGTTGTGCACATAAGTAAAACTAGGCAATAAAGATGATGTATACAAATAAAACAACCATAGGTGTGAACCTATGGCCCACAAATTTGTCTTTCTAGCTTTCTCAAGCAAGATCCAAGTTTGACAAGACATTTTTCACCATCTCTTTATAGAGAGTACCGTTGGTGGGATGTGACCTTATAATAGCCAGTTTCACTTCCTATTGATTGATTTCCTGCATGTGCTACAGAGAGAATGATATGAGCCAAGGTTTAAAATTGAAAAGTTAAGAGAAATGACACTGTTTTAATGAAATAAGTGGAAACTTGGAAAGTAATCAAGAATTTAGTCCTGCTCAGCCCTTGTGAGGACCCTCTCTTGACCTGCTGAAGGAAATCAAGAAGGAGCAAGCTGGGACGGGCCATTTCTTCTGCAAGTAGGCAGTTGAGCCATTAAGCAAAGATAAATCAAGGGAACAGTCTTTTCCCACAATGTGATTAGTAACTCCAGGGTCAGAGGCGCAACCAGAAGAGAATCTGATGACGTAAGCTTATAACCTCCGTGGCCTAATCGAGTCTGCTACTAAGGTAGCTTGCATGCTGTCATTTTTATTCTACCAGCAACCAAGCAGCAGGGGCAAAGGGGGAACAAAACAAAGCCAGGACAACCGTGTTTCACCACAAAGTAAGTTGCCTGGTTTGGTAGCAAATGAATAACAACATTACTGTGAGCTGCTAATGAAATCCACTTCTCTTAGCATCTAATCAAAATGCACAGCCAGAAGCAACATGGAATGAGTATCGTAGCTAAAACATTAATTATTCTGGTGATAAAACTGTCTCCACTGTGGACCTCAAGCAGATGCATTTTTTGTGTGTGTGGCCAGAAATGCTGAAAGCATCATATTTGCCCTTTGATGTCCGAACATTGCAAATTATGAAGGAAGTGGGGCAAAGAAACAATTCATTCCCCAACAGAGCCTGGTGGGCACCAGGAGAACTAGAGAGGGCACAGCATGTAAATTGATGGCACTTGTCCTTCAAATCTGGACAAAAACAACACTTAGATTCCAAAAGTCATGAGAATAGGAACTAAGTAAAATTAAAGAGATTGATAGCATCAGCCTCCTTTAATTAATAATAAGTAGATTGCAGTTATTCTATTGTCCCCAGATTTATCTGACAGAACACCAATGTTTGTTAAAATTAGAGCAACCTTGCACCTGCTCATCCATTATCATGCTTTTTCTAAACATAGACGTGTTACTGGCAAGACTGAACATGGATTGTCACAGGCATCATCATCATCATCAGGAAAACAGCTCTGTACCCTTAGTACTCACAGCTCTGGGCATCGCGATCTGGAAAGAAATCCAATGTAATTTGCCTGCCATATGTTCTAGTTTCTGCTTGCTCTCATATGGCAACTGTACATGGCCTTCAACTGTCATCTCATGAACAACCTGGCTGTGTAATTTGAGGCTCATAAGTAATAGTAGGAGCGTAAGTCCTGGTGGAGGAAAGCCTGGTTTACTATGAAGGTCAGGTAGAACAGTAATAATCTCTAAGTGTGTGCCACGTGCTAGGCGGTTTATACTGAACACCTGACATGCATTACATCATCGACTCTATATTAATCCCATTAGGAAGAAATACTGGGGTGTTTGTTTTATGGATAAAGAAACTTAATACCTGAAGAAATTCACAACGTAACCCAGGGCACACTGCTAGCAAGTTAAGGCATGGAGTACATGAACACTGCTCATAACTAACTCAGATTTCATTTTACCTCTGCTCCCTTGGCAAAGAAATAACAGCAGAGACAAACCTAACAGTCAGATGCTCCAAATCACTTAATTCTTATTAATTATTATAATTGTAATATAAAATCTTATCTAATATATACAATATAAATATATACATATGATATACATAAATTTTATATAATATACAATATAATCAATATATTGTTTAATCAATATAAATTTTATATGTAATATAAAATTATATATAAAATATAATCAATGTATTGCCACTATTATTACTATTTACATTTGACTGAGCAAAAGAAAGAGAGGCTCTGAGGTCATATAACCATTTAGTGCTGGAATCAGGATTTTAAAAATTTATCGGCTAAGAATGGGAATAGGAAAGGGAGGCAGAAGAAGGGTGGGAGTGTGAGTGGGTGGGAGAGGGGGGTGGAGGTATTGCTATGTTTCTAAATCTGTGTATAGGAAATACATGAAATTTGTATACTTTAAATAAAATTAAAAATAAATAAATAAATATAGAAAAAAAAGTTTTTATTTTTTAACTTTTATTTAATGAATATAAATTTCCAATGTACAGCTTATGGATTACAATGGCTTCCCCCTCCCACAACTTCCCTCCCACCCACAACCCTCCCCTCTCCCGCTCTCTCTCCCCTTCCATTCACAAGATTCATTTTCAATTCTCTTTATATACAGAAGATCAATTTAGTATATATTAAGTAAAGATTTCAACAGTTTGCACCCATATAGAAACAAAAAGTGAAACATACTGTTTGAGTAGTAGTTATAGCATTAAATCACAATGAACAGCACATTAAGGACAGAGATCCCACATGAGGAGCAACTGCACAGTGGCTCCTGTTGTTGACCCAACAAATTGACACTCTAGTTTATGGCGCCAGTAACCACCCTAGGCTGTCGTCATGAGTTGCCAAGGCTATGGAAGCCTTCCAAGTTCCCCGACTCTGATCATATTTAGATAAGGTCATAAAAGACAGAGTGAGGATAGTAACCAATGATCCTAAGTGTGGCATTAACCAGGTCTGAACAATTATACAGCATTAAGTGTGGAAGAGGACAATCAGTACACACAGGTTGGGAGTAGAGCCATTGGAGGTAGAGTAGAGGTTATGATTACAAAGGAATGAGGCCCAAGTACACTAGACAGGGTCTAGAACAAAGGACAGAGTCATTATTAGAGGAGCTAAGAAAGGTGCTGTCTAAGCTACAATTAAGTTTTCTGATTGAGAGGCAAATAGAACCTGACAGAAGGGGCTTGATAATAATCTGGTGGGCTTTAGGCCTTGTAAGTTAAGAGGCCCAGACCTACCTATCTCTTCACATGGGGTACATCCTAAGGGAGGTGTGAACCTCCTGTGGGAAGGCACCCTGTTGACTTTCATTACTTAGCTGGCCTGGGAGAAGAGCTGGCCAGGTAAAGGCAGGTGGCATCTCTAACAAGAAATTTACAGTTCTGCCTGCAATGTTGCTGACCCTACTTGGCGGTCCCTTCAGCTGCACTGGTCACTTTGGAAGTTGGGCTGAGTGAAGGGCTTTTCAGCTTAGAGCCAATAAGATCTGTGGCTCTGACCTGGGCATCCTTCGACTCCAGGGCAGGTCCATTTCCAGTGATCCAACTCTTGGCAGAGCTGCCAGGGCTCTTCACAAGCTGACTTCTGCTGAAGCCCAGGCTTACCACATTGAAAGCCACTGCAGTGGACTGGCCTGTTGGGTCTCCTTGAGGGCAGAACACTGTACAGATCAGCCATTAATAGGCCTGCCACCCATTGCTTCTGATGCCTAGCTTTCTTTGCCTCCTGGTTTTTGTTAAAGCAGACCAGAGGATGCAAGTCAAGGGAGTGCCCAAGTCCCATCTCTAATCTTCGGTGGCGTGAACTACAAGTCTATAGTCACAGGCATGTTCTGTAGTAGGAAAACAAAAGTTTAATGGTTATGGGATCCTTGCTAAACTATTCCATGTAGTCTCCTCAAACCCTACCTCTTTCCTAAGTTTCCTTTGACGTTTTGGGAACTTGGAAGTTGGAACTACCTTTTACTAAGGAATGAGTTGAATACTAGAATAAATTTTATGGAGAAAAATCATAGACTAGAAATAAAGAAAATATAAAGACCTTACTTCTAATTTAGGTAAAATCATTTAATTAGTTTATACAACTTTGAATCAATCTTTTCATATCTCTTAGGCTTGTCTTCCCTTGGTTATAAGGTGAAGAGGTTGTATCTGTTAATTTATAAGGACATACCAGTGAAAACTATAGGCAGTTAACCTACTATGGATATTTTATTAATTTGTCAATAGCCAATACATTGTTTCCCAATTTTCCTGTTGAACTGCTTTTACCTATATTTGGAGACGAACCTAATGATGTACTTCTGAGTCCATAAATCCTCATTTCCGGGGAAAGTTCTACAAGATAAACATATATCAGCTTTCCTAGAAATTTGTTTCAGCATGTTTGTAGTGAAAACGGGGTCCACAAACTTTTCCCTCCCCAAGCCTTAGGGAGAGCCATTGGCATACACTGATCTCAGGAAAGTGTACTCTCCAATGTGAATTCTCCAAAACAACTGAGGATATAAAGCTCTGATATTATATGTCCCCAATCAGGGGCTGTCACTAACTCCATTTCCAAAAGCTAATTCTTACCAGGAGGCTCAGAAGATGCCCCCTGAGAACTGGTTGAAAGAACGAGGCATTATTACCATGCTTCTTGAACTTAGTTAGAAAAATGAATCGCAGAAAATGAAGAGTGGGAACGTGTTTGAGACACTGAGGCTATAAAAGATGTGCCTCCCACTGAGGAGGAAATCTGCTGATAAGGAAGTTAAGAACACTTGAAATGTGGTGTCATTACTGTTAATGGACATGTATTCAAAAGTCAGCCACGGTGACAACTTCCTTTAAAAGCATGTTCCTACTCTAAAACTCTCCCAGGAATGAAATAAATGTTTACATTTTCTGCAGAAGTATGAGGAAATAACCAAAATATATGAAACAAGGGGTTGGTTGAAGAAATATACTCCACCCACACAATGGAACTTTGCACAATCATTAAAAATAATGTTCTAGAAACAGTTAACAGAAAGACATTAATCACGTGTTTGGGAGTTTTATTGTTCCCAAACAATAACTCTGTTCCAGTTGCACTGTGCAGTGTGGGATTGACAGCTCATATGTATTTCTTGATTTTTCTTTAATTAACATATTAATTCCAGAAAGAAAGCAAATACATTTTTTAAGGTAGCCTAAGTGTGCAAGCAGCGAGAGATGATCTACCTCAAATGGCACACTTGCTTAGACTGGGGATTTGTTGGTGTACATTAGGTCTTCCCCAGGGATGCTGCTCTGAGCCCCAAGCCTCTAAAGCTAAGCTGTCAATAAAAAACTTGGGCTTGGTAGGCTTAGTGCAATGCAGCTTTGGACACCTGCACAACAGCTGCGCGGGTGTTCGTCGATTATTTAAGTAGAGAGCTCTACACTGACTCCAGCATTGTCTACTGCATGAGCACTGGAACAGCTCTGAGAGTGAAGTGAGCGATGGGCTTCCCAAACAACAGCAGTAAAGATAACAACTTGAGCCCATCCATGATGCTTAACCCTGTCACTGAAACGACCAGGTTTACAGCTGGAGCCAGAGTCTTGTTACTCTCCTGGATTCACTCTCTAAAAGCAGAAAGTACGTAAAAGAGAGGAGAAAATACACCTGAGAAAATACATCTCTAAAGCGACTCATTCTTAGTGGCATAAATAGTAGAGACCAGAAAAATAAATCAAGACAGACTCCAACACATTAAAATTGGTCCTAGGGGCTGGCGCCATGGCTTAACAGGCTAATCCTCTGCCTTGCGGCGCCGGCACACCGGGTTCTAGTCCCGGTTGGGGCGCCGGATTCTGTCCCGGTTGCCCCTCTTCCAGGCCAGCTCTCTGCTATGGCCCGGGAGTGCAGTAGAGGATGGCCCAAGTCCTTGGGCCCTGCACCCGCATGGGAGACCAGGAAAACTGGTCCTAACACAGCTTCAAATCCTTTAGAATCAACCCCCTAGAAGAAAAAAATGACGAAGAACTATCCATCCTTCTATAAATCATTTTTTCAAAATGTTTTCTTATTTTTAAATAAGAACAAATAAAATTCATTTATTACTAAAACTATACATGCATTCAAGTGAGGCATAGTGTACAATTCAATAATGGTCAAGTTGGTATTAAAAGTTAATTAAAATGGGGACCAACACTGTGGTACAGTGGGTTAACGGCCTGACCTGCAATGCCAGCATCACCACATATGAGCTCTGGTTCAAGACCCGGATGCTCCACTCCCAATCCAGCTCTCTGCTATGGCCTGGGAAAGCAGTAGAAGATGGCCCAAGTGCTTGGGCCCCTGCACCCACGTGGGAGACCCGGAGGAGGCTCCTGGCTCCTGGCTTCAGCTCAGCACAGCTCCAGCCATTGCAGCCAACTGGGGAGTGAACCGTCGGATGGAAGACCTCTCTCTCTCTCTCTGTCTTTCCTCTCTGTCTGTCTTTCCTCTCTCTGTGTAGTTCTGACTTTCAAATAAATAAATAATTTTTTTTTAAAGTTAATAAAAAACAAGGGTGCATTTAATAGTAGGGGAAATTGATGGTAAGCCCTGGAAGTGGATAACATGCAACACTGTACCCTGCAGTCACACAGTATGTTATCAAGCAGTTCCCACTGATCTTTACCAGTGCTTAACGAAGTACATAGAACAAGCGTAATTGTTACCAGTTCTACTTTTCAAGTAAGGATACTGATGCTAATGAATTATCCATGACTAGAAGAATTCCAGACTTGAGAATGAAACTTCTAAACCCAAGTGACATCAAACTCAACAACACAGAAACATCAATTCACATTGCTCTACTGTCCACTCTATAGAACTAGAAAATTCTTGAGACTTTTAAAGTCAAGTTCTCAAATAGGTCTTCTTTTCCCACAAATCTACATGGCTTTGTCTAGAAAGCAATTCCTTCTATTTTAATTTAGATGAGATTCAGATAGCATAAAATTATCCATTTTAAAGTTAATGATTCCGTGGCATGCAGTCATTCTCAATGCTGTGCCACCACCACCTTTAACCAGCTCCAAAATATTTTCATCATCTCAAGGTTAGCCTATACTCATTACACAATTGCTCCCCTTTCTTGCCTCCCCTCAATCCCCCATCTATATTTTGTCTTTATGGATTTACTTACTTTGGGTGTGTTACACAAACAGAAGGATAAAGTACGTAACCTACTGTGTCTGGACTGTTCCAAATAATGGTTTTAGGTTCACATATGTTTCAGTATTTCATTTCTGTATATGGTTGAATAGCCAATCATATATACAAATATCTATATAGCTGTGCATGCATGTGTGTGCATTGGACATTTGAGTAGTTTCCATTGTTGGTACTGTGAGTGGTACTAACTGCTATGTATATTCAGGTACAAAGATATATTTGAGTACCTATATTCAAGGTTTTATTTTTTACTATATTTAAAGAAGTGAAAAATTGTCTGATTTTCTTCCACTTCCTGATTCAGTTTCAATAGCTTATGTATTTCTAAATATTTATTTATTTCACCTAAATTATATAATTTGCATATAGTTTTTCATAGTATTCCCTTATAATCCTTTCAATATTTGTAAGGTTATTTGTAATGTCCTGAATTATTTTAACTACTGGATTTGGTAGTTAGGTATGTCTGTCTCTTTATGTATCTATGAGTCAAGCTAAAAGTCTATCCATTTTCTAATCTTTTCAGAAAAGTAGATTTGAGTTGCATTGATTATCTCAATTATTTTCCTGCATTCTGTTTTACTATTTAATTCTTCCCATGAGTTTTGGTACAATTGGGTCTTTCATATTAAAGTATTTTTAACTTCCTTTGTTATTTATTTGATTAATTTCTACTGTTTTTTGAACTTATTGTTCAAAAAACAGTTTCCTTCTGTTGCTGATTTTTTTCTTTTTTTTTTTTTCTTTCTTTTTTGACAGGCAGAGTGGACAGTAGAGGGAGACAGAGAGAAAGGTCTTCCTTTTGCCGTTGGTTCACCCTCCAATGGCCACCGCGGTAGGCGCGCTGCGGCCGGCGCACCGCGCTGTTCCGATGGCAGGAGCCAGGTGCTTCCTCCTGGTCTCCCATGGGGTGCAGGGCCCAAGCACTTGGGCCATCCTCCACTGCACTCCCTGGCCACAGCAGAGAGCTGGCCTGGAAGAGAGGCAACCGGGACAGGATCGGTGCCCCGACCGGGACTAGAACCCGGTGTGCCGGCGCCGCAAGGTGGAGGATTAGCCTACTGAGCTGCAGCGCCGGCTCTGTTGCTGATTTTAAGTTCATGTCACTGTAGTTAAGACAATAATTGGAATAATTTCAATCCTTTTAAGTGTGCTGAGGCTTGTTTATGGCAAAGCATCTTGTCTTAGGTAGCATCTAGTACAATGTTGTCCATGTCTTACAACATTGAGTTTTTGTCTACTTCTCTCAGTAATTGAAAGCAGGATTTTGACATTCCCATCTATCGTTCTAAATTATATTAGTCTACCTTCTATTCTATTAGATTTTGCTTCATAGATTTTGAAGCTTTATTATTAGATGCAAATATATGTGTTGTATATTCTTTATGGATTAACTCTTCTATCGTAACACGCCTGTCTTTTTACCTCTTGTAAAAATATTCTGAGAAATCTATTTTGTCTGATGTGAATATTGTCATTCAAGTTTACTGTTGATTGCATGATACATCTAGCATTTTTTAATCATTGGCCTATGTGTACCTTTGAAACTAAAGTGCTCCTTTTGAACACAACATAGAACTGGCCTCTTAATTTTATCTATTTTGCCAATCTATTTTTTAATGGATTGTTAAATCTATTAATATTTAATGGTATTAGTTATGTAGATAGATTTAAAGCAGCATTTATGGGGCCAGCCTTGTGCCAGCATCTCATATAGGTGCAGGTTTGAGTCCCAGCTGCTCCACTTCTGATCCAGCTCTCTGCTGTGGCCTGGGAAAGCAATAGAAGATGGCCCAAGTCCTTGGGCCCCTGCACCCACATGGGAGACCCAGAAAAATCTTCTGGCTCCTGGCTTTGGATCAGCACAGCTCCGGCTACTGCAGCCAACTGGGGAATGAATCAATGGACCTTTGTCTCTCTGCCTCTGCCTCTCTGTAACTCTACCTTCAAATAAATAAATAAATCTTAAAAAATAAATAAATAAAAATAAAATAAAGTAGGATTTATTATTTTTATTCACAATATGTCTATATCTTATTTGCTCATCTATTATTCCTTTAATGCTTTCTTTTAAATTAGGTGAATATTTTTCTTGTGTAATGAAAAATGCCTTTAATGATTTTTCTAAGTTGTTTTCCTATTGTGTTCTCTAGGGCTAATAACACACACCTTAAAAGAATCAACTCCAATGTGTCATCTATATATGTCACAACCCAACAATACATTGTTTTCATTGTCATATGAAAGATCTTCAAAAAGTTCATGAAAAACGTGTATTACGACAAGACTATGCATGGATTTAAAAAACGTTTGCACCAAAATTAACTCCTTCTGATTTGTTACAAGAAGCTTCAATAGGATCTGGTTTGAGAAACGAAGAAGGGTAACACATCAGCTTGAAAAGAGCCCTGATAGGAACAAGGTAAATCCCACTGAAACTGAAGCAAGGATGAACAGATGTAAGGTAAAGCTTGGTCAGGACAATGATGAAATCATTGATGCTTTACCAATATTCGCTGGGGACAAGGAACCAAAGGAATCTCCAGTTTACAAGTGGATAGCTTGTTTAAAGAGAGGGTGAGACAATGTTGACAATGAAGTCTGCAGTGGCAGGCCATCCACACCCATTTGTGAGGGGGGAAAAATGAATCTTTTTTTCACACCTTAATTGAAGAGGATGGATAAACAGGAAGAAAAACACCCAGCACCAAAACATCTCAATCCGCTCACCTTACACAACTCTGACCCAAAAATTTAAAAGTAGGACAAATTTTCCACTTGATGTGTGCAAAACTGTTACGTCCAAATCAGCTGAAGAAAGAAGTAGAGGTTTCAATAAAATTTTTTTTTCCTTTTTTTGGTTTTTGATTTTTTTTATTTTAGTTCCCACATACAATGGAGAACATGTGGTATTTGTTTTTCTGTGTCCAGCTTATTTTGCTCAACATGATGTTCTTCAGCTCCATCTATTTTGCTACAAATGGCAGGATTTCCAATTTTATAACTGAATAATATTCCATAGTGTGTATTTGCCACATTTTATTTTTCCATCTGATGATGGACACTTGGTTGACTCCGTACTTAGGCTATTGTGAAGAGTGCTGCTATGTACATGGTGGTGTGGCTATCTCTGATATAATGTGTTTCTGTCGTTGGGGTATATACCCAGCAGTGGGATTACAGGATCATGTGGGGAGTCTCTTTTTAGCTTTTAAAACAACCTCATACTGTTTTCCACAGTGGCTGCAGTAATCCACATTCCCACCAACAGTGTACAAGTGTTCCCCTTTGTCCACATCCTTGCTTGCCAGCATTGGTTACCCTGTGTTTTGGATTTTAGCCCTTCTGATGGGGTGAGGCGATTTCTCATTGCGGTTTTGATTTGCATTTCCCTAATGGCTCCTGATGCCAGGCATTTTTCATATATTTTTGACCATTTGTATGAAAATGTTAAACAAGTGGGCTCAAGACCCTGAAGAATTTCGTTGAAGAATTCTAACAATGGGTGAAATAGGGACCATTTAGTACCATACTAAAGACAAAACGTAACCAAAGCAATGGCTCCCAAGAGGTGTAAGTGGTCCACTCGAAACAGAAACAGTAAAGGAAAAAGGTCATAGTAACAGGTGTATGGTATGATCAAGGAAGTTTCCTTGTTGGATCTCAATAAAATCAACTGGGGCCAGCGCTGTGACCTAGCAGGTGAAGCTGCAGCCGGCAGTGCCAACATCCCATGTGGGCGCCAGTTCAAGACCCAGCTGCTCCATTTTTGATCCAGCTTTCTGTTGTGGCCTGGGAAGGCAGCAGAAGATGGCCCAAGTCCTTGGGCCTCTACATCCATTTGGGAGACCCAGAAGATGCTCCTGGCTCCTGGCTTCGGATTGGTGCAGCTCCAGCTGTTGTGGCCATCTGGGGAGTGAGCCAGTGGATGGAAGACCTCTCTCTCTGCCTCTGCCTCTGCCTCTCTGTAACTCTGCCTTTCAAATAAATAAAATTTTATTATGTGTTTAAAAAAAAAGATCAACAAATGGTTGTATCTGCTTATTGTAAAGGTTTTTTGAGAGATAGCTAAAGGTCTGCCAGAAAACTCCTCAGCAAAGCTTTCCTAGAGAGTTGTTCTTCACCATGGCAACACGTCTGCTCATCTCTTCCCAGGCAAGAGCAATTCTTCAAGAGTTGAAAAGGAAATTCATCAGGCACGCACCTTCTAGTCCTGATAACAGCTCCTTCTTATTTCTTTTTGCTGCTTACTCTTAAAAAAAAATTTTAAAGACACTGATAGTTTTTTAGTTAATAATATAAAAAAGATTTTACTGTCAAGGTTAAATTCTCCATTCTTTTTCTTTAAGAAGTATTTTATTTATTTGAAAGACAGAGTAACAGAAAGAGGTAGAGACTTCCATCTGTTGGTTCACTCCCAAGTGGCACCAACAGCCGGAGCTGAGCCGATCTAAAGCCTGGAGCCAGGATCTTTGTCCAGGTCTCCCATGTGGATGTAGGGTCCCAGGGACGTGGGTCATGCTTTGCTGCTTCCCCAGGCACACCAGCAGGGAGCTGGATCAAAAGAAGAGCAGCCAGGACTCGAACCAGTGCCCATATGGTATGCTAGTGCTGCAGGATGGGGCTTTAACCTGCTGTTGCACAGCACTGGCCCCAATCCTCAGTTCTTTGGGGCGGGAGGCTGCATGGCTGGTAACATCCCTTATGAAGCCTCGAACTTGATGGAGATTATGTGGACAAATAAACTTATTTTTAATTTTTATCTTCGATTCCATCTCCCACAAACATTTTAAAGTCCCCTCACATAAGTTCATATTTATTAAAGTAGCTGATATACAAAAGGATAGAAAATATGAAATACAGAATATGAAATTTCACAAAATACAAAAGTACACAAACTCTGTTAATAATTTCCTTCGTGAGTGCTGGGTACTTAGTACAGTGGTAAAAGCACCTGGGATGCCTGTATTCCATCTTGGAATGCCTGGGCTTGAATCCCCACTCCACTTTAGATTCCAGTGTCCTGATAATGCAGAACTCAGGAGGCAGCAAGTGATGGTGCAAGTACTTGGTGTCTATCACTCATGTGGGAGATCCAAACTGAGTTCTGAGCTCCTGACTTTGGCCTGGCCCAGTCCTGGTTCTCGAAGGCATTTGAGAATTGAAGTAGTGCCTGGAATAAGATAGATAGATAGATAGATAGATAGATAGATAGATAGATAGATAGATAGATGATAGAATAGATAGCATATAGATGATAGATATGTTATAGGTATGATATAGATATAAAGATATATAGCTATATACAGATATGTATATATATATATATATCTTCATCTTTATCTTTTTGCTGTATTAACCTTATCTTACTATTTTGATTCCCTTCATTTGTTCCTGTGGAATTGAGATTTCATTTAGTTTCATTTCTTATACCATAGCTCTGCTCCCAGTCAATTCTTTGTACAGTTCCTGACAAGTATATAGCATTTCTCTTATAGAAGCAATATTAAATTTATATGCAGTACTTTATACAGTTACTTTTAAATCCAATAACAAAAGAAAGGAGAAGACATATGCAAATCATTTTCTTTTATAAGGTAACTTTTTTTAATGTAACTCTCTTTTTTCCACATGGACTTGAATCTACTTTTATCCTGAAAAAAAGTTTCTTTCAGTTTTCTTTCTTTTTTTTAAACTTTTATTTAGTAAATATAAATTTCCAAAGTGTAGTTTATGCATTACAATGGCTTTTCCCCCCCATAACTTCCCACCCACCCACAACCCTCCCATCTCTCGCTCCCTCTCCCATTCCATTCATATCAAGATTCATTTTCTATTATCTTTATATACAGAAGATCAATTTAGTATATATTAAGTAAAGAAGTTTTCTTTCAGATCTATTGAGAACAAATCCTGTCAATCTTTGTTTATGGAATGTCTTTATTTCACTTGTGTTTCTAAAAGGGCATTTTACTAGGTATAAGAAAGTTGGTTGACATTGTTGTTTCTTTCAACACATTGAATATGTTATCCACGCAGTCCAACTTCCATTATTTCATGTGAGAACTCAGTGGTTAATCTTTTTGTGGCTTCTTTACCAGTGAGGACTTTCCTCTTGCCACTTTTGTGTTCCTTGTGGAGAGGTGGTAATGTCTTCCTTATTCTTGTTTAATTTCCATGTTTATGTTTAGACATGAGTGGAGTTACTTGTTGGTTTTTTCCTCTGATGACTTATCTTTGAACTGTGCCTCTGTGGCCTTAGTGGAATGTCTGCACCTTCAGAGAATACTCTAGGTGTGTGCTGGATGTGGCCAAGGAGCTGTGGTCAGTGCTCCAGTGTGGGGCAAATGTCCAGGGTAACACCCAAGCTGGGCATGGGTGATCTCTGCTTGTTAACAGAAGTGGCGGTGGGGAATGGTCACTTCTGTTGGTGTGATCACCCCCTCACCTCCTCTCCTACAAGCTGAGTAATGCCTAAGTGTTAGCCCCCCCAATGGGTTCATCACTTTTCTGCCCCACTATATGAACCACACAAATGGTGGAGGATGGAAGCCATGGTCTCTCAACAGCAGTTGCCTGGAGTTTAGTCTCTACAGCACTCAGCTGGGGGAGCAGTGAGCAATGCTGGCAACTTGCCCTTCTTAGGGAGCCAGCGTGGCCCTCACCTGGGAATGGGTGAAGAAATCCCTATGCACTCACCTAGAATGGAGTTTCTGCTGCACTGAACACCAAGGGGAAGGGGGAAGTGGGTCCTGGTTCAAGGGCCACAGATTCCATCAGCTCTTACCAAGCTATAGGAGATATTCCTAAAAAAGGCTTCTTCATTTTCTCTATGCTCAATGATCAAATCCCAGCGAATTCAATGGTTGTGTTTTTAATATAAATTTCATCAATATTATTATTTTCCTGGGAAATAGAACCAGGGAGCTCCTCACACTGCCACTGGAACTCCTTTGTTTGATATTTTAATTCAGTAGAAAAATCTGGGGCTGGCGCCGTGGCTCACTTGGTTAATCCTCCGCCTGTGGCACCGGCATCCCATATGGGCACCGGTTCTAGTCCCGGCTGCTCCTCTTCCAGTCCAGCTCTCTGCTATGGCCTGGGAAAGCAGTGGAAGATGGCCCAAGTGCTTCAGCTCCTGCACCCATGTGGGAGACTCAGAAGAAGCCCCTGGCTCCTGGCTTTGGATCGGCGCAGCTCTGGCCGTTGCAGCCATTTGGAGAGTGAACCTACAGAAGGAAGACCTTTCTCTCTGTCTCTCCCTCTCACTGTCTGTAACTCTACCTCTCAAATAATAAAATCTTTAAAACAAAAAAAATCTGATTTTTTTAGAAAAAAAAACTTTTTTATATTCCTTTAAGTTTTTTAAGTCTTTGATTAACATGTAGTAGTTGTGCATGTTGATATATAATGGCACAAAAAGACATTTGTACAGCATATACCGATCAAATCACAGTAATCAGTTTTTCCATCTCCTTATCATTTCTTTGTTTGGAATCTTCAAACTCTTCTCTTCCAGTTCTCTGTAAAATATAAGATAGATTATTGTGGTGGAGCACTACAACCCAGTCTTTCTACCTCACTGTGTTTGGTACCCATTATCCAACCTCCCTCCATCCCCCCACCCTCTCCTTTAAGTCTGATTCTGAGCAGGACCAGAAATGAAAGATTATAAAATGTTTGGAATTGGTAAGTATCTGAATGTCAGCTAATACACTCATATTGACTCAAAAACCTTACTTAATAGTTTACAGAATTTTTTAAGATGGAAACTTAGAAAAAGCAAAGAGCACTCTAGTCCGACAGTCATTTAATGCCGCATGCATGATGAGCAGGAGGTCACAGGCAGGCACACGTGTGGCTTCTGCCTTAGAGAGGTAGCTTTTGTCATGCAGCAGATCTGTGTTTTGCCCCTTGACTGTGTACATGATTTCTATGCTCAGCTTGCCCAAGCGACTCCTGCTCAGACCATTCTTAGAGCTCTGGTGTTTCTCCACTGTCTGTAATGCATGAAGCATGACTGACATCAAACCAAGTCTACACTTCACAAGGAAACAGGTCTCAGTCCTTTATAGACATCTCTTTTACAAAGCGCTCATTCCATCGTCTACATCATTCGCCTGTGCATTTAAATATGCTTGCTATATGCATTGGCGGGCTAGGTATCTGAAAATAACTAGGTATTTTTCCTTTGTACTTCTTGTAGGTCCAGGAAATATAACACATTCAAGGAATATTTAAATTCAGGACAGGGAAATTATCTCAGAAAGTTGATTTTTCTTTTTTAAAGATTTATTTATTTATTTGAAAAAGTTATAGAGAGAAGAAGGGGCGAGAAAGAGAGAGACAGAGACAGAGAGAGAGAGAATCTTCCATCCTCTGATTCCTATCCAAATTGCTGCAAAAGCTGAAGCTAGGCCATGCTGAAGCCAGGAGCCAGGAGCTTCATCAGGGTCACCCACATGGGTGCAGGGGCCCAAACACCCAGACCATCTTCCGTGCTTTCCTAGGCTCATGTTCAAGGAGTTGGATCAGAAGAGAAGCAGCCCATACTTGAATTGGTATGGGATGCTGGTGTCACAAGCAGTGGTTTTACCTGCTACATCACAATGTCAGCCCCAAAATTTGATTTCTTATAGGATTAATTCAGAATTTAATGTTAGGCCATGAACCTCAGTTTAATATCATAATGCTCTTTTTTGGTTTAGTCCCTAAAATATTTGTTTTCACAATTTCTGATAGATCAAAGAATATATCAGTGTATCAATTTTTGGAAAGCACAGATAATTTACTCATGCCATGGTGAAGCTTGTGAAATAGGATCTTAAGAAAAGTAAATTTGGGAAAATATGCATCAAAAGATATTTTATCTAATAAAAATATACATGCATAGATTGAAAAAAAAAACCTTGCACCAAGATCAACTTATCCTTTAAGTCTACTTTTTCATTAACTTTTTGAAATTCCCTCCAATAGTACAGGAAACAACTCGGGATATTGAAAATCTCCGTGCATGTCTGGGAAATACTTTCAGGTGGCAGGAAGACAAAGGCAAGAGAGAGAATCAAGGGGTTCAGGTTTCTCTAACCTGTCTGTTGAGCCTTGAGATTTCTCCTCCACCAACTTTACAGAAGATGGTAAATTCTTTAGTCAAAGATTTATAACTGGGCTTCAACCATTTTATTGTGGGATTCAGTAAAACTATAGCATATGTGCTCTACATTATGCTCTTGTTATCCAACTTAAAATATTCCCTCTGTGGTTTCACTTGAAAAGGAAGAAGTTTGGGGGCTAGTGCTGTGATGTAGCAGATTAAGACACCATGTACATCCCATATGAGTGTCAGTTTGAGTCCCTGCTGCTCCACTTCTGATCTGGCTCCCCACTAATGTGCCTGGGAGAGCAGTAGAAGATGGCCCAAGTGCTTGGGCTCCTGCACGTGCATGGGAGACCTGGAAGAAGCTTCTGGCTCCTGGCTTTTGATCAGCCCAGCCCAGGCCATTGTGGCCATTTGGGGAGTGAAACAGTGGATGGAAGCTTGCTCTCTCTCTCTCTCTCTCTCTCTCTCTCTCTCTCTCCTTCTCTCTCTCTCTGTAACTCTGCCTTTCAACTAAGTAAAAATTAATCTTTAGAAAATGAATAAATAAAATTTTAAAAAAGGAAGAATTTTGCCAATATAATGGTAAAGATTATTTTAACAATAAGACCATAAGCTTTATTTCAGATAAAGAGTTTTTTTTCTTTTCTGCATTCCAAAAAGAGAAGGAAAAAGAAAAATACAGGTATATATAAGATCTTACAGCTGGAAAGTTCTACTCCCTTACCTGCTAATGCCTGAAGTTAGAAATATTGTTTTATACACCTGAATGCAGAACAAACGAGAGCAGCCAGACAATAACTGGAGAAAGCTCTCTGGATGTTATGGGTCTGTGTTTCAGAGAACTAGCTAGATGTTTTATCTTTCAGGGCCTGAATTTCTTGTGTCCCTGGAAAGCCACAGGACACAGAGGAGCTGATGAGCATTTAGACCGTTTGTCACAGGACTGCTTTGGATCAAGAAGTGATAAGTTAGACGGGGGCAGGCTCAACACAAGTGTCAAGGAAGAAATAGCTGGAGTTCCCATCAGTGTTTAGTTGCAAAAGGATCTGAGCACACCCAAAGGTAAAATCTGTATATCGGTTCCATACTGTGGAGTCCAACCTTACAAAAGGCAGTGAGCCAGTAAGACAACTCGATGAAGGCTAGTGGAATTTACCATCCTCCGTAGGCAGTCCCCATTACCTATGAGCTCCTTGCTATCAAAATGCTATGTGTTGGGGCCAGCATCATGGTGCAATAGGTTAATCCTCTGCCTGCGGTGCTGGCATCCCATATGGGCACCGGTTCGAGTCCCAGCTGCCCCTCTTCCAATCCAGCTCTCTGCCAAGGCCTGGGAAAGCAGTAGAAGATGACCTAAGTTCTTGGGCCCCTGCACCTGCATGGAAGACTGGGAAGAAGCTCCTGGTCCTGGCTTCGGATCGGCGCAGTTCCGAGCTTTGCGGCCATCTGGGGAGTGAACCAACAGAAGGAAGATCTTTCTCTTTGTCTCTCCCTCTCACTGTCTGTAACTCTACCTCTCAAATAAATAAATAAAATATTTTTTTAAAATGCTGTGTGTTTGTATATGAGATATCTTCAAAAATGTTCACAGAAATGTGTATTATGCATGAACTATACATGGACTTCGAAAATCTTTATTTTTTAAATTTATTTGAAAGGCAGAGACACAAAGACAGAAGGAGAGAGAGAGAGAGAGAGAGAGAGAGAGAGAGAGGTCTTCCATTCATTGATTCATTCCCCAAATTCCTTTAACAGCAAGCCTGGGCCAGACCAAAGCCAGGAGTCTGGTATTCATTCTGGGTCTCCTATATGAGTGTCAGAGCCCACACAGTTCAGCCATAGTTCTGCCTTCCAAGGTGTGCACTAACAGGAAGCTAGAATTTGAAGTAGAACCAAGACTCCAACTGAATCATTTCAATATGGGATGTGGGCATCTCAAATAGCATTATCATCACTATGCCAAACATTGGCCTCTTCCAAAACCAATTTTTGCACCAAAATAAACTTACCCTTTCATTTCATTTTCAGTGATTTTTTAAAATACTCTTGTTTCTGTTCATTACATTTATAATAATCAAATTTATTCAAAACCCTCTCTACTCTATGCCATGCAAGATATCGGGTATGGTGTGTCATTTAATTTTTTTCTGTGTGAAAAACAAAAACAACAAGCAAACAACCTCTAAGACCATTGGCTCGAAGTAGTAAGCATTTTTTTCATGAGTCTATAGATCAGCTGGGCTATACCCGTTAGGGTCAGGCCTCAATGATCAGATTCCTGTGTTCACGGGCAGCTGGTAGGTGGGCTGGGAGATGTCAGCTTCTAGGGTGTGTCGCACACATGTCCACCAGTTGCCTGCTTGGAGAAATGATCAAGATAGAATCATGTGTCTCTCACCATCCAGCAGTCTAGCACAGGCTTATGGATATGACAGTATCAGGGGTCCAAGACAGAGGAAAACTACTGAGGTCTAGACATCAAGTTGCAATACTATGCTGTATTGTTGACTAATACAAGTCACAAATCCAGCCCAGAATCAAGAAGGGAAAGAAAATCATTCCACTTCTTGCTAAGACACTATTCAAAATCATAGTAGAGGGAGCAGCACAGAATTGTAGGGAGTACACACAATCCCTGGTTCCAAAGATTGGAACCAACTCACCACCCTGGCTTTCATCCACACCTTGCATTTCCCCACCTGTGGCTCTGGAACCTGACTGACAAAGGAAGATATACAGGGTGTCATTTCTGAACCCAGACCTCAGGAGGCCCTGTGTGCCATTGCTACAGGGAAAATAAGTCTCATAAGGAGGAGGGAAATGTGGAACCAGATCTGAACATGCAGAACTGCACCATGAGCCAGTGAACAGTGACCAGTGACCAGTGACCAGAGCCTGAAGAGACACCCTCTCTGAGCACAGATTCATGGGAACAAAGTGCCTGAAGTTGGGAACAATTTGTTGCATGACGTTATTGGCAACGTCGGCAATAACCAGGAGATATGCCAAGGGTACTGAAGAGCAAAAGACAGACAAGGTCTCTCCCCTCATAGAGTTTGTCATCCAAAGGGGAGACACATACATATAAATCAACAAAATGTGAAATACAATTCATGCTCTGAATAAAATGAAATAAATAGGAGGCTTCTTTTACTAGAGTGACTAAGGACTTTCAACAAACTATTGCTTGCATTTTTAAATACATATGGGTAGAGTCAGCAAGTCCTCAGTCATGGAAGCCTGTGCTATAGAAAGTGGTTGTCGCTTGATTGCAATATTTTTAAGATGCCCTAATTCTTTTTGTTGAAGATTTATTTATTTATTTATTTATCTATCTATCTATTCATTTATTTATTTATTTGAATGGCAGAGTTACAGAGATAAAGAGAGAGAGAGAGAGGAGAGAGGAGAGAGAGAGAGAAAGAGAGAGAGAGAGCTCTCTTCCATTTGTTGGTTCACTCCCCAGATGGCCGCAATGGCCAGCGTTGGGCCAGGCCAAAGCCAAAAGCCAGGAACTTTTTCCAGAGTTCCCACGTGGGTGCAGGGCCCAAACACATGAGCCATCCTCCATTGCTTTCTCAGGCACATTAGCAGGGAGCTAGAACAGAAGTGGAGCAGCCACGACATGAACCAGTACCTGTATGGGATGCCTGCATCACAGGCAGCTGATTTACCTGCAACACCACAACATCAGCACCAAGATACCCGAATTTTTAAACTTTAACTGTGGCTCTGACATTTTCAATAAAGGAGTCTAATATTCATGTGTGGTAAAGTGAGTAGCATATGAAAGGCAATCCAACAAATAAAACTTGATTTTAAGTTATTAAAATGGATTTAAAGTAAAATAACTCTATATTTGACTTTTGTTAATGAGTGAGAAGCTTTACTTCCTGGGTTTGACGTATTTGTACACATGGAATTTTATGCACCAATGTGCCTGCCATCTTCCAACACCATTAGGTTTTATGAAACTACTTTTTGGCTACATGTGCAATTCTCAGATAAAGGGAAGGCAGTGTATAGCAGTATTATTTTGATCCCAGTGGAAAGAACGGGGCCATCAAAGAAGGAGGTACCTTTCTCTGAAGGGAGGAGAGAACTTCCACTTTGACTGTGACCCTATCGGAATAAGATCAAAGTCAGCGAACTCTAAAGGCTTCCATAGCCCTGGCAACTCATGACTAGAGCCTAGGGAGATTACTGACGCCATGAACAGGAGTGTCAAATTGTTAAGTCAGCAACAGGAGTCACTGTGTACTTACATCCCATGTGGGATCTGTCCTTAATGTGTTGTCTAATGTGCAGTGATGCTATAACTAGTACTGAAACAGTATTTTTATACTTTGTGTTTCTGTGTGGGTACAAATTGATGAGGTCTTTACTAATTATATACTGAATTGATCTTCTGTATATAAAGATAATTGGAAATGAAAAAAACAACCTGGTGTTAAATTGGAAATGGCATAGAAAATTAATTAATTTAAAAAAATATTATGTAGGATCTCTGTCTTTAATGTGCTGAACACTGTTATTTAATGCTATAACTAGTACTCCAACGGTAGTCTTTTCACTTTGTGTTGCTACATGGGGCAAACTGTTGAAATCTTTACCTAATATATACTAAACTGATCTTCTGTATATAAAGAGAATTGAAAATGAATCTTGATGTGAATGGAAGGGGAGAGGGAGCGGGAAAGGGGAGGGTTGCGGGTGGGAGGGAAGTTATGGGAGGGGGGAAGCCATTGTAACCCATAAACTGTACTTTGGAAATTTATATTCATTAAATAAAAGTTTAATAAATGAAAAAAAAGAAAAAAAAGAAAATAATAAAGCTTTTTTTTACCTACATGGTTTTCATTTCATGTGTTGAAATCGGAGAGATTCAAGATGTTTTTGTTTAAGTCATTCCAGTCCAATCAGTATTAGTTGAATGCTAAATAGGAAGAGCCAGAGAAAAGGCAAAGATAAACGAGGAAGAGGAGCAGGAGGAAAAGAGGGAGGAGGAAAAAGGGAAAGATTCTCAAAGGAAAAGGTCATTGTTGTTGCAGAAGGAGAACAATGTGATGTCCTAGTCATTCATTGTCATACCAGTCCCTTCCCTCAGCTTATCCAATCCCAGGTTCTTTCCAGTGTAAATGCCTATTCATACTATTTTGGCTGAATCCCAATTTCCTTGGGATTATGGATATAATATAAATATAATATGCTGAAACAAACTTAGTCATTTTCCTGGGGAAGTGTTCCAGAGTAACTGTACCCCATGACTGCTATTTCTTTACTTTGGATTTGAAGTGCATACCACATTCAGTCGATCCATTCCTAGTTGGTGCTTCAGGAATACTCTCTAGTTTGTGCGCAGATATTCTACAAAGTTCTTCTATGTCCCCTCTCCCTGAAGATATGTAGGTCTGTGCTGGAAACAAGCCAGTGCTTGACAAATGCACACTGCAATGCACAGGCACTGAGACAAGCTTGACACAAAGCAAGCTGAGCAAACGTTACTCCACCACCACTGTGATTCCAGATCAGAATATGGCCCAGTCCACTGCAAGTGCCCCAGAGGTGCAGTCATTGTGAAGCCTGCCTTCTGCCTAGGAAAGACATGCCCATTTGTTCCCATCCAAAAACCATCTTTCAGACCTTGAACTATTTCATTAAGACATTCCCATTAAAATAGTTCCTGATTTTGTCGGTTTATTTGCTCTCAGCAACACACCTTCTATTAGAAGCATTGATGTGTTTAAAATTAAGTAATTGCTGAGTAAACATTTGGGAAATTTTTATTACAAACCACTCCTGTTACCTCCAAGTAGGAGCTCTGTTTCTTCTGGACTGGGAGCATCTGCTGGGAAATAAATTCACAACTCCTCAAGACACCACTCATTGCAATTGCTCTTTCACGTGGAACTTGGACTCACAATCTTTCCTTTGGGTACAATCTTATAGTTATTGCACATCCTAAAACCTCACTGTTAATTATTTTTGTGGAAGAGAAAGCAGTAACTAGGCTGTTTCAAATTGCTCAGAAAGGCATCTGTTACCAGGAGGTGAGGCGGCCACCCAATAGCTGCAAAGCTCAGGAGCAACAGGTGGGCAATCAAATTTTATTATTCTCTACCAGGTGGAAAATCACCTTATATTTTAAATATTTTTCAGATTTGAATCATGGCAACGATTCCCAAAAGGAGAATAAGCCCCCACGAGACCAAGGCTGAGTTCATGCCTACAGTTATGCTATGCTTTTCTGATCCCACCATGTGCACATCAGAGTGGCATCTCACAGTCTGTCTTCTACATCTGTATGGCTGTGATATAAAGCACAGACTACAGTGGCACCTGTTGGTACTGACTTAGAAATATTCACAATTATGGGGAGAGCCCTGACCATTAATGTGAAGAGAGGAGATACCATCATGGGCTCTTTAAACCATACTTGAGTGGCCTGGATAGTGGTGGAGACAAGTTAAGGAGGAGTGAACTGATGAGAGAGAAGACAAGAAAGAAAGCAGTCAGGAGTGAGAGAAAGGCTCTATGCCATGCATCCATCGCCCTAGTTTCAAAACTATGACCTACTTAGGAATGTCATAACTCCAAAGATTCGTCAAAGACTCTGCTAAGAAGTCCAAAGTTCAGATGCAAGTTGTTTTTCAAGATACCTAAGACTTCTTCCTCTGGCCCTTGAATACTCCCAAGGACCTACCCTACTGAATGAAAATAAACCCTCGTGAAGGCAAGGTTTGTCTTACACATACTAATTCCCTTTCTTAAGTAGAGCCAACACCACCAATTATTGCTGGATAAAAATCAAGAGCCTGTTGATTTGGGGGCAGGAATTGATTTTATTATTTATTCAATATCCAATGAAATATTCATCAGTGTCTGGCTCTACTGTTGTATTCTGAGGTTTTGCATTGAAGGGAAAGGTGAAAAGGGATAGAGCATGGTGACAAATGGGAAGAAACAGTGGAATGTGTCTATGCATGAGTGTTTTCAGCACCCTAGACAGTGCTATCTTGAGCTGTGTTGTGCAGGACAATGGAAAAACTATCACCAACAATTCCTTTAAAATTCTTAAACACCAGTTAATCTTTACTGCATACAGGACTCTTTATCATAGTCATATGTTTAGCAACATATATGAATGATGTGAAGAAGTTGTGCACCTATATAGTAAATCATGTCAACTTGTTTAATCAGTACAGTTTGAGTGCAGCATTTTTCCAATATTATTGAATATGTGTTACCCTAAATACTTTATATCAAAGTACTCCATTCCCATGATTAGTGAATCAATAATGGAACACTAGGAGCTTTGCATGCCCCAGCCCACTGATTCACATTAATTATTTTAAAAACTGTGGTTCTGAGGTATCACCTTTGACCAACCTGGATCAGGCCGTCTCCTGGTGGCCACGTATGTTTAGAAGCTCCACAGGGAGAGATATGGCCTAGTGCCAAATCAGAAACATGTGAAACGTGAAAGCAATACTTTACATCGACCCTGACTTTCCAGTCTGGGAGGTTTTCATGTTGATGGGGTAACTTCCGTAAGCCCTCAGAACACTTCTGTGAAACCAGCTAAAATGTCATTTTTAGAGCCACTAAAACCGCCATGAAAATGTCCTTTCATAGATTAATAGACTAAACCCTAACATTAAGAACCTTAGAGAAGAAAAACAGCAGGTCCCTTCAAAGATTTCTGGTTTTATATGATCTTTGTTCTGTACACTCAGTCTTGTTTTACTCAGCATAGTCATATTTCTTCATCAGAATCTTTGTCCATAAGTTTCTAAATTAAATGCAATTACTCACAAAAAAGAATCAATAAAGCAAAGCTAAGGCATCTTAGACTATGGTTAGTTCCAAAAATAATTCTGGATCTTTCTTACCAGAACAATGTTTAGTCATGTTGAAGAATATTTTAAGAGGTCCTAAATCAGATTAAGTGCTGGCTTTCAGGTCTTGATGTCTTGGAATCCTGCCAGATAGCAATCTCTGCAATTGAGTCATTTTGCATTAGGAGAGCTTGTTCCGATGATGCCCAAATGACTCATGGCTTCTAATTCTCTTAAAAAGAGCCATGAGACCTGCAATGTTAATTACATTATGGGACCAAGGGAGGAATATTTAATAGAGATGAATCCAAATTATGTATCTCAGGCTCCTGTCTGCAGAGTTGGAACACAAGTTTGTCCTCATAGGGAATGCATCTTGGTCTCATGATACCAAGGTCGTTGGTGTTGGACTTTGCCAATACTTCTTTAATGAATGAAATACTAACTTACATGACCACAGTAATTAGAATGTGTGTACTTTGGCCTCATTTGGCCCAGGCTACCAAAAAAAAAAAAACAATGGTACTAGGCAGCAGCTGCTGGCTACTCACAGGGTGAACTGAGTGTAGATTTCATTGTGAAAGCAATGCTTTACAGGAAGTAGCTATTTTCCCTGAGTATGAAGAATAGGTCTGCTGAACAATCTCCTCCAGACAACGTCTGTTTGCTGGAAGGAGATTTTGCTATGGCTTAACACAGACACTACCCACATTAATCAAGGACCGATTGACTTCTGTGTTCCTAACACAGTGGAAGAAAGGTGCTTTGTCTAGAAATTAGACTCATGTACAAGGAAACGTTTTCCACCTCCTATTTTACACACACCTGTGGTGGGACCTGTGCCCTTACTGAAGCAGAGGAATCAGGTGATTCCACCAATCCAAGATCTACAACAGTAATTTAGGGGGCTCAATGGGAAAAACATGATTAAAAATCAGTTTATTCTGGCTGGCGTCGCGGCTCAACAGGCTAATCCTCTGCCTTGCGGCTCTGGCACACCGGGTTCTAGTCCCGGTTGAGGCGCCGGATTCTGTCCCAGTTGCTCCTCTTCCAGGCCAGCTCTCTGCTATGGCCCGGGAAGGCAGTGGAGGATGGCCCAAGTGCTTGGGCCCTGCACCCGCATGGGAGACCAGGAGAAGTACCTGGCTCCTGCCATCGGATCAGCGCGGTGCGCTGGCTGCAGCGTGCCTACCGCGGTGGCCATTGGAGGGTGAACCAACGGCAAAAAGGAAGACCTTTCTCTCTGTCTCTCTCTCTCTCTCTCACTGTCCACTCTGCCTGTCAAAAAAAAAAAATCAGTTTATTCTGGTGCTAGTAATTTTTAAAGGTTTATTTATTCATTTGACAGAGTGTTAGAGGGAACAACAGAGAGAGAGAGAGAAAGAGAGACAGAGAGAAACAGAGAGAGAGAAAGGTTTTCCATCTACTGGCTCCCTCCCCAAATGGCTGCAAAAGCCAGGGCTGGGCCAGGCTGAAGTTGGGAGCCAGGAACTCCATCTGGGTCTCCCATGGTGTGGCAGGGTCCAAGTATTTGGGCCGTCATCTGATGCCTTCCCAAGCAAAACACCAGGAGGTTGAATCAGAAGCAGAGTACCCAGGACTTGAACTGGCACTCTGATATGGGATCCAGTGGCCCCCAAGCGGTAGCTTAACCCATTGTGGCACATTGCCATCCCCCAAAAATGTTTATTTTCATATCCACACATTTTTTTTAATAGCACGCATTTTCCATGAGCTCATATATCCCTAGTTGCTATGTAGTTTGCACAGATACTAGGTTTTATTTTCCATGTTCCCAGAGCATACCTGGATCCTGAATGGTGAAATGTTTGGGAAGATTTTAACTTTTAAAATTACTTTTAAAATCTGAGGAGCAGAGAGAGAGAGAAAGAAGCAGAAACGTAGAGAAAGTGTTCCCATTCTCTGATTGACTCCCCAGAGTTTGTTGTAGCTGGGGTTGGGTCAGACCAAAGCCAGGAGCTGGCATGTGGGGGCTCAATCCATGTCTCCCACACAGATGGCAGAATACTAAGTACTTGAACCATTACTGCTGCCTCTCTGGGTCTGCAATAGCAGGAAATTGGAGTCAGGAGACAGAGAAGGATACGGAACCATGGCAATTCGATGTGGGATGCCCCCTGATTTTAGCTTTTTAATGGCTTCATAGGATATATTTTTTCATTCTATTAAATAATGAGGACAACACTACTAATTACTCAAGAAGCATCTTGAGACAGGAAACCATCTGAGTACCCCACTCATCTCCAGTCTTTTTAGTCCACAGACAAATTTGTCTGAGTAGAAGATGTGAAACCAGAGCTTGAGAGTCTGGGATTAGTTGAGCTAATCCATGCACCATGAAACTTTCTGAGCAACAATAAACAAGGAAGTGTACTACAGAGAATGGTTTTCCAGAGGCCAGGGGACCACCTAAACTGGGAGAGCAAAGGCATGCATCTGAAACAGGTGGAGAAAGGAGAAAGGTACAGGAGAAGTACTAGTAGAACAATAGCAACAGTGGGGCAGAAAACACTGGGAGTCCAGAGTTTTTGGTAAGGTTGTCCTCACAGTTCCCCAGCCCTTGGGAAGATCATATTCACTTGGTTTCACACCATTTAAGCTACACTAATAGCTCATGGAAAGGATTCAACAAGCAAAATGAAAGAGAAAGTGCTCCTTAACCATCTTGCTTGAATTCCAGCCACCACCACCCCTCACCCACCACTGAGGTCCCTATAGTGCAGGAAATAATGATTGAGGTCAGTTCCCACTGATGCTTTGGAAAAGTTCAGAGATAGACACGTGTTTTGTTGTTATGAATGCATATATACCCATACACATATGCTTATTCCTTTGATTTATAAGTTTGAGGTATTCAGATACATGGCAGATGGACCTCCACTTACACTTCTGTCCTTATAAATAGGCTAGACCTGTTTAGCATTGGTCATTTCCTATATCCAATTTTGATTTCATTTGCATATTCATATTTATGTTTTGCTTATTTTCAAAAACATTAGAGGTAATTCACAATAAAAATATACTCACGTGCAGTCAAATCTAAAATTGTCAGAAACTATGTGGCCAAAAATATCCATTGTGAAATTATACTATAATCTAGGGATACGTTAAAATATCAAAATCATGAGACAGCCACAGGCTTTAAGTCAACAATTTTCTCTGCTCTTGTGCTGCATGCTAGCCCGAGTCTAAACAAAAGCCATCAGTTATACATTTCTTCTTAGTTGAGACTGAGAAACAGATTTCTCAAGAAAACCAAAATTCTCAGAGAAGTTTCTCATGTGAAAGTGCACAATAACTTTGGTATTCAGCAAATGCAATTGTGGATTAGGTATGACTTTTATTTTTGGTGTGGACTTACAATAAGGGTTGAAGTAAATTAAAATGGAAGGCACAAAAATGATCCTGTCTTCCAGCAAGTGACCCTTCGGTGATCCAGTCTGATCACCTTCAGAAAGTCAAGAATTTGCCATTGTCCGCAGATCTGACAGCTGTTTTCCAACTCTCTGATGAATAGGACCCATCCTAACGTTTCAACTGTTGGTTTTGACAGTCCCAGACTGAGCACAGCCAGAGAATTAGAAATTGCTGGGGTGGGGGGCCAGTGAATTCCTCACTCACATCCAAAGAGTTGAACAAATTCATTCTCTTCTTGACATAAGTGACATTGGGTGGCAGCTGTCATTATCAATATTAATGTGTGATGGAGAAGGTCAGGCAGATCTCTTGCTGAAAGTGCTTGATCCCATCCTGGAATTCTGGGAATGGAACAGGCTGGTCTGGAATTCCATGCCCCACCAAATTTTTACATCACTGCCTTCTTTCTTTAATTTCCCTAAAGCTTTTGACCTGGGTCCAGAAGCAGAATACGTTTGTGATAAATTGACTTTAATTAATCCAATGGAGGGACTACATTAAAATAAAAGAGCATTTATTGCCAGCAAATCCATTTAGAGATTTAAAAATATTTACCTCTTACTAAATATGTCTGCATATTCACGCAGCATGATAAAGTTTTCTCAAAGATTTACAGTCAGCATCAGCGAGGGTGGTTTCCAGAGTATGGAATAGAATTTGAAGTTGTTATAAAAAGAAAAGAATGTTATACTCCATTTCCCATCTTCTAAAGAAGAAAGCAAAACAAAATGGTTTTCTACTCCCGGGTTCATGACACAGGCCTCACATTAATCCTCCCTCACACGGACACCCTGACAATGTCACCATCCTCTCAGCAGGGCCAGACAATGCTGCACTCTTTGAGACTTTTGATTGAAGTGCTGCTTTTTTATACATATCATTTTTCATGGCTAACAAATATGAAAATTCATTTTGGGATCAAAATGGAGCATTTTGATGCTAGACTTGATGTTATCAGTGTCTGTAACTGTCAAAACAAAACTGATGGGTTGACAGATATCTTGTTAAAAGAGCCATGCTTCAGCAGTTTGGAGCTCACCAGCCATTGAGTCTCCCTGGCCTTGGACCCCATCTGATATAGAGGCATCACTGGAAACAATCATGCACATTGAATATGATTTTATTAATGAAATGCATGCCACACGCCCATTAACTGTGGAAAGGCATTGAGTCTCACAGCAGTGAAATTACTTTTAATATTGAATTCTAGAGATAGAAAATTACTTTCTTAAATCCCTTTATTCAATGGTTTAAGGTAAAACTCTTAATTCCATGGTTTAAAGATCTTACATAGGGGCCAGCCCCGTCGTGTAGAAGGTTAGGCTTCTGCCTGCAGTGCCAGCATCCAATATGGGTGCCAGTTCATGTCCCGGCTGCTCCTCTCCCAATCCAGCTCTCTGTTTATGTCTTGGGAAAGCAGTAGAAAATGGTCCAAGTGCTTGGGCCCCTACACTCATGTGGGAGTGCAGAAGAAGCTCCTGGCTCCTGGACAACTCCAGCTATTGTGACTATTTGGGGAGTGAACCAGCAATTGGAAGACCTCTCTCTCTGTCTCTCCCTCTTTCTGTCTGTAGCTCTACCTTTCAGATAAATAAATAAAATCATAATAGCAATTACTTTCTTTGTTGGAAATTAATACTTGAAATACAATAAGGTACTCCATTACTTCATGATTGCAAATCTACAATCACCTTAAAAATCTCTTACCTCAGATTTTTCATCTGTTATAATAAAGAGTTCACAACAGAACATCGTATACATTGGCCACCTTCTCTTTCCTCATGTATGAGACAAGTAGAAGGGGATACACCTTCAAGCCAGTGGCTGCTCAAGGTTCATAGCAGTGAGAATAGGCATCTGTGTTCCCACTGAGCAGACGTATAGGAATGTTCACTCCCTCACCTCCCCCCCCCCAATAACTGTTGTGTGCCATCTTCTCCAAGCAAAGCTCATTAGGCTGATCAGGGGCAGGATTATATATTAGGTCACACTCAGCTTCAGAATCCTTCATCTGTCTACTTCACGCCTTTCCTCTCACCAGAAGCACTCCCTCTCTACCAAGTAGGAAATAAATCCATTTATCATGCTCAAAAAAATGCCAGTTAAAGTTTATACTCCTTTCCCATGATATTTTATTTCTTTTTAAAAATGTATTCATTAATTTGTTTATTTGAAAGGCAGAGAGACAAGCAGACAGATGGACATTTCCTATCCATTAGTTCACTCCCCAAATGCCCACTTAGCCAGGGATGGGTCTGGCCAAAGCTGGGAGCCTGGAACTCAGATAATCTCAGTCTTCCACATGGGTGGGAGGTAGCCAACAGCTTGAACTATCACCTGCTACCTCCCAGGGTCTGCATTAGAAGGAAGCTGGAATTGAAAGCAGAGCTAGGACTCAAATGGACATGGGCATCTCAAGTGGTGTCTTAACTGCTATAATCAATGTCCAATCCAAGATACTTGTGTAACCTAAAAAAAGAGGACTTCAAGGAAATGAAAACTTTGATGATGAAATTCAGGCTTTGAATTATTTCTCTGTGAATTTAAAAATTTCTGAAATATTTTTAGCAGTTCTTAAATAATCTCTAGATTATTTGTTCATTGTTTTCTCAAGATGACCAGTTTTGTAAACTGACTAGAGGATCATAAACCAATTCCACCATTCACACGTGGTAATGTTTGAAGACGCTCAATAATACCTCATTTCCCTCTGGGCTGGGACCCAACTGAGAGATGTAACCCAGAGTTAGACAAAAGAGGTAAAAATAAGTTTATCCACCGGCACCACAGCTCACTTGGCTAATCCTCCGCCTTCAGCGCCGGCACCCCAGGTTCTAGTCCCGGTTGGGGCGCCGGATTCTGTCCTGATTGCTCCTCTTCCAGTCCAGCTCTCTGCTGTGGCCTGGGAGGGCAGTGGAGGATGGCCCAGGTGCTTGGGCCCTGCACCCGCATGGGAGACCAGGAGGAAGCACCTGGCTCCTGGCTTTGGATCGGTGCAGCCCTGGCTGTAGTGGCCATTTGAGGGGTGAACCAACAGAAGGAAGACCTTTATCTCTGTCTCTCTCTCTCACTGTCTAACTCTGTAAAAAAAAAAAAATAAGTTTATCATTGATCACACTTGAAACAGAACTTGTGGCTTAAATGCGCAGCCACAGTGGGGTGAATTAAACTTATGTCTCCAAAGTACAAGCAAGTAGGAAGGTAGACTACATGCCCTGCGGGAAAATTGAATCCTAGAGGGGAGAAGTAAAGAAGTGTAGCCAAGGGTAGCAGCTCAGTCCCTTGACCAAACTCATCAAGGGGACAAGTCATCCTCCTACCTCCAAGAGGAGCAGGTGAAGAAAGAGTGGGTACAGAGGGGGCAGCCTCCGTGGTGCAGTAGGTTAATCCTCCACCTGTGGAACCAGCATCCCATATGGGAGCCAGTTCTAGTCCCAGCTGCCCCTCTTCCAATCCAGCTCTCTGCTATGGCCTGGAAGAGCAGTAGAAGATGGCCCAGGTTCTTGGCCCCTGCACCCACGTGGGGGACCGGGAAGAATTACCTGGCTCCTGGCTACGCGTTAGCGCGGCTCCAGCCATTGCGGCCATCTGGGGAGTGAACCAATGGAAGGAAGACCTTTCTCTCTGTCTCTCCCTCTCACTCTGTAACTCTACCTCTCAAATAAAAAAAAAAAAAAAAGAATGGGTACAGTGGGCAGGAGTCCCAGTAAGATCAATCAAGATAGAACATTTGATGAGCACTTAGTAAGGACCAGAAATGAAATTCTACCCTTTCTCTTAAGTATCTTGACCCACTTTTGTTCAGTTCACATGAACTAAATACTTTTATTCTCTGTTAGACTTTATGGAAGAGAAGCTCAGAGAAATAGTAAGGTGCCCATATGGCAGAGCTAGGATTCAAACTCTGTCAAAAGCCAGAGGCTTCTTACCTCCATGTACAGCTTCCCAGCCCTTCACCAAGGGAAGAGTAAACCGTTCCCTTACTCTGCACATGCTTGACTCCAATTATAAGTGGGTAAGATGTGTGCATATCGTTTCCATGTTGCACTACTGACAGCTGTGGATTGTAAATGAACCAAGGCTACCCATCAGAACAAAGGCAGAGCATGAGTGGAGGTATTCAGTCCCCATACTGGTGTGTTCACACCCCCAATGCCCACCACAAACAGGACGCAGCACGTAAATGGCCTAAGTACACTGCATCCCTCACAGTCAGCAGCATCAAATATTTCTCATTTCTCCAAAGTTGGATAAAAGTAATGGAGACAAGCAGAAACATCAGTGTTTTGTTTACTTTCTAAATGAAAGAAACCACATTGATTTAAGAAAACACTGTTATAAAAAATAAATGTCAAAAGTTAATAGCAGTTGGGCCTCTAACCCACTGAGGCACACAAAAGACTCAAGGATTAGAATAACAAAACCTGGAAAAAGAAAGAAGCTTTGGGTTCAAGGATATAAAATCTTCCATCTACATATTATCACCAATGCATATCACATTTCAAAATTAAAATCAGTTCATCATTAGGATAAGTCAAATTCAGGCTTATGTTTTGAAAATGTCAATGATCATTTGCCTTCAGTAACTCCTGGGAAGGTCCCTGGACTGTGACATGTCACTTGAATCTGTTTCTCATTCCTTCCAGGTAAAATAGGTGATTTGGTCTCCTCAAGAAAGAATGTTCTGTGAGAAGGGGTTCAAGAAAGTTATAAAATCTACTGAAATAGATTTTATACTCAAAGTTAGTGATGAATTGAATAAGGGGCAGATAGGTGAACAATTTAAGCTAAAAACATAGTCAACAGTAATTTTGCTAGGAAGAAATCTCTAAGGTGAAGGAAAATATTGCCTAAGATATGAGTCCAGCTTGGTAGTGTTTTTCTACTATGGCCAGAAGTCAAAACACCAGCCAGAAGATTATGAGCAATAGAAAGATTGGATTCTGGGATGGGAAGACCTGGCATCAAAGCCTGATTTCACCCTGTTTACTCATTAAGAAATGAAGGTCTGGATTCACTGGGCCATAGGGATCTTCAGGAAGTGATAGATGTGCCCAGCACAATGCTGACCCTACGAATGCTCCTTTTCCTGCCCTCTTCCCCCTTCAAACTCAAACTAAGAAGACATGTATCAGCAGCAGACCCAACCCCAATGCACACAGAAAACCACAGAGCCAAGAGGGAGACTCTTAATACAGCTCACTCCAGAACTTCTGGAAATATGAATTCCAATTTGAGGAAATACGTTTTATAAACTTGAGGAAATAGAAATAAACTTCAGCAGACACTGTCTTAAACCTCTCCCACACATCATTTCATTTCATGCCATCAGTAACGATTCAGGATTCAAGGATTCAGCAGATCCTCTAGTGGTATACTGATGGGGACACAGAGGCACAGAGACTTGTTCCAAGTCACAGACAGAGAGGAAGTCTTGAAACTGGAGCGTGCAGAATGCTGCCTCCACCCTAATGTGAAGACATCCAAGCTTTTGTTAAAACAAAGAGGCAAGTCAACATTTAGAACTTCAGACATGGCCAACAATTGAGTTCATTAATAAAGAAATAGTCTGATCAAAGTAACGTATTTCTTCTCACTCCTGAGCCATTTGCTTTGATTTCAATTTCATTGAGAGAAACTAATGTCCAGTAGCTCCACAAAAAGCTAACTTGATGACTGCCCAAAATGTCCCATTCACTAATTCTGTGCTACTTTCATGATTTACTTGGTCATGTCCCAGCAACCAGGAGGGTACTAAGGCTAGCTGATTGGCTAGAGGCTGGCACCAGGGCTACGTCTAGTGGATTTGGATGGGGAATTCCTGGTCAAGACAGAAGACACCTGTAGCCAAATGGCTGCACAAAACTAAACCCTGCAGGAGAAGTCATACACCTTCAAGAGACATGTGCAACTAAAAAACTTGAGGGAACAGGAGGTGGAGACATAGTGAATGGCCCTGGGTCAGAGCTGAGACAAGAAAGATCAGATATTGCTCCATTTTTGTTACTTTAATGAAAATTCTTAAGGGGACTTCTTCAGAAAGGAAAGGCTTATTTCAACTCATAGTTTGAAATTATATGATCTGCTGTCCCATAGTCCAGCATCTGGTGGAAACTGGTTAATAGTGGGTATGGAGGCAGGAACACATTGTGAGGCAGGAAGCAGGGAGAGAGTGCTAATCTGAAATTGAATTGAAATACTCAAACCTCTCAAGAAAACCACCCTCCAACCACATGCCCCCAATAACCAAAAGACCTCCCAGTGGCACCACCTCTCAGAAACCATTAGACTAAATGTCCACACTTAACTGATAGAGTTTAAGCAGCTGTAAGAGCTTTGGGTAGACAAAACCTACTCAATGCAAAACAATGAAGAAGGGGAAACTGACAGCACGAACAAGGGGAGGGGTTGGTCATGCCCGGAGTGCTTTCCTTGAACACCAGCTGATCTTCAGGCTCCAAATGTGTAAGCCCAATAGTTTGTGATACAGGGATGAGATACTTTGACTTAAAAGGTCAGAAGAAAGGTAGACAACTGTGTGCTTAGAACTTGTCTCTCTAGTTGGCAATAGTTTAACATTGAGCAGCAAATGGCTGGTGGAAGCCATGATGTCTCCAGACACCAAACCCAATGAGAAAGAGTAGCCTCCAACCATCTAATGTCCAAGCCCTCACTTGGGAAGTGGCTTTCAGCATCACCCAATCCAACCCTTTCTGTTCTGTTTTCTCATATCCCATTGCCCCCCATCTCAGAGCAAGGGCTTGATTAAAGAAAGTAAAATATTAATGCCTTGTGTTTATATTTACAGAAGCATAATTCTGTAGTAAGTTTTTTTTAAATATATCTATTCATTATTTGTAAGGCAGAGTTATAGGAAAAAGGAGAGACAGAGAGAGAAGAGGGGAGAGAGAGAGAGGGAAAGACCTTCAATCCTCTAGTTTACTCCCCAAATAGCCACAATAGCCAGGGCTGAGCCCGGCTGAAGCCAGAAGATTCATCTGTGTCTCCCACATGGGTGCCAGGGGTTCAGCCACCTGGACCATCCTCTGCTGCTTTCCCAGGCACATTAACAGGGAGCTGGATCGGAAGTGGAGCAGCCTGGACTCAATCTGGGGCCCATAGGGGTGCAGGTGTTGCAGGTGGTCACTTAACCCAAGGTACCACAGCACCAGCCCCAATATATTAAGATTTAAAGATCTAAATCTCCTGCTTCTTTCTCAGCCTGGTGGATCACAGAACATGCTGACTCAAATAAACAGGAACAGACATAGCAGAAGTCAGAACCTAAAGTCCCTGTGAATATGGGATGCTCCACAGACATCAAGGATGTCCTTTCTGAGGACAGTGGGCCTTTGATCAGAGATTGTGTCAATAAAATAGGTGAGGGTTCACTGTGCAACTAACCTACTCCTGCAGGAAGCTCGAATGTGCTGAGAAGTGTCTGACTCTGAGACATAATCCTAGCTACTACTTATTTCTTTTTTTTTTAGATTTTTATTTATTTATTTGACAGGTAGAGTTACAGACACTGAGAGAGAGAGAGAAAGGTCTTCCTTCCAGCTGGCGCCGCGGCTCAATAGGCTAATCCTCTGCCTGCAGTGCCAACACACTCAGCTCTAGTCCCGGTCAGGGCACCGGATTCTGTCCCGGTTGCCCCTCTTCCAGGCCAGCTCTCTGCTGTGGCCCAGGAGGGCAGTGGAGGATGGCCCAAGTCCTTGGGCCCTGCACCCGCATGGGAGACCAGGAGAGGCACTTGGCTCCTGGCTTCAGATCAGCATGGTGCTCCGGCCGCTGTGCGGCGGCTGTGGTGGCCATTGGAGGGTGAACCAACGGCAAAGGAAGACCTTTCTCTCTGTCTCTCTCTCTCTCACTGTACACTCTGCCTGTCCAAAAAAATAATAATAATTTAAAAAAAAAAGGTCTTCCTTCCGTTGGTTCACTCCCCAAATGGCCGCCACAGCTGGCGCTGCACCAATCCAAAGCCAGGGGCCAGGAGCTTCTTCATGGTCTCCCATGTGGATGCAGGTGCCCAAACACTTTGACCATCCTCCACTGCCCTCCCAGGCAGAGAGCTGGAGTGGAAGAGGAGCAGCGGGGACTAGAACCGGCACCCATATGGGATGCTGGCACCGCAGGTACAGGATTAACCTAGTGCACCACAGCACCAGCTCCACTACTACTTTTTTTAAAGGATTTTTTTTTATTTATTTTATTTATTTGAAAGGCAGAGTTATGGGGGAGGGGGGAAAACACAGAGAGAGAGGTCTTCCATCCCCTGATTCACTCTCCCAAATGGTTTCAATGGCCAGGACTGGGCCAGACTGAAAGCCAGGAGTCAGGAGCTTCTTTTGATCTTCCATATGGGTGCAGAGGCCCAAGCACTTGTACCATCTTCTACTGATTTCCTAGGCACATTAGAAGGAAGCTGGATCCAAATCGGAGCAGCTCGACTTGAACCAGCGCCCTGTTGTCCTGATTGATGAAATTGAAGCTCAGGACCATTGAGCGATATCTCCACTGAGTTACAGGTAGTAGGTTCATCATTTAAAGCCAGGTCTGCATAATCTCTCAACTGGTAATTTTCCTTGCATCCATGCAAAGGGCCCATCTTTGGGGCTGACTCTATTGTATTCAATGCCTTCAAATTGATGAGAATCAGCCTGGCCCCACATCTCTGCCAGTCCACCTTGGTTTCGTCTCTGGTACTGGGTAGAGGTGATGGAGTCAAGTCAGGTTAGATAGAAAAGTGGAAAATTTATGTTCTCATATTCATTCTCCACCTTTTCAGAATTCACCAACAACATAGACTCCTTTGAATGTGCTACTGGACGCTTGCAGGGACCCAATGCTGAAACAGTGAAGTTTGACACATTACCACTTAGAGGAATCCTCAAAACATACTTTCAGAGATGTTTGCCCCTCCCAGTTCTTGTGATCAGTCAGCGGTAGATCATCCCACCAGATGCCCAGCAAACACATGACCCTGGCTGAACACAAGCCCTCCAGAGCACAATGTCTGGTTGCACGGCTGGTGGGATTCCGCTCAGCCTAGCATCTCAGAGGCCGTGTCTCACAGGTTCTCGGTGAAGCGAGCGGTTCTCGGCACCGTCCCTTTTGCCCTGGAGCAAGATTTCAAGGCTGAAAACTTAAAACAATCCACTTAATGCAAAAGATTTGCTCTTCCCCTCACCGAGCCTACTCTGAATTTGTGCCAAAATAGCTATTAGTGGTGACTGAGAGCGCGAGATGCCCGAGAAGAAATTCTCTCAGGACAAAATGAGAAGAACCTTTCCACCTCGGGCTCATCAACACTGATGAAAGACCAGCAAAGAGCCCAGTCAGGCATGGGAAAAAGAACAGGAGAGAAAAAGCTCAAGGACATTTCTTCTGATTAATTCATCAATGGCAGGTGGTATGAAAGAGCAATGCAGAGTATGCATTTTTTTAAATTCTGCATTAGTGATAAGGAGCCAGAAACAACAAAACAAAATCATAACTCCATTGATCACACACAAAGGGCATCTCATTTTAAAGCAAAATAAGTTCAGTTGTTGTGGCTAGTGCACGATTAGTTCTAGTTTCTCCCAGTTGTAGGTAGCATGCTAGACATAGCTATCAAATCAAATTCAAGTGCAAATCATCCCCCAAAGTTGCTTCTTTGGCTCATTCTGAGAGCATCTCAGGTTCCCTGTAGTCAAGGAACTAGAAACAGATACATCTAGTATTCCGACTTAACTGTTGGGGTCCTGACCCGGTCTTCAGATTGAACTCTGAGCGAGTGTTCCCAGAAAAATCAATCTCATTTCCGGTAAAAGGCTAATATCATGCCTGTAGTAATTTGTCCTTTCACAATAACTCTGAAAAGCAGAGTTCAGAAAAACAGGGACCGAGGGATTTGCCTTGACAGCACCTGAGCACGGGAAGCTGTGAGTTGGCAGGTGAACGTGGGCCTCTGTTATAGAAATGGTGGGAAACCTGGTTTCTCTCTGTGCAGGTGGCAAACGCACTTTGGCTGTCATCCGCAGCAAGTGTGCCTGTCGCATATGAGCAAAGGCACAAAGAAACCAGGGTACTTAGTAGCTTCTGTGCCACTCACTGAGACAAGACGCCATGTGGACCATCGCCTGTCGTACTTATGGCTTCCAGAAGGCTGAGTCAGGCTTGTTGGGGCTTGAGAATTTAGTTGCCAGTTAGATTGAACTATATTATTCATTTCAATGCTGTTAACCACCTCTCCTTGATTGTGGCTACTTCTGAGGGACCTACGTAGGTTATTGTAATACCAATTTGTCACTTTAAGTTATTCCAACAGTTGGCCTAGAAATTCCAGATAAATTTCATGCTCCTCTTAATTTTGAAATAGCTTTATTTTTCCAATAAAGACAGCCAAAGGGAAAGTCAGCCAAAACAACTCAAGACTTTTTGAATTGAGTCAGACTTTCAGTCAAATATTCTTACTTAGGTAACACAGGGAAGATCCATGTAAGACCTACTTTTCACTAACAGAAAGTTGTAAATTTATCATCCTGACTATTTGTACATTGTTTCTACATATTACTATTACTATACACATAGTAATGCTGGGACTGACTGCACAATTAGCTCTGGAATCAAAATTAGCATAACTGATGTTCATAGAAGTTCTGCATGCCCTAGCTAAAACCAATGAAATAAAAGCCCAGAAGCACGGCAGTGACAGCTTTTAGTATTATCTGACACTGCACTCCACACTCATATGCCTTAGGCTTCATGAAAATAGGTAGAAAACCACATTAACTCTTAAAATATACTCAGTATAGCAAACAATGTTTACCTAGGAAAAGGAAAACCAACCTAAGTATGGCATCTACGTGCAGTACCAAAGAGCTTGTACACAGAAGCTCATCCAGAACTCACTCAAATCTCATATCCATCATGAGCTGTGGCTGTATCCACTGCTGCCACCGGAAAATAAGGACTTGCCTTTCTTTCCCAACTTCCAGTACCAGTCAGGTGCTTCTGATTGGTGAGATGTAGGTCAGGAATGTCAAATAAATATGGAAAATATAATTTTCCGGTTTCTAGCCAGTGGAATACCAATTAGAGAATAAAGAATTTGAAATGCTGTTGAATACAGATTGATATGAAATGCTTCAGACAAGAAATGTTTCTGATTTCAGAGTTTCTCAGATTCTAGAATATTTGCATAGACTTTACCAGTTGAGCATACTTACTCCAAAATCCAAAATGTCCCCAAACCAAAATAATTTGAGTGTTTTATCAGCACAATAAATAATTCATATTTTGTAGTATTTGAGGTTTCAGATTTGTAGATTATGGATAATCAAGCCATATCACAAATCAACATATAGCATATTTAGAAGGGCAAACAAACCATATTGCTAATAAATTTTATGACAATTAGGTCAACAAATGAAAGAAAAATAAAGAAAAGAAGGAAAGAAGTTTGAAGGGAGAAAGGTAAAATAAGAATGAGGGACTGACAACTATCTGGAGGAAATACAATATTGTCCTAGGAATGGAATAGAACCTACAGATGCTTTAAGATAAGAAAAATTTGAGAATGAAAATTCAAAACCTAGATGATAAAGCAAAAAAAATGAAGAAAAATGTTAGAATGAATAAAGCAAGTTGAAAATTAAAAGACTATTAAAATTTATTATACTAGAAAAAAGCAAAATTCAAATAGACATGTTAATCAACTATTGGAATTCCAGAAAGGCTAAAATAATGAGTGAAAGTAAAGAAATATCTGAGAAATTAGTTAGCATATAAAAGAGATCTGGGAGACTTCAGATCCAGAAAAAATGTCAGAGCTCATTTTTAAAAAATATTTATTTTTATTTACTTGAAAGACATAGTTACAGACAGAGAGAGAGAGGAAGAGAGAGAGAGAGAGAGCTTCCATCTGCTGGTTCACTTCCCAAAAGGCCACAACTGCCATGGCTGGGCCAGACTGAATCCAGGAGCCAGGAGATTTATCTGGATCTCCCACATGTTGCAGGGGCTAAAGGACTTGGACCATCTTCCACTGTTTTCCCAAGCCAAAGCTCAACTTAAAAAAATTAGCTTAGGGGCCAGCACTGGAGCACAATGGGTTAAGTTACTGCCTGCAACACCAACATCTCATATTAACACCAGTTCAAGTCCCTGCAGCTCTGCTTCTGATCCCTCTCTCTCTGGGAAAGCAGCAGAAAATGGCCCAATTACTTGGGGCCCTGACACCTGGGAGATCTGGATGAAGCTCCTGGCTCCTGGCTTCAGCCTGACCAAGCCCAGGCCATTGCAGCCACCTGGGGAGTGTATCAGTGGATTAAAGATTCTCTTTCTCTCTTTCTCTATCTCCCCTCTGCCTTTCAAATAAAAAGTAAATCATTTAAAAATTATTTTACTTATGACAGAGAGAGAGAGAGAAAGAGAAAAAGAAAGAGGAAGAGAGAGAGAGAGAGAGAGAGAGAGAGAGAGAGAGAGAAACTGTGCCCATCCACCGGTTCATTCTCCAAATGCCTGTAAAGATTCAGGAGGCTAAAGCTAGGAGCAGGGAAACTCAATCTTTATAGGTAACAGGGAAGCAGCTACTTGAGCCATCATATGCTGCCTCCTAGAGTCTGCATTAGGAGAAGACGGAATTCAGATTCAGGTACTCCAATATGGGATGCAGGCATGCTGGCTGATACCCTGGTCCACCCCCAATTAGTGATTTTATTTTCCTTCATACACGTCTCCTTCCAAAACCAAGACAATCACAAACAGAATAAAATAAGCGACACACGTGAATGCCTTCAGCTTTCCAGTGAGAAAGTGCAATCTTCAACTGACCTATAGCTAGAGGGTGCAGGATAAGGAGCCCCAGAGCTCCTGCTACAGCAATCATCCAGCTATGGAGCACAGGAAAAGGAGGCTTAAATAATACTACAGGGAAACACAGGAGTGTACAATTAAAACAATACACGCTAATAAGGAACCCAGGCCAGGACCATGTAGTATATAGCCAATGGAGAAGGGAAGGGGACAGAAGTGGGACCAGGGATAGAGTTAGATAGAAATGGAAGGTGCAGTCCACCTTGGAGATGTGGGAGGGAAAGAAAGGAGCAAAGACAAAGAGAAATTAACAACCTTGCAGAAAAGAAAGAGAAGCCTGCAATTCTCCACTTACTCACAATACCACCATCTAGAGAACAAACTAACCCTGCGCAGGAAATGAGTGAGAATACATTAGAGCACAACATCTCCATATCAGACAGTGGTGACATATCAGAAAATGAGGGTGAACCTAAGCAAATCACCATGTTAGCCATTGTAAAGGCTTGACTGAAAAATGAAATATAAAAGAAAACTAGGAGTCAAACTTTCAGATAGAGCTTAAAATTTTCAATTAAAAATCTTGGGACATGGTAAAATGTCATGCATCAGAAATACAAAAGGGAAGAACAGAAATGTATACAAAGGCAGGAAGAAATTAACTGGGAGTTGATGGGACACAGAAAATAAGTAACCCAGACCTGGTTATTGCCACCATTTAGGGAGTAAACCAGTGTATGGAAGATCTCTCTTTGTCTCTCCCTCATTCGCTGTCACTCTGCCTTTCAAATTAGTAAATAAAACTTTACAAAATTGTTACTGTACTGAATACATATAGACTATATTTCCTTGTCATTCTTCCCTCAACAACGCAGCATGATAACTATTTATGTAGCGTTTACACTGTGTAAATCATATGGAGATGGTGTAAGGTACTTCAGAAGCTGTACATAGATTATAGATAACAATTATCCCATTTAATATCAGGGAGTCCTGGAATCAGTCCCTCACAGATGCTGGAGAACAATTGTATTACACTAGAAGGGAGGAAGAAGTTAAAGGAAATGCTGACAGTTTGCCGTAAGGACACAGAAGTCAACTTAGGTGGACTATTGCTATTGACAATTGATAATTAAAATAATAAAGCACAGAAATAAATTATAAAGTAATTAGAAAAAGACAGGAATCAATTACTCCATTCCGATAATGAATATATGAACGAGTTGAAGGACAGATGTGTGTATGCATGCAAACATGAATGTATGAATGAGAAGGGAAGCTCAGACGTGGCGTGCTGAGCTCCAAACAGTAAACATGGGTACAGTACAGGATTTGGAAAACCACTCGTTTATGATCACATAGCAAAGACTAGGTAAGAATCATCAGTTCAGGCCAAATCTAGTGGGAAATTTTGATGAGGAATTGTACATTCCCACAATGTACCCACGAACTAATTATTCATTTTAAGAGAGAGAGAAAAAAAAAGCAGCTATACAGTTAAAAATGACGTCATAAAACCTTGACCAGGTGCGGTGGGCCTCCAAAGGAATCCATTCATTAATCCATAGGAACTTAGGGACATTTTGCTTTACAGGGCAGAGTATTTTTCTGATATGATTAAAGTAGGGGCTTTGAGATGGGGGGATGTTTCTGGGTTATCTATATGGACCCAGTGTAAAACACCAGGTGTTTTATAAGAAAAAGAAGGAGACGGGAATAAGAGAAGATCTGGGTACTGAAACAGAAGTGGGTTGACATGGGGTCAAGGAAAATAGGTGCCCTTTAGGAGCTGTCGAAAGCAAGGCAAAGGAATCTCCTTTAAAGCTTACAGAAGGAACACATTCCTACCAACCCTTTGGACTTGTGAAACTGTAATATTATAACGTGTGTTCTTTTAAGTGCTTAAATGTGTGGTAGCTTTTAAAAGAGCAGTGGGAAAATAATACCGATTTTGGAAGATGGATATAGAGAGCTATATAACATTTTTTAATTTATCTTTTAATTCCATTTTCCATAATTTTTTAAAGACTTTATTTATTTGAAAGACAATAACTAAGAGAGAGATGGAGAGACAGAGAGATGTATTCCAACGATTTATTCACTCCCAAAATGGCTGCAATGGCTTGGGCTGGCCTAGGCCAAAACTCAGAGCCAAGAAGTCCACCTACGTCTCCCATCTGGGTGCCAGCGAGGCAAGCATTTGAGCCATCATCTGTTTCGTTCCCAGAGAGCTGGATTGGAAGCGAAGCATGGACCTCAAGTTGACACTGATATGGGATGGCACCATCATAAGCAACAGCTTAACTTATTATACCTTAACACCAGCCCCTGTACCAAATATTGTGAAAAGGTGGACATGGCTTTAACGTTGAGCAATGATCAGAAGCTGTAAGTATTTTGAAGATCATGATGGGAAGCACTTAGACTGTCTTGAGCAGAGTGTTAGTAGAAACATGGATGTTAGAAACTCTGCTCATGAGGATTGCGAAGGAAATGAAGAGTATGGCAATGAAAATATGTACAGTCTTAAAGAACACACAAATTGTCCCAAAAGGTCTGTAGGTGAAATATATGGAGGTTAGAAGTGCTGCTGGTAAAATCCCAAATTTTAATTAGAAATATGTTATTGGAAATTAAAGGAAAGCGAACCCTTGTTATACAATGACAGATGGTGTAGTGAAATTGCACTTTATAATTATGTGGAAATCTTGACCTCCAAGTGATGAACTTGGTTATTAACTGAAGACATTTCTAAACAACCTGTTGAGGAGCAACCTGGTTTCTTCTTGCTTTTCATAGTATATTAGAAGAAAGTTGATAGATTTAGGAATGAACTTTTAAGCTTTAGGACTCAAGACTTGATGATTTGGGAAATTTTTAGCCATTCCAGATGGCAAAAGGCATTAAAATGAGGAGATTAACTTTCAGGAAAACATGGCTGAACAATCTGGTTTTCTAGAATAACGAAAATATGAATATTGAGTAAAATAGATGATTCCTTGGAAAGATTTTTGTACTACTCATGAATACCCTCGAAAATTTACGTAGAGGCTAAAAGTAGCGATGGAATTATTCAGGGAAGATCCGTGAGGGACGCTCTTGTCAAATAAAGTAAACCCTTGAGATACTCACAGGAGATCCAGCATCCTTCAGGATGTGATACCAAGACAAAGATTTCCAGCCTAGACCGAGAAGGATAGAAAGAGCTAACTTGAAAGATGAATGGTGGACTACCAAAATTCTACAGACAGAAAACAAACCGATGAAATTATCCAGCAGAAAGCACGTGCTACCCTTCATGAAATAAAAAGGATTGACTACAAGGGCAAAGCCGTAAGCCCAAGGACTAGAATCATGTTCCCAGGCCTTGGAAAATAGCATTGTTTGTTTGGCTAAATATTGAAATGGCTTGGGACTGGTGATTCCTTTTGCTTTCTGTTTTCTTTCTTCTGGAATATGAACTTCTGTGAGTTTTACACCATAACCATCCCACCCTTGTATTGTGGAGACAGATAACTTCATTTGTAGTCTCACAGGTCTGCTCCTGAAGAGGAACTTTTTTCCAGATGTATTATACCTAGAGTCTCACCCATAGCAAATGTAGATGATGAACAAAATGAAATTTGGAAGGTTGAGCTAATTACACTTAAAGAAGGGTTTTATTTGGTGCTATAATGGGTTGAAACTTTTGAGGGACCTTGCAATGAGGTCAATATATTCTACACATGGAACAAATCTGGACTATTGGGAGTCGAAGGCAAACTGTGATGGACAAAATGATGGCCCCGCCCCAAAAATGGCCTCTTCCTAATCTCTAGATCCTGTGAATATGTTCATTTACATAGCAAAGACTGTGGATGTGAATAAATTAAGGTCCTTGACCAGGGGGACTTTCCTGGGTTCTCTAAGAGGACCCAGTGGGTCTCTGTAAGGGAAAAACAGAGTTGGAAGTGTTAACAGTCAGAGAAGAATACTGAAAGAAAGATGGTTTGGGGGTTCTTCAAAAATATCGATATTTTAAAAGGCAAAAGAGGCTGTGGAAATGTTCCAGATCAAAGAAGGACCAGGGAACACAACTAAATACAAAGCATTATGTCAGACTGGAACCTATTCTAGACGGGAAATGACACAATTGGAATAGAAGTGATAGGATACATAAGAGATATCTACTCTGCTATTAAAATTGATTACCATAGTATTTCACACTAATGTCATGTCTTTTTCTTAGGAAATAAAACTATGTACTTAGAGGTAAGACCCAGAGATATGTAAATTAACTTCAAGTGGTTCAGAAATAAATATATCTCTATGTGTTTGTGTGTGTGTGAGAAGAGAGAGGAATGTTCTCAATAACTGAGATCTTAGATGATAAAAAAACAAAAAACTATGGAATCCACAGGTGTGAAATAAAGATAAGGAATAAAATAGTTCACTCAAAATTAATATATAATCTAAGAATCTTGCTAATTAGCACTTGTAAATTCTTTGTAATTAATACGGTCACCCTGGGTCTTCCAAGAGTAATTATAATACAGAAGTCAGAATTAGAATTCTAGAATTCACTAGTTTTAACAACATGCAAATTGAATTTTTGTAATCCAATTATGATGCATCAACATTGGAGTTATGAAGTGCATCAAAATTTGTATTAAAATTTAATCTGTATTTTTTAAATGCACAAATTTGATGAATTACAAGAAAATAAAATTTCTATCAAATACTTAAATATCTAGAAACCATAATCACCCAAGGATGTGATATCTGTTTTTGAGGTATAAATTATTCATTCAATTTGTTTGAGTGTTGAAAAATTCATATTTATGGATCCAGTGCTGTAGTGCAGTGAGCTAAGCTTCTGCCTGTGACACTGGCATCCCATATGGACACCAGTTCTAGTCCCAGATGCACCTCTTCTGATCCAGCTCTCTTCTTATGGCCTTGGGATGGCCCAAGTCCTTGGCCCTTGCACCCACATGGGAGACCCAGAAGAAGCTGCTGGCTCCTGGCTTTGGATTGGCCAAGCTCTGGCCATTGCATCATTCGGGGAGTGAACCAACAGATGGAAGACCTTTCTCTCTGTCTCTCCCTCTCTCTGTCTGTAACTCTGCCTCTCAAATAAATAAGTAAATAAAATATTTTAAAAAGAGAAAATTCATATTTAAACATTGCACTATAAGTTCAATGACACCAAAATAATTAGCACAAAGACACATTCATGGTCTGGAGAACGACTTTCCTTTTGTGTCAAGGTGGAGTAACAGTAATTTCAGAAAGAAACACAAGCAGCATGATATAAAATAACAAAGCCTAGAGCAAAAAAAAATGCAATATCGTCTACCACTATATTCTCAGTCACCCACCTAGTGGACTTCAAGAATAATGAAAAAAGTGACACTGTTCACACCCAACTTTTCATAATGTTACATGCATATTCTTTATGTCCAATTAAGTTCTGATGGACTTGGCCTGTACTGAAAATTGGAAATGATTTTGGTCGTCTGTCACCCCGCAAGAGCTTATCACCTGAAGATGTTTCAAGAAATAAGTCAACACTCCTGGCATGCTTTTTATGACATTCTGTAATAGTCTATAATTATCTTCCAGTGCTTAGCCCTACAGTCTTGATTTTTAATAAAAAGAACCTGGGTCATTGGCTCAAAAGCAAAATTGCATTTTCTGTATCACTCTAAAATGTCAACTAAAATCTAACTTAATCTGTGCTTTCTACTACCAACTGCATTTTAACCCAGCGCTTATGCTGTAATCCTCAAAAATATGCCATTAGTCTGCTGTGGCTGCAATGCAGCTCATAGTGGTTTAAAACAATTCCAGGGCGCTAGATCTAAGGCTTCCACTGTTGAGGAAGAGGGTCGTGGTACCAAGACAGACTTACTAGGTTATTTTTTAGAACCACTTCCTTTCATACAGCAGACAAACCCTGCTTATAGTTCAGCAAAGAACTCTGGAGAACACTGAGCAGGCTAAACTAGACACCATGAATTGCTCAAGACAGCAGGGGAGATTCTCGTATCTGCCTTCTAACTGCAGCGTAGTGCTCACTCCTTCCCCTGAACTGCCTCTTTTCCTCGGGCGGTTGCTTCCTTTCCTCACTGAAAAACTAAGCACGGAGCACCCTCTTGTGAGTCGTGGGAGCAGCTAAAACTTTATCCCTGAGGTTTAAGCCACTCAGTGAGCTCAGATGCGGAAGGGTCAGCACACACACCCCAAAATCCATCGATGTCCAGGAGTCCTGCTGGAACCCACACAAATGGACATCTGAAAACCTCCTGGTGAGCACAAATTCCAACATCTCTCATTCTAAAAAGTTTTGAATTCAAAGCAGGACTAATGTTTGTTGTTTCTGAACCCTGAGAGCCGGATCCATAAATCCAGTTACAGTACAGGAGCGTCCCCAGGGCCTGCCTACCACCCACGCACAGATGCTTTTCTCCCTGAGTGGCAACATCTGCTCAACACGGAGAATGAAATCATCCAACTTCTACCCTTTAAATGGGTGAAAACCAAGATTCCGCATCAGGTTTTAATAAATACATAGTGTGTTACCTTTGAATCTCAATTTATTCATGTTATTTTTATGACTTTCTCTCATAAAAACAGGAGCACAAAGCTAATGGTGGGGCCCCCAGGGCCACATAAACTTTGCAGCTTTGCCATTCCAGAGAGGAAGAGCGAGCCCAGAGCAGAGGATGAGAAGAAGGGAGGAGACCTAAGACACAGCTGCACAGCATTTTCTAAAGAAAAGAAGTACAGTTGGAGAAGACCTGGAGAGATGAGCCAAGGGCACAAGGAGAGACAGCAAGCCATCAGAGGTAGTTTAGAAAAAATTAAGAGATTGGCCTGGCAGAAATACACTACTGTGGAAAGAAACTAGTGTGAGATGTTACCAAATTAGATCAGGGGTCATCAAAGAGTTTAAAGCTTCTTTCACTTGTCTGTACATCAAACAAGTTGTATAATGCATGCAGTGTTCAGGATTGCACAAGAGTTCAACAACGTGATAGTGGATAGAGATGCAGGTGTTTTCCTTGTTATTGTTCCCTAATGTTGCCCCTACCTCTTGGAAGGACTTCAACAAAAGGTGGTGATGTTTTAAAGGAGATTTATGTATTTACTTGAGAGAGTTACAGAGAGAGAGAGAGAGAGCTATGTGTGTGTGTGTGTGTGTGTGTGTAGAGAGAGAGAGAGAGGAGACACACACAATGAGAGAGAGAGAGAGAGAATCTCCCATCTTTTGGTTCACTCCCCAGATGGCCACAACAGTGAAGGCTGGGCCAGGCTGAAGTCAGGAGTTTCTTCCAGGTCTCCCACATGGATGTCAGGAGCCCAGGCACTTGGGTCTTCCTCCACAGTTCTCCCTGGTGCATTAGCAGGGAGCTGGATTGGAAGCTGAGCAGCCAGGACTCGTACTGACTCCCACACGGGCTGCCAGCATTGCAGACAGTAGCTTAACCCACTACACCACAGCGCCAGCCCCCCAGGTGATTTTGCAGCATGGGATTAGAGGGGAAGGCATCTTTCCTGACTGTCAGGTCTGCAGACGTTTGTGCATTATTATCAACTAATGGGAACAAGGACCAGAAGAAACTTTATTCCATGTTCCCATAGTCTTGTACTCAATTGATACTTTAGGAACGGAGAAGTGGATGTTACTATTGTCATGTAGTCAGTTCTAACTAGGCTGCATTCATTCATAAGTCCAGCAGCTTTCCCACACAAAGAAAGTCTCCTGCTTCCCTACCCTTACCTTTCTGGTGCTAGAATCTTCCAATAGGTACACTTGCACTGAAATACAGTCTCTTGCTTTTTTCAGAGCTACACAGAGGCCATTTGAGCAATGTTAAAAAGAAAGGAAAGAACTGCTGGTGGCTACTTGGCATCTATAAATTCAACATAAGAAATTTTAATAATTTAAGCTGTATTCTTATAAAATCATCAGGTTGAGCTACATCAAATTTAGAAACCTTAATTTCCTTTCCAGAACAAATGAAAAATAGTGTGCCTGCCATCCACTATGGTGAAAAAAAAAAAAAAAAAAACAGAACAAAACAAAATGTTCAATTCCCCACCTCCATTATCCAGCATCTACTCTGGCTTTTCTAAAAAACACAAACGCTCAATTATTTCTATCAGCCACTCTCCGTTCTTGAGATGATTATATACACACGATTCTCTCTTCAGCCAATTTCCTTTAGGTTATGGTGGCTGTTTGTATGGGTACCACAAATTCACAGCGAAAGTGTCCCCAGAAGCATGCCTTCTCATGAACCCCTTTGGCCATCTTTATTGTGATATTGTCTTTCTCAACCCAATAGGGAAAAAAGTCTGTGAAGTCTCTACCTTAACGTAGGGGCTTGGGTTATCATATAGCTTACACGCTCTCACTTCAGACAAACAGCGCTATCTTTCCAGAGCCAACATCCAAGACAGACACTATGTCACTTCCATCAGCATTGCCTTGAAAATCTCCAAAAGAGATTGATAATATGTAGCCACAGATTTTAAATTATTAATCGTTGTCGCAGGTTAAAAGAAAATGTGAGAGCAGGATGAAAGTCCAGAGTGAAGGCGAGTCTACAAGAAATATTACAAAATTAAGAAAAAAGAAACACAGCATCAATAATGCAGCAGTCTGGCGAATTAAAAGCGCAACCCACCCATCACAGCCGGCTTCTGGGTTCAGTGTTTTAGCAAAGTGACCTGATGTTGCTGTTCTCATTGCAAAGGGAAGCACAGATACGTCTATCTTAATCTTTTTCTTCTGCTCTGGAATTAAATACAACAAGATGGGAAAAGTAAGTGACACTGCTATTTTATCTCTCAAGGGGGCATTGGCCTTGGTAAAAGTCATATAGAAAGATAAAAAATATAGAGAACATTCTAGTTCTTTACTCAGAAAAATAGTCACTTTACCAGAAGTAATATGATTACTTTCAGATTTTAGAAAAAGAGTGAATTATAGGAAGAAAATATGACAAGTGGTCGGGAAGCCTCCATTATGAAAACATGGAAATAAACATTCCTTCCTACCCCCCCCCCAAGGCCAGTGAGTACTGATGTCCTTCCCAGTGGCTGTTGCACTGGGAGTTGGGAGTGGACATCCTGTGACAGTCAAACCAGTGCTGGGTAATTTTGGTCTATTGTTGTTCTGAGTTCCTCCCACTGAGCACATAGCTGAGTGGCCCCCAACACCAACTGGGGAAGCCCAGAAGTCACTTTCTGCTTCCTTCTGTGGACAGGCCACAAAGAGCTAAAAGGTTAGGGCCTCAGTAAAAATAGTTATTTCCACCCAGTAGTTAGAGCTGGCTGATCCCTTGTCTATCAGTTTCATGTCAACATGGGTGTAGCTGGGTCCTTCTGAACTAATAGGCTGGGTCATCTGAATGAACTTCACTCAACAGCCTATCGGGCCACTGGGATTGTATTTGTGCTAAATAAATACTGAATAGTGAATATATCCCTTTCCGCAACCTTATTGTCTGGAACACTTAGCTGTCACCTGATGGACAAAGACAAGGCAGGTGCCCTCTGAAGTTTGGCTCCCTCATCTGTACCAGGAAGTGGACTGACCTGAGAACTTTACAGTTCCTGAGCTACGCTCCTGGCTGCTATGCCTAGAGGTCTTCTAAGTAATTTTGTTCCTGCCATCAGAAGGCCAGAGGACCAAGAGCGTGCTTTTCCAAAATGTTAAAGAAAATCTGCTTAGACTCCAAGACGGCTACCTAGGGAAAAGATGTGCTGATTCGGATCAGAAGAGACTGGTGGAAGCTAAATGAAGGAAGAGTACTCCCAGGGAAGAATCAGAGACGTTTGCAGCGGAAGTTCCACAGAAATAAGAGGAATGCCATGGAGCAGCATGGGAAGTGTGGAGACGCAGCAGCAAATGGGAACATGGCACACGCATCCCACAGCTGGAAGCTGAGAGACCAGATTCTGAGAGTGAGGTGGGAGCACACTGTGGCAGCCCCATCACTGGTGATAGTGCTGGAGGGAGAACCTCGCAGACCACATTGACTTCGGGTCTGGCCTGGAGCCTGAGAAGAGGGCAGGGTACCCACCTAATCCAGTGAAAGAAAAGCCCATTTTTCCTCGCCATCTCCCAACAAGGGGTCTGGCTACCAGCTGGGAGCAGGTGCCATTTTGGCACCAGTGGAGGCTGTGGCAGCTCCTGTGTGCATGCTTACCTGTACCCTGAAAATCTCTCATTTATGAATGAAGGAGAAATAAAGACCTTCTATCACAAAGAAAACTTTAAGGAATTTGTCACCACTTGTCCAGCCTTACAAATGATGTGTAAGGGTGTGCTGCATGGGGCCAGCACTGTGGTGTAGCAGGTAAAGCCACTGCCTGCAGTGCTGGCATCCCATATGGGCACTGGTTTGAGTCCCAGCTGCTCCACTTCTGATCCAGCTCTCTGCTATGGCCTGGGAAGGCAGTAGAAGATGGCCCAGGTCCTTGGGCCCTGCATCCATGTAGGAGACCCAAAATTTGAATGTAAATAGCCTAAATTCTCCAATTAAAAGATACTGACAGGCTGAATGGATTAAAAACCAAGACACAACTATTTGTTGTGTACAAGAAACACAACTCATCAACAAAGTTACAAGCAGACTGAAAGTGAAAGGATGGGAAAAGATATTCCAAGCTAATGCAAAGCAAAAGTGAGTAAATGTATCCATCCTAATATCAGACAAAATAGACTTAAACATAAAAACTGTTAAGAGACAAGGAAAGGGGGCCAGTGTTGTGGCATAGCAGATAAAGCCACCTTCGGCAGTGCCAGCATCCCATATGGGCGCCGGTTTGAGTCCTGGCTGCTCCACTTCTGATCCAGCTCTCTGCTATGGCCTGGGAAAGCAGTAGAAGATGGCCTAAGTCCTTGGGCCCCTGCACCCATGTGGGAGACCCGGAAGAAGCTCCTGGCTCCTGGCTTCAGATCAGCACAGCTCCAGCTGTTGCAGCCATCTGGGAAGTAAATCTCTCTCTCTCTCTCTCTCTCTCTCTCTCTCTCTCTCTCTCTTTGTGCCTCCACCTCTCTGTAACTCTACATTTCAAATAAATAAATCAATCTTTTAAAAAATACTCAGAGAAGACATAATGTTTTAGCAGGGAGTGAAGGAAATTCTTACTTTGTTTTAGTGACATGGAGAATGGAATGAAATTGCAACAAGAGAAGCTGCCATAAACAGTATCTAGCTACAAAGACCAGTAACAGAGGCCAACTAGAGAGACAAACTCTGGAGACCACACTTTCAACTAAGCATGCTCAGACTCCATACGTCTAATGGATTTCTGGTTTTTCATAATATAATGGAAATACAAGGGACCAAAGCTATAAAGGAGAGGTTCAAGTGTCAGCCAGAAAAGAAGTGAGTCCCTGTGAGGGAAATGGTAATGGTACGAGAATACCATGGAGATTGCTCACGAGTGGAGACACTCTGACCCAGGGAATGTGCTGGCATCTATCACTAGCACAGGGACTGGCCAGGAGTGTGTGAATGGTCCCCCACAATGGGGAGCTAGAAGGTTGCATATTCAATAGGCACTGCTATTATGGAGCATCGAGAACACATTGGGGAGGTGGGCATTTGGCCTATAGTAGTGAAGATGCCTGCGGGTTCAACTCCCAGCTCTGACTCTTGATTCCAGCTTTTTGGTAATGCAGACCGTGGGAAGGGGAGTGATGGCACAAGTAACTGAATTCCTGGAAACCTCACAGACACTTGGATTGATCTTCCAGACCGCACGTTAGATGTTGGAGTCATTTGTGTAGTGAACCAGTGGATGGGAGCTCTGTCTCTCTCTTTCTCTGTCTGTCTGTCAATTAAATGATATTTTTTTTAAGTGTGCTACTTATAGGCCAGTGTTGTAGTGTAGCAGGTTAAGCCACTACCTGTGATGCAAGCATTCCATATGAACAACAATTCGATTTCCGGCTGATCCACTTCTGTCCCAGCTCCCTGCTAATGCTTCTGGGAAAGCAGTGGAAGGTGGTCCAGGTTCTTGGACCCCCATACCCATACAGGAGGCCTAGAATAAGCTCCTTGCTCCTGACTTCAGCCTGGCCAAGCCCCAGTTGTTGTGGTCATTTGAGGAGTGAGCCAGTGGATGGAAGACCTCTCTCTCTCTCTCTCTCTTCCCCCTCCCCTCGCTCGCTCTCTCTAACTCTGCCTTTCAAATAAATAAATCTTATTTTTAGCAAAAGGAGTGCTGTTTAGAAGAAACAATAGAATAATGCCAACTCTTCTACTGGCCACTGCAGTTAATGACAAATGGGAGAAAAGACAATGGTGAAAATGAAGAGAAAATTCTAGTCACTTGTAACTCAGTACAGCCCTTGGAGACCGTTTCTTCTGTGAGACACTGACACTCATTAACTCTTAGCCCACCTCTGGGCCCTGGAAGCCTGAGTGTTGCCTGTTGTGAATGGTGGTGAACATGACCCATTTTGGAAATCCCATCCAATTGCCTCCAGAGACCCACACTTGCCTCATTTTCCACACATCCCTGGAGCTGTTCCTGCTCACTTTCCGTCCTGTAATTCTCTTCCACTCTCCAAGGCTGCGTGCTGGTCTGTGCAAGAAACATGCTATGCCCTCTCCTCTTACTCCACACTGGTCACCAGCACCTATTCCAGTGGTATTAGCCAGCTGCCAATGACAGTCACAGGCAGCGTGAATCCATGGCTTCCTGAGCTCCAAGCCCGTGTCCAGTATCACCCTGTAAATGCCTTACAAACATCTCGGGAAGAAGCTTCACATAGACCTCCTCATCTTCCCTGTCCAGCCTCTCCTCTGTCTTCTGCATCACTGATGTCCAAGCGATCGGAGAATAAGGCCAGATGCACATTGAACTCCTCAAGTCATCAGCCCCGTGTATGGAACCCTTCCAGAGTTTTGAGCGAAACCTGGGGCACTTGTGAACTCATGATTTTGTATTCTTTTTCTGGAAGATGAAACTTCTAAAGTTATAAAAAGCTTCTGGGTCTAAAAATTCTGGATCTACCCATTCTCTGTCATCCACAGGTCTCCCTTCCATTTGGTCCTGTTCCAAAACAGGTGTGAGATACGAGGCTAATTCAGCACAAACAGCTGCTGTAGGTCGGACTCTTACCATTCCTCCCACACTCACTGCAAAAGTCCATAAACTGATTTCTCTGCCTTAACCTCCCCTCCACACACAAATTCCTTCTTCAGTCTGAAGCCAGAGTGATTTTTCTTTTTTTTTTTAATTTGTTTATTTGACAGGTAGAGCTATAGTGAGAGAGAGAGACAGAGAGAAAGGTCTTCCTTCCGTCGGTTCACCCCCACAAATGGCCGCTATGGCCGGCGCGCTGCGCTGATCTGAAGCCAGGAGCCAGGAACTTCTTCCGGGTCTCCCATGTGGGTGCAGGAGCCCAAGGACTTAGGCCACCTTCTACGGCTTTCCCAGGCCATAGCAGAGAGCTGGATCAGAAGAAGAGCAGCCATGACTTGAACCAGCGCCCATATGGGATGCCGGCACTTCAGGCAGCGGCTTTATCCGCTACACCACAGAGCTAGCCCCTGCAAGCTGTTTTTCATGGTTGTTTTTGCCATCCTATGCAATGGCCTGCTCGTTGTCCACTCCCCACCAGACTCTAATCTCCTGGGCAGCAGCGACCTGATTGTTTGGTGCACCCTCTGCACCTGGCAGGCTTCTGCAGGAAGCAAGAAATTCAATAACTGTTAATTCAATGGGCTAAGTGGAGAGAAATGGGTAAAGAGTGATGCAGGCCCCACCACAGGCCTTCAAATGTTTTACTGAATGCTCATCTTGCTTAGAAATACAAAACAACTCTTAGAACAGTGCCTGGTACACAGGGACTCAGTGCTTAATGGATGACAGGAAGAACTGTCTCTGCTGTCTCTCGTAGTTATCCTGGATACTGGCACTGTGACATTGGTAGATAAATCTTTCACATGGCCAAGACCCTATTTTGGGAAGGGAGAAAATTCAGAACAAGTTTCCCTAAAAGATAAAATGAAACCATGATTCCTGTCCATGCCAATTTTGCTGGAAAATCATTCAATAGTGGAGACATTCTGACTGATAACCTCAAAGGTTATTATATCAATTCAATCGAAACCTCTTCACTCAAAACAACGCCATCTACTGAGAGAAAATAACAGTAGCTTTGAAAGGAATTTCTCAATTTCACTGAAGAATTTGGTTTCAAATTACTTTGAAAATAATTTCACTAGGCATAGCGGTTCCTACTCCTATTTACAGTTCAACAAAAATATAGTAAGCCCAAAGCAGGATCATTGTAAAATCTACAGAATATTATCCTCAGAAGGCTCTGTGTATGCAGTCAAACTGCACAAAAATGGCCAGTTCCCCTCCCCCTCACCGACCACCTGGGGACAAACGGAGCACCTGCAGGAGGATGAGGGCCAAGGCTGTGGTATGCTGAACTTCCTGCAGGGGGCACTGTCTATCAGTACTCAAAGACACTTGGCGACATTTCAGAGTCCAGAACCTGCCTCTGTGGCTGAAGATATTTTTTAAACATTTCCAAGTGAAGTCTCCAAATCCAATCCTGCTCTTGAAAGCATGTTAACTATTCTCAATTCTAACCACAGTTGCTCAGGGCCCTTTATGGCCTTTTCTTGTAGCCATTCTAGCAACACCTGCCACTGGAGGAGGAGGGAGACAGACGACAGCATAGAAAAAGTCCTGAGTTCGACGACCTACTCCACCACAACCACTTCCATACAACATGGGCAAGGTGGGCAATCAGCCATAAGCCTAGTGGCTAGGATGCACGTGTCTCCTATCAGAGTACCTGGGTTCTAAACCGGCTCCGACCCCTGGTTCTGGCTTCCTGCTGAATGGCTCAAGCAGTTGAAAACTCCTGTCTCAAGTAGCTGACCTCCTGTCACTGTGGGGGAGATCCAGACCGGGGTCTGCCTCCCAACTTCGGGCTGCCCAGTCCTGTACTTAGTGCGCATTTGGAGAACGAACCAGAGGAGAGGAACTCCTTTTCTCTTTCTGTCTGTCTCTGTCTTCTGCCTCTCAAATAAATAAATTTTAGAAAACACTGCAGATTGGCCGGCGCCGTGGCTCAACAGGCTAATCCTCCGCCTTGCGGCACCAGCACACCGGGTTCTAGTCCCGGTCGGGGCGCCGGATTCTGTCCTGGTTGCCCCTCTTCCAGGCCAGCTCTCTGCTGTGGCCAGGGAGTGCAGTGGAGGATGGCCCAAGTGCTTGGGTCCCCGGACCCATGTGGGAGACCTGGAAGAAGCTCCCGGCTCCTAGCTTCGGATCAGCTCAGCTCCAGCCATTGAGGCCATTTGGAGAGTAAATGGAAGAACTCTCTGCCTCACCCTCTTTCTGTCTTTATCTCTACCTCTCAAATAAATAAAAAATCTTTGAAATAAAAATCAATCCTTTCAAGCATGATATTGACCTGCTAACTAGTGAACAGCTTTGCCAGGAGAAAACAGAAAGCTCTCAAAATGCAATGCACATAGACGTGTTGCAGGTTTTTAAAATGCACTCAACGTTAGAATCCTCATCATACACCCTGACCGTCTTTCTGCCTCTGATCTGGCTACATCAACAGGAAAGGCAGATTGACGTCTGGGGAGCCACCAGTGGCCATTGCACCAACCCAGGGGAGACCTGTAGGCTGAGCAGTGATTTGCAGTGACTGATGACCTTACAGATCGTGACCATCTGCAACCTCAGAATGGATAAAGCCAGGGAGAGTAGGCACTGCTGTTCAGTGAAGCGGAGCCTGCACAAGGAACCAAGCCCCCCGTCAAAACAGAAAATGCTCTCCTGAGAGTGAGCCATCAGCTTTCAAACCTGCTGATGCCATTTCATACCCAGTGCATGTGAAAATATCCAGTATGAATGCAGGCAAAACAACTGCAAGTGTTTATTTTCCATCTAAGTATGTGATTTTGAAAAAATAATCTGATAAATCCTTTTAATTCAGTGATTACATTTCTAAGCATTTGTTCTAAATACACAGAATTTTAGTCCAAAACTAAGGTGCTTGATAGCATGTTATTTGTGTTTTTTTAAAAAAATACAAAATTATGACTGATTAAAAACAATGGACACTTTTAAAAAGTAACCATTATAATTCTTTTAATTCATTAATTACACTTCTATAAATTTAAACATGATTAAGGAATGAAGTTGTTAAAGAGCTATTTATTATTTTTAAATTAAGAAATTTCTTAGTAACATAACTAAGTAAAACAATGCAGCATTATTAATTATTAAAATCACATTTTAAATAACTATCTAAAAGACACAAATAATATATGAAATGATTTCAAAATTGAAGTCAATTTTATGTTTGCATAAAGTGTTAGCCGAGGTCCACCTGGGCTTACAGAACAGGTAAGGAAGGACACCTTAATTCTTTAGCAGTCTCACACAGCAGTGTTTACAGTGTTCAAACAGATTTACATCATCGGCTACCATCAACTAGCAAATGCCTCCTAATCACATCAGAATTCAACATGAAATTGGATACTCCCAGGAATATGACTTCTAGCAGGTGTGCATTTAAAGAGACAGAAAAAGAAAGAATTAAAGAATGGCGATAAAGATTACTTCCAAACAGGTGGTTTTGCTCCTCCATCCCAGTAAGCACATCAGAAATGAAAATGGACAAAATTTCTAAATTAATGTTTCCTTACCATAGCAGGGGTGGGGAGTGTCCATTGGAAAGTTACAGCTGTTGGAATAACATCCTGCCTTGTGTTAAAGCCTTGGAGCAATAGGCGCTTCCTTGTTCAGAGGGCAACCTTACAGTTCTTGGGTATTCCCACCACACCATCATGCTTCACGAGTGTGGAGTGTAACTTATGAGCCTTTAAAACTTGAGCTCATGATGTTGTGTATGACTGTGGCTTCTTTTTTTTAATGGGATGCTGGTTCCTCTCTATTTGCATGGCCTTGAGCCCATTCTCCAAATTTTTATCCTTCTCGGTGTCCCAGGAGGCTGACCTACACAGAGAACATCACTGGAGCTCCTTGCAGGCTAGTGTCTGTGGATATTAGCCAGTGAACAAGCTCGCTGAAAGCCCAGGGTAGAGGAAAGGGATCAGGGTGTCTACACCCTGTCCCTCCAGCATCATGCCTTTGAGGTAGCCATATCTTTCCTCAACAACAGCTGCCTCCAAGGCCCTTCTCCCAACGATGCAACTCCCACAATTCCCCTTTCTCTCTGCTCCAAGACTGTCAAACATTTTATCCTAGTGCCCATGTGTGCATCACCACTATTCAGGGAGTGGAGATCTTGTTCACTTATATCAATAAATATTGTATATAATTATATACTGAGTATAATTTATGTCTCATCTATTTTAAGCATGGTGTGCTGTATGTTTTATTAATATGTAATTTGTTATATTTATATGTGAATCTTACAAGAATATATAGTATGTATTCTTATGCAGCCATAACAGTAATTTTATAAATCCTGTGTAGTATATATATATATATATATGTGTGTGTGTGTGTGTGTATGTATGTATATATATATATATCTGATATAATACATGCAGAAAGAGAGAGAGACTTGGATGTACTTGGGATTTACTAAGCATAGGTAGGAATGGTTCTAAGAGTTTGTGTGGGCCGGTGCCATGGCTCACTAGGCTAATCCTCCACCTGCTGTGCTGGCACCCAGGGTTCTAGTCCTGGTCGGGGCGCCAGATTCTGTCCCAGTTGCTCCTCTTCCTGTCCAGCTTTCTGCTGTGGCCCGGAGTGCAGTGGAGGATGGCCCATGTGCTTGGGCCCTGCACCCGCATGGGAGACTGGGAGGAAGCACCTGGCTCCTGGCTTCGGATCAGCGCCATGGCCATTCAGGGGTGAACCAACAGAAAAGGAAAACCTTTCTCTCTGTCTCTCTCTCTCTCACTGTCCACTCAGCCTGTCAAAAATAAAATAAAATTAAAATAAAAAGAGTTTGTGTGTTTGCTTAGTAGGAGTCTAGATCCTTTAGACAATGTGTTTAGAAGGAGGTTCAGGTGGATGGAAATGTGGGATGGATCTCTTATTCGCAACATGCTTGGACACCCCCTAACCTTACCCTATGGCAAAGCAAAAAGAAACACTCTGAGGCTAGCATTGTGGCACAGTGTGTTAAGTTAGTGCTTGAGACACTCACTCCCCAACCCCTATCAGTGCAGGTTCCAGTCCCAGCTGTTCTGATTCCCATCGAATGCCCTGCAAATGCGCCTGGGAAAGAAACAAATGATGGCCCGAATACTTGTGTCCTTGTCACCATGTGGGAGACCCAGATGAAGCTCCTGGCTTCTGACATCACCCTTACTGGCTAAAGAGTCATTATAGATTAAATTATACAAAGAATAACAAGAATCACTAGGCAGCCTAGTTACACTGGTATAAGAATGAGAAAGATGGAACTCCTGAATTCCAGAAGCATGATACATTGTTGAGATTTGTAGAGAGACAGGGTCCTGGTAATGCAGTTTATAACCCCTAAGGTGAGAGAGCAGTTGTTCTTAGCACTGACCAAGAGAAAACACCTGACATATAAAGTATAACACAGGCATACCTCATTGACTTTTCACTTTGTTTCACAGATATTACAATCTCTGTGCCATCCCTGGATTAAGCAAGTCTACTAATGTCATTTGTCCAATACTTGTCCACTTTCTGTCTCTGTGTCACATTCTGAAAATCCTTGAAATGTTTAAAACTTTTCCGATCTTATTGGATCTGTTAAGGCAATCTGTGATGGGTAATGTTTAACTACTATGGTAATTGTTTGAGGATACCATGACCTTCACCCATGTAAGACAAAAAAACTTGAGAAATGTGGATTATCAATGTCTCACTGCTCCACTGACCAGCCATCTCCTGATTTCTCTCTTTGTCTCCCATCGTGCCCCTCTCTTTCCTGAGACACAACAGTAATAAAATCAGGTCAAGTACTAAACCTACTGGGGCGGACCTTTGGTGCCAGTGATTGACACTGCTTGGGACACCCACATCCCATATCACAGGGTCCGGGTTCAGTCCCAGCTCAGCTTCCAGTTCTAACTTTCTTGTTAATATGTACCTATGGAGGCAGAAGGTGATAGCCCAAGTATTTTGGTCCCTGCCACTCAAACAGAGGACCTGGATTGAGTTTCAAGCTCCTGGCTTTGGCTTAAGTCTCGTATATCACAGGCATCTGGGGAGAAAATCAGAAGATGAAAGGTCTCTCTCTCTCTCTCTCTCTCTCTTCCTCCCTCATTTCCTCCCTCTCTTCCACCTCCCCCCTCCCTCTCTCTCTCCCTCTTTCTGTATAACTCTTTCAAATAAATATATAAATCTTTCTAAAAATAGCCCTATAGTCATCTCTATTATTCAAGTGAAAGGAAATATCCTGTATCTCTCACTTTAATCAAAATCCAGACCTGATTAATCTTAGTGAAGAAGGCTTATGTCCAAAGCTGAGGTAGACCCCTTGTGCCCAGCAGCTAGCTGTTGAGACCTCTTGGTCAGAAGAAAAAGATTCCTTTCAAAATAATACTGTTCATTGATAAGGTACCTAGCCATTCAAGGGCTCTGATGCAGATGTACGAGATTCATATTTCCATGAATGCTAACACAACATCCATTCTGAAGCCCATAGATCAAGGAGCAATTTTGATGCTCAAGCCTTATTATTTAAGGAATATATCTTGTAAGGCTATGGCTAACACAGATGGTGATTCATCTATTGGATGTGGGTAAAATCAGTTTAAAACCATGTAGAAAGGAATCACCATAGGAAGGAATGGAGGATGGCCCAATTCCTTGGGCCCCTGCACCCACGTGGGAGACCTGGAAGAAGCTCCTGGCTCCTGTCTTTGGATCAGCCTAGTTCCAGGTATGGTGGCATATGGAGAGTGAACCAATTGATGGAAGACCTCTCTCTCTCTCTCTCTCTTTCTCTCTCTCTCTCTGCCTCTATAACTCTGCCTTCTAAATAAATAATTAATTCTTTAAAAAATTAATACCAAAAGTGGCAACCAATATGAATCCAAACAGATACTTATTTCATGACAAGCCTACTTCACACGGAAATGAACAGCAAGGAGTGGTACTGGAATTGAAACTTCTGTTTTCTGTAGAGAATCATTTACACATTCTACACATTTATTATTAATATATTTTTATTTCAGAAGCAGAGAGAGATAAAAAGAGAGCTCCTACTCACTGGTTCACTCCCCAACTACCTGGAACAGCAAGAGCTGAGCCAGGACTGAATCTAGGAGCCAGAAACTCAGTCTAGATCTCCCACATGGGTGGCAAGAATCCAAAAACTTGAGCTATCACCCACTGCTTCCTAGGATCCACATCAGCAGGGAATTGCAGTTGGAAGCAGAGTTGGGGTTTGAACTCATGTATGCCAATATAAGGTACAAGTGCCTTGACCAGTATTTCAACTACTAAATGCCTGTCAGAAGCTTTGTAGCAGCCTCGGTATTTAGCCATGTTCTCTCTCTGCATTTGCAAAGGCCACAGAAGTCTGTCTGGTTCCAAGATAAAATCACACACTAGAGCCAAAGCAAGACATAGAAAAGGACCCTGGAAGGATGCACGGGGCTCTGTGGAAGGCAGTGGAGGGGATACAAATGGCAAAGACAGATCAGCCCAACACACATGGCCCTGTGAACTCTGCACATCTTCCCCTCTCTGAATCTTGTTTTCATCATGTGTAGGAGATGAGAATAAAACACACAGGATTTAGCACTACTCTAGAGTTTAAATGGAATGGAAAGGCAACAACACAGATAGTGTGAAAGTGTGCCTCCCACAGACAACCTTCATCGACCTTTATCAAGACCACCTGTTAGCACTGCGTGGTCCTGGACTGATGACCTTTCCTCTCACCCAGGCTTCTTCATCTGTAAAATGGGCAATGGTACTGCTTACCTGTAAGGTTCCAGGGAGGATTATATGACACAGGTAAACACTTACTACAGTGCCTGGCACATTTCTCATGTTCGATGATTGTCAGCTGCGATATAATGACGATGGTAACCTTGAAGATGAGTGGGAATAAAGACCATCCCAGGAGAGCATTTCAAGCATGGGAAGCCAAGACACTGTGGCAAAAAATAACCTACATGGAGGATCTCTGTGGGTGAGACCCCAGTGGAAAGAAGGGGCTACCAAAGAAGGAGGTACTTTTCTTTGAAGAGAGGCGAGAACCACTTTGCATATGGCCCTGTCTTAATACCGATGGAGATTGTGGACTCAAAAGGCTTCCATAGCCTTGGCAGCTCATGTCAAGAGCCTTGGGTGATCACTGATGTCAAAAATAAGAGTGTCAATTGTTAAATCAACAACAGGAATCACTGTGCACTTACTCCTCATGTTGACCTCTGTCCATAATGTGTTGTACTATGAGAATTAACGGTATAACTAGTACTCAAACAGTACTTTATACTTTGTGTCTGCAAACAGTACTTTGTGTGTCTGTGTGGGTGCAAACAGTGGAAGTCTCTACTTAGTATAGAGTTGATATTCTGTATATAAAGTGAATTAAAAATGAATCTTAATTAAAAATGGAATGGGAGAGGGAGTAGGGAGGTAGGATGGGAGTCATGGTGGGAGGGCAGGAATGGAGGGAAGAAACACTATATTCCTAAAAGCTGTACACATGAAATTTGTATTCATTAAATAAAAGCCATAAAAAAAGACCATCCTGTGGGAGGAGGCCAGGACACAACAAAGCTCCCATGGTGTGCAATCCTTCCCACGACCAGCGATCCACATCCTCAACCCCTCAAGCAGCAGCCTGCCTATCAAACTGTGCCAATGTGCCTTTAGAAACCCGATAATGTTAGGATCTATGGGGAAAATCTGACTCATTTGCATTTTTCCAGGACTCACCTGTGACTTAAACATCTTTTTTCTCAAACTTTTCCAAAAATAATCTATTTTGTTCTCCTGTGTGAGTTTGTTGGAAACTCACTCAATCCTTTTGCTACAACAGTCTGGCCTAAATAATCAAAACAGTCCAGGAGCTGAACCATCACCAGGCAACTTTTCTATGTCTTCTATATGGTTTGATGATAGGTGAGAAAGATCTGTCCAGACAGACTCATGAAAAAGCGTTATTGTATTATACTCAATTACTCTCGTACACCACCCACAGATGCTGTGGGGAGAGAGAAGTGGCAGCTCTATGTGATGTGATTTCAGCATTCCAGAGATTTTTTGCTTTGCCATGAACCATGAATTTCTCCAAAATCTCACATCTGTTTTTCATGTTGTCATGTTGTTCTAGAAAAATATCAAAATAGTTTAACCAAAATAGTATTTTCATACACATGGACCTCCTGCCTTCTGTAGTGTATTTATGTGTACATGCTTGGAAGGGTCAATAGCTCATTACTACATCCAACAAGTAATATTGAAACAGAACTTATATCTTACATCTTTGTAAATAACTCACAAGAAAAGAGAGCAGTGCTTCTAGCAACGAGACCAAAAGACTGTAAAAGAAATAGATGGATACTTGTCTTCTGAGTAAAATACATATGTGTGTGTATGCCTTGGATACTATCAAAACATCCCTATATTTCTTTTTTTCTATATGTTTTATTATATTCCCGTATTTCTTATGTCGCCTTGCCTTGCCTTGCCTTGCCTTGCAGAAATGCAAACCAATCAGCTTACAAAACTGACCAACTGAAACATAATGTAGAGCAGTGGTTCTCAAATCTTTCCCCTCATCAAGACTGCGTAGAGCAATGATGGAAACTTGTCCCCAACATGACCTCGAGTCACAGAACCAGTATTGTGGTGCCTACCCTGCCGCATGGTGTTTACTTTCTTGGACTGATTCCTCAAGGAGAAGTGCAGACTGCCACAAAACGAGTTTCAAGATCTGTCCAACACCAGTGGCCCATGAATACTGTGCTGTCTCTGCAGCCTGGACCCCCCGGAAAGCCTCCATACCACCTGGGTACTGTCGCTCCATAACATCCAGGGATTCCCCCTTTTAACTTAGTCTCCATAACTTGTTGTGATTAGATATAACAAAGACAGTTAAAGAAAGAATATTTCATTTCTATAGAGAAAAGTTTTTTTACTACTCATTATCTTCTCGAAAGCAAGAGAGGATTTGCTCTAATGAGTTGAATTCCAGTGACAGTAGAACTGCCCCCCTTCCTGGGAGGGTTGACATAATGCTAACAAAAATAACAATTAACATTTGTTAAACACTTTCTGTATGCTTGACATTATGAAAAGACACTGATAGCCATTATCATTTAATCATTAATGTAAGCCCATTAGATGTGCACTATTATCGCGCTCACTTTAGTCAACAGAAAGAATACTCAGAATAGCCTTTTAATCCACTCAAAGTCACAAGTAAAAGAACTGAGATGCAAAACTAAATTGTTTTGATCCCAGATCTGGGGCCCTTGACCTTGGTGAAATTGTATAATATAACTGTACATAGTTTACAGCATAAAACTGCAATTCTACCCCAGAGTGAGCTTGTAGGTAAAGTTCCAACAGAGGGTCAAGTGAAGGGATGAGGGAGGGGGTAAAGTCAGAAGCACACTGGGCACAGCAAAGGATCTGAGTCAGAAGAAGGAGGCCCAGGGCCCAGCGTTGTGGCACAATGCATTAAGCTGCTGCCTGCAATGCCAGCATCCTTGTGGGAGCCGGTTCTAGTCCCAGCTGCTCCACTTCCAAACCAGCTCCCTGATAATGTGCCAGGGGAAGCAGCAGAAGACAGCCCACGAACTTAGGTCCCTGTACCCACATGGGAGACCTGGAGGAAGCTCCTGGATCCTGGCTTCAGCCTGGTCCAGCCCCAGATACTATCAACATTGGGGGAGTGAATCAGCAGATGGAAGACTCTCTCTCTCTCTCTCTCTCTCTCTCTCTCATCTCTATCTCTGTAACTCTGCCTTAATAAATAAATAAATAACTCTTTAAGGAAAAAATAGTGAGGGCCAGCACCAGCATCAGGCTAAGGATGTGGAAAAATACCTGAGACTCACAGTCACATTGAAATCTGGGAAGCTGTTGGAAGCAGGCCAGCATCAAACGAGGGCAGCTCATGGGCAACTGGGAAGATGCAAGAACTGGAAATGAGGTGAGAGTCAGTCCCAAGTAGGCCCTGAAACGAGACTCCTGAAGAAGAGGGCCTACCTGTCTGGAGGAGCCATCCTCTGCACCCACACCTGAGTTTGTCCAGGCTTTCCGTCTTTCTATTCCTGCCTATGCAATAGCACAGTGAGCACTGGGGAGAGGCCAGTAGTACACAGGTACTATGCCAATTCTTCATGAGTCATGCCATCCAACATGCTGGGAAAAAAGAATTGCATTGATCCTTGAATTACTCAACATCAGAATCATTTGAATTGCACCAACAAACAAAATTCAATAGGACATGGTAACATGTAAAGGACTCTACAAGATGCATTGGGAACGTGCCCATTCCCAGAGCCCCCTAACACATTGTCTACTGTATTTAGACAAAAATTTTTAAATAAAGCTTTTTAAAAGCTAGTAAGGATCAGAGCTGTGATTAATGGGTAATTTGCAGCTTTAAGTTATTCTTGTAGATAACATACATCTAAAAAATGCTTAATCTTTATTTATTTCAGTATTTACTTGAGAGGCAGAGAAGCAGAAAGATAGAGAGAAAGATCTACAGATGCCAGCATTGTCTCAGGGGGTTGAGCTGCTACTTGCCATGCTGTCAGTATTGGGTTAGCAGTTCAAGTCCTGAGCACCTGAATGTTCTTCTTCTGATCCAGCTTCCCACTAATGCACGCAGGAAGGTAGCAGAAGCCCCAAGTTCCTGGGCTCTTGCTGGGAGCCCACAATGAAGCTTCTTCCTGGCCCAGACCTGGCTGCTGCAGCCACTTGGGGAGTGAACCAGCTAATCAAAGATCTCTCCCTTAGAAACTGTGAACAAGAAAAAAAAATTCCTTTACCTGGTAGAGATTCTTCAATTTCTTTTTTTTTTTAACTTTTATTTAATGAATATAAATTTCCAGTGTACAGCTTATGGATTACAATGGCTTCCCCCTCCCATAACTTCCCTCCCACCTGCAACCCTCCCCTCTCCCGCTCCCTTCCCCTTCCATTTGCATCAAGATTCATTTTCAATTCTCTTTATATACAGAAGATCAATTTAGTATAAAGATTTCAACAGTTTGCACCCACATAGAAACACAAAGTGAAACATACTGTTTGAGTACTAGTTATAGCATTAAATCAAAATGTACAGCATATTAAGGACAGAGATCCCACATGAGGAGCAACTGCACAGTGGCTCCTGTTGTTGACCCAACAAATTGACACTCTAGTTTATGGCGCCAGTAACTATCCTAGGCTGTCGTCATGAGTTGCCAAGGCTATGGAAGCCTTCCAAGTTTACCGACTCTGATCATATTTAGACAAGGTCATAAAAGACAGAGTGAGGATAGTAACCAATGATCCTAAGAGTGGCATTTACCAGGTTTGAACAATTATGCAGCATTAAGTGGGGAAGAGGACTATCAGTACACACAGGTTGGGAGTAGAGCCATTGGTGGTAGAGGTTATGATTACAAAGGAATGAGGCCCAAGTACGCTAGACAGGGCCTAGAACAAAGGACAGAGTCATTATTAGAGGAGCTAAGAAAGGTGCTGTCTAAGCTACAAGTAATTTTTCTGATTGAGAGGCAAATAGAACCTGATAGAAGGGGCTTGATAATAATCTGGTGGGCTTTAGGCCTTGTAAATTCAGAGGCCCAGACCTATCTATCTCTTCACATGGGGTATATCCTAAGGGAGGTGTGAACCTCCTAGGGGAAGGCACTCTGTTGACTTTCATTACTTGGCTGGCCTGGGAGGAGAGCTGGCCAGGTAAAGGCAGGGGGCATCTCTAACAAGAAATTTACAGTTCTGCCTGCAATGTTGCTGACCCTAGTTGGCTGTCCCCTCAGCTGCAGTGGTCACTTTGGAAGTTGGGCTGAGTGAAGGGCTTTTCAGCTTAGAGCCAATAAGATCTGTGGCTCTGACCTGGGCATCCTTCGACTCCAGGGCAGGTCCATTTCCAGTGATCCAACTCTTGGCAGAGCTGCCAGGGCTCTTCACAAGTTGACTTCTGCTGAAGCCCAGGCTTACCACTTTGAAAGCCACTGCAGTGGACTGGCCTGTTGGGTCTCCTTGAGGGCAGATCACTGTACAGATCAGCCATTAATAGGCCTGCCACCCATTGCTTCTGATGCCTAGCTTTCTTTTCCTCCTGGTTTGTGTTAAAGCAGACCAGAGGATGCAAGTCAAGGGAGTGCCCAAGTCCCATCTCTCATCTTCGGTGGCCTGAACTACAAGTCTATAGTCACAGGCATGTTCTGTAGTAGTTTTTCTAAGGTAGACAATGCCCATGAGGAAAATTATATTCTCACTTTCAAACTTTCTTTCCCTTTGGTCTGAGAGGGAGGTTTTTTCTACTTACTGTATACTTCGCTGATGGCGAAGTGAATCTAGCTATGAGATTATTATTTAAGTTCTTATTTTGGCTATGCTATTACAGAAAAATGTTAGCCATCTCTTTTATAAGGTCTAAAGATTAAATTGTGCGTCCTACAGATTCCTTTATAATAGAATTAGTTTCCTACCTTGAAGAGAATAGAGAAATGAAAGAACAAGTTGGGCTTAGAATAGAGAAATGAGGGAGCAAGTCCTAGATCGCTTGCTGACAATAGCAATATTACATGAATACTTAGCAAACCATTTCAACCACTAGATAACAACTTAAGAAAACATTTACCAGAAGGTCCAATGCCTTCTATAAATTTTAAGAATCATGTATTTGAAAACACCTCTTAAATATCTAACATGGTGTAGTTTGTTTAGCCAGTAAACTTAAGCACAACCATCTAAAATGTTTTTAGTTTCTTTCTACCAACACGTTTAAAACATATGATACACAGATTCAGGTCACTCAAATTAAAATGTATCTTTGATTGATTTTAGCAGCTTAAATTTATGGACAATCTTATCTATAAGCCATTTAAAATAAAACTCTTAATAAAATTTCCCCATGTGGACATACAATATGTACACACATATAACATAGCATAATAGACCAATATAGCAATTTTAATAATAGCTTTTAAAATCTTTAACTCTTTTTGTCAATTGCCAATTGATTTGAATTGCTTTTTCTTTTTAGTAACCTCAGTTAACCATACTTTCTCTCAGTTGGTACTTTTAATACATTATTGGCTTCATCTGTTTACAGAGCCGTCCCAAAGTACTGAATACAATAGAAGTGGCTGGACAAAGTCCATAGGAACCTATAGGAGGACAGCTAAACACAGAACCAACAACGCTTTAGTTTTATGAGCAGCACATCATATATAACTGTGGATGACAAAAGACTTTAAGTCGCCATGTTTAAAATTATAAACTCATCAACCAACAAGAGGCACATGCTTACTTCACAGTATTTTTGAAAGCACCTGTAGGATTTTACAAGTATTTAACCCTTTAGGCCTCTGGGGCTTTCTCATTAAGATAACTATCATGTCTAGTAACACAAGATCATTAGACTTTTTAATTCTCAAACATTTGTATTAATAGCATTTTCCATTATAGAAACTTAAAGTCTGGTACCACATCACATCTTGACAGAGATTCTTCAATTTCTAAAACAAAAATCTTAATGGTGAAATGTTGAGACTAGCATCAAGGTAGGGATACTAATTTTAATTATTTCTCTTCTACTCAGAAATGCAGAACAGCATAATAAAGTAAGAAAAAAATTTCAGCTGTAAGGTCTTGAAAAGAAAAATATCATTATTTGTAGACATCATATTTCACATGTAGAAATTTCAGTATAATTTATGACTAAATTAAAATACATAAAGAAGCTAATCTGAATCTTCAAATAAATCAGCAAAGTAATTGCATTCTTGTTTACCAAAAATACACTAAAGGAATATGCAATTTAAAAATCGAACTTATTTCAGACTTATTTCATTTGTAAATTGGAAGACTTGATATAATAAAGATCTGAATTTCTCCCAAATTAATCTAGAGATTCTGCTGTCTAACAACAGAAAAATGTCAGTGTACTTGTGTGACTTGATGCACTGATTGAAATTTTATACGGACTTGCAAAAATCCAAGAACATTTACAAAGAGGAGCAATGCCAAGGGAATTATCCATCCAGAGAGTAAGAACGACTGCCAAGCTGTTGTGAATCGGGCTGTATGATGAGATAGGAGGAGAGACAAACAGACCAAAGGGACAGAATAGAAAACATAGGAACAGTCTCACCACCTGGTTCACGGTGTAGGTGAATTGTAGGGGACAGAGTTGCTCTTCAAACTGTGGTTGTGTGTCCACTGAATATCCACATAGAAAAAGTCATCATTGACTCCTGCTTCTCAAGTGATTAAAAAACAAGCTCCAGGTGGACCTGAATGTGAGTAGTAAAATACAAAACAGGAGGACAGTTCATGAGTTAGAGTAAGCAAGACAAAAGAGCTCTGGTCACCCAGGAAAATGCGGATAAGGTGGACTACAAGGGATCTTTCAAAAGACACCATTAAAAGAGTAGATAGGAAGCCTGTGAAGTGGGAGAAGATATTTGCCAAAGGTGCAACTCATATATATGTCAAGAATACATAAAGATCTTTGACAGATCAGCACTTAGAAGACAGAGAAGCTCAAAGAATAAGGATTCTAAATGGCCGCTCAACATATGAAAAGGTTTTTAACTTTGATAATCATCGTGGAAATAAAAATTGAACTTACAATGTAGTATCATATATAATCCACAATGATTAAAACAAAAAGTCATTAAACCAAGAGTGGATCAACTGGAACTCCCATACATACACTGCATAAGGGTTTACAAATAGTTATAGCTCTTTTGGAAAAAGCTTTGGTAATATCTGCCAGCTGCACCTATGTACATCTTGTGACCCAGCCATTCCAGTTCTGGGTTTGCTGCCAATGAAATGATCCACATATGCTCTCCAGAAGACATTTACCAGAAGGTTCATAACACTGCTTTGTAACAAAAGCTAGAGACTCCCCAAATGCTCTTCTACAGTTGAATGAAGAAAAAAAAAAAGGTTTATTGATGCTAAAGAATTCTGTTGAGCAATGAACAAGATTGACACACAACTGCATATAATAGCTTGGCCAAGTCACCAGAATAAATTGAATAAAAAAGCCAGACATAAAAGAGTGCACATGGAATGATCCTGTCTAGAGTTCACAAACAGTGTGGATCATTCATGTTAGAAGCCACAGTGGTGGCCTTTCTTGGTGACAGGAGCAGAAGGGAGTAGGGTCAGGAAGGAAGGATATAGGGCTGTCCTTGGGGATGGGGTTACAAGTATGTGATCACTTTGTGAAATTTGATCAAGTTGTAGACTTAAAATTAGTACTATGCCTTTGTCTGTCACTTTTCAGTAAAAGGTATTTTAAAAATAAGTTAATAGAAGGTGCTGAGGCACAGCGTAAACTTCTTGGGACACCCACATCACTGAGTGTTATTTCAAGTCCTGGCAGCTCTTCTTATTGAGCTTCCTACAAATGCATCCTGGGAAATAGCAGGTGATGGCTCCAGTGCGTGGACCCCTGCCACCCACTTGGGATACCCGGATGGAGTTCCTGGCTCCTGGCTTCAAACACTGTCCAGATCTGGCTGTTGCAGGCATCTGGGGAGTAAACCCATAGATGGAAGATACCTTTCTCTACTTTTCCTTTTGTGTAAGAAGTTGAGAGGAAAATAAATAAATAAAAACCTTTCAAAAAGTAACAGGAGGGTGGCTGATTGGCCTAACAATTAATTAAGAAGCCCACTTGCCACATCTGAGTGTGTGGGTTTCATTCCCGGCTCTAGCTCCTAGAGCTTCCTGCCATGCGCACCCTGGGAAGCAACAGTGATGGTGCAAGTAAGCTGATTCCAGCCACTCACACAGAAATGTGTGTTAAGTTCCCAGCTCCTGGTGTCTGCTGAAAGCATTTTGGAAATGAGCCAGCAGGTTGGGAGCTTTGTCTGTATCTGTCTATGAAATAAACTTCAAAATTTTTTTTCACATAGTCAAAATAAAATGAGTAAAAACAGCAAGAGTTTTTAAAAATTAAATGCTGGTAAAAAAATTAACAGGGGCTGGTATTGTGGTGCACTGGGTTAAGTTGCCACTTGAGATACCCACACTCCATATCGGAGTGCCAATTCAACAAATGGCTGCTTGGGTTTCAATCCAGCTTCCTCCTAACATGCCTAGAAAAGCAGCAGATGATGCCTTAAGTACTTGAGTGCCTACTGCCCACACGGGACACCCAGATGGAGCTCCCAGCTCCTGACTATGGCTTGGCCCAGACCTGACTATTGCAGGCATTTGGGGAGTGAACCAGCAAATGGTAGATGTGTGTGTGTGTGTGTGTGATTGTGCATATGTGTGTTACTCTTTCAAATAAATGAGTAAATCTTTTTGATAAACTAGCCAAAGTTTGTATTCTAGAAGCAAAATATCATGCCAGTCATTTACATTTCCAGAAAAAAAAATAGGCTCCAGTTCAGTAAAAGCAGCACTAGCCTCCAAGTGAGACAGAGCACATTTGCCTCCTACCTGGAGTATACACTAAGGACAAACTCAGCCCTAGTCCCCTAGCCCTGCAATCACACTGCTGAGAAATGACAGACTGGCTCTGCTTTTTTGGGGTCTTTGACCAGGGAGCAGGATCCTGTTGGTAATAACCAATGGACCTTCTGGAAACAAAAGAGAAGTGCAGGCAAGGCTATTCCCAGAGAAAGCCAGGGAAAGAGTAGCCAGTGTGATAGTAGATTCATTGGAGCTACATTGATGTGAACTCTATCTCTTTATTTCTTTAAAAAAATATTTATTTGAAAGGCAAAGTGATAGAGAGAAGGAAAGAGATCTTCCACTACCAGCTCACTCCCCAAATGGCCACAACAGCCAGATCTGGGCCAGGCTGAAACCAGGACTGGGAATTCCATGCAGGTCTCCCACGCCTTCCCAGGTGCTTCCAGATGGGAAGCAGAGCATCCAGTACTTACCCCAGGGCTCGAATGTGGAATACAGCTGTCACAAGAAGAGGCCTAACCTGCGCCACAGCGCTGTCCCCTAGTGCTTTACTTCTTTTATTTCCTTGAGATTTATTCTAGTTATTTGAAGCACAGAATAATAGTGAGAAAAGAAAAGACAGAGAGAAAGAGAACTTTTTTTTTTCATTGTCCATCCTTTTATCTAAGGTCTACAAATTTCATGCATTTCCTGTATGCAAATTCAGGAATAGAGTGATTCTTCCCACTCCACCCTCCCTCCCACACTCCCACCCTTCTTCCTCCTCTCTCCTATTCCCACTCTTAATTTTAACAGAGATCTAGTTTCAGTTTCATTTATACTCAAAAGATTAACCCTACAGTAAGTAAAGAGTTCAAAAAGTAATATGAGGGGGAAAAAAACTGTTGCTCAATCCATGGTTCACTCCCCAAATGGCTACAATGGCCAGTCCTGGACTAGACCAAAGCCTAGAGCCTGGAACTCATCAGGGACCCCGATGTGGGTGGCAGGGCCCAAGTATTGGGCCATGATCTGCTGCTTTTCTAGGAGAATCAGCAGGGAGCTGAATCAGAAGCAGAGCATCTGGGACTCAAACCAACACTCTGATATAGGATGCCCACGTCATAGGCGGTGGCTTAACCTGCTACACCACAACATTGACCCTGCCTTTCTTTCTTTCTTGACCTAAGTGATTATGTTAAGAATGTGCAATTCATGGGAAGCGCAGAGAAATTTCCAGCAGCATGTGGAAAACTAGGATATGGCTCAGAGTCCCAACACAAAAATGCAAGCACCAGACTGACTTCGATACAACGAAGCCAGTTTCTGCTTCTGCTTCATTCCCTGTCTTCTCTGGGCTTCTCCAGAAGCTGAAACTAACAAAGAGAGTTTGTGAACTGTGTTTTTGAACAGAAGCATGTCCCACGCAGTCAAAGGGAGGGACGAAGTCAGTGAAACTCATACAGGGACACACTACCCAGACCACCATCGCTCAATCCTGGGAACGTACCTGAAAACACCCGACAAGTAGCATGCCAGGACTACCCTGCACGAGAGACAAACAGCTGCACACATGTGGGTGTGGCTGGGAAGCTCGCAGGCCAGGAAGCCCAGGTGTGCAGTGTGGGCCGGTAGTAAGGTCGATGAGGCGGCCCCAGGATAAAGGGTAGCATGACTCACAGCTAGAAGGGAAGACTGCTGGGGCCCAGTGGATCTGGACGGATAAGAGGAACCCTTTATGATGTTTTTGCAGGCTAGAAAACACAGTTGTTACCCCCATTATTGAAGGAAACACAAGGAAAATGTAATTATTGGTGCCACCTGCAAAGTATCCTAGAAAACCTTCTATCAAACCACTCTGGATTCATCCCAAGTTTAATAAGGGTGTATGCACTTGAGCATCCTGCCCATCTGAAAATCAAAAAGAAAAATGGAGTCTCCCTCTAGCGTCCAAAATGCTGTTGTACAATTCTGTTGTAAATTCATGACAAGACATTGCTTAATCATCTAGAGAAAGAATTTCTGAGCTGCCTGTGTTTTGTTGAGATTTCTGTCTACACGTGGCAGTTTATTTCACTGGAGATATCATGATGCTCAGTTAATTGATGCAGGACAAAAGTCAGCCAGCATTTTCTGCAGAGAACAAATGCTAAATATTCTAAGTGTTGTCGAGCACAGAAGTCTCTATTGCACCTATTTCTGGTTTTTCATCATATATTATTTTAATAAGTCATCAAAAATGTAAAAAGCATACTTGTTTAAGATTTATGTCCTTATTCATTTATTTGAAAGGCAAAATGACAGAGATAGAGGGAGAGGAAGAGATCTTACATCTTCCCGTTCACTCCGCAAACTCCTGCAACAGCCAAGACTGTGCCAGGCTGCAGCCAGGAACCAAGAACTCTATAGAGGCCTCCCACAAGGGTGGCAGAGACCCAGCTCCTCCGGCCATCACCCACTGCTTTCCCAGGTGCATTAGCAGGAAGCTGGATCAGAACTGGGGCTCAAACTAGCACTCCAGTATGGAATGGGGGCCTTCTAAGTGGTGGCTTAGCCTGCTGCATCACAGTATCAGCCTCCCATAAATGTGCTGACCATACATAAATGGGCCAGGTGGTGAGCAGCTGTCCTAACCATCAAGATGTGCGTTGGGATACCTGTGTCCACTTAGGAATGCCTTGTTTCATCGTGTGGTTCTGGCTCCTGATTGGAGCTTCACACTCATGCAGACCCCGGGAGGCAGTGGTGATGGCTTCAGTAACTGGGTTCTTGCCATCCACGTGGGAGACCCAGACTGAGCTCCCAGCTCCTGGCTTTGGCCCAGCTCAGTCTCAGCCTTTTTGGGAAGTGAACCAGTGAATGGGAATTTTCTCTTTCTGTCTCTATGTCACTCGAAAGAAAACCAAAAAACAGGCCAGAGTAGGTTATAATTTGTTGATTCCCAGAAGGACTGGCCCTAGTTCTAAAGAATATATAATTATTTCTTTTCTATCTATTTTAGTTAGTATTTAATTTACTTATCATAAATTACATATGTGTAGGTTGATACACATGCTGATAATATTAAGATGTGGCTTTTTTTAGTGCTTTAAAATATTTGTCAAGTTCTTTACAAATATCCTTGGTTTCTAATGTTTATGCTTAGGTTAGTTTAAATTCTAAAGAAGAATCATGGCATTTTGGTGGATTGCTAGAACTTAAAAGAACCTCTCTCCCAGTGCAGAAATTCTTAGTACAAAATCTTTAAAAGAGGATCACTCCACCTCCTCAACATATTTCCGTGATCCTTTTTCAACTTCCTGAGTAATCACTAGAAGATTCTATAATCAAATTGCTGAGCTACAAGTGTTCTGCTGAAATTCCTTTCCAGAGGTAGAAATTTCCTTTATTGGAGATAGTCAAGCTTGTCCACTACATCTTCCTTGTTCTTGTTCTTCATGTATTTGAGAGGTCAAGGCCAGCTTTGTAGCACAGCTGCTTAAGCTGCTGTCTGCGACACCAGCATCCCATAGGAGTGCCATCTTGAATCCGGCCGCTCAGCTTCTGAGCCAACTCCCTGCTAATGTGCCAAGGAGAGCAATGGAAGTTGGCCAAGCTGCTTGGGCCCCTGCACCCAGGTAGGAGACCCAGATGGAGTTCCAGGCTTCTAGTTTTGGCCTGGCCCAGTCCTGGTTGTTGAGGCCATTTAGTGAGTGAACCAGCAGGTGGAAGATTCATATTCTCATTCTCTCTCTCTCTCTCTCTCTCTACCCCCCCCCTTAACTCTGCCTTTTAAATAAATCAATAAATATTTTTAAAAGGTTGAAGATGTTATCATGTCCCACTACATTTCCTATGTTTTTGAGACACCATCACCAACTCAGATGTGGCACCAGTCTTTGAATATGCTCTCGTTTTGTGTGCAGGGCTGCCTTTAATAACTATCAGCCTGGGACTTTGGATAAGACACTAAATGATGCAGTGGACAGAGTCCAGGCACCACAGTCACAAAAATGGAGTTTAAACCTGACTCCAGCTTTTATAAACTGCAAATCGTTTAACCCCACTATACCTGTTTCCTTATCTGTAACAGATGTATAATAATAGTACACATAGCATAGGCTTCTTTAAAAGGAATTCATTTATTTGAAAGGGAGAGTCTTTTTCACACAGAGAGAGAGACGGAAAGAGAGAGGGAGGGAGAGAGAGAGATAGAGGGAGCAAGAGAGAGAGATTCCTTCCACTGCTCCACTCCCCACATGGCTACAACAGCCAGGGCTGGGCCAATGTGAAGCCAGGAGCCTCAAAATCCATCTGGTCTCCCACATAGGTGGCAGGAACCCAAGCATTTGATCCATCAGCTGCTGCTCCCCAAGTGCATTAGCAGGAAGACGCATGGGAAGTGCAGCAGCTGTGACGTGACTCAAGCACTCTCACATGGAATATGAGTATCCCAGGCAGCTCCTGGTCTGGTAGCTGAACACCCTGCAGATAGCCTTCTTGATAGGCTTCCTGGTGACAACTCATTTAAATATGTATTAAGTGACTGGAATAGTAAAAAATCCTCAAATTTTTCACTTCACATATTTTACCAGTAATTATTTGTGCATGCAAGAAGACTTCAAAAAATTGATAGAAAATTTAATTAAAATAGATTATTTTGGTTCAAAAACATTTTAAAACCATGCCTAACTTTTTTACAATACCCAGCTTCATAATGAACATTTTACATGAATTTTTTTAAGTATCCTAATAAGAATAATAATAATTAATATAATAATTATAATTATTAATTATAATAAGTATAATAATTTGGGCTTATTAATATTTCATAATAAATATATGTTATGATTCATTTAACTCAACTATGAGTTAATTTTTCAATTGTAACATTTTAATTTAATGATGCAATAATTACCTTTGAATATGAACCTTTTATCTTCAGAGGAATTAAGATTTGTTTCCATGAGATTTAATGATTTTTTACAGCGCTTCACTCTATCATTGAGGAATAATGTTTTTTTCTTCTTACTATTTATTGAAATCTTTACTTAGTGTAGGGTTAACATTCTGAGTATAAAATATACTATAAGTGGATCACTGTAAAATTTAAAAGAAAGGATGAAGGAGAGAGAGTGGAACCATGGGCAGGAGGGAGAGTAGGGTGGGAAGTTTCACTACACTCCTAAATCTGTATTTTGAAATACATAAAAGTCGCTCACCTTAAATAATATTTAAAGTGAAAAAAATTTTAAAGTTTGTAGAAATGATTAATTAAATATCTGTTTATTTTGTGCAAAACGCTTTGAAATCTATGAATATAAAGGATCTTCAGAAAAGTTAATGTAGTTTTTTGTTTTTGTTTTTTTCGTTTTCTTATACAAAGTGTTGATCTCTTTACCTAGAATAGAGTTAATCTTCTGTTTCTAGATCTTGGGACCAACACTGTGGCATAGCAGGTATGGCCACTGTATGTAGCGCCAGCATCCCACATGGGAGCTGGCTGGAGTCCCGACTACTCCACTTCCAATCCAGCTTTCTGGTGAGGCCTGGGAAAGCAATGGAAGATGGCCAAAGTCCTTGGGCTCCCCACTCACCTGGGAGACCTGGAAGAAGCTAATGGCTCCTGGTGCAGCTCTGGCTGTTGCATTCAACTGGGAAGTGAACCAGCAGATGGAAGATCTCTCTCTCTCTCTCTCTTTCTTTCTCTCTCTCTCTCTCTCTCACTCTGCCTCTACCTCTCTGTAACTTTGCCTTCAAATAAATAAATAAATTTAAAAAAAAAATAGATCTTGGGGTCGGTGTGTGGTGGAGTAGGTAAAGCTGCCACCTGCAGTGCCAGCATCCCATATGGGAGCTGGTTCAAGTCCCAGCTGCTCCACTTCCAATCCAGTTCCCTGCTAATGTGCCTAGGAAAACAGTAGAAGATGGCCCAAGTGCTTGGGCCCCATACCCATGTAGGAGACCCAGAAGAAGCTCCTGGCTCCTGACTTTGGATCAGCTCAGCTCTGGCTGTTGCAGCCATTTGGAGAGTGGGTGGAAGACCTCTCTGTTTCTCCCTCCCTCTGTCTGTAACTCTGACTCTCAAATAAAGAAAGAAATCTTTAAAAAATAAAATATTTTTAAATTTCCTTTTTTCACAAATTTTGTACAGTACTCTCATATGTATTTATGTATAGTATGTATACCTATACAAAATGTATATATACTTATATAATAAATACATGTATCTATGGAACATTTTATACATAACATTTTACACTGATTTAAACATTGTGATTCATTGACACATACATACATTTATATGTACATACATACTTGTATATGATGTGATTTATTGATTTTTTGTGTGCATTCTGAATTAATAAAACCCTATCAATTTATTGTGTACAAGCACTTACACCATATGTGAATGTTTTACTTGGGAAACTATAGATGTTAGAATTGGTTAGGTAGACCAAAGGAATTTAATTTGACAAATAAAAAAGCCATCTGCACATTAATGTTTATTGCAGCTCAATTCACAATAGCTAAGACCTGGAACCAACCCAAATGCCCATCAACAGTAGACTGGATAAAGAAATTATGGGACATGTACTCCATAGAATACTATACAGCAGTAAGAAACAATGAAACCCAGTCATTTGCAACAAGATGGAGCAATCTGGAAAACATCATGCTGAGTGAATTAAGCCAGTCCCAAAGAGAAAAATATCATTTGTTTTCCCTGATTGATGACAACTGAGCGCCAAAGGGGAAACCTGTTAAGTGAAATGGACACTATAAGCAACAATGAACTGATCAGCTCCTGTCCTGACTTTAGATGTACAATGTAATACTTTATCCTTTTTAGTATTTGTTGTTGTTGTTCTAGTACTATTGGTTGAACTCAGTAATTAACACACAATTATTCTCAGGTGTTTAAATTTTAACTGAAAAGTGATCCCTGTTAAATCTAAGAGTGGAAAAAGAGAGGGAGGAGATGAACAATTTGGAACATGCTCAATCGGACTGGCCGCAAATGGTGGAGTTAGAAATGTGCAGGGGATTCCAACACAATTCCATCAAGATGGCATGTACCAATGCCATCGCACTAGTCCAAGTGATCAATTTCAGCTCACAATTGATAGCTCTGATAGGTCTAAGAGTCAAAGAGATCACACAAACAAGACAAGTATCTGCTAATACTAACTGATAGAATCAAAAAGGGAGAGAAAGATCCAACATGGGAAGTGGGATACACAGCAGACTCATAGGATGGCAGATGTCCTAAACAACACTCCGGCCTCAGAATCAGCCCTCAAGGCATTCAGATCTGGCTGAAGAGCCCATGAGAGTATAGCAGGCATGGAAAGCCAAGATATCATGGGGAAAAAAAAAAAAAAAAAGACCTAAATGAATGATCTCTGTGAGTGAGATCCCAGTGGAAAGAACGGGGCCATCAAAGAAGGAGATACCCTTCTCCGAAGGGAGGAGAGAACCTCCACTTTGACTATGACCCTATCGGAATAAGACCAAAGTCAGCGAACTCTAAAGGCTTCCATAGCCCTGGCAACTCATGACTAGAGCCTAGGGAGATTACTGACGCCATGAACAGGAGTGTCAAATTGTTAAGTCAGCAACAGGAGTCACTGTGTACTTACACCCCATGCGGGATCTGTCCCTAATGTGTCGTCTAAAGCCAAGTGATGCTATGACTGGTACTGAAACAGTATTTTTATACTTTGCGTTTCTGTGTGGGCGCAGACTGATGAGGTCTTTGCTAATTATATACTGAAGTGATCTTCTGTATATAAAGAGAATTGGAAATGAAAAAAAAAAAAAACAAAAAACAACCTGGTGTTAAAATGGAAATGGCATAGAAAATTAATTATTTTGAAAAAAAAATTATGTAGGATCTCTGTCTTTAATGTGCTGTACATTGCTATTTAATGCTATAATTAGTAATCCAATGGTAGTTTTTTCACTTGATGTTGCTATCTGGGCAAAATGTTGAAACCTTTACCTAATATATACTAAATTGATCTTCTGTATACAAAGAGAATTGAAAATGAATCTTTACATGAATGGAAGGGGAAAGGGAGCGGGAGGGGGGAGGGTTGCGGGCGGGAGGGAAGTTATGGGAGGGGGGAAGCCATTGTAACCCACAAGCTATATTTTGGAAATTTATATTCATTAAATAAAAGTTTAATAAAAAAAATAAAAAAAAAGAATTGGTTAGGTAGAAAAAAAAAGAATTGGTTAGGTAGAATGAAAGAGGTAAAAGCAAATTGTTACACGTAGACTTGGTCAATGCAAGCTGTACATACATTTTTTAGATTAAAAAAAGATTTGTTTTCAGATGTACAGTCACTGGATCAATTAATTTAAACTCATTCAGTCTCATATGGCACACCTATTTTCAAAAATATTATACCCAGTTTGGCCTTCTGTCACCAAGTTTTGCGTGTGACCATCTAAATGTATCTTTATCACCATTGAGTCATAGTTTTTTAGGTATTTTCTACCACTTAAGGTTCACTCTTTTTTTATAGGAAATATCTCCCCTCTCCTAAAACAGTTAAGATAAAAGAAGGGGAGTTTAATCAGGAATAAGTAGATGTATTAGAGTCTTAGGAAATATTCTGTATGCTTATATATATAAGTATATGTGACAGTACTTCAAAAGTTTCGTGGAAATTGGAGTTAAATTGGAGTTTATTTTGATGCAAGAACCCATGCAAACAAGGGGTTTTCAAAAAGTTAGTGCAAAAAGCCTAGTAGGGAAAAAAAGGCTACGCATGGATTTCGAAATGGTTTTGCACCAAAATAAACATTAATTCCATCTTTCCCACAAACTTCCTAAGAATTATTTCATTTTGTATGCTCGAGAGGCATAAAAATAGAGAGCTCCCATCCACTGGTTCACTCTCCAGATGCCCATCACAGCCAGGTCTTGGCCAGGCTGAAGCCAGGAGCCATCTATTCAATCTAGGTATCTCATAAGGGGAACAAGAACTCAAGTATTTGAGTTATGGCTTGATATCTCTCATGGTAGACAATCTCAGGAAACAACATCAGAGCCAGGTCTTACACCAAACACTCCAATATGGAATACAGATGTTCCAAGAGGCGTCTTGGCCACCAGGCAAAGTGCTCACACCTTTAAAACTTATTTGAAGTTCCCTTACCCGTGACCAGGATGCTCATTTCCCATCAGCACAACTGCTGGCCCCTCCCCCGAGCCTCTGGCAGCTCTTACCTGGATTAATACAACGTCATTCTGATTTCCTTTGTTCCACTCTAGACCACAACCCCATCAACTCAGTCATCATATGAGCCACTGTATGATCCTCTTAAATGGATCACTTAGTAGTAGATCACACCACTTTGCTGAGAAAAACTCTGAGGCAGCTCCCCCACCTCATTCAGGCTAAAAGCCAAACAACATGGTGGCCCCAAGGTCCTTCACCATCTTTCCCCAGGTCCCTTTCTGACTCCCTACTCCTCTGCTCACTCACGGCTATTCAGACCCAGGAGACTGTCGCCACCCTGGAGCTCACCCAGCATTTCCCACAGTAGACTCTACCCTGGCTTTTCCCTCTGCCAAAGATGCTCTTCCTCTAGGCAGCCATATGGCTTCCTCCTCACCTCCTTCAGCCTAAGCCTAGAGACCACCAATTCAGGGCACCCTGACCATTCTATTTTTTATTCAATGCTTTTCAAACCATAATTCCTGAGTTTTTTCCATCACTTACATTCTCTTGAAACATACTGGACAATTTATTTTTATGATTATCTGCTCACCCTAAAATATAGGCTCCAGGAAGACTTTCTCACCCTTTGCACAGTGTCCAGCAACCATATGGCTGGGAGTAGAAATAATAAAGAAAGACAACATTCAAGTCCTCCCACATATACATAATGTACCTAAGGTCAGCATTCTTCCAGTATAGGCACTTAGCCTAGTGGTTAACAAGCCTGTATTCCACCTTGGAATACCTGGGTTTGATTCCCATCTGCTTGACTCCTACTTCCTGCTGATGTAGACACTGAGGGCTCAAATCATTGGGTTCCTCTCCACTATGTGGGAGACCCGAAAAGGAGTGAGAAAGGTCAAAAATCAAGCTTCTTTCTCCTCAATCAACTGAATGTGTTGTTCACGAGTGAAACGCTGAGGAAATCTGACCTCGAACATTTGGGCAGTAGATACACATATTCAACATTAGCAGTCACACTTTATGGCTAGACTTTTTCAAACCATGAGTTAAAAGGTGCAATTCTTAGTGAGGTAACCTGAGTTTTTTCCTGGGTGACTGAAAACTAGAAAATACTACCAGTGCAGAGACATAGCACAGACATTATTTATAAAAGAAAGTGAACCCACCACAACCTTTTCCAGATTTATGGTTGAAAGTGTTGCCAGGCCGACGCCACGGCTCAACAGGCTAATCCTCCGCCTAGTGGCGCCGGCACACTGGGTTCTAGTCCCGGTTGGGGCACCGATCCTGTCCCGGTTGCTCCTCTTCCAGGCCAGCTCTCTGCTATGGCCCGGGAGTGCAGTGGAGGATGGCCCAAGTGCTTGGGCTCTGCACCCCATGGGAGACCAGGAGAAGCACCTGGCTCCTGCCTTCGGATCAGCATAGTGTGCCGGGCACAGCGCGCCAGCCGCGGCGGCCATTGGAGGGTGAACCAATGGCAAAGGAAGACCTTTCTCTCTGTCTCTCTCTCTCACTGTCCACTGTCTGTCAAAAATAAAAAAAAAAAAAAAAAAGAAAATGTTGCCAGACATTTTCAGATCTTCGTCTCTTGTTGTTGCTGTTGGACCACTAATGATGTTGGATAACTTGGAACAGTATAAAGATCCATTGTAGTTGTTTAATAAATGTCTGATAAATTTAATTAAGACTGGAGGACTGGGGTGAAACTTTGGCAGTTGTTTTTCGGTTTGTTTTGTTTTTTTTTTTTTTTTTTTTTTGACAGGCAGAGTTAGACAGTGAGAGAGAGAGAGACAGAGAGAAAGGTCTTCCTTTCAGTTGGTTCACCCCCCAAATGGCCGCCACGGCCAGTGCACTGCGGCCAGCGTGCTGCGCCGATCCAAAGCCAGGAGCCAGGCGCTTCCTCCTGCTCTCCCATTTGCTTCAGCTGTTTTGGCCTCTCACATCCTGTTTGCCTAAGAACTTTTTTTTTTTTAGGTTTTTATTTAATGAATACAAATTTTCATATGTACAGCTCTTATTTATGTATTTATTTATTTATTTTTGACAGGCAAAGTTAGAGAGAGAGAGAAAGGTCTTCCTTCCATTGGTTCACCCCCCAAATGGCTGCTACAGCTGGCGCGCTGCACCGATCTGAAGCCAGGAGCCAGGTGCTTCTCCTGGTCTCCTATGTGGGTGCAGGGGCCCAAGCACTTGGGCCATCCTCCTCAGCACTCCCGGGCCACAGCAGAGAGCTGGACTGGAAGAGGAGCAACCGGGACAGAATCCGGTGCCCCAACCAGGATAGAATCCTGGGTGCTGGTGCCACAGGCAGAGGATTAGCTAAGTGAGCCGTGGCGCTGGCTGGAACAGTTGTTAAGACACAATTTGAGATGCCCACATCAAATATAAGAGTGCCTGGGTTTGAGTCCCAGCTCCTCTCCAGATTCCAGCTTCATGCTAATGTATACCCTTGGAGGCAGCTCAAGTGGTTGGGTTCCTGCCATCCACATGGGAGAATGGATTTGATTCCCTGGCTCCTGGCTCTTGCCTCTGACTTACCCCAGCCCTAGCAACTGAGGACTTTTGGGGAGTGAATCAATATGTGGGAGACTTCTCTCTCTCTTTCAAATAAATAAGTGATTTTTTTAAAGTTATTTATTTATTTTTGAAAGTCAGAGAGAGAGAGAGAGGCAGAGACAGAGAGAGTATCTTCCCTCCACTGCGTCACTCCCCAAATGACTATGGTAGCTGGGGCTGGGACAGCCTGAATCCAGGAGCCAGGAGGCAAGAGTTTCCTCTAGGTCTCCCACCTGCGTACAGAGGCCCAAGTCTTTAGGCATCTCCCACTGCTTTCCCAAGCCACTAACAGGGAGCAGGATTGAAAGTGGAGAAACTAGAACACAAACTGGCACCCCTATGGGATGCCAGCCTCACAGGTAGCACAGCTTAACCAATATGACGCTATACAATACCAACCCCCATATCAGTGATTTTTTTTTAATTTTAGTATAATAAACTCTTTTTTCCATGCTGATAACAATAAGGTAACCAAGAAACAATATGGCTGCTTGTAGACAAAGAAATAAACCAAATCCCACTCCATTGGGATCCAGATGAGAAAGCAATGGGCTGAAAACACTTAAGAAAATGTTCACAGTTGATCAAGGAATTCTCACCACATGCCGTCATAAGCATCACTTATTTCATTACAAGGAACTTCAAAAGGTCTATAGAAAATGAAACTAGAAGATAAGTTTATAATGAGTCAAAAATTTTTGAAGTCAATGCATAAAATGGATCTTTATGAAATTCATGGAAAATGTGTTATGAAAAATTATGCATGGATTTCAAGTGTTTTGCACCAAAAAAACATATTTTTGTATTCCTTTTCTCACAAACTTTCTGAAGTGTCCACATAATTCCAACATTCTGGTATTGATATCAAAATAAAATATCAGAGAATCACGGCCATTGTTCTCAGCTTCATGGTAACCTAAAACTTATATCCCACTTACTGGATTCTAACTACGAGGATGGTTCAAGCAAAAGCTCTATCACACCCAGAACTGTTATACAAGAGTCTCTGGTGAGATGAGGGATTTTGCACATTTTGGGTACAATCTGAGAACTTTGATCCAAGGCAGACACTGAGAGCTATAATGCACTAAGTTTGGCATAACAAAAGCTGTGGACTCACACTGGTTCGTGGCTATGAAGAGAACATCTAAACTCACATTTACAGAAGGGCCTAATCTGAGTTTGCTGGGGCACGGCGGGGGGTGGGGTGGGGTGGGGGGGTAGGACTCATGGCTGCAGAGCCTTGGAAGGGCCAGGCAGGATTGAGAGGGTCCTGGGGCCACATCCTCTGGCTGTTAGCCTGTTTGGCCCAGAAGCACAGAGCTCTGGGTAGTGATTCCAAGGCTTCCACCTGTCCCCGCTCACCCCTCACTGATGTATCTCTCAACACACCAGGCTCCAGCCACGGCCCTGACCTGCATCAGGCTGTGACCTTGTCTTTCCACCTGGCGTCTTCAGGGCTGGGCTCTCAGCTGTCTCTGCCTATCACGCCTGGAACCATCCACTAGAATTCACCAAGCATGCAGTGCCCTTTCTATTCTGAGAGCCTCCACCTCAGCCCTGTCTCACAATATATGAGAAGGTTGGGAAAGGCTTGAACATTTAGAATCTGAGACATAGACTCACTGGTCATAAATGGTCAGATAACTATCAGATTCTCAAAAGCTCTTGTAGCCCCATACCAGGCCTGCATTTGTTTCTTGGAGTTGCTGTAACAAATTACTACACATTTAGCACCCAAAACACCAATGATTTATTATCCTGCTGCTCCAGAGGTCCGAAGTCCTAAAATCCAGCTGTTAGCAGGCCTGTGCTCTGCCTGCAGGCTTCAGATGAGAATCCATTTCTTGGTTTTTCAGCTTCTGAAGCTGCTTACAGTCCTTGGCTTGCAGTTTCACTCTTCTGTCTTCAAAGTCGGCAGTGTTGCTTCTTAACTCTCTCTCTCTCTCTCTCTTTCTCTTTCTCTCTCTCCCTCCCTCCCTCCCCCTCTCTCATAGGATCTTTCTGTATAAGGATCCTGTGATTCCATTAGGCTCACCCAGACAATCCAGGAAAATCACCCCACCTCAAGACTCTTATACTACTCACACCTACAAAATTGTTTTTGTCATGAAAAGTTACACATTTGTTATGTGCTTGAGTATCTTAATTTTTATTCCTAGTTCCTGGCCCCACAGAGATAAGAATACAAAGCAGAGGCATAAATCCAGTGCAAGAGTGAGAGCAGGATTTATTTAAGAGTGAGAGTGAATACAAATTGAGGCATGAGTGTGGGCAACCCCACATGCACAGTCACCTGCTATGACTGGGCTGGAGAGTTGTCCATGAGGAGAGAGAACTGGGGGAGGCCAGAGAAGGACCCATAAGCAAAATCCAGAAGTCAAAAACTGAAGAAGAGCCACTCCCACATGCATTAGTCCCTTTTATGAAGTAGGGGGAGGCACTGCACTTGAATACACAAGTGGGATGGAACTTGGACGCAGTGCAGTGTATCGGAGACTTTTTGGGAGTTTCGTGGCACTTCCACGTAGAGTTTAACTTTCACATGGTCATCACAGCATCTCCTTCCTGGTCCTGGATGAGACACAGGTGAATCATGGGAAAGTGTGTAGATTAACAGGTAAGAAGCTGCCATTACAATGCAGAAACTGTGATTCCAGCTCACCTCTTCCTATCCAGTCTTCCTGCCTGGTTCGCCCATATCAGATTGACAGTTTCTGGGGTTAGAGAGTGGACATCTTTGTGGTCACCATTCTGCCCACCACGACTCAAGATTTTACTCATTTGAAGACAAGCCTTTACTGGGCAGGCCTAGATCAAGGCTGGGTGCAGAGCTACCCTGAGGGCAGAAAAGCAACATTCCGCCTTGGACATGTGTCTGATTGGCTGAAAAGGGCAGGTGCTTTGCCAGATCAGTGTGCTGCAGCCTCCGAACAGGGAAACTGGAAGGAGGGGCTCTGCTCGCAGCTGGACACAAGACCCCGGCTACTCAGCACCGTGGCTGGGAGGAAGTCACTGCACCTTCTGAGCCAGGGCCTGGGGAAGCTGTGGTTCTGGAAACTATTTCTGCCACAACAAAGCCAAATGGATTTTCAAAATCAGCAGAGACAATACAAAATCACGAGAACTCGCCACATCTTCCCATACCCAACCCTCAACTATTTCTAATGTGGTTTGTATGTTGTCCAACACTGAAAACTTCTGCATTCTGTCCTGTGGTTCAAGTTTGAACATGGGTCTCTATGCAAGCAGACTGGAGCTCACTCCCAGGCTTCACTGTTGCCAGCTGCATGGTGGCTCCTCTTTGGGTGGACTGACATCCATCATCCTCCTAAGGGTTCAGGGTCATTGTCTGCCCTGCGTTCCCACCCACTTGATAAGTTCCACTTCCTTTCTATGTGAGGGATCTTTTCAGATTTGAAATTCTTGTGTCACTCTTTGCATATGAGTGAATATCTATTTTTTTAACTTTTATTTAATGAATATAAATTTCCAAAGTACAGCTTATGGATTACAATGGCTTCCCCCCTCCCATAACTTCCCTCCCACGAGCAACCCTCCCCTTTCCCGCTCCCTCTTCCCTTCCATTCACATCAAGATTCATTTTCAATTCTCTTTATATACAGAAGATCAGTTTAGTATATATTAAGCAAAGATTTCAACAGTTTGCCCCCACATAGCAACACAAAGTGAAAAAATACTGTTGGAGTACTAGTTATAGCATTAAATCACAGTGTACAGCACATTAAAGACAGAGGTCCTACAGGATATTTTTAAAAAATTGATTAATTTTCTATGCAATTTCCAATTTAACACCAGTTTTTTTTTTCATTTTCAATTATCTTTATATACAGAAAATCAATTCAGTATATACTAAGTAAAGATTTCATCAGTTTGCACCCACACAGAAACACAAAGTGTAAAAATACTGTTTTAGTACTTTGAATATCTATTTTTTAAAGATGTATTTATTTGAAAGTCACACAGAAAGAGAAGGAGAGGCAGAGAGAGACAAGGAGGGCGGGGGCCGGGGGGGGGGGTGTCTTCCATCTGCTGATTCACTCCCGACTGGCAACAATGGCCAGAGCTGTGCTGATCCAAAACCAGGAGCCAGGAGCCTCTTCCAGGTCTCCACATGGGTGCAGGGGCCCAAGGACTTGGGTCATCTTCTACTGCTTTCCCAGGCCATAGCAGAGGGCTGGATCAGAAGTAGAGCATCCGGGACTTGAACCAGCACCCATATGGGATGCCAGCACTGCAGGTGGCGGCTTTACCCGCTATGCCACAGCGCTGGCCCATAAATATCTTGTTCACTTGAGAAAGTGGCAAGTAGTACCCCAAGCTGACAGTTTGAGTGATGATGAAGAAACTAGAGACAGGAGGGAAGCAGATGGGAGGGATAGAGAAAGTTTGGACTTAAAAAAAAAAAAAAAAAAACCCTAAGGGAAGCTGGATGCTGGATGTGTTTCTTTAATGGTGACAAATATCTCACACTGACATAAGTTAACAACAGGGAAGCTGGGCCTGGGGTATACTGGAGCTCTCTGCACTACTACAAAACTTGTAAATTTAAAAGCACTCTGAAATTTACAAATTAAAAAGAAAATGAATGCAGGTGTGGATATTTGACACAGCAGTTAAGATGCTAATGGAAATCCTGCATCCCATAAAGGAGTGCCTAGGTTTAACTCCAACTTCCTGCTCATGCGTACCCTGGGAGGCTGCAACCCAGAGCCCCACATCGGAGACCCAGATTGTGTCCTCTGCTCCCCTTTGTCCTGACCCAACTCCATCAGCTGTGGGCATTTGGAGAGTGATGAGCAGATGGAGCAGATAAGATTCTCCCTCTCTCACTCTTATTGCTGCCTCACAAATGAAATAAATAAATTTTTTTAATATTTAATTATATTTAAAAAAACAAAACAGGTGTCATTAGTTGTAGATTTTAAACATGCAGAGCATGAAAAGGCACCTCCATGATGCAAACACAAAATCCAGAATACCATCCAGGCGTTCTTTGCATCCTGAGGCTTCATCCGCACAGTCTTGTTCCGGTCTTTCTCTCTCTCTCGCTCTCGCTCCGGTTCTCACTTTCTCTTTCTGCTTTACGCCCCATCTGTTTGTGAAAGCTCTCCAGTTTCACACTGTGCATCCTCAGGTCCTGCTCTTTCTGCACACAGTGTTGTGAGGAGCACTCGCACGAGGGTTTGCAGATGTAGTCTGCTTCTTTTTCATATACAGGGTGGAAACATAGCACTCCATTCATTCATTCTGCTGCTGAGGGACATGTCACATTTTTACATTATAAAAATGAATATTCTTGCAAGTCTCCTGATGTCTTGAAAGAGCTTTCTGGTTTCTGTACTAAGATTGGAAGCCTTCGGGTCCTAAGAAATGCATGCCGGGACCGGCGGTGTGGCTTAGCAGGTAAAGCTGCCGCCTGCAGTGCCGGCACCCCATATGGGCACTGGTTCGAGTCCTGGCTACCCCACTTCTGACCCAGCTCCATGCTATGGCCTGAAAAAGCAGTAAAAGATGGCCCAAGTCCTTGGGCCCCTGCACCCGCATGGGAGACCCAGAAGAAGTTCCTGGCTCCCAGCTTTGGATCGGCACAGCTCCAGCCGTTTAGGCCAATTGGGGAGTGAACCAGCAGATGAAAGACCTCTCTCTCTTTCTCTCTCTCTCTCTCTCTCTCTGCCTCTCTTCTCTCTGTGTAACTCCGACTTTCGAATAAATAAAAATCTTTTTAAAAAATTGTTGATCGTAAATTTTCTCTTCTCGCTACAAAAAATGACGAGCATATGAAATGATGCTTATGTGAATTAGTTCAATTTAACTATTCCACAATGTATACATATTTTAAAACATCATGTTGGGCCGGCGCCACGGCTCAATAGGCTATTCCTCCACCTGCGGTGCTGGTACCCTGGGGTTCTAGTCCCAGTCGGGGCGCCCAATTCTGTCCCTGTTGCTCCTCTTCCAGTCCAGCTCTCTGCTGTGGCCCGGGAGTGCAGTGGAGGATGGCCCAAGTGCTTGGGCCCTGCACCCGCATGGGAGAGATAGGAGGAAGCACCTGGCTCCTGCCTTCGGATGAGCGCGGTGTGCCGGCCGCAGCACGCCAGCCGCAGTGGCCATTGGAGGGTAAACCAACAGAAGGAAGACCTTTCTCTCTGTCTCTCTCTCTCACTGTCCACTCTGCCTGTCAAAAAAAATCATGTTATTATACAACAAACATGTACAGTTTTATTCACCAATAAAAATTACATGCTTATAATAAAAATACATAAGGTGTATACCCTCGCCTTAGCTTTCAGACAGAGAATCTCCAAATTTCAAATGATGTATAAGTGCAGATGTGAAGTCCACAGCCCAGGGAGCTCTCTCTGGCAGTCTGGAAACTGCTGTGTGAGAGGTAGGAGATGGGGTCTTTAAGTCACTTGATGGAAAACAGAATCCAGCCAAGAAAGTCAAAGGTTCAGTACTTCAGCTCCAAAGCACTGGAAACAGCCCTGGCAGAGCCTGACAAATCATGCATAGGACCTGGGTGGACCGACTCGGGAGAGCAACTCTGGGGCAGAATAAGGTAATTGAGAAGGGAGTGGACCACTCGGAAAATACACAGCAAAGAAGTGTAGAAGCAGGAGGAGGAAATGTAGGGTCCTGCAAGATTTAGGAATATTAAAACCTCACAGATAGTAAAAGTTTCCTTCTGGTTGTCAACCTCCTCAAGACCCAAAAAGTGACTTAGAGGTGAGCATTTGGCACAGCCACTACTTGGGACACCAATTGTAGACCTGGGTTCCAGTGCCAGCTCTGCCTTCCTTTCCAACTTGGTGCTAACACACGTCCTAGGAGGCAGCAAGTGATGGTTAAAGTAGTTGGGTCCCTACCACTGACATGGGAGACCAGGACTGAGTTTCTGTGACCTGGATTCAAGCGTGGCCCAGCCATAACTCTTGCAAGCATTTAGGGAATGAACCAGCAGCAAATGGAATAGATCTCTTTCTCTTCTCTCTCCCTCTTCCTCTCCCTCTCCCTCTCCCTAGATCTCTATCTCTATCTCTATCTCTATCTCTATCTCTATCTCTATCTCTATCTCTCCAGCTCTATCTCGATCTCTCTCCCCTATCTACGTTTCAAATAAATTAATTTAAAACTTTTTATGTGATGTACTAAAGCAATTGTAGTTTGTGGACAGAAGAGGGAGCCTTTGAGATAGAAATTGAGATCTCCATCTCCCCAGCTCCATTACAAAGAAATGGAGAAACGCCCGCAAATTTTGTCCAAGCTAAACCACTCTAAAAGAAACAGAAAACAATTCATCTGGTTGTTATACCACATTCTTGAAAATCACCCAAGACTTTCCCCTGTGACTTCCATTGTATCCAGTACTTTGGGTCAGTTCTGTAAATAGACAATGCTAAACTTCAACAAGGGACTACAGGTTCCAACTGAGAAAAACTGTGGTTAATTCTGGTTACTAAGAGCAGGAAGTAATTCTACTCAATTAACGGTAATTTCTTTAAAAAGCAGTGAAAGGCCGGCTCCGCGGCTCACTAGGCTAATCCTCCGCCTTGCGGCGCCGGCACACCGGGTTCTAGTCCTGGTGGGGGCGCCGGTTCTGTCCCGGCTGCCCCTCTTCCAGGCCAGCTCTCTGCAGTGGCCAGGGAGTGCAGTGGAGGATGGCTCAAGTGCTTGGGCCCTGCACTCCATGGGAGACCAGGAGAAGCACCTGGCTCCTGCCATCGGATCAGCGTGGTGTGCCTACCGCGGCGGCCATTGGAGGGTGAACCAACGGCAAAAGGAAGACCTTTCTCTCTGTCTCTCTCTCTCACTGTCCACTCTGCCTGTCAAAAAAAAAATAAAATAAAATAAAATAAAATAAAATAAAATAAAAAGCAGTGAAAGATTTTAAAGAGCTATTACTGAAATTTATTTATTGTTCTGTGCTGTAATCCATGTGATGTATGTTGTATATGTGTACATATTGTATGTGTACATGGCAAAATGTATCAAGAGCTCTGTTTTAATTTTCAGATAAAATATCGTTCATATAAATTTAAACTAATAAATTAACCCAAAATACCTTTTTGGTCCATGTTACCTAAATAAATCTCTCACAGATAGGTTGTTTTAAGTTTGTTGCTAGGAAAAAAAACTAAAAATGTGTTTTAAGTCATTGACATGTTTATACTTGGGTTTGCTGGTCAAACAAGTTATACTTGTGTAAGATATTCAAAGTGTTTCCAAATACATGTACTCTTGCCTTAAATTTTACAGAAGGCATCAGACTTTTTGTTAAATGTTTTCATAGTGCCAGCAGCCGTGGCACAGCAGGTAAAGCCATGGCCTGAGGTTTCAGCATCCCATATGTGCGTTGGTCCGAGTCCCGGCTGCTCCACTTCTGATCCAGCTCTCTGCTATGGCCTGGGAAAGCAGTGGAGGACGGCCCAAGTGCTGGGCCCCTACACCCATTTGGGAGACCCGGAAGAAGCTCCTGGCTCCGGGCGCAGCTCCAGCTGTTGCAGCCAATTAAGGAGTGAGTGGGCAGATGGAAGACCTCTCTCTGCCTCTGCCTCTAACTCTGCCTTTCAAATAAATAAATATTAAAAAAATAAAATGTTTTTGTAAGTTGCTATTTGTCAGTTAAAATTGCTTGCTAGGTTTTCCCTTGGCATTAAGTTACTGAGACTAAGCAGTCTGGGAGGGCTGGCTTATTCCCTCATTTCTCCTCGATTCTCTTCAAGATGAGAAAGCGACTTTTCCGAAGGACTCTCCAGGATAGACAGTTTGATCCTCAGACCTTACAAAAGGAATGGCTAACATTTTTCTGTCATAATTCCCAGCCCCATTATAAAAGGCCAAATAGCCTGGCCACATATAGAAGACCTGGATAGCATAGCCAAAATGGGAGCTTAAATTATGATATGATTTCACAGCTAGGTTTAGTTTGGCGCAGGCACAATAAACAGGCAAAACCCCTTTACAGAGCCGCAAAGCAGAGAGGAAAGAGCTTTTGCGCTGAGAGCAAGCTCAGGAGGAGGTTTTAATCAGAGCCTGTGAAAACTTGCCTGTAACTAGAGATTTCTATCTCAGGCCACTAAAGATTAGAGATGGGACTAAACACCCCCTTGGGTAGCATCCTAAGGGCTGCCTCTCTGGTCTACTTTAACCAAGAGCAGGAGGAAGAGGAGCAATGTAACAATAGGTAGCAAGCCAACTAGTAACTGCTTTACCTGGTGTTCTGCCATCAAGGAGATCCACTGAGGCCAGATAGCACCTGTTTTTGATTTAAAAAGCCAGGAGATTGGGCAAACAGCACTTGTGACTTCACGACAGAAGCCAGCCTCTAGAATCTTGTCACAGCTCTGCCGAGAGCTGGGTAATTGGAACTCCCCAGGGGCCCCAAAGGGCTCCAGGACAAAAGCAAAGACACCCACTGTTGTCTACAAGCTGAAAAGGCTCTTTACTTGCTCCCCACCCCCACCCCAGCTTCCAAAGCAGCCACTGCTAGTGTGGGTATGGCCTCAATATGAGGTATGAGGCTATGAGGGTGACATTGATGGCGGCTCTGTAAGTTTCCTTCCAGAGACACTGCCTATGCTACACCAATCTCCTATTCAGGCCAGCTCTCCTCCCAGGCCAGCCTGGTAATGGAAGCCAGCAGGCTGGCTTCCCTATGTTTCTATAATCTGTGGTCAATAACCTCAATATAAAGTCTGATTGTTAAGTACGTTGTTTGAAAGTTAAAAACGAAGGCTTCGGATCAGCGCGATGCGCCGGCCACAGCGTGCTGACCGCGGCGGCCATTGGAGGGTGAACCAATGGCAAAGGAAGACCTTTCTCTCTGTCTCTCTCTCTCACTGTCCACTCTGCCTGTCAAAAAATTAAAAAATTAAATTAAATTAAATTTAAAAAAAACGAAGGCTTGGAATGTCAACTTTCACAACAGGCACACCTGTTCCTAGGCTTTGGTTATTTCTAAATTTCCAGGTGCCTTGCTACCTGAGAGCCCCCTGGAATTTTAGGATTACGTTCAAGTTAGAGTTCTTCAGCTCCAGAAATACAAAAGAGGGGGCGGCACTGTGGCATAGTGGGTAAGGCCACCATCTGCAGTGCTGGCATCCCATATGGGTACCGGTTCGAATCCTGGCTGCTCCACTTCCGATCCCACTCTCTGCTATGGCCTAGGAAAGCAGTAGAAGATGGCCCAAGTCCTTGGGCCCTTGTACCCATGTGGGAGACCCAGAAGAAGCTCCTGGCTCCTGGTTCGGATTGGCACATCTCTGGCCATTGTCACCAATTGGGTGTCTCTCTTTCTCTCTATGTAGCTCTGACTTTCAAATAAATAAATCTATTTTTAAAAAAAGAAGAAATACAAAAGAGCCACGTTTATTAACTGCCCCAGATGGGGGTGCATCTCTGACCTGACAAGAACGTGCGAGCTGACCATCTGGAACAAATGAGCAGTACCCCAAGAAGCCTCCAAGTGATACAAGCAGGCAGATAGGATTAAAACCACGCCCCCCTCCACCCCACCCCACCCCCGCTCTTACGTGACCTCATCTGTACCCACCCACCTGCCAATCAGACTTCGTAACCACTCCCCTTTTGGAACTTGATAAGCGCACTGTGCCTCCCCCTCCTCTCCCATGCCTCTCTGGCCCTGTCCCCTACGTTTGCCCACCCACCACGCTGTTCTGCGGTCATTCCTGCCTACGAAGTTTTTCTCTGCATGGCTTCTGCTTATGAACTCTGCTTTGTGGGCCCCAATCTGCTTTCTTCCTGGTATGGAACTCCTGGTACGTTTTTCTGATCACCCTCTCCCTTCAATAAAGCCTTCACGTTCCTGTGTGTTTCTCTCACTTCCCCAAATAAGTTCTAAACCTTACCATGCTACCTGTCTTCTTTCTGTCTAAGCTTAGGATGCTTCTCCGAGCTTGAGACAAGAACCTGAAATATTGATTTAAAAACAGGTTCCCCATGGTGCTGTGGCTTAGTCGGTAAAACCACTGCCTGCCATGCTGGCACCCACTTCCAATCCTGCTCTCTGCTAAGGCCTGGGAAAGCAGTAGAAGATGGCCCAAGTCCTTGGGCTCCTGTACCCATGTGGGAGACCCAGAGGAAGTGCCGGTTCAAGACCCGGCTGCTCCACTTCCGATCCAGCTCTCTGCTGTGGCCTGGGAAAGCAGTGAAAGATGGTCCAATTCCTCAGGCCCTGCACCCACGTGGGAGACCCAGAGGAAAGTTCCTGGCTCCTGGCTTTTGGATCAGCACAACTCTGGCCATTGCAGCCATCTGCGGATGGAATACCTCTCTCTCTGTCTCTGTCTCTGCCTCTGCCTCTGCCTCTGCCTCTTTGTAGCTCTGCCTTTCAAATAAATAAACAAATCCAAAAAAAAGAAAATAGGCTCCCTGATATCACAGGCATGATAGTTCCAAAAGAGTTCCTGAGCACTACACTCCTGCTCTGACCATGCTGGAGGCTGGTCAGTCTATGCATGGCTGAAGCTACAGCCCTGCTCCAGTCACAAACCAGGGAGCCAATGGGCCAACACACATCAGAAGGCTGGAAAATTCAACGGGGGACACTGGAAATTAGGGTTGTGATGTCACACTATTCCATTTATTTTTTTAAAGATTTATTTGAAGGTCAGAGTTACACAGAGAGTGAAGGAGAGGCAGAGAGAGAGAGAGAGAGAGAGGTCTTCCACCCACTGGTTCACCTCCCAATTGGCCACAATGTCCAGAGCTGAGCCGATCTGAAGCCAGAAGCCGGGAGCTTCTTCTGGGTCTCCCACGTGGGTACAAGAGTCCAAGGACTTGGGCCACCTTCTACTGCTTTCCCAGGCCATAGCAGAGAGCTGGATTGGAAGTGGAGCAGCTGGGACTCAAATTAGCTCCCATATGGGATGCCGGCACTGCAGGTGGTGGCTTTACCCACTATACCACAGCACCGGCCCCTCATTATTCCATTTAGACTGTTGTACCTGAATGAATGCTAACAAGGAGTACCACACATTGATAAAATCTGATGGTCCTTTATTGCCAGCTGTGGAGAGTGGGCTCATGCCCTAAAGAACTCTCAACCCCGAAGCCCAAAGCAACAGGGTTTATAAAGGCAAAAACCACAACATAAGGAGGGGAATATATGGTTGCTAAGATCAAGAGGGAATACATAGTTACTGGGATCAAGCTTACCTAAAACCTATGCGAAATTAATATCAATTATGATATTGATAGTACCGGTTACAATCTTAACAATATCAATTATAATCTTGACATTAATCCAAATATTGGTTTGAATCCTATGTAGGATATAGACAAATTACATTTTTATCATTAACCCAGGTGCAGCTTATCCACTTCCAAGCTTGAGCGATCACGCTAGAGGGCTTCTATGCTTTGCCAAGTGTGATGTAGTGCACTGCTATTGTCTGACTGTTTCAGATCACAGTGTCAGACCAGAGTCTCACGGTGTGGGGGCTGCCTTTCCAGAATGGAGCCTCAGGTGCTCCAAAATGGAGTTCCTACTGTCAAGGTGTTACTTCATCCCCCCCCCCCCTTTGTGTTTTGGACAATAATCAAATCCTTGATTCAGCCACATCGTATGGATCAGGAAGGATATTTAGAGCAGAGTAATAGGTCTGTATATACATGAGTTTGACGGAAGCTATACTTTGTTTAATGAAATTTAGTAACTGGTTAAGAATTCAGGGGCCTACAATCAGCACAACCCCTTCAAGAGACGTTACCTGGCTGTGTAACAGATTGATAGAAGATTGGAGTTGGCTGATGTTGGCGTCTGGGGAGGAATTAGCTCACCCAGAACCAAGGCTGCTGTGCTGAGGGCAGCAGTGCCTGCCACACTGAACCCAACTAGGACCAGAACTAACCCGGGGCCTTTTGGTGACAATTGGAATGGGAGGTGCTAAGAGCTGATGTTTGCTTTGGTGGACCCAGCCCCCCTGTTGCTAGTTTTGGGTACAGAATATCACAGTGGGGAGAGTTGGGATCAGGTCTCAGAATAAATCTTTCGTTCACAGCTTACAGTCTGTATGTATAAGACATTCTGTTAAAGCCTGAGGGGCCCACACACACTTAGCCCAACCAGACGGCCTCAACCTCCCCCTCTTTAAATCCACACCCTACTACTGTAGGGACCCAGGGCGTCAATCTCATCTTGGCTACTTCCTGCTGACAGGGGGTCGTTGTCCTGGGGGCCCCTTAAGGTGTGGAGTGGGGAGTGGCAGCTAAAACAGGGTTCCAACAGGAGGTGGCCTCCCGAGGGGGCTGCAGGGTCAGCTTGTAGAAACTGCTTCCATCCAAGGTTTCATGTGCAGGGCCATCTAGAGTTGTATTGCTTTAAATCTGGAGAAAACAAATCTAACAAGCAGGCAAATACACAGAGTCTAAAACAAAGGACAGAGTCATTATTAGAGGACCTATGAAAGGTGCTGTCCAAACCAGGAGGGAGTTTTTTGTTTGTTTGTTTGTTTGTTTAGAGGCAAACAAACTGACAGGAGGGGCTTGATAACTACAGGGGTACTGGAAGAGACACCTTAAGGGAGGAGTGAACCTCCTTAGGGCAGGAACCCTGTTGACTCCCATTGCCTAGCTGGCCTGGGAGCAGAGCTGGCCTGAACAGGAGATCAGTAGAGAATAGGCAGGATCTCTAAAAGCAAACCTACAGCTCTGTCTGCAGTGTTGATGACCCTAGGCCCTCCCCCTTATGGCTTTGGAAGCTGGGCAGAGTGAAAGGCTTTTCAGTTTAGAGCCTACAAGGTCTGCGGCTCTGACCTAGGAGTCCTTCGACTCCAGGGCAGTTCGGTTTCCAGTGACCCAGCTCTGGGCTGGCAGAGCTGACAGGGCTCTTGGGAGACTGGCTTCTGTCATGACTGATGTCTGTCCTAAGCCCTGGCTTTTTACATTGAAAACCAAAGCCATCTAGGGTGGACTGGCATGTTGGGTCTCCTTGATGACAGATCACTGTGGAAAGATGTTACTAATTGGCTGTCACCTATCCTTACATTGCTCCTGTTCAGAGGAGGCCTTTAGGATGTTAGCCAAGGGGGTGCTCAATCCCATCGCTAATCTTTGGTGGCCTGGGCTAGAAATGTGTTGTCACAGGCATGTATAAGATCAAACATGAAGACCACTTTATCCAAACCATTTTGAACCAATTAGCAAGACTGTATCTCTCTGTTAGTTTGGTTTGGAAAGGGAGGTTTTGCTGTTAACTATATCCATGGCAAAATAAATCCAGCTGTTATATGTGGCCAGGCACAAAGACAGAAAAATGTTAGCCATTAATTTTATAAGGTCTGAAGATCAGACTGCATATCCTGATGGAGAATTTAGAATAGAATCAGTTTCTCATCTTGAAGAGAATACAGGCTTTTTAGATTATTTACTGTCAATAATTTAATATTAAGTGAAAACTTAGCAAGCAATTTTAATTGTCAAATAACAACTTATGAAAGTATTTACCAAAAAGTCTACAGCCTTTGATAAATTATAAGAGTACCTATAGTTGGAAATATATTTTGAATATCTAGCACAAGTATAACTTGTTTGACCAGCAAACCCAAGTATAAACATGTCAATGACTTAAAAAAATCATTTTTAGTTTCTCTGTACCACCAACTCTAAAACACCTGATACAGAGTTTTATTTAGGTCATGTGAACCAAAAATGTATGTTAGGTTAACTTAGTAGTTTAAATTTATGAGCAATCTTATATCTATAAGTCAATTAAAACAGAGCTCTTAATAAATTTTTTATGTAGACATACAATATATACACAGATAACACATAACATACATTACAGGATAGAAAAATAAAGCAGTCTTACAGCTTTTTAAGACCTTGAACTGTTTTTTTGATTACCAATTAATTAGAATTGCTTTCTGTTTTTAGTAACCTGAATTAACCATACTTTTTTAGTTGGAACCTGTTAAACTTTGGCTTTATCTATTTGTAGAGCCATACCAAAGTACTGGATACAATAAAGGTAGGAAAAAGAAGTCCTTTGACACCTAAAAGAGGACACATTGAAATACAGAGCCAACAATGCTTTAATTTTTATGAGCAGTAAATCTGACTTTTAGTGTTTAGAGGAAAATACAAAACTGTGAATGACAGAAAGCTTTAAATAGCCATGGTTAACATTATAGAACTTACTAGCCAACAGGGGGAGGCACTTGTTTACTCCACACAGTATTTTGGAAAGCCCCTGTGAGATGATATTAAACATGTATCCCTTTTTAGTCCTCTGGGAGTTTTTCATTAAGACAACCATTATGACTGATAACACAACAAAATTATCAGACTTTTGTAACTTTTGGACATTTGTATGAGTAGCACTGATATAGACCAGATTTTATTAGTGTTAATCAAACCATAATTTTTTCAGTAAAAACTCAGCTGTTTTTAAACAATCAATATTTAAGGAGAGACAGAAAACATAAAGATTACCTCAATAGGACACAAAATTGATGTCTCTTTGGTCTGCCACTAAAATGGGAACTAAAACCTTTAAATATAAGTTAGCACATGGAATGACCCCATAACTTGGAACAGTTTTAACGTCAGAACTAGGAAAGAGAAGAGAGCTTACTAGATCCGGCTAGAAAACTGACAGTCACCAATTAAATAAAAACTATTAAAAGCAGATGTTGTAGAAGTTTTTAACAGAATTTAAAGACTATTTTAAAATATTTACTAACATACATGTTTTACAAAAACCTCATTGTTTTAGCAGAGGATCAGATTTTAATTAATAGCTTTTGTATCCAGAAAATTTTTCATTACCTTTCGTGACTTTCTCACACCTTTTACAACTTAAATTTATTCTTGTAACCTTTCTATGACTTAAACCTGTTTTTAATCCTCTTTCTTTCTTAACCTTCCTTACCAAGACCCCTTTTTATCTGCTGATTTCTTAATTTACATTGAAATAACCGTTTAAAAATCTGTAAACTAAGACAACATTTTTAAAATAACACATCAAATTTTAACCTTAGTTACCTTTAAGCAGTCTTGAATTATTCTTTATACATGGATTCTATGAAAACATTTTTGTTAGACACATTTACCTCATTTACCTTTACCCAATTTATATTTAGCAGTTACACCTCGGTGACTTAACATGTTGATATTGTATCATACTTTTATCTGAATTAAGGTCAAAATTACATTTACATGGAATTTTACTCTTTTTATGAAAATCCAGCTAGAAATCAATGATATAAACCAGAGATTGAAAAAAATCCACATCGGAGCTGATCACCCATTGTTATTTTTTATCCAGATCTGTAAAAACCAAGCCACAAAATGTTGGCAAGTGACAAGGGAATTTTAAGGCAGCACTCTGTAGATTCAAAAGAGAGAAATTTTTGAACATCCACTGAAAAGGTGTCCCCTTAGACTGAGCAGAGCCCATGCTCAGGGGAGGGACAGAGACTCCAGAGACAAGGGAATAAAGGAGACAAACAGGCAGGACAGGGAGAAGAATTTACCTCCCAGGATTATGGATGCAGACGGTGCATCAGAAAGTGGCCACGAGACAGGAACAGAAGCCAGTACATCCAGGACAGGCCTTTCTTTAACCAGACCAGAGTCTCCCGTCCTAACGCCGTCGCGCTCAAACGGAACGGAGACTGTATTGGCGTCTCGTCAGACCTCCAATACCCAGAAGGCGCCACCAGAAAACAGGAGTCGACTTACCAGAGGACCTAAGGCCAATTGGTCGGTGAAGAGGTCGAGCCGAGCCTCCCAGGTCGATGAATCGGGACACAGGGCCCTGGAACATCATCAGGGGGCGCCTCCCCTATGGCCAGAGCACCAACCTGGAAGGATCGGAGCGAGGTCTTCCCGGAAGTGGGAGGTGGTCTCCATATCTCGCTGGGGCCTCCAAAATGTTGTACTGAGGGAGTGCTAACAAAGGAGCACCACACACTGATAAAATCTAATGGTCCTTTATTGCCTGCGGTGGAGAGTGGGCTCATGCCCTAAAGAACTCTCGACCCGAAGCCCAAAGTAACACAATTTATAAAGACAAAAACCACAATATCAGGAGGGGGAATACATAGTTACTGGGGTCAAGCTGACCTAAAACCTATGTGAAATTAAAATCAATTATTATCTTGACAATACCAGTTACAATCTTAACAATTCCAATTATAATCTTGACATTAACCCAGGTATTGGTTTTAATCACATGTAGGACATAGACAAATTACACTTTTATCATTAACCCAGGTGCAGCCTATCCACTTCCAAGCTTGAGCAATCTATGCTCTGCCAAGTGTGATGTTGTGCACTGCTATTGTCCGACTGTTTTAGATCATAGTTTCAGACCAGAGTTTCGTGGTGTGCAGGGGGCAGGGGGGAGGAGTGCCTTCCCAGAATGGAGCCTCAGGTGCTCCAAAATGGAGTCCCTATTGTCAAGGTGTTACTTCAAAACTAACGATAGTATTGACCTTGCTGTTGTCTGTAGGTCTGGCCAAGACAGCTCTGAAAGAATGGAGCCTGTCACAAAGGGTTGCTCCAGCTCTGTTTTATACAAGAGTAATGGGTCTGTCCAGAGGAACTTTTCTTTTTCTTACAGTAGCCTATGTTTTACCCAAAATAGTTCTTTTTTTTAAGATGTATTTATTTATTTGAAAGTCAGAGTTACACAGAGAGAGGAGAGGCGCAGAGAGAGAGAGAGAGAGAGGTCTTCCATCCACTGGTTCACTCCCCAGATGGCCACAACAGCTGGAGCTGCTCGGATCCAAAGCCAGGAGCCAGGACCTTCCTCTGGGTCTCCCACGCAGGTGCAGGGGCCCAAGGACTTGGGCCATCTTCTGCTTTCCTAGGCCATAGCAGAGAGATGGATGGGAAGTGGGGCAGCCAGGACTTGAACCAGTGCCCATATGAGACGCTAGCACTGCAGGCAACAGCTTTACCCATTACACCACAGTGCCCCCCCCAACCCAAAGACTTCTGAATGCATTACCAACAAAGCAGGGACAAAAGCCAACAAGTGGGTTAGCAAATAGCCAGTGTGAACCTTGGTTTTCCTCACTCCCCAAATACACCTTGTCCCCAATAACCAAACTCTTCCTATACTGGTAGCCGAGTGAGTCCAAGTAAGAGAGCCATCCATTTCATACCCTTAACAGATGGCCTGAGAATAACACCTAGAGTAAGTATGATGTGGAATGAACTGCTAAGTCATTAATGGCTCTCCAAAACCCATTAGACTCCTTAGCAGCAATGGTCCTGCAAAACAGGGGGAGATTGACCTGCCAACTGCAGAAAAGGGGCGAGTTTGCCTTTACTTAAACAAACAGTGCTGCTTTTATGTCAGCAGATCAGGAGTGGTCAGATATATGGTCCAACAACTTCATGAAAAGGTCACAAAAATGAGAGAAAAAATAGCTAGGTCTTCACAAAAAGGAGAGAAAAAAATAGCTAACTCTTGGAGTTTTGGGTTAATACATGGAGCTGCACATCCCGGCTCCTCCCACTGTCCCGACCTCTGCTCATGAATTGTCTAGCACTCCTGTTTGGTCCCTGCAGCATTAACACGTTAACCAGAATTGTCTCTGCCATAAAGTTCAAATTCTCCTCCAAAGCTACCAACCAGTTAATTTAGAAGAAATAACCGAAGATGGTTTTATTTTGGGGATTTCCCCAATACAGAAAAAGATGCAGTCAATTCTACCAGGAGACAGAAGATGTGTTAAAACTATCCATTTTTAGTTGGTATAATTTAATGCAATGCTCTAGACTGTCCATGGTGCTTATATCTCCTTATATTAAATACCCCTCGACATTAGAAAAGATTTAAGAAACTTTTTATGTATCTTTTTTAGAAATTTATTTTATTTATTTGAAAGACAGTTACAGAGAGAGGTAGACAGAGAGAGAGGTTTTTCATCTGCTGATTCACTCCCCAGTTGGCTGCAACAGCTGGAGCTGCGCTGATCCAAAGCCAGGAGCCAGGAGCTTCTGGGTCCCCCACGTGGGTACAGGAGCCTAAGGACTTGGGCCATCTTCTACTGCTTTCCCAGGCGCATTAGCAAGGAACTGGACTGGAAGTAGCACAGCTGGGACTCGAACCAGCACCAAGAGTGGATGCCAACGCTGCAGGCTGGGCTTTAACCCACTGAGCCACAGTACTGGTTCCCTACGGAACTTTTTAGAAAGACACCATGCTCGTGGGTGGAAATGTGTCTGTCAATAATCCTTTAAAATAAAAAAAGTGTAATGCAGTCCCAGTTCTACAACTTCAAGTATTACCAGGATATCTTTCATTGTTTCCATTGTTGTTGTGCGTTTTTCCTTTCTCTTTTCTTTTCTTCCATTGTATATGTAGGTGGGGAGCTTTTCTTAATTTTTCTGGGGATTTGACAAAGCCATATTTCTTTAGTAAATATATAAGAATAATTGCAGAAATGCTGAAAAGGAAGAGTGAGGAGGAAAAGTATAAACATGATAATATATAAAAAAGTATAAACATGATAATATATAAAAAGTATAAACATGATGATAAATTTTACAGTGGAGAGGATATGGATCTCTGGAACAAAACAGAGTTCCAAATTTGTGTTGAAATGTGGCCTGGGAGGCAGGGATCTGCTGCTGTGCTGGAGACCCCACCCACCATGTTACAGTTCCTGGGTTCGAGGCCCAGCTCCACTTGATCCCAGCTTCCTGCTAACGCTGGAGGCAGCTCAAGTACTACCAGTGTAGGAGATCCAGATGGGGTTCCTGGGTTTGGCCTGCTCAGCCCTGGATATCGCAGGAACTTGGGGAGTAAATTAGTGGATGGAGGACCTCTGTCTGTGTGTCTCTCTGCCTTTCAAATAAATAAAAATAGATAGAAGTCCTTATTTGGACACCTCGGTTGAGTTCCTAGCTCCCAGCTCTAGCCCTGGCTCAGTCCCATTATAAGGAACTATTGAGCCAAAATAAAGGAACTAAGACTAATACCAGCCGCATTTCTTTCTGCTTCTGTGTAATAGCTATGCTTACAGGACATGTGTTGTCTTTAGAGAACAAAGAAGAAAGAAAAGCTTCTAACTCTTATCCTGTTGTGACCTATTCCCCCAACCCCTTATCTTGTTTTATTGCTTTACTGCCGCCCTGCAGCTCTTCTTCCTGTTGAAACATACCAAGGTCTTGTTGCCACCCCCGCCCGGATGGAATTTTCCCAAGCCCCTCATCCTGTTACCCTGCCATGCTCATCGACCCCTCCTTCCCTGCTTAATTAAACTGCTTGCTTGAGCTGATAAGGAAAAAAGAAAGAGTGCAGAGCATGGACAGCCCGTACCATCCTCCGCCCTGCTTCCTCAAGCTGATAAGAAGAAACTACCCGCGACCCCCATCCCAAGCCCCTTACCTTGGCAACCATTAACTTACCCAATAAAATGCTAGTAACCTGTAGCTTGCCCAATAGAATTGTAACACAGTTAAGTATGCTAATATTGTAGTTTTAGCTTTAAATACTCTGTAAACCTTTTGTTCGGGGCCGCTCTCTCTCTCTGCGCCTCACTAGAGGGTGCTGCTGAGATGGCCCATTTACAAATGAAATAAACTTTCCTCTTGCCTTTTGCATCGATTGGAGTGGAGTCTGTGTTTCTGGGGGTCCAGTTTGTGGGACGCCTGCTTAAGGGGTCTTACACCATCTGTTGCAAGAAATTGGAGAGTGGGCCGGCGCTGCAGCTCACTAGGCTAATCCTCCACCTGCAGCACCAGCACCCTGGGGTTCTAGTCCCGGTCGGGGCGCAGGATTCTGTCCCGGTTGCTCCTCTTCCAGGCCAGCTCTCTGCTGTGGCCCGGGAAGGCAGTGGAGGATGGCCCAGGTCCTTGGGCCCTGCACCCATATGGGAGACCAGGAGAAGCACCTGGCTCCTGGCTTCAGATCGGCACAGCGCGCCGGCCATAGTGGCCACTTGGGGGGGTGAACCAACAGAAAAAGGAAGACCTTTCTCTCTGTCTCTCTCACACACTAACTCTGCCTATCAAAATAAAAAATTTTAAAAAAAGAAATTGGAGAGTGAACCAGCAGATGGCAGTGTGTTTCTCTCTCTCTCTCTCTCTCTCTCTCTCTCTCTCTCTCTCTCTCTCTCTCTCTCTCTCTTTCTCCCTCTCAAATAAGTAAGTAAATAAATAGTTTTACAAGAAAGAAAATAGGGTCTGATGCTGTGGTGTAGTAGGTGAGCCTCTGCCTGCAGCACCAGCACCCCATAGAGGGGCTGCTTCAATTCTCAGCTGCTCCACTTCTGATCCAGCTCCTTGTGGATATGCCTGGGAACGCAGTGAAAGATGGCCCAGGTGTTTGGGCCCCCACCCACCCACATGGGAGATCTGGAAGAAGCTGCTGGCTCCTGGCTTCAGATTAGACCAGCTCCAGCCATTGTGGCCATTTGGGGAGCGAACCATCGGATGAAAGACCTCTCTCTCTCTCTCTCTCTCTGTAACTCTTCCTCTCAACTAAATAAACAAATCTTAAAAAGGAAAGAAAATAAACAGCTAATTTTATTAATTATAGAGAGCTCACATTAACAATAGGAAAAAGACAAATGACCCCCTCTCTCCAAAAATGAGCCGACTCTATGAAAAGGCAGTAAGAGAAAAAGAAATACAGAGGAAAGTCAACAAATTTATGAAAGAGCAGTTGTTCTTTCTTAGATGTAAATGACTTCTGTTCAAACCAAAGTATGTTTCTCCTCACTGGTTGGAAAAGTAAGCAGGTCCCCTCTCACCCTGTGGCAGAAGTGTGCTCCTTCCAAAAGTTGTACTTTTGAAATTTATATTTATTAAATAAAAGTTTTCTATTAAAAAATTAAAGAAACAGAATAAAGAACTTTCAGTAACACTCTAAAAAAAAGTGTGCTCCTCTTTTGGAGGGTCATATCTATGAAAAGTTTAAACATACATTCTCCTGCCCTGCCATTCACAGAGCAGTCCTGGTCCCACATTTTCAGACACGCGTCCAAGGGTAGGTATCGTTTCCAGTTTATGGGGCTGCTTACATAAATTATAGTGCATCTATACAATGGAATAGACAGCAATCACCCAAAAGGTGGTGCAGAAGGAATAGCTATAGGTTCTGATAGGAGCAAATCTATAAGCTCTTTAAGTCTTTTCAAAAGAAGTTACAAAACAACATGTTTAGGATGATCTCTTTTGGGTAAACAAAATAAAATAGAGAAATGATTAGATAATGATAGATGAGGAGCAGGATAGACAGATAATCTCATGGAAAGCTACAGCAGAAAGTGTTGACAATATGTTACCTTTGGAGAGAAGAGCTGTCAGTGACACAAGAGAAGGACTTTCCATTCCATTCTATGCACTTCTGTGCCTTAAAGTGGTTTTCTTGGCACCAGCGTTGTGATACTATGAGTTAAGCCATTGCTTGTGATGCCAGCATCCCATACTAACAGTGCCAGCTCGGGTCCTGTCTGCTGGTCTTTCTGATCCAGCTCCCTGCTAATGCACCTGGGAAGGCAGCTGGAGATGGACCTCTGCCCCTAACACGCGGACCCAGATGGAGTTCCTGGCTCCTGGTTTCAACCTAGCCTAGTCCCTGGCTGCTGCACTATATGAGAACGGAAGAGCTCTCTGGGCCTCACCTGCTGCGCTCTCTCTCTCTACTTTTCAAATAAATAAATAAATCTTTTAAAAAAAGCTTTCCATTTTCAATCAATGCTAACAACTTTATAGAACATAGAATTAGGTCACATGATAGCTGTCTTGAGGTTATAAAACCACTGTGGTTGCATATAAATGTGTCTAGACGTCCAATGGACATGTGCCGAGTGTCCAGAATGGGTGGCCACTGCTCCCGGGACTTGGGAGACAGAGGCCACAAGGCACAGGCTAGCTCTTGGGAAGCTTATGGCCTTGAAGCTGGGGGAAGAGATGATCATTGAGAGACTTATTGACTTAGCCCATGGAGTGACAGCCTGGGGGAAGTCACAAAGCACCATGGGTGAGGGATAGCAGGGCAGCCCAGATTGCCAGAGAACAAGTCCACACACACTGTCGAGTAGCGATTACTCAATGTGGCTCCTTGTCCTCCACTGGGTGGCCAAGTACTCAGTAACCCGAGGAAAGGAGCACAGGACAGCTGGTCAGGGGACCCAGGACAAGGAAGGCATCAGAGAAAGGGAAGCTTTACTGAACTGTAAAGGAAAAACAGATCTGACTTAGTCTGCTTAGAGAACCACAATAAAATGTCATGGACCCGGCAGGCAGCTGAAACAAGAGAGACGTGTTGTCCCCCAGCTCCGGAGGCTGGGGGTCTGAGATGCGGGTGTCGTCAGGGTTGACATCTCCTGAGGCCACTCTTTGGCCAGCAGATTTCTCTGCATTCATGCCATGGGTGCATCCACACTTCCTGCTCTTATGGGCTCCAGTCCATGAGGTTAGGAGTCACCCGCAAGACCTCTGTACGACCCCTCTCTCCAGAGGTAGCTGGAGGCACAAGGGTTAGAGCATGACCAGGTGAATGTGGGGGGACACAGGCCAGCCCATAGAAAGTCCTAGGCCAGAACGAATTTGGGGGTGGTCCAGGCGGAAGGAGGCAGGGTCTTGCTTGCTCCAGTTGGCTCTGTTTGAAGCTGACCGGTGTCGGGCTGGGAATGTCAGAGCGAGGGCAAGGCCCCTACAAACCACCGGAGGGGAGTCTCTGGGCTGATGTTCCTGCCTTGGAAGAGGAGAGGGCTCAGGACTTCCCCAGGAGCCCTCCCAGTGGAGTTCCCAGGAACAGCCTCCATATCACTATTGTGAGTATCCAGCCCTCCAAGGCTACTTTGGTTCCTAGCCAACCCTGGAATCCCAGATCCAGGCACTTTTTCTCCTCCTGCATCCTCTTACAGGGTCCCTGGTGTGAGAGAACGTGAAGCCGTTCTAACATCCCAAGGCCCTTTCAGTGTCTCTGGAGGTCGCTCCTGCCCTGCACCTGCCTCCGGCCCACTAGGTCCAGCAGCAGACACTGGAGACCTCAAGGCAGACCTGGCCGTGGGCTGGGGGACTTTGGGTGGGACAGCAAATGTTCTGGGAGCGGGACCTCATCTCAGAAAAATGTACTTTTCTCTTCTGGGCAGTTTCTCTCTCTCTCTCTCTCTCTCTCTCTCTCTCTCTCTCTCTCTCACCTTCTCTCCCTCTCTCTCCCTCCCTCCCTCTCTCCCTCCCTCCTCTCTCCCTCTCTCCCTCTCTCCCTCTCTCTCTCTCCCTCTCTCTCTCTCTCTTTCTCTCAATTTGTTTTTGTACGTGTGTTTCCAAATACAGACTTAGCTAAAACTATAGCCCTGTCCATCTCTGAGAGGCGAATTTCACTCGCCTGCCATTTCCTGTTCACATGGTGAGGAATGAGGGAATTAGTGAGTGGCCCACCCCACCCACTCTGCACAGCCCAGGCGTCCGCAGGCCATCGGGTAAACAATTCTTTAATCCTCCGTGGTCTCACCTGCAATCCTATAAGTCCCCCAGGTGCCTTTCCCTGAAAACACCTCTATTGTATAGAGAAACAAATGATCCCTGCAGGTGTGCACTGGCCATCAATACACGCCCACAGGTGTTGCCACAGAAAAGGGACCAACGGGTAAGAAAGGTGGGATCTGCCTGGATGACAGCAGGGGTCAGTAACACGAACCAGGGGACATGTTCCCACAGCCACCACCCAAACATTGAACCCAGAGCCTGTGAAGCAAGGATCTTTCTAGCATTGCACCAAGGCTGACCACAGAGAGCCCGCCTGGTCGTCAGCATCCCAGCCCCCTACAGAGGAGTCTCTCACAGCAACCACCGAGCTCCCATGCGGTGGAAACCAGAGCCCTGATTTTAAGTAGTTTCCTTGCACAACAACTGCTGTCAGTGGGTTGAAATCAACATGTTAAATAAAGCAAAAATGGGGCCAGCACTGTGGGTAACACCACCACCTGAAGAGCCATCATCCCATATGAGCACTGGTTCAAGTCCCAGCTGCTCCACTTCCCATCCAGCTCTCTGCTGTGGCCTGGGAAAACAGTAGAAGATAGCACAAGTCCTTGGGCCCCTGCACCTGCATGGGAGACCTGGAAGAAGCTCCTGGCTCCCAGCGGATCGGCGCAGGTCCAGCCATTGTGGCCATCTGGGGAGTGAACCAGCAAATGGAAGACCTCTCTCTCTCTCTCTGCCTCTCCTCTCTGTATAACTCTTTTTTTTTTTTTTTTTTTTTTTTTTTTTGGACAGGCAGAGTGGATAGTGAGAGAGAGAGAGAGAGAGATACAGAGAGAAAGGTCTTCCTTTTTGCCGTTGGTTCACCCTCCAATGGCTGCTGCGGCCGGCGGACCGCACTGATCCGAAGCCAGGAGCCAGGTGCTTCTCCTGGTCTCCCATGGGGTGCAGGGCCCAAGCACTTGGGCCATCCTCCACTGCACTCCCAGGCCATAGCAGAGAGCTGGCCTGGAAGAGGGGCAACTGGGACAGAATCCGGCGCCCCCACCAGGACTAGAACCCGGTGTGCCAGCGCCGCTAGGCGGAGGATTAGCCTGTTGAGCTACATTGCCGGCATAACTCTTTCAAATAAATAAAGCAAAAAAATTTAATAAAGTTTAATCAAGTATAATAAAAACATTTAAAATAACATAAGATCAAAGTAGCTGTAAGTTTAGGAAATAAAAATAGTGATTTTAATGAATGTACAGGATAACTACGCAGTGTGTCCACAAGGACAATTTATGAGAATAAAATTATAGGCACTCAGTAAATTCAATCCAGTAAGCAAACCCAGATAAAACTATCTAGTTTGTAATTATCCATTAATAGAAATGGAATTCCATTTCATTTTTAATCTTTGGCTTCTATTCTATTAGATCATATGTACACTATAAACCAGAGACAGAAAATAGGGAATTATTTTGTTTTTGTTTTTTGAAGGTTTTTTTTTTAATGTATTTATTTGAAAGGCAGAGTTACAGAGAGGCAGAGGCAGAGAGAGAGAAAGAAAGAGAGAGAGAGAGAGTGTGTGTGTTCTTCCATTCACTGGTTCACTCCCCAACTGGCCACAACGGCCAGAGCTACATGATCCAAAGCCAGGAACCAGGAGCTTCTTCCAGGTCTCCTCTGCGGGTGCAGGCGCCCAAGGACTTGGGCCATCCTCCACTGCTTTCCCAGGCCATAGCAGAGAGCTAGATGGGAAGTGGGGCAGCTGGGACTTGAACCAGTGCCCATATGAGAAGCCAGCATTGCAGGCGGTGGCTTTACCCGCTATGCCACAGCACCAGCCCCGGAAAATAGGTTTAATCTTTTAGCCAAGTCTTATCAATTGGAAGTGATTCTTGGAAAACTGTTAAGAAGGATTCTGAGGACCCAACTGGGTTCACTGAGAAAGAGCTCCCTGGTCATTTACTAATGTGCATTACAGGTATAGGGAATAAGTGGCAGTGCACACGCCACACAATTATTGTTCCTGGTGATTCCAAAATGATTCGCCAGTGCCGGAACACAGGCAGCCATCAGACAGAGCGGTGTGGAACCAGGGCCAGGCAGAGCCATCAGGAAGAACAAAGGAGTTCACCCCTGGGCTTTCATTGGTTCCCTCCTTGGATTGCTAAGAGCTTAGGTGTAGCCTGATCCCTGGGCAGGTCCTATATGTAGGGAAGGAAGGGACAGGGTGAGTACAGGAGCTGCCCTCCAGGCCTCCCCTACCTTGGGCTCACACCCAGGCTTCAGAACTCAGGGCTACCGTGGAGGGGAGCACCTAAAGCAGCAGCCGTCCAGCGCCAACAGGCAGCCGGGAAAGAGCAAGGTCTTGAGAACTCGCGCTCCTGGACTTCGTGAGTATGGCTGGAGGCCTCGCCCAGTTCCCTGTTCAGCTTCCTCCCGTGAGAGCAGACAGCAGGGACAGGAGAGGGGGGAGAGTGGCCACTTGCTCCAGCACAGAGCAGATAGGAAGAAGAGAAAAATATGTCTGCCGCTAGTCCCGAGTTTCCCAAAGCCTCTGCCTGTTGGACCCAAGGTGGAATTCTTACCGTGAAGGGTGAGTCTCTCCTCAAGAGTGAACTTGAGCAAACTACTGCCAGGCGCTTCTCACCCTGCAGGTGGGAGACGCCTGGCCCCACCTCCGTGGAAGAAGGCTCCCAATCTCAGTGTGTCTGCCCCAGGACAGAGCTGGGGTCTGGTCAATGGAGCTGCTGCTGAAAGGATTCCCTCTTCTTAACTCGTCCCCCCAGAACAGGCTCAGCCTGCACAACCACAGACATGTGGGTGTGACAGTCTGGACTCAAACATAGGTCTCGCAAAGCTCTTTCCCAGGAGGGTGGGAGTGCAGTGGGTCCCAGGCACCCAGAGCCCTGGCCTGGGTCCTCAGGACGTGACAGTACTGTAGGAGAGACAAGGAGGCTCCTCTGGAAATACCTGGGCCTCAGGGCTTCCCTAAAACCTTTGCCCTGCATCCCGGCATCGCTGTGTCACCCAAAGTCCACTTCGGGTGCTAGCGGCCCTTAGGAATGAACTTGGTCAGGGAGACAGTATCTGGGTGCCTGGCACAGACCAGTTAGTGGACTGTCCTGTAGCTCCACTGGAATAAACACCACAGAGCTGACCCCACCCATTATGTGGGCACTGGGAGTGAGCACGCCCCCAGGAACCTCCTGGAAACCACCCCACAGGCCATTGTGGCAGCCGTGGCTTCTGGGCCTTGCTTCACCGTCCCTTAGAGCCCAGTGCGTGAGGACCCCGTGAACCGATGAACTGGGAAGCACCGTACATCCCTGAACCAAGGGGCTCCGGGAGGGCTGGCCATGTGCCAATTTCATTTTCCCATGGGGACGGCCGCAGAGCAGGACTGTGTCTGCAAGCGGCAGCAATGCCTGGGTAAAGGTGGTTGGGGCTGGGCGGGAAGCAAGCTGGGACTCGGGGAGGAGAAAGTGTCTGTGTTTGACGGGCACATAAGCAAGTTCAAAGTCACTCGACGATGTAACAGAGGTCGGGTGCTGGCATCAGACCAAGCTGGAGGCACGGAGGTGCACCAATGTCTTTCCCGTGATGGAAAAGCTGAAACCAGCCAACGCAGAGGCTCCCAGGGCTTGCTAAGGTGTCACGGTTTTCCTATGGCCCTGAAGTCATTGTCACTACGCTTAATGTGTTCAGGTTAGCTTTTCACTTAAGAAAGTTGTTTGAGGTAAATGCTATGTCTTTTTCAACTAGTTTTAAAAGTTGTTTAAAAGATGTCCAGGGAGGTACTCTCGGCCAACTTAACAGAATAAACAGGTTTTCTACTCAAGCCAACAAATAGTAAATTGAGGAATTTATAGTTCTGATTACAGAGCAGATGACGAAAATCCTCCCAAGACAACCACAAGAAAATTCTAGAAACCTGCAACAAATATGTGTTTGTGAGAGAAAAGGACATTCAAGGGGCCCCAAAAGAAGCGACTGCCTGGAGACAGCCCCCCAGGGGGGCGTGGGACCCACAGTGGGGGTGGGAGGCAATTTAATGCCTGGAAAGGTTGGGAGACGAGTGTTTGGGCCCTAGCAATGAGAACACTAGGGGCTGAAGGACCCTAATCTGTGAGGGTTCTACAAAGGGCGCTGGAGAAACTGGACCCCCAAGGGCAGAGAGCAAAGCAGCTGGGGTTGGGGGCCTCCTGGGCTGTGCACGCACAACACAGCTTCCTTCCCGGGCTAGAACAGCTCCAAGCATGCAGCCCACTTGGCCCAGCAACCCCCCAGACAATAGATTAACTTAAAAATAAATCACAAGTTATTACTACCCCTGGGCCGCATGGCTGGCCTGTGTCCAAAGCCCCCGTACCCTGAGAAAATTAAAGACCGGTAAGGAAGAAGGCAGCTGGCTGAACTGGAGGCCACACATCACAAGCCCCCACCCCAGGTAATTCTAGCCCCTTGTCCAGTAGGACACCCCCTTTCCCGAGATGCTTTGCTTCATCCTGGGTTTGGGGAAAACTGACCATGTAAATAAGTATATTAAGCTCCGTGTGGGATTTTCCAGATGTATCATGAAATTCCCAGGTTCCTGCACAACCCCATAAAAGCAGATGCTCCTCCCTCTTGCATCAGAGATCAACACTAGGACTAGGATAAGTGCTGAGCTGCTCTTTCTCCTTCTTCCTTTGCCATACCGCTTTGCTCCCTCAAGCCCACCCCGCTTCTCAGCTGGGCCACGCCTCTGTGTGTTCGTTTTCTCACCTTTTAAATAAGCTATCCCTTTGTGCACCATATATGTATGTGTGTGTGTGCACCTGTACTTAGGATGCTTCTCTAAGTCAAAGGCAAGGACCTGGAATAAAAATTAGACCCTATCTCTCCCACTTCAAAAACCCACTGAGAAAGAACCCTCACACAGAACAAGGAGTATACTAAGAACTCCTGGAACTTCAGGTTGTACGGTGTGATTACAGCCATTTGTTCGTGTATTTTAGAGTATAGATTGGACAGGGGGCCAGGGCTGTGGTGCAGTGGGTTAAAGGCCCTGCCTGCAGTGCCGGCATTAAGTATGGGCACTGGTTCAAGTCCTGGCTGCTCCACTTCTATCCAGCTCCCTGCTAATGCACCTGGGAGAGCAGCACAGGATGATCCAAGGCATTGGGTCCCCACACCCACGTGGGAGACTTGGAGGAAGCTCCTGGCTCCGGGTTTCAGGTCAGCTCATCTCCAACCATTGTGGCCATTTAGAGAGTGAACCAGCAGATGCAAGACCTCTCTGTCTCTACCTCTCTGTAACTTTGTCATGAATAAATAATAATTTAAAAAAGAATACAGATTGGACCATCAAAAACAGAATGACTACGTGGAAGAGTAAATTTCCTAAGCAAGTACACAGCTCCAGAACTTTGTGAAAAGATGTAAAATATATTTCTTAAAATATGAAGGCACATCAAAAGTTCATGGGAAGATGGAATCAAAAGACAAACCTGCTTTGTGGAAAAAATCTTTGGAAAATTGTAATATGTATTTCTCATAAATTTTTTAAGATCCCATATATGTAGGTGTTTCAAAATTTTTTGTCCCAAAATTAGCTTATTTTGATTCAATTGTCCATGAACTTTTTAAAATGCCCTTGTTTTTAAAGGGCATTTTAAAAATGCCCTTTAAGGCCTAACTGAGCTGCAAAACTGACAAGGAAGTGCAAGCTCCACAGGGAACCAGAGGGCTCTCCTCCAGGCAGCCAGGGGGTGCAGCACAGGAGCTAGGAATTCTGGGAAGAGGTCAAACTCAGAAAACGCCTCCTTGAGATGGGGCCTGGTGAGATGCCCACCCCTGCCCCAGCCCTCTGGCCTGTGTATGGGGAGGCAGGGAGGGAGGCGATTCTCCCCACACACTGGAAATCACGAAGTGCCTCTCACCCGTAAGCAGCCCACCTTCACATTATATAGGTAGTGTGGCAAGTGCGTGAGACTTTTGGTTTCTCTGGTCCTTTTCTTTAAAATATTATAAACCTCGGGGCCAGAGCTGTGGTGTAACAGATTAAGCTGTCACCTACAACACCAGCATCCCCTAGGGACACAGGTTCCAGTTCCAGCTGCTCCACTTCTGATGCAGCTCCCTGCTAATGCATCTGGGAAAGCAGTAGAAGATGGCCCAAGTCCTTGGCCTCTACACCCATGTGGGAGACCTGGAGAAAGCTCCTGACTCCTGGCTTCAGCCTGGCCCAGCCCTGGCTATTGTAGCCATTTGGGTAGTGAGCCAGTGCCGAATAGAAGATCTCTCTCTGTGTGTCTAACTCTGCCTTTCAAATAACAAAAAATAAATCTTTAAAAAAAAAAAAAACTTTTTTAAACCTACAGCAAAGCTAAAAAGCAAGCAGTACAAAGAGAATCTGTCACCATCTCCCAGCTCCACCAAGTGATATTTTGCTGCAGCCACCACCACTCCCCTGCCTCTGTCCTTTGCCCCTCCCTCTGTGTGTGTAGATGTGTGGGTGTGCACCATGCACTTGGGAAGCTCATGGAAAAGGAAATGAAAAGATAAATATATTTCATGCAAAAAGTCTGAAGTCCATGCTTACTACAGGGCTTCAAAATGTTCATGCAAATTGAGTATTATGAAAAAACTATACATAGATTTAAAAAAATTATACATCAAAATAAGCTCATCTCTTCATTTCCGTTTATGCATGGGTTTCTGAAGTGGTCCCGTAGCTGTCCACCCACACACACACAGATGTACACCATTTCACTGAACCTAAGTGAGGGTCACTCTTGATGGGTACAATGAATCTTTCACCTAATACGCTCTTTAGCCAAACTCAGAGGCACCAGCCTTTTGCAAAAGAATGAGGTTTATTATTTGCAAAGCCAGGCAAAGGAATATTTCTGCTCCAAATTACCTCCTCCTCCTCCGGCTCAGGGAAGGAGCTTATATAGCTGTAGAGGCCGAAGCTGGGGAAATTCGAGAGTGAGTCTTGCCTTTATGTAACACCTTTAGTCATAGCTGTGCACATGCAAATCCGAATATGATCTAGCCTCACAGCAGTCACAGGATGTTCATGTTAATGGCAAATCCCACCTGCACATTGGTAGCATTCATTCTTTCCTGAGTGACAAACTGCTTCTTTATTGAATGAGAATTTTTATTTGGAAAAAAAAAAAAACACCTTATAGATTGATCATAACAGGATTTGACAGGGGAAGGAAAGAGGAGAAAGGAAGTACTCAAGGGAAGAAAACACAGCCCACAGTTACCAGGCCTGAAATTTGTTTTATTGTTAGCAAGGCAAGGGGGGCCTCAGTGGAGAAACAGGACCTCTTCAATTTGGGGAGCTCTGTTCCACTGTAACACTGCACTCCTACATGGTGTTGGCTTTGTCTTCTAAGAGTAAGGACATTCTCACTCATGATCACACCGCCAACAACCAAATATTCTGTGTTCAAATTTAGCCAGAGGCCAGGCAGGTGTTTGGCTTCATGGTTAAAACACAGTGTCTCATATTGGGTACCAGGATTCAAGCCCCAGTAGCAGCTCCCCAGATCCAGTGCAGACCCGGGAGAGCTGCTGTTATGGCTCAAATAGTTGGCTCCCCACCACCTACGTAGGCATTTGGGGAGTGAACCATGGATAGACTCGCTGGCGCTCGCTCTCTCTCTCTCTCTCTTTCTCTCTTTCTCTCATTCTCATATCAAAAAGGGAAAGACAAGCTTCCTTAACATTTTCTAAAGCTCTCCCCCCATTCAGAATCAAAGTTTCTTGCATTGAGCTTGGTGATGTCTCTAGATTCTTCTAGTCTAGAACAAGTGCTCTCAGCCTGGATCATTTTATTTCTCTTCTTGGGCATTTCCCCTGCTGGTGGTTCTTTTGAAGAATCCAGGCTCATTGTCACATAGAACGTCTCTGCCTCTGGATGTATCTGATTATTTCTTCAGGATGAAATCCAGGTCTAACACTGTTCCCAGAGCACTCCACGGGCACTGCCATGGGCAGACACTCACTACCCCAAGTCCAGCTCCCATGGGTGCTGCTCAGAACACAGGGTTGAGGACATGGCCCGGACCTCTTCATCACGAAGGGATGCTTTCTCTTCTTTGATCCGAGGACAGGTACTCGGAACTGCACGAACAGCAGGCCTGAGCCTCCGGTTGCCTCTCAGTGTTTTGAACAATGGCTTTTGGCATCCATAGGAGTTTTTTACTTCTACCTTCCCTTCCACAGTTATGAACTAGCATTGTCCTGTACGAAAGGTCAGCTAATGCTTAAAAGCAGGCACAAAGCCTTGCAAGAATGATGATAAATCTTTAAAAATTACTTATTTTTAGTTGACAAAAATAATATGTATCACTTATAACCCCATGTCTCAAAATACACATACACAGCCAAACGCTCAGTCAACCTGATTAACCACTACTTCACATACTTATTTTTTTAAAGATTTATTCTATTTATTTGAAAAACAGAGTTACAGAGAGAGGTAGAGACAGAGAGAGATCTTCCATCTGTTGGTTCACTTCCCAGATGGCCGCAACTGCTGGAGCTGTGCAGATCAGAAGCCAGGAGACAGGTATCCCACACAGGTGCAGGAGCCCAAGCACTTGGGCCATCTTTACTGCTTTCCCAGGCTGTAGCAGAGAGCTGAATCAAAAGTGGAGAAGCCAGGACTTGAACCGGTGCCCATATTGGGATACTGGCACCACAGGCCAGGGCCTCAACCCACTGCGCCACAGCGCCGGCCCTCACATACTTATTTTTTAAGATGAGAACACTTAAAATCTGCTCAGTACCTCCCCAAACTCTGCTTTTCTGCTTGGTACTTGGTCCTTCTAGGAGGTTTGTTTACTTCTTTATCATCTGTGCACCCTGAAACAGAGCTAATTAAACTGCTTCCTATTCCCACAGTTTTGACTTCTTCTATTTAAATTAACAATATAGTATCAGATTCCCACCTTGTATCTCTCCCAGCTCTCTTAGAGTACATTTTTAAAAACAGGAATAAGGGTGCCAAGCATTAGAAATGCCACAAATATTTCTTTCTTCCAAATACCTGTGAAACCCACAGTTACGATGTCCTTGGAGGCAATGGAAGATCTCCACCTGGAGGAGCCAGAGACCCAGGAAGTGAACGGAATCCTCATGACCAAGATGATCAGCGATAATTGGGACAAAATCTGGAATTTCCAAGCCAGACCTGATGATCTCCTCATTGCAACCTATGCAAAGGCAGGTGGGTCTAGAGGCCTGGCTGTGGGGGCACAGCCAGCTGTTGCCGGGATGAGAGAAGTGACCCTTCTAATTTAAAGAACTGGGTGTCACCAGGGCTGGCCCCAGAACAGACGAAAGCCAGACTTAACATACGAGCTTCCATCCCACCCCACCCCCCAGATCCCAGATTTCTATTTCGGTCCCCGGTAGAGAAACAGTGACCAGAATCCCAAATCCAAATCCCAAATCCCAAAAGGACTTGGTGAATTAGGAAGTGATTTAAGAACACAGAGACAGCACAGAGTTTCTTCTAATAACTCTGGCCAACCCAGCCACTTCCGGTTCCCATGTGCTAAAACCTTCTGGGATTAACCACATGATGCTCGTTCTGGTGCAGGAGAGAGATGCGCAGACTGAGTGCCTTCATCCAACACAAAGGCGCTGAGAGATCCAAAACCTAGGGGAGCACAGTGGGATGGGGCAGAGCAAAAGAGGTGACTGCTACCAGAATCTTATAAAGTGCAGAGGAGTGTGTGATGAAGGCAGACAAAAGCCAGGAAGTGTCCTAGGCCTGTGCATGGTAGAACAGGAATTCTGAGCTGTGGAGACTGTGTTTCTGCCCTGCTGGCTCCGAATCCCCTCCTTAGCCTCACTGCCTTCTCACCTAATCAGCGTATGTTGCCAGAGCCCACTGAGCAAACTGGGCAAGGCGCTCCGGCAGCAGGCTTTAGGGTCTCAGGAACCACCTTGTCAGGCTGGTTAGCAACTGGATCCTTCTCTCGCTCAGATAGGCACTAAAATTCAGGGCAGAAATTGTCAGTTCACCTTGGAAACTACGTGGTCAATGCCAAGACCTTCCATGCAACGGTTCCAAGCTCTCTCTCCAGCCACCTGGAACCCTCACCTCTCCCAGCACCTCCCAACTTCCTGTGAGCCCCACCCACACTTCCCACCTGCAGTGGGACACTCACCTCCTCCCCCGGCTTCCACTCTTCCTTCCAAATCGGCTCCTCCACTGTGCCTTGCTGACCTCCTTGGCAGGGACCAGGCCTGCTCCTCTGACCTCTTCCAGAATTTTCCACACCTCACTGCCCTTCCTGTGTATTTAGTTAGCTGTGTATGTGTCATGTATCAGCCCCAGTTTGGCTCCAAGCTACAAAGACAGTTAAAGTAGTAAAGGGAAAATAGGTGTTTCTTGGGTAGCCAGCCCTCTGTGCCATGGTCCAGCTTCCCCCATACCCATATGTCCACTTACTGATCAGTCAGGACCCCACTGGCTGTAAGTGTGAGAAAACCCCAAATGCACAAAAGTAGCAGTTGGTTGTCCAGGACTGAACCTGGCTCCTAGCTTTCTACTCCACCATCTCCTGGTGAGGCTTTTGACTATGGCCCTACATGACTGCTGGAGCCTCAGCCTACACATGCATATTCGAAAGAGCAGCAAGGAGGTTAGAGGGCTTCCCAGAATTAAGTGGAGGGGCCACATTTAGCCTTGAGAAAGAATTAGCAATGTCGTCTTTGAACTAAGTAGTTGTGTATCCAGCTAAACAATGAGGGTCTCCTGATTGGGAAGAGAAGAAAAGCGCATAGCAGCTGGTCAAGAAGTGGTCTCTGCCATGTTTTTCCCTCTCTGAGAATATTTGCTAGAATTGCTAGAGTAGATTTGCTAGATTTACCCCCTCTGGGAAGATTCAAGGTTGCTAGAGTAGGCACAGTGGCAAGTTCCTCTTTATTCTTCCCACATTCAGCTTGATTGATTCATTTGATCAAGCTGTACCTACAACACAAAACTCTGGGATAGAGACAAGAACAAAGGGACCAGCTCCTACCTGGATCCAGCTCCCAGAGTCACAAACAAACAAATGCACAAGCAGATGGCAGCAGTGAGCACAGAGGGCCACCCATGCTCAGAGGAGGGCCCTGCTTGCCTTGGGTGGCCGGCAGAGGTGACCAGTGAGCTGATTCCACTCAGCGTTCAGCAAATGTGAATTTAACTGAGTGCGTGAGTAATCAAGGAAACAGAATCACCTTGACAAGGATCCCGATGCTGCCAGGCACAACCTGGACCCAGGAGATCGTGGACATGATTCAGAATGACGGCGACGTGCAGAGGTGCCAGCGGGCCAACACCTTCGACCGGCACCCTTTCCTTGAGTGGACTCTGCCTCCGCCCCTCAACTCCGGTAGGTGTGCCCCACCTGCTACCTGGGAAGGTTGGAACCACCGTGCAGGGTCAGTTTTTACCCGAGGGAAAAATTATTTCTCCACGCAGCCTTCTAGAACACCTTTCCAAAAGCCACTGGGGAGGAGTTTGAAAAGGATTCAGAGCAAAACAACAGGGGGAAAAAAAACCGACTACCACTTCCTTTCCTAAAACGCGTGATTTAGCGGCCTCAGCACATTCCCAGCTGTTGCTCTTTGAGAGTCACCACGTGCAACCCAGCGAGGGCTGGGCTGAGCACCCAGAGCCCTCCAGGATTCCGAGCCACATTCAGGGCCAGCAGTGTGGTGCAGTGGTTAAGCCACGGCTTGAGATGTCAGCATCCCCTATCAGAGCTCCGGTTCAGATCCTGGCAGCCCCACTTCTGATCCAGCTCCCTGCTAATGCACGAATGCACCTGGGAAAGCAGCACATGTGGTTCAAGTCCTCAGGCTCCTGCTGCCCGAGTGGGAGACCCAGATGGAATTCCTGGCTTCACCCTATCCAACTCTGATGTTGCAGCCATTCGGGGAGTGAAGCAGAGGATGGAAGATCTCTCTCTCTCTCTCTCTCTGTTTTTGTTTCTCCTTTTTTTTTTTTTTTTTCACTCTTTCAAATAAGTAAATAAGTCTTTAAAAAGCAACAAACATTCGTGTGCTACCAGGTCAGGGGGGTTGTCTTTGAATATGGGTTTCCTATAACCTATCAGAGAATCAAGCCAAATTATGCCTTGTACCATCATCAACAAATGGCTGTGCTTCACTCCCAGTAATCTGAGGAAGGTGAGATATGGACCCCTTAGAAGAGCTTGTAATCAAGTTGGGAATCAAGGCCACGCTTCTGTAAGGCAAACAAAAACAAGTAGCAGCTTTTGCACTAGGAGATGACCCTATGCTGAGGACATATAGACTTTGGGATCAAACAGTCCTGCTTCAAATGCTGACTTAGATTCTAATCTGGGTGACCTTGAGCAGGTTATTAAGGTCAAAACCTAAAGTTTCTTCATTTGTAAGATAATAATCCCAACAATAATTAATTGAATGTTTCAAAACAGCTCTAAGAGGATTTGGGCTGTCCCCAACACAAAGAGATAGTAGATGGGCCGGCGCCGTGGCTCAACAGGCTAATCCTCCGCCTAGCGGCGCCGGCACACCGGGTTCTAGTCCCGGTCGGGGCACCGATCCTGTCCCGGTTGCCCCTCTTCCAGGCCAGCTCTCTGCTGTGGCCCGGGAGTGCAGTGGAGGATGGCCCAAGTGTTTGGGCCCTGCACCCCATGGGAGACCAGGAGAAGCACCTGGCTCCCGCCATCGGAACAACGCGGTGCACCGGCCACAGCGCGCTACCGCGGCGGCCATTAGAGGGTGAACCAACGGCAAAGGAAGACCTTTCTCTCTGTCTCTCTCTCACTGTCCACTCTGCCTGTCAAAAAAAAAAAAAAAAAAGAGATAGTAGATGTTTACAGTGATGTATATTCCAATTACCCTGATGTAATATTGCATACATTTGTTGACATATCACACTGTTACCCCTAAAATTTACATACATAGTACAATTACCATGTGTCAAGTAAAATATTTAAAATAATAATAAAAATAACTAATAAGTATTGAAAGGCTACTATTAATTGTGCTAATTGTTCCAATGTCTTTTGTTGAAAAACTTACCTTACTCTCTCTTTCAATTGCCTTGACCCCTTTGCCCAATCAATAAACCCTGTGCACTGGCTGTGTTTCTGGGTTTTCTATTCTGTTTCTTCCCATTATGTATCTGTCTTCATGCTAATGCCGCATCATTTTGATTACTATAGCTTTATAACAGGTTTTGGAATTAAGCAATATAACCCTCCTCCAATTTTTCTTCTTTTTCAATGTCTCTATAGCTATTCTAGGATTTTTGCATTTTTAATCAGAATTAATACATATCAAAATTGAGTTTTCCTGTCTACAAAGGTGGTTTATATTTCCAACTCTTTAGGCTTTCTTTAATTTCTCTCAACAATACTTTGTAGCTTTCATTATGCAAATTTAGCACACCTTTAGTCAAATTTAACCTGGAGTATTTTTTATTTTATACTACTACTTTTACTATTATAAATGACAGTTCTACATTTTGAGTTTTGATTACTTATTGTTAGTACGTTGAAATATGGTTGATTTTTGTATTTGATTTTGTATTTGTATCTTTCAACCTGGCTTATTAGTTCTAATATTTTTTGTAACTATTCTCTTGAATTCTCTACAACCACATCTTTTATGAGTAAAGAAAATTTTACTCCTTCCTTTCCAGTATTTATGTCTAAAGTTTCTTTTTATTGTCATATTGCAGTATCTGGAATCCCTAGTGCAATGTTGAACAGAAATCATGGCAATAAACATCCTTGCCTTGTTCCTGATCTTAATGGAAAAGCCTTCAATCATACACCGTTAAGTGCGAAGTTAGCTACAGGGCTTTGTAGGGTTCTGTTGCTTTTGTTTTCTTTTTTTAATATGTCCTTCATCAGATGGAAGATGATCCCTTCTATACCTTGTTTTCTCAGAGTTTTTAATCATAGATCAGTGTTGGGTTTTTGTCAAATGCTTTTTAAATTAGAAATTCAATTCCTATGTTTTCATTCATTCTTTGTTTAGGATTATAAATTTTTACCTGATCACTGTGTTAAACATATTTAGTTTTGACATATAGTGCTTTCATTATATTTCACTTCACTACATTTTTTTTGGAATTTTTGTAATTTTACATGACATATTTCATAGATGTTTCTAAATAGCAATGCTTTTATAAATGTTATGTTTGGATTTTATTTCTTTTTAAAATTTTTATTTATTTGAAAGACAGAGAGACAGACAGAGATAGACAGGACAGAGCTCTTCCACCCACTGGCTCACTTCCCAAATGCCCACCACAGTCAAGGCTCGGCCAGGATGAAGCCAGAACTCAATCCAGTCTCCAGTGTGAGTGGCAGGTACCCGACTACTCGAGCTGACTCCCAGAGTGCACTTCAGCAGGAAGCTAAAATGGAAAGCAGAGCCCAGACTTGAACCAGGTACTTCAATATAGGATGCAGGCATCCCAAACAGCATCTAACCTCTGGGTCAAAAGACTGCCCCTAAAATCTAGCTTTACTGCACTGTGACCTGTTTCGCTCTGAATGTTGTGGTATTGTGTTATTAACGTGTTTCTATTTCTGCCGCATCAGCTGTGGTTTCTATTCTCTAAGTGGTTCCTCAGTTGCTTGGTACATACGTATTCATGACACACCTTACTGATATAACAGGGACTTTAACTTCACAAACTTCCTTTTATGTCTCATGGAGAGCTTTTAGGGTTGATCCTGCTTTATCTAATAGCATCATAATCCCTGGCTTCTCGGGGTTTTCATTTGCATGTTACACTATGCATTCTTTTAGTTTTGCTCTTTTTTTTTTTTTTTTTTTTTTTTTTTTTTTTTTTTGGGACAGGCAGAGTTAGTGAGAGAAACAGAGAGAAAGGTCTTCCTTCCATTGGTTCACCCTCCAAATGGCTGTTACGGCCAGCGTGCTGCGCCGATCTGAAGCCAGAAGCCAGCTGCTTCCTCCTGGCTTCCCCCATGCAGGTGCAGGAGCCCAAGAACCTGGGCCATCCTCCACTGCCCTCCCGGGCCACAGCAGAGAGCTGGACTGGAAGAGGAGCAACCAGGACAGAACCGGCGCCCCAACCAGGGCTAGAACCTGGGGTGCCAGCACCGCAGGTGGAGGATTAGCCTAGTGAGCCATGGTGCCGGCCTAGTTTGCTCTTTGTTAATCGCTGTACTTCAGCATTTGGATGAGTTTTCTTTTATGAGCCAATTTGACAATGGCTGATTTAAGCCCACTCACACTCATTGAAATGACTGAGGTGCTCGGTCACTGTTATATTGTCATGTGTTAAGATCATGCTGTGTACTACATATACTGTTCCCTTCCCTATTTAGTGTATCTTCTTTGTTTGTTTCTTTTTTTTTAAACTGTATTTTGGGTTTTTGGTTGCTTGGTTGGTATTGTGGGTATTTAGGAAAGTTTATACTTTTTCCTGGTGGATTTTTAGCATTATTACCTTTTATAATTCCTCACTTCTCCTTTCTCTTACTGAACATTTTACAGTCTGTTCTGCTAGTTTCAAAGGAATCCTTTGATCTAATCTGTTACACAACAGCCAATGATCTTATTCGGTGTTTTAAATCCTACTCTTTCCACTTTGTTGAAATTTTTGAGTTTTACACATTATTCCTCTGCTCATGATCTCACCCCCTGCCCCGAACTTTGATTCTAGTGTTAAACATGAAATATTCACTAACAGTCCTCTTTATCCATTTTCCAAGTAATCTCTTCATTAGATAAAACTCATTCCAGCAGCTAGAAACCTATCCTCTACATCAGCCCCTTTCTCTCTGACCCTTTTCACTTCATTTTTTCATCCCATCATTCTCTTTGTTGTTTTCTGGCTTTGCTTCAATGACCTTTATGAAATTTTCATTTAAATCTATTCCAATCTCTGCTTAATAAGCTAATCTTAGTTTCTTGTTATTTGAGAGGCAGAGAGACAGACAGATGGACACAGAGTGACTCCCATCTGCTGGTCCACTCCCCAGATGCCTGCAATAGTCCCAGCTGCAGGGCTGATGTTGAGCTGGTTGAGGAAGATGATGGGAGAATTGTCCCATGGAGCAGGGTGGAGCAGTGGAAAGAAAGGAAAAGAGAGAGACAGAGAGATCTTCCATCCACTGATTCACTCTCCAAATGGCTGCAACAGCCAGGGCTGGGCCAGCCCAAAGCCAGGGGCCAGGAACTCCAGCCAAGTCTCCGATCTGAGTGGCAGGGCCATCTTCCACTGCCTTCCCAGGCATATTAACAGAGAGCTGGATAGGAAGTGGAGCAGCCGGGAATCGAACCATCACTCTGATCAAGGATGCTGTGACACAAATGGCAGCTTCACCCACTGCGCCACTGCAGTGGTCCCCTGTACCCAGCATCGTAGCATTTAGCATTGGACTTTGCATTTCCAAGAAGGACTTGCTTGTGGTCTGTTCAAGTCTTCCCTGCCTCCCTCTCTACGACTGTCCATACCCACAGGCTCATTTCTAACTCTGGTTCTCATATTTACTATAAAGCTCAGTTTCCATCTGGAAGTGCATCTCGGCAGGGAGCACTGGTGGGCTTTGAAATAAGAGTTGAAGGAAAGGCTGAGGGTCTCCAGGCAGAGCTGCTGGGGCTACAGCGGACCCAGCAGGCCCCTCCCTAGGGACTGCCACTTCTCCATCTGCCTTTGTTCTACTTCCCATCACAGCAACAAAGCACCCAAGGGCTTGTTGGGGTCCAAGATCTCACCTGCCCCAAACCTCCGAAAGCCCTTTTATCTCCTCAAACAAGCACCCACCAGTGCACAGCAAACAAGGGGAGCGGTGCGGCCTCGGTGGTTGCAATAGCTCACAAGTGTTTCCTCAGCCAGAACGGTCAGGTGCGGTGTCCTCGGGAGGGAAACACGTGCATGCAAAACCATTATTTTAGCCAAAGAGCCAGTTATTGTCACTCTGACTCCAGATGTTTGAAGTGAATCCATGTAGCTAATGAAAATGTTTGACTGAATGCTGTGTGGCCGAATTTCCCAGGTCTGGATCTGGCTAACAAAATGCCTTCTCCCAGAACTCTGAAGACTCATTTGCCAGTTCAGATGCTACCCCCTTCTTTTTGGAAAGAAAAGTCAAAGGTAAGAAGTGCCAGCTCTTCAAACCCAGCTTCGGTCACTACGGCCACAGAATGTCTCTCATTAACTACAAACAAGCAGGACACTGAGAGAGAAGTACCCCGTGAAGCCGTGGGGCAGAGGGCAGCATTACCCCACATTCCCAGCCTCCGTTCTGGAGCTGCTTTTCCTTCTGCACTGAGATGTTTTCAGGAAAACCATTCTGACTACCTGCCAACCAAGCCACATTCAAACAGGATGCCAATGACACAAAGCAGGCTTCTCCTGAGGAAGGCCGGTCTCTCAGTGTGGGTCTTCTAAGACGTGAGGGCCAAGGTGTGACCTGAAAAGCAACCTATTTGAGGAAACTCTGCTGGGAAGAAAGTTGGGTGAGACAAAGGAGCATGGAGAACCGCTGTTCTGACCCCTGTGAAGGAGAGCCAAGGGAGAGATCTGGTAGACCTGGACTGCAGTGCAGCCCTAAGCAGGGTTCCCCACGCTCATGGGAGCCCTCGGCCAAAGTCGATCAGCAAACAGCCCCACATCTCAGGGGCTGGGCCTGCCTTAGCATCAAGGCTGGGCTCACTCATTAGCCAAGAGCAGCCCTTGGGAATTATGGCTCAGAAGCAACCTGATGGTGTATTCCGTAGTAGCTGAGACCGATTGTTCACAGCCAGCCAGAGACAGGAACAGCCCATGTCACCATGGCAACCCTCTAGCCACATGTCTACTTTGGTGTCCAAAATAAGACCATCTTCCTGTTGGGATAAGAAATCTGACTTTGTCAGTGTGTAGACAATTGGCCTACACGTAGAGGAAATCTCAAGAGTAGGTTCCCAGGTACTGCTATATCTCTATTTCCTCCACTTCCTATTTTTTTATTTTGACATTTCCTGATCCAAATCCTATAGATACAGGCAAGTTGAAGGTACTAGTGGCTCTCTTTGGTATCTGACTCACCCATGAGTCTTACTACTGATGAAATATGGAGTACAAGCCAGACGTCAACTTAGAAATTTGCAAAGGAAAGTCAGGTCATGTAGCACAATGGAATACCTGCAAGAGACAGACCAGCACATTTCTCCTTGTTAGCAAATTACTGGACACCCGCTTATATGAAGGCTGCTGAGAGAGTGAGTTGATGTTCTTTGTTTTTGCTTTAAAGATTTCTTTTACTTATTTGGAAGGCAGAGTGACAGAGAGGAAGAGAGAGAGAGAGAGAGAGAGAGAGAGAGCAAGTGAGAGAGAGAGCGTCCATCCTCTGGTTCACTCCCCAAATGGCTACAATGGTGAGAGCGGAGCGAGGCTGAAGCAAGGAGCTGGAACTCCATCCAGGTCTCCCATGTGGATGGCAGGGACACAAGGACCTGGGCCATCTTCTGCTGCTTTCTCACATGCATTAGCAGAGAGCTGGATCTGAAGTGGAGTAGCCAGGATTCAAACCAGCGCTCCAATATGCGATCCTGGTGTCCCAGGTTGTGGCTTAACCAGCTGCCCCACGACACTGGCTCCATGAGTTGCAGTTCCAAAGTGTCCCTCAGCTAAAATGATTGCAAACTCTTTCACCTTTTGGGCTGAAGTTACCAAGGAAATGACAACAGTCAAGACTGTTTAGCCGAGACATGCTGGCCTCAGTGCAATGCTCAATCACACAATGCAGTGGACAACTTGTGCCTCTTTTTCTGAATTTTCAGTATTTTTTTTTTTACAGGCAGAGTGGACAGTGAGAGAGACAGAGAGAAAGGTCTTCCTTTTGCCGTTGGTTCACCCTCCAATGGCCGCCGCGGTAGGCGCGCTGCGGCCGGCGCACCGCGCTGATCCTATGGCAGGAGCCAGGTGCTTTTCCTGGTCTCCCATGGGGTGCAGGGCCCAAACACTTGGGCCATCCTCCACTGCACTCCCTGGCCACAGCAGAGAGCTGGCCTGGAAGAGGGGCAACCGGGACAGGATCGGTGCCCTGACCGGGACTAGAACCCGGTGTGCTGGTGCCGCAAGGCGGAGGATTAGCCTAGTGAGCCGCGGCGCCGGCCTGAATTTCCAGTATTTACCAGCTCTTTATCTTGCCCATTTCCTTACTACAGATAAACCACAATACAATTGAATAGTTTCACAAATATCAAGATACTATTTCATTATTGATTTGCATCCTTGATATTATACCTGGGTCACTTTTATTTGGGAAACTTCCTGGTTTATTCTCACAGATAGATACCATCACTCACTATGTGATACTTTTACTGCCCAACCAATGTTGTTTTCAAATCTTACAGACTCAGTGTCAGAAGACACACTAACACTTGGTTATTCGTCATACTAACATCTTCACTGTGTGAAATCAGTCCTCCTGAATAAAGTTTTCAATGGCAGCATCTCCCTCCCTTTATCCACATAGACTTGTGAATTATCTGAGAATGACTTTAGAAAGTTTAGTCTGATCTTTTACTTTTATGAAGGTGTTGTCAGCCAAATAATGGTCAGCCAAAGATATCTAAATTTTAGCCAAAACTAGGATTATTACTATTGCAAAACAGACCTTGGAGACATGGCTGAGATACAGGTCTTGAGATGAGAGGATTGTCCTGGATTATCTAGGACATAAATATCATCACAGAGGTCCCTAGAAGAGGAGAGAACACGTATCATAGTAGGAAACAGGAGATCTGGCAACTGAAGCAGGAAGTTGGAGTGATCTTAGGAAGGAATCAAAAGCTTAGGAATGCAAGTGACCTCCACAGGCTACTAACAACAGGAAAATGAATTCTCCCCTAAAGCCACTAAAAGGAACCAGCCCTGCTGACACTGTGACTCTAGGCTGTGAAATCTGCCCTCCAGAACCACAACATTTGTGGCACCTTGTTACAGCAGCCGTTGGAAACTAATATAGATGGATCAAAAACATGGAACTTTCCTGTGACACTGGCCTTCACAGCACAAGTGCATTTGATTATGTTCCCTGTCTAGCCCAGGACTCCCCCCAATCTCCAGTCACTCAATCCCAGACAGCAGTCACCAACACAAGCATTAGATATTAAACAAAATGCATTGGCACAATAATAAGACCTTGCAGTTGTATCCTATGTGATAGCTTCCTTGGTGCTCTCATGAATATTGGATAGAAAATCTGTAGAAAGAAAGGGGGCAGAAAAACAAAGTCACACCAGGATGCTACTCCTCCAAGACAGTAATGGGGGAAATGCAGCTGGGAATGTAAGAGTTGGAGTAATTTGCTGAGAGGCCAGCGCTGTGGCGCAGCAGGTTAACACCCTGTCCTGAAGCGCCAGCATCCCATATGGGCGCCAGTTCCTGTCCTGGCTGCTCCTCTTCTGATCCAGCTCTCTGCTATGGCCTGGGAAAGCAGTAGAAGTGGTCCAAATCCTTGGGCCCCTGCACCCACATGGGAGGCTGGAAGAGGCTCCTGGCTCCTGGCTTCAGATTGGTGCAGCTCCAGTCATTGTGGCCAACTGGGGAGTGAACCAGCAGACAGAAGACCTCTCTCTCTCTCTCTCTCTCTCTCTCTCTCTCTCTCTCTCTCTTCTCTCTGTGTAACTCTTTCAAATAAATACATAAATCTTTTATAAAAAATGCACCTGTTGAAACCCTAAGCCCAAGGCGATGGTATAGGAAGTGGGGACTGTGGGATTGGGTCACAAGTGTGAAATTAGATTAGTATCTTTGTAAGGCATGATCATCTACGAGGAAGCCCTCACCAGATACTGAATCTCCTGGCAATTTAATCTTGGACTCTCAGCCTCTAGAACTGTGAGAAACAAATTTCTGTTGTGTGCAAGCTATGAAGCCTGTGCTATTTCATTATAGCAGCCTGAACAGACTGAGACACTGTGAGTAAATGTCTTAACCCCCAAGAATATCATAGATTGGGTGACTGTGGTATTCATACACAAATCAGGACCCTTTTGAGAGGTGCTTTTACTGTTTATGCTAAGATCACAGCTAAAATACGAACTGTCAATCTAGGCAAATTGGGAGAAATGTCGCCTTGATCACAGAAAACACATGCATATTTAATTATTCAAATGGGATAGTCCAAGGTTCTATCAAGAGACATTTTAAGGACCTGGGCCTTCATTCTGAATAAAGATATGTTTCTGCCTTGTTTCTCTCTGCCTTTTATTCTCCTCATTGGACAATTTCAGATCATCTATGTGGCTAGAAATGCCAAGGACTGTCTGGTGTCCTACTACCATTTCTCCAGAATGAATAAAATGGTGCCTGACCCTGGCACATGGGAGGAATACGTTGAGACATTCAAAGCTGGAAAAGGTAAGCGAGAGAAAACCACAGGCTCCTATATCGTTATTCATTCATCTGCTAACATCAGAAAGGAAGACTTCCCAATGGATGGTTGCATCTACCCAGTCCTGCAAGGACAAGACAGAGCACTCATACTCAGTCATCCAGGGAGACTTTAACAGAAGACTACTGCCAAAGCTATGGGAAGAGTTTAAGGACCCCAGAAGGGCTGGTAGAGTATTCTGGGGGAGCAGAAGACCCCTTGACAGGAGCTGAGGCCTTGGATGGGGGGAGAAGGCAAGCGCAGTGAGCCAACAGGGAGGGTATCAGGGGAATAAATACAACCATCCAAAAGCCTTCTAATGCCTCTTGCCAGCCAAGTCCAGGTACAAGCCTGAGATCAAGGAGCTCACTAACAGTCTGTAGGGGTCAACTCACAGGGCACTGAGCAGGGCGATAAGGATGGAGTGTGGAGGGTAGGACCAGCAAAGATGTTCAACACAGCTGTCTTCCTCCCATTTACCCTTATAGGGAGCAAATGTGCCCAAATAATTTCTGACAATTAGGAGAGAACTTCAAAGGTTTATGGGAAAATAGGATTCAGAGAGAAGTTTATTTTGGTACCAAAAACATCTGGAAATCAAGCATATTTTTTATATTATGCATTTTCTATGAACTTTTTGAAGACTCCTCATATACATTTTTCAGACAAAAGGCTTATTTTCCAAATACTAAATTATAAAGATTAAAAAATAAGAATTGAAGCACCTGGTATTCTGCCTAGGTTTTTGTCCTTTGCTCATAGGTATTAAACATCCTCTTTCATGAGACATGCATGGTCATTTTACACATTTCAAGTTGACATTGATGTCTCATCTCTTTCCTTCCCCTCAGTGCTGTGGGGCTCCTGGTATGATCACGTGAAGGGATGGTGGAACGCAAAAGACCAGCACCCCATTCTCTACCTCTTCTACGAGGACATGAAGGAGGTGAGGCAGTGCGATCTCCATGAGATCCTCCCATATCCTCAGATATGATAAATCCGTGGTGCACAACCTTCCTCTCTCTCTCTCTCTAGGATGTCCTTTCTAACTCAATTTTATCCTCAAAAGCTCTGACTGCTCTTCTGAGTTTCTAAATTTTCTTTGTTTCTGTTCAAGATTTCAAGAAGATTCTTTTTCTCTGTAAATAGCATTTGCTTTATGGGGAAAGCAACCTGTTGGGTCTTGACATCTATGACCCGTGTTTCTCTACCAACAAATTGGTATCACGTCTATCCCATGAGACTGTTGTGGAGATTTATGTGATCATATTTGTGTAGTGCACACAGCTGTGTCAAAAAATTTAGCTTCCTTCACCCTCTTCCAAGTCCCAAACTCCCATCACAGACCAAGATTTGATCCACAAGAACTTTGGTAGGATAGTCTCACATATTGGGATAGTGAACTGATTTCTCCCTCTCAAGTCATTGCGGATGAGTAGCATCAGAAAGGCACTTTCTTCTAGTGTCTGCTAATACTAACTGATAGGAAAAAAAGGGAGAGAATGATCCAACATGGGAAGTGGGATACACAGCAGACTCATAGAATGACGGATGTCCTAAACAGCACTCTGGCCTCAGAATCAGCCCTTAAGGCATTCGGATCTGGCTGAAGAGCCCATGAGAGTTTTGTAGGCATGGAAAGCCAAGACACTCTGGAAAAAAAAAAAAAAGAAGACCTAAATGAAAGATCTCTGTGAGTGAGATCCCAGTGGAAAGAATGGGGCCATCAAAGAAGGAGGTACCTTTCTCTGCAGGGAGGAGAGAACTTCCACTTTGACTATGACCCTGTCTGAGTAAGATCGAAGTCAGCAAACTCAAAAGGTTTCCATAGCCTTGGCAATTCATGACTAGAGCCTAGGGAGATTACTGACGCCATAAACAAGAGTGTCAAATTGTTAAGTCAACAACAGGAGTCACTGTGTACTTACTCCTCATGTGGGATCTGTCCTTAATGTGTTGTCCAATGTGAAGTAATGCTATAACTAATACTGAAACAGTATTTTACACTTTGTGTTTCTGTGTGGATGCAAACTGATGAAATCTTTACTTAATATATACTAAATCGGTCTTCTGTATATAAAGATAATTGAAAATGAATTTTGATGTGAATGGAATGGGAGAGGGAGCGGGAGATGGGAGGAGTGCAAGTGGGAAGGAAGTTATGGGAGGTGAAAGCCGTTGTAATCAATAACTGTACTTTGGAAATTTATATTTACTAAATAAAAGTTTTTTAAAAAAAAAAGAAAGTCACTTTCTTGACTGCATGGATTAGTGTCCAAGAATTACAAAACCACCTCCCCTGCCAGGGCTGGAAGTCCATGAAAACTAACGAAATGCTATGCCTCCTTCTCTTCCTGCATCTCTTTGATCAGAAAGACCCAAGGAACAAAGATTCACATTTCTGGATCAACTCAAGGTGCCTTTTATTTATCTTCTTACTGGTCCTCTGTTAAATTCATGGACACCTTTGACATCTCTTATAGCCCAAATGTTATACTGCGCGTCACCATCAACATCGTCCCTCCTTCACAGAGTCTGCTGTGGTCTTCCCAACAAATCTCATGGTGCCCTCTCTGTATGTGGGAAGCCTGTGTGTTCCCAGCCAGTTATCACTGTTAGTTGGATGATTTTCATTTGATTCTTCTACTGTAGAGCAAGGTCCTTGTGGATAACCCTCAGCTTTGAGTCGCTGCAGCCTCCGACCCAGTACAATGCCAGGCACAAGAAATCAAGTATTTGTTGAATATCTTTGACTCCCTAGCTCACCACTCTCTAAACACTGTACAAGTAGAATATCCTAGCTAAAGGATGATGCAAACTCATTTTCATGTGACTCTCTGCACACAGGACCCAAAGAGGGAAATTGAGAAGATATTAAAGTTCCTGGAGAAAGATATAACAGAGGAAGTTCTGAATAAAATCATCTATCACACCTCCTTTGATGTAATGAAGCAAAACCCGATGGCCAACTACACTACTCTGCCCGCCAGCATCATGGACCACTCCATCTCCCCTTTTATGAGGAAAGGTAGATGTGGTTTCTATTCTAAGATGCCTCACAGGGCTCCAGGGTCTCATGGTCTGCTTGGGACTTCCAGAAATGCCTCATGTTCTATTGCTTCTTCTTGCAAGCAGCACCATGAGACAGCTTGAGAGGCAAGCTTCTCTTCTGGTATGGATCCTAAGGGTGCATGCTCACTTCTCTCTGTGCTCATGGAACCATCACTGAGACTCTACTTTGTTTCAGGGATGCCTGGAGACTGGAAAAACTATTTCACTGTGGCCCAAAATGAAGAGTTTGACAAGGATTACCAGAAGAAGATGGAAGGAAGCACCCTGACCTTCCGCATAGAGATCTGATAGCAAGCGGGGAGTTTGCCCTGGACTTCCTTACTTGATCTTAACCATTTGAGTATTGGGATCAAGGATAATTAAACAAAGACACTTTCATTCCCATCCTGAGCTGTTCTGTACTATCTCTAGGTCCTGTGCCAGTGGGATAATATTTCATCAAAATGTAATCAAGTCCAGGGTGCAACATGTTAAATTTAGTTACCTGATCATTCACATAGATATCTACTACATGATAATGTACTCACCTGTCCCAAGGCAAAATAAACTTGACTTAACTCCATCACTAGTCTTCAACAGTCTGGTCTCCAGAGGCAAAAAAATCCATGAAGAGAGAAATACAGACAATCCCCAACTTAGACTTTTTCAACATTGTAATAGTGTGAAAGCCTACCTATACAGAATTCTGGCTTCACTTTCAGACTAATATTCAATTAATTATGTACGATACTCAGCACCCTATTATAAAGCAGGCTTTGTGTTATGTGATTTTGTCTAATAATAAGCTAATGTGAGTATTCTGAGCACATCAAAGTTAGGCAAGGCTATATTGCCAACCTATAGTGGATTTACTGGGATGTAACCAAATCATAGTTTGGGGAGCATCTTTAAATAAGAGTGGAATTTCAACATAAAAGAAGGAGAACAAGAGAAGGAAAGAAGATGAGAGTGAGCACTAGGAAGCATATCAAAGAAAATTTTTTATTCTTTTATTTTTAAAGATGTATTTATTTATTTGAAAAGCAGAGTTACAGGGGGATGGAGTAGAGATCTCCCATCTGCTAGTTCACTCCCCAAATGGCCACAACAACCAGGGCTGGGCCAAACCAAAGCCAGGAGCCTGAAACTCCATCTGAGAATCTCACATGGTTGGCAGGCACACAGGTACTTGGACCATATTCTGCTGTTTTCCTAGGCACATTAGCAGGGAGTTGCATCAGAAGTGGAGCAGCTGGGACTCGAACCAACACTCATATGGGATGCCTGTGTCACTAGTGGTAGCTTAATCCACCGCACCACAACTCCAGCACCTTCTTTTCATTCTTAACAAGCAAGTATGAGAGACAGAACAGGGTTCAGCTACTGGAAATACTGAGGTATGAGATGGAGAGGATGACGTGAGGAATGGAGTCCAGTGAGCAGGGTCTGACACAAGCTGAGACAATCCCAAGACCCAGAGGAAGGCTGCCACTGGGCAAGGCAGAGATGATAAGGAGCCTACGGTGAGCAAGGAAGGCAGCCTGCTCTGGGGCCCACACAGCTGGTCAGCTACACAATAATCATGTTCTATTCTTTTTACTAAAATGTCTCTCAAGAAGCTGTTTGCCATCATTTACCCAAGTTATGCAAAGGTCAGTGCAACTGTTGTATTTTTTAATTAATGAATGAATTTCATATATAGAGAGAAAGTTCGCATTTGCTAGTACAATCCTCAAATTTCCCCAAATGCCCACAATTGCTGGACCTGGGCCAGGCCAAAGCCAGGAGCTGGGAACTCAACCCAGGTCCCTCAAATAAGTGGCAGAAACCCAATCACCTGAGCCATCCCCTACTGCCTCCCAAGGTCTACACTAGCAGCAGGAAGCTGGATTCAGGAGTCAGACATGGGAATCAAACCCAGGCACTCCCATATGGCATGAGGGTAGCTCAACCAATCTCTTACCTGATAGGCCAAGTTCCAGCCACCTCCATAGTACATTTTGCGGGAGGGCTGATTTCCTGTACCACTAAGCCGTACCATCTGAAAAAATTATCCCATCCTGTTTATGTTCATTGCATCATTCCGCTTTCCAGGACAGCATGCAAATCATCAAGTGCATGACCAACAGCGTGGTACCCAGGCAGAGTGCTGAGCAGCACAGGGGAAGACATGGCTTAGCTCACCTGTGCAATTAACTGCAAAGAAATTCTATCAGTAACACCCAAAAAATATCTTCAGTCCTCATGCTAGGAGCTACCTAATAATCTAGGCAGCAATCACCCAATGACTTTCTTTCTGAATGCAGTATGGACTAGAGGTACTGATGAGAATACAGGCAGGGGCTGGTGTTGTGACTAGCAAGTAAAGCCACTGCCTGCAACACTAACATCCCTTATGGGCACCAGTTCGATTCCTGGCTGTTCCACTTTCAATCCAGCTCCCTGCTGATGGCCTGAGAAAAGCAACAGAAGATGGCACAAGTCCTTGGACCCCTGCCACCCACATGGGAGACCCAGGAGAAGCTCCTGGCCCCTGGCAACAGCCTGGCCCAGTCCAAGCTGTTGCAGCCATCTAGGGAGTGAACCAGCAGTTGCAACTGGGACTCTAACCAGCATCCATATGGGATGCCAGCACTGCAGGCAGCAGCTTTACTCACTATACCACAGTGCCAGCTCTTTGTTAATGTAATTCTTAACTGATGACTTAATTCAGTTTTGAAAGGTCTTTGTTCCTGGTCTTATATATAAGATAAAATGATGGAGAAGATGACCATCTATGCAGCTTACCAACTCTATCACTCTCAGTGGTCACAGATACATTCATGAGATCTTTGTTGTAGCTACATATTATATGTTTACAAACAACACACACACACACACACACGTTGCTAAATGCAGTATAGACATGGAAAACCAAATTGCAAATATTCATGGGTAATTTACCTTAAAACCATTCACTTAGATAAAAGGCAGCGTGGGAAATCAGAATCACAAAATCTTAGAATGAGAATCAGAAAATCAGAAAGTTCACACTCCCAGCAGTCTCACTTTTCAGATGAAGATGACTAAGATCAGCAGGGAGTGGCCTGGCCAATGTTTTGTGGTAGGTGTGGTTGGAGGGGACCCTCTGCCCCTGGCTGGGGTGACATCTCCCACACACTACTAGGACCATGCCAGTCACAAATGCTTCCTCTTCAGAGCACATCTCGAGTTCTCCAAGGCCTCTTAATGCTCAGGACTACATTGCCACAGCCTGTGTTCCACAGAGCCTCTTGGATACACTCATATCCCAGGCCCTTCTGAGGGCATACAGCATAGGCAGCTCTTCCCTCAGGAGTCTCTGGGGCAGGGCGTCCTTGTTGCTGAGAGTTCTGATCAGGAGAGGCCACCCTCAAACATGCAGCAGAGCCCAGTCCTGCCTCTTGGCCAGAGGCCAGCTCTTTTCAGGGCTTCCAGGCCCTTCTTTGGCTCATCCTGCCCAGCCCTACTACACTTCTCCCTGGCCTTCTTCTTCATGCCCTACCATCAGCACCAAAGTCCCTGAGTCTTTGACCCTTTCCGTGTTGTAATAGCCTAGTGTGGGCTAGCTGCTAATAACATGTCCTTCAGAGGCAAATCCTAGTCCTCAGACATTTAATTAGTGTGGATATTCTGAATTCAAGTTAAGGGGGATGTTAATAGCAAATTACAGAGGAAGGTTGGCAATGAAAATACTTATGCTGGCAATGAAAATACTTATGCTGGGGCCGGCGCTGTGGCACAGCGGGTTAATGCCCTGGCCTGAAGCATCGGCATCCCATATGGGTGCCGGTTCGAGACCTGGCTGCTCCACTTCTGATCCAGCTCTCTACTATGGCCTGGGAAAACAGTAGAAGATGGCCCCAGTGCTTGGGCCCCTGCACCTGCGTGGAGACCCAGAGGAAGCTCCTGGCTCCTGGCTTCAGATCAGCACAGCTCTGGCCATTACGGCCAATTGGAGAGTGAACCATTGGATGGAAGACGTCTCTCTCTCTCTCTCTCTCTGCCTCTCACTCTGCCTCCCCTCTCTGTGTAACTCTGACTTTCAAATAAATAAATAAATCTTTTTAAAAAAATAAAATACTATGTTTCTCCAGGTGTTAAAATAATGAGCTGGAGGCCATTAGGTTGATGTGGTTCAGTTCCCTGGATCTCTGTGGAAGTGAAGGGAACCCCTGTCAGTATGAAAGGCTTTGGCCAATCAGAAAGCTCCAACGAGGAACCTCCTCCTGGAATGATCCCACTGAAGCCCTTCCCCCACTTTCACCAGTCAAACGTTTCTTTGCCTTGCTTGCCCACTCATCCTTTATTTTATTTTTTTTCTTTTTCCCACAAATTAGAAAAGGTTTTCTTATCCTGATAAAATGCACAAGACATAAAATCTCCTGCTTAACCACATTGATACATAGTTCAGTGACACTGAGTATATTCACAATGTTGTACAACCATCAGCAGCCATCTCTACACATCTTTATCATTCCAAACTGAAACTCTGCACCTACAAAACAATTAACTCTCCCTCCCCAGCACTGGCACCTTCTCCTGCTCTTGCCTCTGGTAACCAACTTTCTACTTGCTCTACCAATTTGACTGTTCTAAGTACCTGGTGTAAATGGAATCATAGAATAGCCCCATCTATTTTTAATACCTGTTCTCAAACTATATCCTATTACACTTGTTTTAGATACATAAAACACTTTGAAACATCCACAAATTTATCAGAATGTTACCTATACAGTACTGTTAAATAAAACACACAAAGCAAACAACAGTCATAATATGAGCTGTCTTCTAAATATGATCATTTTGGCCTTGAACCATTACCTCCTCCTCACTTCCTTCCTCTCCACCACAATTCTCTTGGCAATGGTTGTAACCCTGAGCTTGTCCTTTTCTTTCTCAATTTGTCCAGCATCATTGGAAGCTACCACCTCATTTGCGTATACTCATTAGTTTGACAGAAATGTCGTAAGTGCTGTATGTATGCACCCAGATCCTTGCTTCTGACAGGTGTTGCTAGAACTATCTGGTATCCCATGACTCTTACGCTAGAGCTTGCCATGGACTATCAGTTCATCAATGCTGTCTTACTTCTGGAAGTAGTCATTAATGCTTCTTCTGTTAAAAAAAATTTTATTTATTTGAAAGACAAAGTAACAGAGAGAGGAAAAGACAGAGAGAGAAAAAAATCTATCCACTGGTTCATTCCCCCATGTGGCTGCAAGCACTGTGGGTGGGCCAGGCTGAAGCTAGGAGCCTGGAACTTGATTGAGTCTCCCACATGGATGCAGGGGCCCAAGTACCTGGGCACCTTCTGCTGCTTTCCTTGCATTAACAGGGAGGGAGCTGAATCAGAAATGGAGCAGCTGGGACTCGAACCCATGCTCCAGTATGAGTTGTTGGCGATTCAGGTGGCTGCATAAAAAAACTGGCTACTCCACAATGCCAACCCCTCATTAGTGTAATTAAATTTAATCATATCTGGGGCCGGCTTTGTGGCCTAGTCAAGTTGACACATAAACTTAGGCATCAAGGCTTAGACATCGAAGGTCTGTATTCTTAACCCACTCTCTTGGATTTGCCAAGTCTGTTGGTGTGAAGGGTGATACCCACCCCCACAGCACTCTGCCTGCCGATCTTCTCCCACATTCTCACTGCGCATGCACCCTTTACCTCGGCTCTTTTAGCAATCCCCTTACCAGCTTCCACTCTGCTTTCTCCAGCCCACATTCTAGACTATTTCCATATTATCATTAAAAGGCAGCTCCAAGAATGTCATTCCCCCACTAAAAGGTTCCAGGAATTACCTCTGACCATCAGACGATCACATACTCCTTGGCCCGAAGCCTAAAGGGTCTCCATAGTAGTATGCCTATTTCTTACTCTAAGTGCTCCGCACCAGTGGTTCTCAAACCTTTTGGTCTGAGAATCCCAACACATGCTTAGAAATGAGTGTGGGAGCAGGAATTTATTAACCTAGTGGTTAAGACTCCCACATCCCACATCCAAGTGCCTGGGTTCAATTCCCAGTTCCAGCTCTTGGCTCCAGCTTCCTGCTAATGCACACTCCGGGAGGCAGTGGCACTGGTTCCAGTAATTGGGTTCCTGTCACCCAGAGAGACCTGGATTGCATTCCCAGCTTCTGGCTTTAGCCCTGGCCAATCCCCAGTTCTTGCAGGCACTTAGGGGATGACCCAGCAGATGGGAATGCAATCTTTGCTTCTCCCCTTCTGTCTCTGCTTCTCAAAAAATAATAAATATTAATTAAAACAAGAGTATATAAAACTCATTTCATCATTCCATTTGTCATCAGAACAAAGACATAATCACAAATAAAACAGCCTTGGAAAAACCCACTGTATACTTCTAAGAGGATGAGTATTAAATGGTTGAGTGTGGCATTGCAGGTTAAGCTGCAGTCTGCAGCACCAGCATCCCACATGGGCACTGGTTCAAACCCCGGCTACTCCACTTTCAATCCAGTTCCCTGCTAATGTGCCTGGGAAAGCAGTGGAAGATGGCCCAAGTGCTTGGGCCCCTGCATCTACATGGGAGACCTGGATAAAGCTCCTGGCTCCTGGCTCCTGGCTCCTGGCTCCTGGCTTTGGCCTAGCCCGGTCCTAGCTGTCGTGGTCATTTGGGGAGTGAACCAGCAGACAGAAGATCTCTCTCTCTCTCTCTCTCTCTCACTTTCACCCCCTCGCCCCTCCTCTGTCTTTCCCTATAATTCTGTCTTTCTATAATTCTGACTTTTGAATAAATTTTAAAAATCTTTCTTTTTTAAAAAAGGCAAGCATCATCTAATTTTTATGAAATAAGTTTTGATCTTATGTAGAATCCCTGACAAGGTCTCCGGTACCACAAGGATTCCCAGAGCACACTTTGGGAACCACTCCTCAATGTCAAGGTCAAACAAGACGAGTCTCTACTGCCGAAGTCTCACACTGTATCCAGGCTATTTCCTCTCTCTGGGTCCTGTCTGCACCACCACCTCTGCTTCATAGTAAAAGTCCCTTCCTCCTTAGGAGAAACTGACATGCCACTTCCTTTGTGCAGGTTTTCCTGAGAGCTGAGAGGCTCTGTGTGTGTGTGTGTGTGTGTTTTCTTCCTCAGAATCTTCAGAGCACTTATTTCTCTCTTATGGAATGAATTCATTCCTCCTTGCACTACTGTGGTTTATGAATTTATTTTATGTCTTTCTTGTACTTATAGGTTGTGTTTTCCTTTCCAGCGTCAATCTTCCCTCTGCTATCACAATCTTGATTTTGCTTTCCAGAAATGCCCCTCCCCAAATGTACACAATTTAATGGGCTTATCAACTAAACACACCACCCTCCCCTGGCCAAAGGGCAAATTCGTGACTCAAAATAGGCCGCTCTGATACTCTGCCCTGGAATTTTAATTACGAGCAAAAAGTAAATTTCTTTGGTGTCCACTGACCTTGAGAGATGTGATTTGAAGAGACCGTCCCCCGTGACCACTTCCTGGACTCCCAGAGCTGCCTGGCTTTCTGTCCTGGTTCTTCCTCTTGTCTCTCAGCTTTGTGAGATTCCCCAGCTCCTTCTTAAAAACAAAAAAAAGTGTTGTTGAATCTGTCTTACCCTTGGCCAGTTCCTGTGGCATACAACCAAGTAACTCTAATAAAGCAATCACTTGCCGCCTCAATACAGATATACAGCATAGCCCTACACAATGTCATAAAGCAAGTCATGAGAGCAACCTTACAAATCTTTGTAAAGCATCCCCTAACATCTCTCTCTCTCTCTCTCTCTCTCCTCTCTCTCTCTCCACAAAGAATAAGTCAATATTAACTTCAAAACTTAATTCCTTAAAATCACATGTTATTATCACCATCTTTTAATTGAATGACATTCCCTCTCTGCTTGGGATGGCATCTAAAGACTACTCAGGGGGCCAGCGCTGTGGCGCAGTGGGTAAAGCCACCGCCTGCAATGCCCACATGCCATATGGGTGCTGGTTCACGACCCGGCTGCTCTGCTTCATGTCCAGCTCTCTGCTGTGGCCTGGGAAAGCAGTGGAAGATGGCCCAAGTCCTTGGGCCCCTGTGCTTGCATAGGAGACCTGGAAGAAGCTCCTGCCTCCTGGCTTTAGATTGGCACAGCTCCAGCCATTGTGGCCAATTGGAGAGTGAACCAGCTGATGGAAGATCTCTCTCTCTCTCTCTCTCTCTCTCTCTCTCTCTCTCCCTGTGCCTCTCCTTCTCTCTGTGTGTAATTCTGCCTTTCAAATAAATAAATAAATCTTAAAAAAAAAAAAGGACTTCTCAGAATTCAAAACTGCCAGAGAGGTCAGAATCCAATGCTTCTAATCACCAGAATAAGTACAAGTGATGAGGGTCCAGTGCTGACCAAAGGCCCTGTCCTCAAGCAGCCCACAGTTTGGGGAAACACGTACGATGGGGTGTAGTTAGTGATGGAGGTGCTGTGAAAGCCAAGAGGAGAATCAGGAAAACCTCGCAAAGCAGAAGCAAGAAGGCTAAGGCAAGGTCAGGCCTTGAAGACCAGGAGTACCAGTCACGGTGGCAAAAGCACAATTGAATGGGAAACAGGGAGGCAGGCAGTTGGCCTGGAAGTTAAGACACCGCCTACGATGCCGTGTCTCACAATGACATGCCTGGGTGTAGTGGCCACTGCTGACTCCTGACTCCAGCCTCCTGCTCCTGCAAACTCTGGGAGGCAGCCGTGACAGCTCCAGTGGTTGGGTTCCTGCCACCCATATGAAAAACCTGAATTATGGTCCTGGCTTCTGGCTTCAGGTGCTGGTCATTGTAGATATTTGGGGGAAAGAAACAGCATATAGAGTGCTCTCTCGCTCATGCTGTGTGTGTGTATGTGTGTGTGTATGCACACACGTGTGGGTATGTATGTGTCTGCCTTTCAGATAAACAAGTTGAAAATTAAAAGTAAGTAAATTGAGCTTTTCCAATATTAAAAGTTTTTGTGCTTCAAAGGACACTGACAAAAAAGAAGAAAAAGGCATAGAATAAGAAGAAACATTTGCAAATCATGTGTTTAGAAAGAGATTTGTATCTAGAATATATAAAGAACTCTTACAACTCAATAGTGAAAGTACAAATAGCCCTTTTTTAAAAATAAGACTTACTCCAATCCTTCTTATTTCTTTGATCTATGGAAAGAAATACTGTCATAAAATAAGGAGGAAAACAGGAAACACAAGCGTAAAAATGTAGATCATCCCCACGAACCAGAGACTGCGCTGTGACAGCAGAAGCCGACCCCAGGTCACCCAGGCTGCAGACAATGCCGATGTCTTCCATAACGTCCTGAAGTTGTCAATGGCCCAACTTCTCGTTCTGAAACAAGACCTCAGATGAACACGAATCCTGTGGATGGGTCCTAGTCCTCTCTTGCTTTGCTATTTAGCCAGAGGAATGAGGCTCTGACTAGAGCTGAAGAAATCTCAGACCTCACGGGCCACCTCCACCTCAACCTATGCATGGGGCGGGAGACAAAGCCCATCCCCGCCTGTGTAGGATCTGCTACAGGTTTGATGGAAGATGGTCCTCAGTCACCAGCTACAGGCAGTGCACCTGTTGGTGAGCTCCGAGCACCACAACTCCTCCACCGCTTCCCTCTGCCCTGTCTACATCTTGGTTGAAGGCTTTAGTGACTTCAGCTCCTCTCCCACCAAATCCTCTGCACATCCACCTGCAGCAACTGCAGGTGCTCTTCACATCACCATGGATATCACCACTCGGCTGCATCTCCTCCCTTCAACTCCTCTCCCACCCGTAGCCCGCGCTACTACAGCAGCTGCGACAGTACCAGTTCATCTGCTCTCATACAACCAGGTCCAAGGATGCCTCCACCCCCAGTCCACTTCCTCTGCATCTGACATGCTCCTCATCTGTCACAATTGTGACCTCTGTTCACCCCCCCTCGGGGTTACATCTAACTCCCTCCACTCCCTCAGGGTTACATCTAACTCCCTCCACCCCCTCAGGGTTACGTCTGACTCCCTCCACTCCCTCGGGGTTACCTCTGACTCCTCCACTCCCTCGGGGTTACATCTAACTCCCTCCACTCCCTCGGGGTTACATCTAACTCCCTCTAGCACTCCCTCAAGTCCCGTGAATGCTTCCATCTCCTCCAACACGCGTTAGACCCATTTCCAAGCCAAAGTGTGTCATCTATCAACTACACCTAAGATCGGTGATGCCAGAAGTATGACTCGGGAAGCAATATAGAAAGGTATTCAGCGACACAAAGGAGAAGAGCTGAACAAGAAGCTAACTCTGAACACATTGCAAACAATGTCACTACCTATTGCCTGACCATATTGCAGTGCTATAGAGTGACTCAGGTGACATTTGAGAATTTGATGAAATAAATTAGTTGGGTTAAGAAAAATGCACCAATAAATATTACAAAACATCCTCTGTGATGTTTTTCCTTTGAAAATCTTTGGGGTCCAGAGCTGTGGCGTAGCAAGCAAAGCTGCCATGCCAGCATCCCATAATGGCACCAGTTCGAGTCCCAGCTGCTCCACTTCAATCCAACTCTGGCTGATGCCCCTGGGAAAGCAGTAGAAGATGACCAAAGTACTTGGGCCCCTGTGCCCATGTGAGAGACATGGATGAAGCTCCTGGCTCCTGACTCTGGATAGGCCCAGCTCTAGTCATTGTGACCATTTGGGGAGTGGACCAGTGGATGGAAGACCTTTCTCTCTGTCTCTCCCTCTCACTGTCTGTAACTCTATATCTCAAATGAATAAATAAAAATTTTTTTTAAAAAAAAGAATAATCTTTGGTCATTCTAGGTGTTTTGCTTTATTTTTCTCATGATAAACAATTCTTTTCCTCAAGAATTTGTATTTCTAAGAAAAAGACTACCATATTTTTAAAACTAGATGTTTTACACTGATTTACTTTTCCCCTAAAAAGATGTTAATTTGGTCAAATAAACCACTAAGTACTAAGCATGGGCAAGTGTTGTTAGAGGAGAAGATTCAGTTTTCTAATTCATCTTCACTGGGTACTTTGCAAAATTTTAGTTTAAAGAAAACCATTGAGATTGAAATCTTATGCATAGCTACATGTGCCTTTGTCCATTTCCCGATGTTTCAGAAGAAAAAATATTGGCTTAATTTTGTAAATCACTCAGAAAACACATTTAGCTTCTAGTGTTGAATTCTTTTAAAGGAACTTTGGATGTTTTAAAATCATTGCTTTATTGTTGTTAAATATCTTACTTGAATGTTCAGTCATAACTTTTTTCTGTTTACATGCTATGTGATATAATTTTGCTTGCTTATAAGTGTTTACAATTTTTTCCAGGTAAAGTACTCTTGCTGAAACATGCTCATAATTATATAATTATCCAATGGGGGGGTGGACATTTGGTGCAGTGATTAAGATACCTATATCCCATATTGGAATGCCTGCGTTTGAGTCATGACTCCAGCTCCCAGCTCCAGTCTCCTGATAACGTGAACCCTAGAAGGTAGCAGGAGATGGCTCAAGTAGTTGGGTCTCTGCCACTCATGTGGGACACTTGGATTGTGTTCCAGGTCCAAAGCATTTGGGGAATGAGCCAGAGAAATCTCTCTCTTCCCTCCCCCCTTTCTCTCCTCTCTTTGCCTGTCAAATAAAATAAATCTTAAATTTTTTCAAAAGAATGGCAACCTGAATTTTTAGAAATAGGCAAAGCATCAAATAGGCACTTCTCCAAAGAAGATATACAAATGCCCAATCAGCATTTGAAAAGATGCTCAAGAGCATTAGTAATTAAGGAAATGCAAATCAAAATTAGTATGAGATGCCACTTCATACTCACTAGGATGGTTACAATGAAAAAGATAATAACAAGTGTCAGTAAGAAGATGGAGAAGTTTAAACCCATGCAGACTGCTGGTGGGAATGTAAAACGTGCACCCACTTGGGAAAAAATAGTCTGACAGTTCCTCAAAAAGTTAAACAGAGTTACCATTTGACCCAGCATCCCATCCCTAAGCACACACTCAACAGAAATCCAAGATCTCTCCACACACACATACACATACAAAACTTGAACATGAATTACTCAAAAGGAGGAAACAACTCGAATGTCCATCAAATAAAGAAATAAAGAAAATGTGATATATTCATACAAATTAGTATTATTTAACCATAGAGAGGAATGAAGAACTAATACACACAACAACACAGGTTAACTTTTAAAAGATTATGAAATTTAAATTATAAGATTGATAATGTTTATGAAAAAGTCAGTCACAACAGGCGTTTATATGAGTGCCCAGAATAGGTAAAGCCACAGACAGGGAATAGACTGGTGTTTGCCTGCACCTGTGGGATAGGAAGACTGGGGGATGGCATCTAAAATACATGAGATCTTTTTTGTGGGATGAAGAAAATGTCCTATAGTTGATGTGGCACAACTGTGTGCATATAATGAAACTCCTTGCACTATGCAATTTAAATGACTAAATTTGTGGTATTTGAATTTATATCTTTAAAAAAAAAAAGCACAAAAAGAAAAAAATGTGATATGATGAGGGACGGTGACAGCAAAGGAGCCCAGGGTACAGATGGGAGAAGTTCCAGAGTTTCCTCTCAATTCTGGATGCCAGAGTGGGTGGATCACAGCTGTGTTTTGGGAACACAGCCACACCCCACTGTCTGGCATTGGCTCTGGCTAGGATTTTACTACTGTTAGCATAGGAGTGCAAATACTGTTCAAGGGAAGTTTGCTGGCGCCTGCTGCTCTGATTTCAATGTGCTCCCCAAAGGTTCATATATTAAATACTTACCCCCCAAGTTCACGGTTATGGTGTTTGGGGGGTGGGGACCTTGGGAGGTAATATGGATGAGGCCGTGAGTGCGAGCCCTCAGGATTGCATTAGTGGGGTCATCAGAAGACGGAGAGAGACCTCAGTTGGCAGCTTGCTCTGTCTCACCTGGACATGCAGGTGCAGCAAGATGACCCCACCTGCCTGGCACCACGCCATCAGACTTCCTGACCTCGAGAACAGCAAGCTAACTGAATTTCTTTTCTTTGTAAATTACCTGATCCTAAGTGTTTTGTTACAGCAACAAAAAATGGACTAACAACCCTGCTTTGAACACGGTATAGCCACTGGAGACTTGTGGGGCAGTAACCCTGCTTGTGAATGGCGGGAACATGTGAGGGAAGAGAAACAAGGAGAGCACACTTGCCTCTACATCATGGTCTTTGTCCCGCACTTGAACTTCCTACTGTCTCTCTGCTCATGACTGCACATGGTCCAGCTCCCCGCTTCCACCTGCTCCTGAGACTGGGTACAGGCCCACTGGTTTTAAGACTTGTAAAAAGAGAAAAGTCACAAGACACACAGGTGCCAAGATTCCATAAACCACAGAGATTTCACAAAGCTTCATTTCCTCGTTTTCTCTGAGCCTAACACAGATCAGTAACCGTGAAATAAATGAGTATGCAATGGTAGTCTCCAGTATGGTATGGAAATCTTCATTAGTCTTTCTTTTATTTCTAAGGGTAAAGTCCTTTGGGCCCTCCTCCATCTTTCTAGATGAGCCTCTCACCACCTCCTGCAGCACTTCCTGCCTTTCATAACTGCATCTTGTTGCCAGAAGCAGATGTTCAAGCTAGTAGCCATCCTCAGTGCGTCCCCTCAACCCGCACAGGATCCGCAGAGTGCTCTGTCCTCTCACTATGGCCAGATTTTCATGGACGGGAGCTTGAGTCATTTCCTCCCACACTGGGGAATGAATTCAGCCTGTGTGCACTTGTCACCAACGGCTGAAAATCCAAGGCTGGTTTTGTACCGAGGTGTAGGCAGTGATATCAAAAGTAAACTCATTCATCAGAGCCCTGAAAGGGTGATTCCAGGACATAGGTTCTTGGATAAGAAAACTGTAGCAATACATGAGCCCTGCCTTTGCCAAGGTATGGCCACACCCACCGAGGGCAGGGCCAAAGGCGATTGGGCCTGCAAGTTGCCAGTTGACGATGATGCACAGTACTCAAATAGCCTGACTGTGAACCTTGCATACAGCCTATTTCAGCACGACTGGGACCTGGACCCCAGCTTCCTGCCTCTAACGCCAACCGTAAGTCGTCAGAGACAGACAGATAACCTATTTGTGATCCTTTCCGCTAAATGAAACAGATTAAAGCATTGAACATAAAATATGCCATTATCTTTGAAAATTGGGTGGGGCTTTTAGCCCCTTACAAGAGAATAAACTACAGATGACTTTGATAAATGAAATTTTTCTAAATGATGCTGCTCCACCCCTAGAACCATTGAATTACCTTTTACACAGAGCATACAAGACCTCAAGGATGGGCAGGTAGTTTCCCCAGAGGATAAAGTGAATTATAACTGACAGATACGGTCCAGGGCTCACTCTCTCTGGGGTTTCAGGAGCAGCTGTGCTGTGAAAAAGTAGCTGAGGCCATTTGCCTCCAGAACTTCTGCCTGGAGGCTTGGTCTCCAGGAAAATGACCCAACTTGGGAAACTTCTCATGTCTGGGCCAATCTTACTATTCTACCTTGGCCAGGAAACAAAGCTATAGAAAGGGGCTTAAAACACAGAGAAATGTGTGTTCAAAAGCCTGAACTGGGGGAGTGGCCTGCCGGGGTGATTTGGAGCCAGCTGGTTTAGGTACCCCTCAGGTCCTCCTAACAAGAAACTACAATAGCAGCTGCCTCACCCAGCTGCTGAGATCTGAATCTAAGATGAAAAGTGTGAATTTCCTACCATTGTGGAGTACTGGATTTTATTCTAGGTTCTTGTCTTAGCATAAGAGATGAATCCAAAGCAGAGAGACAGAAAGATACAAGAATGGGAGCAGGTTTATATAAAGAAATGGAAGAGGTGGTGCACACTCAGAAGTGAATGTGGACCACCTCATGAGGGAGAATCCTGCCCCCTGAGTTCAGCCACTCCCTTTATTGGGGAGGAGGTGGTGCCCTAACTGAATATAAAGATGGGGTAGAGGATGGGGCAGGATCCAGGGCACCTGACGATCCCTGGGAAGGTTCCGTGGCATCTCCACGTGGAGCTCAACACACATGTGTTCATCATGGTGTCTTCTGTATGATGGAGAGAAATTTTAATTTAAGGAAGTTACTAAACAATAAACTAAGGTAGTTGAGTCACTTGAACACTAATAGCTTCAAGGACAAGATCTATACTGCCCAAAGAAATCCTGGTCAGATTGGCTGATACCCACATTGGATAGATGCTCCCAGAGATAGAATTACAGACAAGGGGCCAGCACTGTGGCCTGCAGCACCAGCATCCCATGTGGGCTTTAGCTCAGGTCCCAGCTGCCCCATGCCATCCAGCTCCCTGCGATTGCTCTCGGAAAAACAGCAGAGATGGCCCAAGTGTTTGGGTCCTTGCTACCCACGTAGGGAGCCCTGATGAAGCTCCTAGCTTTGTCCTGGTCCAGCCCTGGCCATTGTGGCTATCTGGGGAGTAAACCAACAAATGAAAGATCTCTCTCTCTCCCCTCCCCCGACCATGTGTGTGTGTGTGTGCGTGTGTATCCATAACTCTGAGTTTCAAATGAATAAATAAATCCTTAAAAAAAAAAAAAAAAAAAGAACTGCTAGACTGGATTGTCCCTCCATGTACTTGGGTGGTCAAGAACTCTTAACAGTTTCTAGAGAGAAGTCTATTGGAGTAGGAAGCTCTGGAGGCTAGATGAGTTTAAAGAGAAATGCCATTGTTACATTATTGGGTTTTCCAGTACGAACATAATACAAGCGAATGGATATTTGTTAACTTTTAGTTAACACATCTAGCTTTTCAAGAAGCAGCTTATGTATCCTATGTTAGATTCATTCCTAAGTATTTGATGCTTTGTGATATTGTCATAAATGGTATCTTTTTTTAATATTTGCCTATTTATTTTGAAAGTCAGAGTTACAGAGAGAGAGGGAGACTTAGAAGGAAATCTTCCATCCACTTGGTTCATTCCCCAGATGGCCACGACAGCCAGTGCTGGTCCATGCTGAAGCCAGGAACCATGAGCTTCTTCCAGATCTCCCATGTGTGTTCAGGAGCCCAAGGACTTGGGTAATCTTCCACTGCTTTTCCCTGGCCATAGCAGGGAGCTGAATGGGAAGTGGAGCAGCCAGGACTCGAACCAGTGCCCATAAGGGATGCCTGAGTCAAAGGCAGTAGTTGTACATGCTACACCACAATGCCAGCCAAATGTTATCATTTTAAAATGTTTTTTTCTCTGCTGTTGCTGGTACAGTCCACTTGCTGAGCACAGCAAGGCAATCACTGACATGGTGGTGGTGGGAGAAATCAGGGATTTACTTGTAATGTGCAGGGCGGACAAGGAGCCAGGCAGCAAATGCCCAATTCCCAGACTCCCTGAACGAGGAGAACCAGTGAATATTATAACCAAAGTTGGCGAGGAGCAGTGTGTGATCAGCTCACGTGTGGGTCTCTTGTTGGACACCGTGGAGTGCGTGTGGCCTTCCTTTGATTGGTTGGTCAGGGAGGGGCCAGCAGAGGTGGGCTCCAGTCTGTCCAGGGTCTACTGGTAGAGTGGGTGTTGCTTTGCTTGATCAGGGTCTGTGAGTTCCTGCAAAGCTTTCGGAAGAGACTGGCATTGAACTGTTAACTACAGGGGGCAACCTGAGTCTTGGTGACTGGCTCTTGTCTCCAGCTTGACCTCTGTGTCACTCCTTTAGTTGAATGTGTTTCTCCTTTCAGAAGGAAGGCAAGCTTAGAGAGACTGGAGCCTGATAAAGCCTATATCCCAGGCTCTAAGGGTGGGCGAGTGCATTGGCGCCACCGCCTTGGAAAGCCAGCAGTACATCCAAAAGCTAGACCTCCACATATCTGAGGTAACACACAGAACCGTGTTCCTGCCAGACCCCTGCTGGCTTCTTACGCTTTTGCAACACAATGGGAAAACAGAGCAAAAACATAGGCAAGAAAAAAAAAACCCATTACTATATAACAGTATGAGCGACCTTCACAGACGAGATGCTGAACAAAAGACAGATGAGTTTCACCATGTTTCTAATAGGATGAACCTAATGAGATTGCCATGCTGAAGGACGGAAGTGATTGCTGAATATTGGCAATTCCATCTGGTTTGACATAATTTCGTTTGGAAAACCAGGCAGGTGCTGATCAGTAGCGTTAGATAAGGCTAGATGCAGAGGAATTCACGTTTGAGGTGGGGAAGGGACTGAGAGGTTGGGTGAGGATTTCTGGGGCATTGGTAGTGTCCCAGCTGCACGCTTGTACTCCTTTGTGTGTGTGCTACTTTCCTGATTTGCAAAGTTATAAACCAGAACTCTTTCTGCCTTGGTTATGACTTAGGAGCCAATATAATGAATAGCAACTACCAGAATAAGCCTGAGATAGAACTCCCACATCAGGACTTCAAAGAGACTCTTCAAGAAATTGCTCCCTGTGTCTTGGAATTCTCACCTGGTCAAAAGTACTAAAGGCAGGGGTGTAGCAAGGGGACCAGACTGGAGAAGAGCTCCCTGGGGAGATAGTGTGCCTGCCGGGCAGCGGGGGCAGCCACATGCCCCCTCCATGCTCTCCAGCCTTCAGGGTGTGGATTCTCTGCACCAGGAGTGTCCTTAGGGACTCCAGGTCTCAAGTCTTCCTGGAGAGATCTGGAGAGCTTGGTGGGGCTACCCCCCAGTGCCCAGGAGCTATGGGGAAGGCCCTTGGCTGGGGCACATGTACCTAAGACACAGAAATGGCCGGAGAGGGAGTGCAGGGCTGAGAATCTCCAAAGAGGACACCCAAGTGCCAGGTCAGAGGTCATGAAAAGCCCCATCCAGGTTGGCCATTTCCTGTCCCATCCTTTCCAGCAGGGTCCAAGGCTGCACAAATGATGAGAGCAGAAGGGACAGTGGAGCCCAGCCCACCCTGTTCCCTAAACTTAAGCCTCAGGAACGGGAAGGGGGGGAGGGGGGAAAGCCACCACCTCTGACACACACATCCTCTATGGGCACCCATACGGTTCCTGTTCCAGCTGCTCCACTTCCAATCCAGACCCCTGCTGATGGCCCGGGAAAAGCAGCAGAGGATGGCCCAAGTGCTTGGGCCCCTGCCACCCATGTGGGAGACCCGGATGGAGTCTCACCTCTGAACAACATGAAGCCACTGAAGCCAACATTAAAATCTAATTACAGAATCATCACTTCTCTTGCTGGAAGTGACAGTAGTACTGCCAGTTACGTAAGAGGTTGTGGCACCTGCCCAGGAGCCATCTGGGGCCACAGGACGGTCATCCCCACTGAATCAGATCCCAGGAGCAGCAGGAGCCAGGCTGTGTTTTAACCACATCTGACAAGGGGTGGTCCCCGCAGACCAGAGCGACACAACCCCATCCCAGAGATGACTATGGCAAGGCAGGGGTCCCGAACAGGCTTTGTTGAGCTATTTCTCCATAGAGTCGGAGGTCAACAAAGCGTTTTTACAAACATAGGATCATACTGAACACCCTGTCTCATCAGACGCTGCTTCACCCACTATTATCAGTTCATTTGCTCAGCCATTCAACATCTTAACATACGTACAAGATAAGACATTACCTAGTAACTTGAGAAACCCTAAAAGCATGTTGGGACTGTGGGAAGACCTGGTGAATTACTGGTCACGTGACAGCTTTTCTCTGCTTCAGGAGAGCGCGGCTACTGTCCCACACAGAGATGACAACAGGGACCCAGAAACCTGCACAGAGTTCACAGAGGAATCTCCCATTAAAAATTAACTGTGCTCAGAGTACACTTTGTCTTTTGAAACTTGAAAGACATTTTCCCGAATGCTGAGATGGGTACTGAGGTCTCAGGATTAAAACAGACACCCACAGCGTACCCCTATGTTCCCCCTACACTCTAAATGAGTCGGAAGGAGAAAACCAGACCGCCACAAAGCAAGTTAGTAAACAGAACAAGAGATAATTGCATTTACCAAAGGCCAGTGCCTTGGGACAAAAAGACAACTGAGAGGAAATAATAAATGAAGTTTGAAAAGTTTTGTGGAAAATTTTAAAGAGACTTCCAGACATTTTGTCCAAGTTTCAAACACTGATCTTAGCGTGTTTTGGATTCAATTGCGTTCCCCTCCCAACAAAGAAATGTTGAAGTCTTAACTCCCGGGGCCTGTGAATGTGGCCTCATTTGGGCAGCAGTCTTTGTGGATGACCAGGGAAGGATGAGATCACTGGAGCAGATGCTAATGCGGTACGATGGGCGTCCTTCCGGAAAGAGGACATTTGGACACAGAGAGGTCTTAAGGGGAACACCATGTGCAGGCAGAGATTGGGGTAACGCCACTGGAAGCCAGGAGAGAGGCCAAAGCCCTCGGAAGGAGCCAGCCTCTCTGACAACTTGCTCTCAGAACTCTGCCCTCCAGAACTGTGGAATAATTGTCATTCTCCGTCCTTTAAGGCAAGCCCCTCCCTCCCCGACAGATGCCCGAAACTAACACACATGACTCTTCATTATGTCTGACATCTCAAGGCCTCTCTCTTCCTCAGTGTGAGCCACGTCCCTGGGAGAAGCCATCGATATGCGGCAGGAGAGCAGCTGGGAAGAGAAGTTGAAAGAAAGGAGAGAGTGGTAGAAAGTGAGGGAGAGGGGCCGGCACTGTGGCGTAGCGGGTAAAGCCACCACCTGCAGTGCCGGCATCCCATATGGGCGCAGGTTCGAGGACCAGCTGCTCAGCTTCTGATCCAGCTCTCTGCTGTGGCCTGGGAAAGCAGTAGAAGATGGCCCAAGTCCTTGGGCCCCTGAACCCATGTGGGAGACCCAGAAGAAGCTCCTGGCTCCTGGCTTTGGATCAGCGCAGCTCTGGCTATTGTGGCTATCTAGGGAGTGAACCAATAGATGGAAGACCTCTCTCTTGCTCGCTCTCTCTCTCTCTCTCTCTCTCCCTCTCCCTCCCCCTCCCACTCTCCCTCTGCCTCTCTGCAACTCTGCCTTTCAAATAAATAAATCTTAAAGAAAAGAAAGAAAGTGAGGGAGAGAGAAAGCTGAGCCCTCTTTCCCTGGGAGACTGAACAAGAATTCGGCAAGAAAACAGAGGCAGAATCAAGCCATGGAGCAGAGCTCAGGGAAGAAAGTGACCTCCTGAGAATGGTGGCTGGTCAGAAACAGAGGGCACTAAGCAGGAGAGTGCAGAGCCGGGCCCCTGTCTCACAAGCAAGATCCACAGAGTAAGAGAACCGTGGGGTTGTGCCCAGTGAAGGCATGGGATCTGCAGAAACAGCTCCTCTGTTCATTTGGTCGTGCTCACAGTGACTGAAGCAAATGTTAGAAAGTGCACTCGGGCAGATGCACCTGTAGGAGGAAGCAGGCCAAGCTGGGATGGCTGGGTCCAGGGGAGACCTGACTCCACATCTCTTTGGAGCCCTCCCATGGGGACACAGTCACCATCATCTTGACACCTGTGAATGAGGCAGCTTACTTTTCCAAGTAAGCCATCATCATCAGATCCCGCTTAACACCCATGGCAGCTTTGGTCTGATTGGTGGGCAGAAGCAGCTATGTGGAATCTTCCCTGACTCCAAAGCAGGCTAACTTTACCTAGTTCTCAGACACAGCATAGAAATTTCCAGAGGGGGGTAATGTACCACCTGTAGTGCTAGCATCCCATATGGGTGCTGGTTCAAGTCCCAGCTGCTCCACTTCCGATCCAGCTCTCTGCTATGGCCTGAGAAAGCAGTAGAAGATGGTCCCAGTGCTTGGGCCTCTGCACCCACATGGGAGACCTGGATAAAGCTCCTGGCTCCTGGCTTCAGATAAGTGCAGCTCTGGCCATTGCAGCCAATTGGGGAGTGAACCAGTGGATGGAAGACCTCTCTCTCTCTCTCTCTCTCTCTCTCTCTCTCTCTCTCTTTCTATAACTCTGCCTTTCAAATAAAAGCAGGAAGGAAGGAAGGAAGGAAGGAAGGAAGGAAGGAAAGAAGGGAGGGAGGGAGGGAAGGAAGGAATGTCCAGAGGGACATGAGTTGGAAACCAGGGAGAATCCACGGGATTGGCACCTGTGCACACACCCATGAGGACAGAGTTAGGCTGGAACAGAACTGAAGAGGTTCTCACTGGGGAGGCTTGCAAGACCTTAGAGCAAGTGTCCCTTTATATTTTGCACCCTAGCTCCTTTATCTACCTCACCAATTCATTCACTAGCTGATCCATTCAATGCATCCATAATCCAGTTGAGAGTGTAAAGAGTGACTAGCATTCACTGAGATCACACTATGTCGTCCATTCTGATTGAGAGATAAGACTTGTTTTAAAAAAAAAAAAATGGCACTGGGGGCCAGCACTGTGGTACAGCAGGTTAACACCCTGGCCTGAAGCACCAGCATCCCATATGGGCGCAGGTTCAAGACCCGGCTGTTTCACTTTCAACCCAGCTCTCTGTTATAGCCTGGGGAAGCAGTAGAAGATGACCCAGTGCTTGGGCCCCTGTACCCATGTGGGAGACCCAGAAGAAACTCCTGGCTCCTGGCTTTGGATTGGCACAGCTCCAGCCGTTGCAGCCAGTTGAGGAGTGAACCAGCGGATGGAAGACCTCTCTCTCTCTCTCTCTCTCTCTCTCTCTCTCTGCCTCTCATCTCTCTGTGTAACTTTGACTTTCAAATAAATAAATAAATCTTTTTAAGAAATGGCACTGGAAGAGTGAGAGGTAGTCTCACCTAGGTATCAATGTTACAGCTAGGACAACTGAGTCTTGGGGAGGGTAATTGATGTATTCATTAAAATGGAAAAGGAAGATCGGTATAAAAGAAAGACAAATTAAACATATCATCTTAGGGCATTTTGTGCTGCTATACGGAATACCTGAGTCTGACTCGATGGTTATTTGGCTCGTAGTTCTGAAGGCTGGGAAGTGCAAGTTGGGGGTCTGGTGAGGGCCTTCTTCCTGCGTATGCAACAGGCGAGGGGCAGAGCAAGAGGAGGCCAAACTCTCTATTGTGGGAAAACACAGGACATCCATGCCCCCATAAAGAGCCCTCAGCACTGTGGTATTGGGGGGTTAGGTTTCCAACACATGAGCACTGGGGGCACATTCAAGACATAACACATATCCCATTTACAGAACATGTCCACGTGGGCAAATCTACAGGGACACAAAGCAGATGTGTGGTGAACCTAAGGCCAGGAAGGTGAGAGGAATAGGGCTGCGTGTTGACGGGTACAAGGGTTCTTTACGGAGTGATGAAACCTACACTTTGTTGTGTTGCTTGCACAGTTAAAAACTGCTGAACTGTACAGTTGAATGGGTGAGCAGTGTGCTATGTGGATTAGAGCCCAGTAAAACTGTTATTTTTAAAATGTTTATGGAGGGTGGTTCACGGTAGACCTTCCTGTCAGTTAGAACGTAAGGCTTTAAGGGAAAGATGGCTTCAAAGCAGAAGCATCTGACTCCATGGAAACAGAGTAGTTTCTGGTAGACAGAATAATAGGAGTGACACAGCAGGGCAGGAAGCTGCAGGATGTGTGTAGGCGACAGCAAGTTGTTGAGTTCAGCTGCTGGGTGGGTGGAAGGCCTTGAATGTCAGAAAGCAGCCAGACTGTGGCTGATAACAACAAGGGGTTAGGAAAGGGCGAGCCCGGAGTAAGGGTTCTGCTGGAAGGTGTGTGATGTCCCCTATCATCAGCTATCACTTTGGGGGAAGCAGCTTCAAGCAGTGGCTGCTCACTCCAAGTCCTAGCACTGTAGAGCCCAGGTCAGGACACTAGGGGGCGACCGAGAGGAAGGAGCAGCGTTTGCCTCCATGGCTCCTCCAGGCAGCCTGGAGCCTGGAGGCACTGAAGCTGAGACAAGGAGCATCCGTGGGTGAGGCCTGTACGGAGATCGGTTGTTGTGCATCAGGCCAAGCGCGGGAGATGGCGCCTGTGCAGTCCCAAGTCTCCCAGTGACAGCCCCAATGTGCGGGGCCAGGCTCAGAGCCTCCCAGGGCCCTTCCACCTGCTGAAGGCCCCGTTGCCTCTGCACAGTGGTCATTTGAGCCTCTGCCACTGCCATAGCTTCCTGCTTCCCTGGAATGCGCTTCCCGTGCCCACTGACCCTTGCTCAGGCCGTGGGGTTTCAGCTGCAGCTTGAAGGTAAGAACACAGCTTGGAAGCAAGGCTGTATTTATTTACTTTTTAAATCTCTGTCCACGTAGGTGTTAACGTATAGGTAGAGCACCTCAAGCCAGGAAGGAGTCCAAGGTACCTAAGAATGACATCGGGGACATTTGTAACCGACAGCAGAACAGCCGTCATGGAGTTAGACCTAGTGATCCAGGGCCCTGAGACAGCCTCTGGGAGCTCCTGCAACCTGCGCTGCTCCCTCTCTTTCCCACGCTGCTCCCTCTTCCCCACCCACCCCTACCTTTCCGGTCCCCTTCCCACCCCCAAGGGCCTTGTGTCCCTGAGGGTCTGCCTTTCACCCCAGCCTTTGCTAAGGGCTAAGCCGGCAAAGGGGACCGGACCCAGTGCCCTACCCCAGTGGGACTACACCTGTAAGCAGCAGTTGTATGGTGGCAGAGCAAGAACTGTAGCATTTTTAGACACAGAGACTATGCCGTCCCATGGGCAGGAGCAGTTACTTCTGTCTACAGAAATCCAGGCATATTCATTTTTTAAATAGGAATTTTTCCCATAAGGTCTGTTATATATTAATGTTAGCCGTCGCAAAGCACACCGGACACCGGAGTAAGGGAAAGGGTTTATTGGGGAACACCCACCCTACAGACCAGAGTGAAGGGGCGGCGAAGGAAAAAGAGAGAAAGAGAGTATAAGAGAGAAACAGAGAGGAGAGGAGCTAGCAAGGAGAGAACAGAGAGAAGAGGAGAGGAGAGAGGAGAGCAGAGCCAAGAGAGAAGAACCAAGAGCCAAGAGAGCACGTGTTCAGGAACAGGCCCTTTTAAAACTTCACCTGAGGGCGGGCAGGGAAGCAGGAGCAGCGAATCCCATTAGGATGGGGGTGGAGCCTGGCTCAGGTAGCTGGGCCATGCGGCCACCTGGCTAAAACTGCGTCAGTTTCCTAACAAAGTCTTTGATAATCTATTGTATTCATGGATTTCAAAAATGTTCGGCCTCAAATAACCATGTTTTAATTCCACTTTTCTACCCCCTATTTGCAGTCCCCTGATGCTGCTCTTCTCTCACACAGTCTCATGGCCACATCCAGACCCTCAAACACTACCTACCTCCTCAGAGCACACTGCCTAACCCCCTTGATCAACATGGTGAGTGAAAGGTTCTCAAGTCACTATGTGCAGGCCAGAGCCCTAAGCTCACACGTCCACCTGCGCACAGCCCACTCTCTGGATGTCCCACGTATACTCTGCAGGTTGGACCCATGGTGCCTCTTCCCCACCCCACAGAGGAGCTGCTCACCTGCTCTGCAGGAACAGCCCCTCCTCCCCATCCGGATTCAAGCTTGGACTTCCCCCGGGCTGCCCATCACCTCACACCAAATTAATTATTAAGTGCTATTGATTCTACCTCCCAAAGGTTTCCTGCATCGACTCACTCCTCTCTGTCACCCCTGCCATCCCTAAGCAAGGCCGTGGCCACCAGCTCCCATCTGAGTTACTGCCACCCGCTCTGATTCCCTCTCCCCAGCTGGGCTCCACTCCAGCCCTAGCTCGCCTCCACTGAGACGGAACTTTCTGAAGTCCCGCCAGGCTGGAGCAGGCCTTTCTGCTCTGTAAGGGTCTCTGGCAGCTTCCTGTTGCCCCAGGAGAAGAACGCATTCTCCTGGCAGGCTCTCCCCGGGCTTCCTGCCTGTTCTCATGCCCATTTCCAGACACTCTCCCACCTCAGCGCTCAAGGCGCCAGAGTCCGACACTCAGGGCTCACCTTGCTCCCTGTGCTCCTGGGCCCCCATCTGCTTCCTGGGTCAGAATATTCCACCCGTTTCCTGCACTATCCTCCAGGTTTCATATTCTGGAAGCACATTTTCCTTGCTAAACGTACTAAATACACCACAAAGATAGAAATTAAACAAAGCAAGTATATAGCTAAGGAATGATTATAAGGCAAAGTCCTTGTGGCTGGCACCCAGGCCGGGAGGTGGGATCTTGCCAACCTCCCCCGGAAGCCCACAGAGGATCTCCTCCTGTAAACATTGCCAGATCTCCTATTCCCCTCTCTTTAGAAGTAGCCACAGTCAGGGCCAGCGCTGTGGCATAGCTGGTAAAGCCACCATCTGCAGCATCAGCATTCCTTATGGACACCACTTCTAGTCCTGGCTGCTCCACTCCCAATCCAGCTCCCTGTTAATGCACCTGGGAAAGCAGCAGAAGATGGCCCAAGTGCTTGTGTCCCTGCCCCAACGTGGGAAACCCAGGTGAAGCTCCTGGCTCCTGGCTTTGACCTGGCCCAGCTCTGGCTATTGTGACCATTTGGGGAGTGAGCCAGTGGATGGAAGATCTCTCGCTCTTTCTCTCTCTCTCTCAATCTCTCAATTCTGCCTTTCAAATAAATAAATAAATCTTAAAAAAAAAATAGCCACTATCCTGACGTTGAAGATGATAACTCCCTGTGTATCTTTATAGTCTTTTTAGTTTTGCCACTTAAGGAAACATCCCTAAACATCATAGTTTAGATTTGTCATTTTATTTATTTATTCATTCATTCACTCATTTACATATATGTAAACAGCAGAGAAAAAGACAGAGACAGATAGACACAGAGATCTTCCATTCACTGGTTCACTCCCCCAAACAGGTCAAAGCCAGGAACCCAGAACTCACATGGGTGGCAGAGACCCAACAACTTGAGCTCCCACCCAGGGTGTGCATTAGCAGGAAGTGATCAGAAGTGGAGCCGGGACTGGAACCCTGGCACTCTGATACAGGATGTGGCTATCCCAAGCCACATCAGAGCCACCTGCCCCGCCTGAGGTTTTCTTAGGCATGCCCTTTTAGGGTTTTTTATCTTTTGAATTTTTTTTAATATTCAGGTTCCTCTAAATCTTTCTTTTCAAAGTCTCTTGAAATTTATTCAAAGGAAGTGTTTTACTGTCCCGTGGGCTTTCACATGTCTAGAATTTGCTGACTTCATTGTGATGTACTTTAACATGTCCCTGTGTTCTCTGAATTTCCTGTGAGTTGGTATTCAGCGATAGATTTACGTTCAGTGTTTTTGACAGGACTGCTTCTTGGGTTGTGTGTTCTTCATCAAGAACTACACAACATTTGATTGTCTTTCTTTCTTTTTAAAGATTTATTTATTTATTTGAAAGTCAGAGTTACACAGAAAGAGAAGGAGAGGCACAGGGAGAGAGAGACAGCCAGAGCTGCGCCCATCTGAAGTCAGGAGCCAAGAGCTTCCTCTGGGTCTCCCATGTGGGTGCAGGAGCTCAAGGACTTGGGCCATCTTCTACTGCTTTCCCAGGCCATAGCAGAGAGCTGGATCAGAAGTGGAGCAGCTGGGACTAGAACCAGCACCTATAGGGGATGCCAGCACTGCACGTGGTAGCTTTACCCACTAAGCCACAGCACTGGCCCCAACCATCTTTATTTTTGTGATGGTAAAAGTCATGAGTGTGTGCTGTCGCCGCGGCTCAATAGGCTAATCCTCCGCTTGCGGCGCCAGCACACCGGGTTCTAGTCCCGGTTGGGGCGCTGGATTCTATCCCGGTTGCCACTCTTTCAGGCCAGCTCTCTGCTGTGGCCCGGGAGTGCAGTGGAGGATGGCCCAAGTGCTTGGACCCTGCACCCGCATGGGAGACCAGGAGAAGCACCTGGCTCCTGGCTTCGGATCAGCGCAGTACGCCGACCGCAGCGGCCATTGGAGGGTGAACCAACGGTAAAGGAAGACCTTTCTCTCTGTCTCTCTCTCTCTCACTGTCCACTCTGCCTTTCCAAAAAAAAAGTCATGAGTGTCAACTGCCTAGATTCTTTAATTCATTAAGGGCAGCAAAGAACATAATAATCCTTTAATTTATTGTTTGTGTCTTTGTTGGAATGATTCTATAAAGAGAAGTGACCTTTCCTCTGCTATCTGTTTATGCAGTGGTACAATTAATATAGGAAGGTCAAGACAAATGATTATTTCATTTATTTCAAAATATTTTTATTTATTCATTTATTCCAAAAGAAAAAGTGGGTTTCTGAGCTTCAACCGAAGGTATGTGTGTCTGTTAGCTCAGGCTGCTGTAACTTAATACCAGGCAAGGGAACCGAAGCAGCAGAACAGTGTTGCTTCTCAGTTCCAGAGGCCGGAAGTCTGAAGACGAGGCATTGGCAGGTGTGATGCTCCCTAAGGCCTGTGTCTTTGGCTTGTGGATGGTCCTCCTTGTCTGATTTTCCCTCTGTGTGCTTCAGTCCCTGTGTGTCCAAATCTGCTTGTCAGACTGAATTAGGGCTTGCCCCGTGGCCTCGTGTTAACTTGACCACCTCGTAAAAGCCCTGTCTCTGAGATACACATAACGGGCTTGGGAGAGTTCGGAGGACATAATTAAGTCCATATGGTGACCAGCTAGCTTTGGGGAGCAATGCAGGTGTATGCGTAAGTAGTTTTCTATTGCTGCCATAACAATTGACCACCGAGTTTGCAGCTTAAGTCTGGACAGGGGTCCCTGGGAAGAATCAAGGTGATGGCTGGGCTGTGTCCCCTCCTGGAGGCTCAGAGAAGAATCCCTTCCCAGCTGACTCTGGGTGTGGGCAGAGTGCAGCTCCTCAGCTGCAGGGCAGAGCCCCCACTGTTTCTTAGTCAACCATTCTCGGCTCCCAGAGGCCCTGCCTTGGCTGGGGTTCCCCTTGGCCTCCAAGGCAGCCATGATGGTCGAGTCGTTCTTACGGTTTGAACCTCTGCCAGGTTCATCCACTGCCACCCGACGTGTGAGCGCTCTGGTGCTTGCTTGCCAGTCCACCTGGTTGATCCAGGACCAGGTCTCGTTAGTAACTTCTATTGTAAAATGAAGAGGCAGAAATAAGTTCTGGTATTCTCTTGCATAAGCAGGGTGATCACAGATAACAATAATGCACTGTGTATTTTGGGTTTTTTGAAGCTAGAAGAAAGAAATTTGAGTGTTTTCACCATTTGATTTGAGCATTGCACAATGTATGCATGTAGTGAAGCATCACACATTACCCCATAAACATGTACAATTTGTATTTTTATGTATTCACTATAACTTCTTTGAAGCCCCAAAGGCAAGTTTTTGGAAGGAACGAGGGACAAGGGATTTGTAGACAGACATCAGCTACCATCCGGGGCAAGTTACCTATCATGCAACTCTCCATTTCCTTGCATTCATTATCCCTTTATGACAAAACTGTGTTGTTGGCTAAAAGGGCCCAGCACAGCAAGTCCGGTTGGCTCCCACCCCCTCCTCCCCGAAGCTGATCACACCATAAACTCAAGTATTGCCCAACTCCGCCTGCTTTGACAAATTACAAATGCAGCAGCTTTTTATGAAATTTTTCAGAAAGAATTTGTCTTTAATTTTCTGGGCCTGACTCATTCTTCAAGCGGAAGCCACTGTGAAAGCTGGCCTCACTACACTGGGCAGTCAATGGGCACCTAACCAGGTTCTTTCATTCAATTTCCGGCAGTCACTCCCTGTTGCATTTTCTGTAAGGACCTCTTCAGCTCCACAGTTCTAGTGCTCCTATTGTGTAAGAGTTCAAATGAGTTAAGGTGGACGTGGGTGGTGTGGCACAGCTAGTTAAGCCACTGCTTGGGATGTCTGCATCCCACACAAGAGTGCCTGGTTGCAGAGCCCATTTCTCCGCTTCCAGTCCAGCTTCCTATTCGTGCACCAGAGAGGCAGCAGATGATGGCTTCCAGAGAAGGATGGTGGTGCTGTATGTGTGAACGGACCAATGCCACTGACTGTGCACCTAAAACCGGTTAAAACGGTCAATTTGATGTTCTATGTATTTTACCACATTTTTTTACAAATCTCCTCTGTTCTCTTCCTGCAGGAACTGCCCACCCTGAGACGCAATGGCGCTGGCCACAGGACCGGGGAAGCAGACGCAGCTGCGGGAGGTGGAGGGGGTGCCCCTGCAGGCTGCAACTGTGGACAACTGGGGCCAGATCCAGAGCTTTGAGGCCAAGCCGGACGATCTCCTCATCTGCACCTACCCGAAATCAGGTGGCTGGCAGGGGGCAGCACACCCTGGGCCCTGCTGAGCCCGGTGACAGAAACCTGCTCCGTCTTAGGTTCGCGAGGCGGGCTCTCTGTGCACCCAAAGGGTCCCTGGGCTTCCCCCGGGGACGGGCCAGCAGCGCCCGAGGCCTCCCCACCGGCGCACTGCTGCACACTGCTCTTGTGTGTGTGTGAGCCTTACCTCTGCTGCTCCCCACAGAGCTCCGAGCTCATCCCCTGGATGTCTGTGCCCCGAGGGAGGTGGGAGGCTACCCCAGCCCTCACACCGGAGGAAGGTCCCACCTTTCCCTCTGACCACAGGGACGACGTGGATCCAGGAAATTGTGGACATGATCGAACAGAACGGGGATGTGGAGAAGTGCCAGCGGGCCCTCATTCAGCACCGCCACCCTTTCATCGAGTGGGCTCGGCCACCCCAGCCCTCTGGTGAGACCTCCCGGGGGCCTTCCTTCCCTCTCTCCTCGCTCTTCTTTTTTTTTTTTTTTTTTTTAAGATTTATTTATTTGAAAGTCAGGGTTACAGAGAGAGAAGGAGAGGCAGAAAGAGAGAGAGGTCTTCCATCTGCTGATTCACTCCCCAATTGGTCGCAGGAGCCAGGAGCTTCTTCCAGGTCTCCCATGTGGGTGCAGGGGCCCAAGGACTTGAGCCATCTTCTACTGCTTCTACTGCTTTCCCAGGCCACAGCAGAGAGCTGGATCAGAAGTGGAGCAGCTGGGACTAGAACCGGCACCCATGTGGGATGCCGGCGCTGCAGGCTAGGGCGTTAACCCGCTGTGCCACATCTCTTTTCTCACCTTTTCCTCCTCCACCCTGCTCTGGGTGCTTCCCCTCTCCTCCCCACCCCTCCCTTGGTCTCTTCTCTCTCCTTCTCTCTCCCCTTCCATTTCTACAACTACTTCCTTCATCTCCTTCTTGTCCTTCCTCTTTCTATACATTTATCTCCCAGGCAAAAGTGAATCATCAAGAAAGAAGGATGCAGGCTAGGATGGGAGGGAGTCACCTTCTTCGCATTTTCTTCTTAAACCCTCCCTGGGGTCTCGGGCAACTGTGGACACATGGGGAAGGTGTGGGCTGTGTCTGAGCAATTCACGCCCCTCTTCTCTTCATATCACACCCCCCAAAGCCCTATCCCCTCAGAGATGCACCTGATAAGTCACACTCACACACACACACACACACACAGAGTGCATTTAGAGGCAATTATTTCTGTTCCATAGAGAATCCTTGTTTGGGTAATGTTCAGCCTGGAAGTTTTTTTCTTTTTAGACCACAAAAATGAAGCTTGAAAAGACAGCAGAGGGCTGGCACTGTGGTACAGTGAGTGAAGCTGCCATCTGCATCCCACATGGGCACTGGTTTGAGTCCTGGCTGCTCCACTTCCGATCCAGATCCCTGATAGTGTGCCTGGAAAAACAGCAGAGGATGGCCCAAGTCCTTGGGCCGCTGCACCCACGTGGGAGACCCAGAGGAAGCTCCTGGCTCCTGGCTCCCAGCTGGCCATTAAGGCCATTTAGAGAGTGAACCACTGGATGGAAGCTCCCTCTCTCTCTTTCTCTCTCTCTCTCTCTCTCTCTCTCTCTCTCTCTCTCTCTGCCTCTCTGAAACTCTGCCTGACAAATAAATAACTAAATCTTTAAAAAAAAAAAAATGGATGGCCAGGGTTTCAATCCTGACTGCATCACTCACCCCAGCACCTGCTGTGAGTTACTTAACCTCAAAATGTCAGGAGAATGAGTGCCTTCTCCAAAGATTTGCTTTGAGAATTAGGTGGACTTAATTACATATTTTTAAAAAGCTTGGAACAGGTGCCTGGCACATAGCAGAGGGACCTAAGTGTCAGGCGTGACTGCACCACTTCTCCAGGCCCCATCCCTGGATCACCCACACCCAGCTTTTGATCCTACTTCTGTACCCTGCCCCTAATGCTGTCGTCTTACCTCTGACACTAGGAGATTGAAAGGAGAGAAAAAAGCCCAGGCAAGCTCTCTAGTGAGCAGCAGAGAGTCCATTAGAAAGAGAACACAGTTTCCCTCGCATTAGCTCCTGCATCTGTAGACTTTCAGTAAAGGATGGCCATGGCCTGCCCTACTAGGGGAGCTACAAAGAGGCCAGGAGGGTGCCTCCTCAATCCTGTATCCCAAGAGGCAACACACAGCCCCAGTTCATGATCTTTGCAGCCACACACCGATGCTGGAGAGAGATTCCACGGTACCCTCTGTGGCTCGTGCATGTGTTCTCACACCACCCAGAGTCTGAGCAACCACGCAAGTGCCCAGGGGAGGACGAGGCAACCCAGTGACAAGAGAGAGAAAGGAGAAAATATAAATGAAACTCTAGTGGACTGTTTCATATAAAGCCCCACACCACGGGGTCTCTGCTCTAGGGTTCATGCACAGAAAACTCTGTGGCTGGAACGGGGCCGAGCCCACCATGAGCGTCACAGGTGCTACCTGTTTGTCACTGCTGACACACAGGAGTGACTGTAATGACCACAGGTAGACTTCCCCATTAGATGACCAAGCCTCTTTTAGGTACCAGGTGGCTACTGACCCCAGGTGTGATGGGAGAGAGATGAGGACCACCAACACCAGAGAGGAAATGGACCAGTTCCAGGTCCAAAGCCATGGCAGATAAGCTGGGTCTTGTTCCCTAGGCTGAGACCGACAGTCCTTCTCCACTGCACCTTGCCCTTCCGTCCGCCGTCACCTTTCTTCACATGGTTTTCATCCCTGTGTCTCTGCCTTGTGCTTCCTTAGCTTGGCCACTGTCCATTCGTCATGAGTTTTTACTGCCGGAATCCTCGTAAATCGCCCCATCTTTTTGGCAGTCCTTGCTCCTTGCCAGTGTTTTCAATTTTCTCTTTTGGGTCTTTGCACATTTTTTTTTTATTTGACAGATAGAGTTAGACAGTGAAAGAGAGACAGAGAGAAAGGTCTTCCTTCCGTTGGTTCACTCCCCAGATGGCAGCTACGGCCAGAGCTACGCCGATCCTAAGCCAGGAGCCAGGTGCTTCTTCCTGGTCTCCCACGTGGGTGCAGGGGCCCAAGCACATGGGCCATCCTCCACTGCCTTCCTGGGTCACAGCAGAGAGCTGGACTGGAAGAGGAGCAGCCAGGACTAGAACCTGGTGCCCATATGGAATGCTGGCGCCTCAGGCGGAGGATTAACCAAGTGAGCCAGGCGCCCGCCCCTGAGTCTGCACATTTTAACCGTGGTTGTTTGTATTCCTTGTCGAGGCACCCAAGGACTGAGGGCTTAACTCCTCTGTTTATTTCTTCCCAGCTCTTGCTCATGTGGCTTGCTGCTCATTTGTTTTGTAATTTTGTATTAAGAGCTCTGTTTTGTCTGGCTCCTTATCTTGCACCTGCACTGGAGCGTTTCCAATCTAGGATAATTAAAGTGAATTTCTGGACCAGACTGGGAGTGTGGTTGTACGCCCGGGCTGGTGGAATAAAGATAGTGTGTGGTTTGAGTTCTCTGGGAAGCCTATTTTTTTTTTGCACCCAGAGCCAAGGGAGAGCCAAGGCATGATGAGTGTGGACATTGCACTCAAAGTAGCTCTCCTGGCACTGAGCTTCTAAAAAGCAAAATGTGGCCAGGGTGCCCCCAGAACGAGCAGCAGGGGCATGGAGAGGCAGTTTTTCTGCCCATGCTCTCATTTCTGAAAAACCTAGCACCAAGAGGAGACGGCCCAGCTCCTCAGCCATATGCGGTCACTGATCCAGGGTCCTTGGAGTCACTGCCTAGGACAGGAGCCCCAGTCATCAGCTAGATCTGACACCATGCAGGGAGGTGAGGATGTTGCATGAATAGTCTTTTTTTTAAGATTTATTTTATTTATTTGAAAGAGTTATAGAGAGAGGTAGAGACAGAGAGGTCTTCCATCCGCTCGTTCACTCCCCAGATGGTAATGGCCAGAGCTGCGCCGATCTGAAGCCAGGAGCCAGGAGCTTCTTCCACATCTCCCACACGGGTGCAGGGGCCCAAGGACTTGAGCCATCTTCTACTGCTTTCCCAGGCCACAGCAGAGAGCTGGATCAGAAGTGGAGCAGCCGGGACTAGAACCAGCACCCATATGGGATGCCGGCACTTCAGGCCAGGGCTTTAACCCACTGCGCCACAGCGCCAGCCCCAATGAATAATCACTGAGAGCATAACCTGTGACTGCACATTTAAAACAAAAGGTTATCTTATTGTTAGCTTTTATTTCCGATTCTTAGAAGCCACACGCCCTCTATTTGGCCAGGCCTCCTGACTTCATACACAGAGGTTTGTACCCGTCGGTTGCGTGTCAGGGTCCCTCGCCTAGTGTGCTACTCGCAGCACCGATTCATTCCAGGTCCTTGAGGTCTTAGCTCCCAGCACTACCTCAACCCAGCCCCGGGGAACTCTCCGCAAGAAACCCTGACCCCTACACTAAGACGGCAGCTCTCTGGAGACAGGGTTCATGTCTTCCTGGTCCTTGCTGCCTTTTCCCCAGCCTCTGTTTAATGCAATGATTGCACACAGCAAGTGCCCAGTGAGGGTTTTAGAATGGCTGCACACACCAGCCAGCACCTATGTTTGCAGTGATGAATCGAGTGATTGCACACAGGCCCGGTGCCCAGGTGGCTCTGGCTGGTACAGAATGGGAAAGATGTGCTCTCCACTGCTGGAGGGCTTGGCCTCAGCAAAGATGGCTGGTCCATTCTTGGCTTCCGTCACCTCGTCCTTAAAGTGACAGAGCAAATTAATGTGACAGTCCTTCCAGCTCGCACATATGAGATGCTACAAAGTGAAGGTAGCAGGGGTCGGCACTGTGGTGCAGTGGGTTAACGCCCTGGCCTGAAGCGCCCATACAGGCGCCGGTTTGAGTCCTGGCTGCTCCACTTCTGATCCAGCTCTCTGCTATGGCCTGGGAAAGCAGTAGAAGATGGCCCAAGTCCTTGGGCCCCTGAACCCATGTGGGAGACCCAGAAGAAGCTCCTGGCTCCTGGCTTCAGATCAGTGCATCTCTGGCCACTGAGGCCAACTGGGGAGTGAACGAGCGGATGGAAGACCTCTCTCTCTCTGTCTCTGCTCTCCTTCTCTCTGTGTGTAACTCTGACTTTCAAATAAATCTTTAAAAAAAAAAAGTGAAGGTAGCAGCAACAGCCCCAGTATGAAGTCAAGAGTGGAGTGGAAGGACAGGTGGGTGAGGCGATACCGTGGACAGCGCCTGGGACATAACGGCTACCGGCAGTGCTTGTACTGAGCAGTTGCTCCTTCTTGGGTTATTTCAAAGGTGTGGAGAAAGCCCAAGCGATGCCCTCTCCACGGATCCTGAGGACTCACCTTCCCGCTCGGCTGCTGCCGCCGTCTTTCTGGAAAAACAACTGCAAGGTAGGACGGCCTCCTGCCTCCCCCGCCCCCCACTGTCCGAAAGTGCTCAGCGTTCACCAGCAGTAGGAGGAGACGCAAGATTCTGCAGCACGCGTCAGCGGCTCCCTCTGGCTGGCTGCAGGCCGCGGGCGGGCTCACAGAACCGACCCAAAAGCCTTTCTGTGGTTTCTGCAGGAAAGAATGGATAAGGCAGTGCAAGCAGGCCGGGGTGCAGGAGTACCTACAAATCACAACCGTTCACTTAAACAAGTTGGCAAGAATCTACTCGGACCATTTTTCACCCACCTCTCTCCCTCCCCCAAAGTTCCTTTATGTAGCTCGAAATGTGAAAGACTGCATGGTTTCCTACTACCATTTCCAAAGGATGAATCAAGTGCTCCCGGACCCCGGCACCTGGGAAGAGTATTTTGAAACCTTCATCAATGGCAAAGGTAAGGGAGATTCCCACTGCCTCTCGGCCAGCTCCAGAGAACCACAAAGAGCACTTGATTCCTGGAATGCCATGCGCTTCCGTGGGCCTCATCATATGCAGGTTCTGTCGCAGACAGACTGGGTGGAGAGGCTGCTCCTTTCACATGTCTGCCCACCAGTCTCTGTAAACATCTCCCACTCCATCCAGAAGCCTTTGCTCACCTTGGGTAGCCTGTTGGGACAAATAACCCAAGGCTTTCCCAATCTGCACCACCCTCAGAATCAAACAGAGCAAGAAATCCCTCAGGGTATGCCTGTTTTTTTTAAGATTTATTTATTTAGTTGAAAGTCAGAGTTATAGAGAGAGGAGAGGCAGAGAAAGAGAGAGAGGTCTTCTATCTGCTGGTTCACTCCCCAATTGGCCGTAATGGCCCAGAGCTGCACCGATCTGAAGCCAGGAGCCAGGAGCTTCCTCCAGGTCTCCCACATGGGTACAGGGGCCCAAGGACTTGGGCCATCTTCTACTGCTTTTCCAGGCCACAGCAGAGAGCTGGATCGGAAGTGGAGCAGCCGGGACTAGAACCAGCACCCATATGGGATGCCGGCACTGCAGGCCAGGGCGTTAACCTGCTGCACCACAGCACCAGCACCCTGACTGTGCTTTTCTTACTCTCTAAAGCACTAGAGGCCAGCAGAATCCAAAGCTTGGAAGGCTTTGGATGATCCTTAAGTAGACTTCTTTCTTGCCTGTGTCGTCACAGTGGCCTGGGGTTCCTGGTTTGAGCACGTGAAAGGTTGGTGGGAAGTGAAAGGCAGATACCAGATTCTCTTCCTCTTCTATGAAGACATCAAGAAGGTGAGTGAAGGCCCCTTCACAACCTCCTCTGACAGGGGACAGAGGACTCCAAGGCTGACTGAAGGCTGTATTTCCTGGAGGCAGGGGATGTCTCCAAGAATTCACAGTCATCCTTCGGATCCCCTCCATTCCTATCCACAGGACCCAAAGCGTGAAATTCAGAAGGTGGCGCAGTTCATGGGAAAGCACTTGGATGAGACCGTGCTGGATAAAATTGTCCAGGAGACCTCCTTTGAGAAAATGAAAGACAACCCCATGATCAACCGCTCCACAGTGCCCAAGTCTATCATGGACCAGTCCATTTCCCCCTTCATGAGAAAAGGTGTGTGGGGCCACGAGACCAGATCCTCCGCTTCTCTCCAGCATCCTGCCTGTGCCTAGCAGGATGGCATTAGTTTTCATTCAGCCCAACACAGCACACGTCTACAATTCACTGCAGCTATTTTTTTTTATAGGCAGAGTTAGCAAGAGAGAGAGACAGAGAGAAAGGTCTTCCTTCCATTGGTTCACCCCCCAAATGGCCACTAAGGCCGGTGCGCTGCGCTGATCCGAAGCCAGGTGCTTCCTCCTGGTCTCCCATGCAGGTGCAGGGCCCAAGGACTTGGGCCATCCTCCACTGCCTTCCCAGGCCACAGCAGAGAGCTGGACTGGAAGAGGAGCAACGGGGACAGAATCTGGCGCCCCAACCGGGACTAGAACCCGGGGCGCCAGTGCCGCAGGCGGAGGACTAGCCTAGTGAGCCGCGGCGCCGGCTCAGTGCAACTATTTCTAATAAAGCTGGCAATGGCACCCTCTTGGAGAAGAGAACTATCTTGGGGTGTTGTTCAGGTGTTAGTTGCAGACAATAGAGAGTCCCTAAAGCTAACCCCAATGTAAGGGGCTTCTTGTGAGGATTCACATGGAACAACAAAGGAAGTGCGACCTACAGATACCTGGGAAGACCCTATGAGTCCAGACCTGGGGCAGGGATAGGGTGGAATGGTCAACACTACAGTCAACATCTTTTTTTTTTTATGTGTACATTTTCTTGTTTTTTTTTTTTTACTTTTATTTAATGAATATAAATTTCCAAAGTACAGCTTATGAATTACAATGGCTTTCCCCCCCATAACTTCCCTCCTACCTGCAACCCTTCCCTCTCCCGCTCCCTCTCCCCTTTCATTCACATCAAGATTCATTTTCAATTATCTTTATATACAGAAGATCAATTTAGTATATATTAAGTAAAGACTTGAACAGTTTGCACCCACACAGAAACACAAAGTGAAAAATACTGTTTGAGTACTAGCTATAGCATTAAATCACAATGTACAGCACATTAAAGACAGAGATCCTACCTGAGGAGTAAGTGCACAGTGACTCCTGTTGTTGACTTAACAAATTGACACTCTTGTTTATGGTGTCAGTAATCACCCTAGGCTCTTGTCATGAGTTGCCAAGGCTATGGAAGCCTCTTGAGTTCGCCAACTCTGATCTAATATTTAGACAAGGTCATAATCGAAGTGGAACTTCTCTCCTCCCTTCAGAGAAAGGTACCTCCTTCTTTGATGACCTGTTCTTTCCACTGGGATCTCACTCACAGAGATCTTTCATTTAGGTCATCTTTTTTTCCAGAGTGTCTTGGTTTCCATGCCTGAAATACTCTCATGGGCTTTTCAGCTGGATCTGAATGCCTTAAGGGCTGATTCTGAGGCCAGAGTGCTGTTTAGGACATCTGCCATTCTGAGTCTGCTGTGTATCCCGCTTCCCATGTTGGATCATTCTCTCCCTTTTTGGTTCTATCAGTTAGTATTAGCAGACACTAGTCTTGTTTATGTGATCCCTTTGCACAGTCAACATCTTTGCATGTAAGTTCTGATTTCCCGATTGTCTTATTATGAATTTTCAAATAGAGGCATCAATAGGACAAAAGGTATTCAGCTACTTAAAATTTATTTTAAGTTAGTACTTGTGAAAAATAGTATCTCATACATTTTTCCCAAATTCTTTTTTTAAAGATTTGTTTTATTTATTTGAAAGGCAGAACTACAGAGAGAGGGAGTGATGTCTTCCACCAGTGGTTCACTCCCCACACGGCTCTGACAGCCAGGACTGGCCAGGCTGAAGCCTGCATGTTGGAATGTACAGCATGTGCTTTCTTGTCTCTGGGTTTGGGCTCAGGCTGTGTGGCTGCAATTCATTCGTTTGCACGTCTGTGTCGTGTCTATCGTGTGCATACACCACGGGTGGGGCCGGCTCAGGTTAGATCAGCTCCCTGCACAGGGACCTCGAGAGCTGCTTCTCAGAGCAGAGAGCTGCAGGTGAACAGGTATCCACTGAAGAGGAGTTGGGGAGGCAGGAGTGGTGACAGGCCAGGCCCACTGTGGACACTCAAGTGGACACTCAGGGCTGCTGAGCCTGCCAACCTGAGAATGATACTCCTGACTGGGCTTCTCCCTCCTAGGAACCGTGGGGGACTGGAAGAACCACTTCACCGTGGCCCAGAGCCACAGGTTGGATGAGCTGTACAGGAAGAAGATGGAAGGGGTCTCTATAGACTTCTGCCTGGAACTCTGAGCAGCACACAACTAAGAAGGAGGGCGGCAAGAAGTCCCTGAAAGCACGTCATGAATGTACGCAATCATAGAACTGTCCCTGGGATCAACACTGCCACAGCTTTGCTTTTAAAGAAGAATCCTGGGGCGGGTGCCGGTTCAAGTTCCTGATGCTCCACTCCCAATCCAGCTCTCTGCTATGGCCTGGGAAAGCAGTAGAGGATGGCCCAAGTCCTTGAATGCCTGCACTCTCGTGGGAGACCCAGAAGAAGCTCCTGGCTCCTGGCTCCTGGCTCCTGGCTTCGGATCAGTGCAGCTCTGGATGTTTCGGCTAGTTGGGAAGTGGGCCAGAGGATGGAGGATCTCTCTCTCTCTCTCTCTCTTTCTCTCTCTCTCTCCCTGTTTCTCCTTCTCTCTCTGTGTGGCTCCAACTTACAAATGAATGGATAAATCTTAAAAAAAAAAAAAGAATCCTGTCTAATGCCTATCTTAATGATTCTTTCCAAAATTAAAAAAGATGATTAATAAACCAAGTAAAACAAAAGACTTGAACACTACAAGGATTTGTAAAATTGTCAGTATTCTAGGAAATGTATCCTAGCTTCCTAGTCTTAATAAGAATGCCATAAGTATAAGGACACAAATATCAGATTAAACTTTCCTACATTGACAACAAGAAATAAGCTGGCATCCATCCTCACCGTTCAGGGAGCGCCAGTCAAGGCCTGAACCTGGGGTTGTGCCCGGTCATCCTGGGGAGGGACACCTTGAGGGTAACCCTGGTGCAGCCAGCCCTGAGGAAACAGACAGCAGCAGACCGACAGAGGCATGGGCTTGGGCTTGGAGACACTTGGGTCTCAGCTTCAATGCCAGCCCCTCTGGGGCGCCCATCCTAACCAAGCGGGGCATCCGTGTGTGCATATGTGCCCCAGTTTTAGCCCTGTGACCTCTTTCTACTTGTCTGTTTACTTATCTACATCCCCTACTAGGCTGTGAATCCCTTGGGGCCCCCAACTACGTCTTTATCCATCATTCTACTCCCAGTACCTAATGCAGTGACTGGCACGTGGCACGAGCCCACTGAGACCCTGTTGAGTGACTGAGTGACAGCGCAGAATAAAGGAAGGCAGGTGTGTTTCAGCTCCCAAGTTCCCAACTCTGACCTTTTTCTTTCAGTCCGGAGTAGTGGCATTCCAAAGCTGAGGGTGGTGGGAGCAGCTAATAAGAGAGTGCCTCGAGCCAACTGCAATGCTGACTACTTTTTATCATCACCAGACACTGGCAATGATCTCAGTGATAAATCATGCCTCAAAAGACAGAAATAAAGGAAGAAAGGAGAGAAAGAGGGAAAGATGGTCCAAGTTCTATTGGTCCAAGTCCAAAACAATTGCTTGGTTTTAACCCAATGTCTATAAGCTTCAATTAACACTTTTTTATTGTGTTTTAAGAAAAAGCTGTCTCTATCACCACTAGTATATAAATTTCTGTTGTTGGATTCCCTGTCTTACCCACCCTTGTATGGAAATTAATCCAGACAACCACGGCAAGGCCTCAACCCTATAACTCCCAAACAGGCAGCCACATCCGCTTCCTTCCACAGTTAAGTTCAGAATCCTTCAAGTTCATGTCTGGTAGAACCTGTGACTCCCCCCCTGTAGCATTTGAATATACAGACATTTAAACAGTAGATTCATGCTAAACAAGACCATCAAGATAGGTGAATAGACCTTCACAATGGGGTCTTGCAGTGGGGCAGAGAGATTGGGCTCAACTTTGACTATAGCCTAGGCAATTGGGACTTTGTAGGCAAGAATCAGGATGGGGTCAGTGAAAGAAAAGTTCCTAAGAGCAAACTTCAAGAGATGAGGCCTGACTCGGCAGCCAAAAGGGAACCGGTTTAAGGTGTTTCCACCACCACCACTACCACCCCCCCTCCAGAAACAGTCCCTCCTGCCTGCTTGCTCTGTGCCAGCCCCTTTGTGAATGACAGAGACTCAGTGGCTAGCAGGGCCTGTCTCCCCTAGAGTCTGCAGCCTGAGAAGAGTGGGATTTTTTTTAAGTGCCTACATTCTTTCTAATAAACTCTTGGACAATTTCTTGGCTGTCCTTTTAAGTGTCTGGTTTACTGTAATTTCATGTATGTACCATTTACTGGAATGGAATTTTTATTTTTATTTGAAAAAGAATTTGGGACTATTCTGTTGAATAAAGAGGCTTGCTGTAATGTCGCAGGAAACCTTCTTAAAGCGGATCGGTAATAGAAAATTGTAGATGCATTTGGTAGCAGTTGAAAAAGAAAGCTGTTGTGATTTGATTGAAATAAAACTAAATGTGTTGTCCTCCAAAAATAAATAAATAAATAAAATGCATTGGGGCTGACATTGTGATGTAGCAGGTAAGGCTGCTGTCTGCAATGCCAGCGTCCCAACTGGTACTGATTTGTGTCCCAGCAGCTCCTCTTCTGATCCAGCTCCCTGCTAATGTGCCTGAGAAAGTGGTGAAAGTTGGACCAAGTGCTTGGGCCTCTGTTACCCATGTAGAAGACATGGAAGAAGCTCCTGGCTCCTGGCTTCAGCCTGGCCCAGTCCTGGTTGTTGCAGCCATCTGGGGAGTGAAACATCGATGCAAGATCTCTCTCTCTCCCTCCCTCTCTTTCTTCCTGTGTCTCTGTAACTCTTTCAAATAAATAAATCTTTTAAAAAATCAAATAAAAGGCATGATTTGGGTACACTCTTTGTGGAATACCTTTTTCATTCTGAGCACACAGATGGTTCCCTGGTATCTGCTTACTGTGTGCCCTTGAAGAGTAACTGGAGGCAGGAGACCTGGGGATCTGGCTCAGATCAACAAGTGAAACAGGGCAGGTGCACGGATCTCTCTGAATATGAAATGTGGGGGTGTTGTGCCCAGATCGTTGGATCCCCAAACGCCCCCAGAGACTTGAACACCCCCCAGAGACTTGAACACACCGAAATGCAAGAGCAATGTTTATTTCGGAAGTACAAGCTGCAGCAGGGACCCCGACTACTCAACCGCACAGCAGAGGGCAGAGGAAGGCCCCAGCCATGCTTGGGAGCCTCTTTTAAAGCCGGGTTACGTCATCGAGGGGTGCGGGGTAACAGTGGATTGGCTGGGGTCACCTCTGGTATTCCTGATCGAACGTGCTTGTTCCTGATTGGGTCAGACCCAGGGGATTTCCTTATATGGTGAACGCTAGCAAGCTGTTCCAGTGTAACTTGCGGTTTCCCCAGAGTGAGGCTGCTTTAAGGGAAGTCAGGCCTGCCCCCCTGAACGGAGGCACTTTTTCAAAACATGGTTACTCCGGCCCTTCATGGGGTACTTAGCAGACCCTGGATAGGGACTATCTTTCATGGGCAGCCCCATGTCCGCCCTAGGCACATGGGGGTCAAGGTCTCGGTGCCAGGCAGAGGACTAGACTCCCCAAGCAAGGCTGTTGGGAGTCAGAGAATCTGAGGTGAGCACAAGGCAGCTCGGACGATCGCTGTCGGCACTGGGTGACTGGGTGCTCTTCCCAGTTCTGCCTGCTCAGAGACATCGCTGGGAGGAAGAGCAGAATTGAGGCTGGCCTGGCCCTCTCCCTTCCTCTCCCTCTCTCCCCCTCGGCAACGCCATCAAAGTACCAGCTGCCAATCATTTCGGGATGGGTTGCACTAAAACCACAGGGGACCTACAGATCACCTTTAGTGTTCCTGCCCACCCAAGAGAACACAAAAACAGATTTTTCAATAAAGAACACCATGCGATGACTGTGCTAGATACTTCTGAAGGTTAATTTATTAAACAAACAAAACAACACGCACAGGAAATGAGGAGAGGGGAGAGAGGAGAAGGGAGAAGAACAAAGGAAAACACATTTAAGCTCTTGTGTATGTTGTTCCAGACCCTTTTAATCCAGACGTGGAGGAGGACAGACGCCAAGTCCACTGTGGCAAATCAGATCAGTCAAGGATGGGCACGCTCGGGACATCTCCCACTGTGCTGGCTCAGGCTGTGATAAAACAGAAATTAAAGTGCCTCAGAGGCAGCAGGTGGTGACTCAAGTAATTGGGAGACTTGGATTGAGTTTCCAGCTCCTGGCTTCAGCCTGGCCAGCTCCAGATGTTGTGGGCATTTGGGAAATCAATCTCTCTCTCTGAAATTAAAAAAAAAAAAAATTCAGCACTGCAAGGTAAATTACCACCAAGGCTTCCCCTCTGCAGCCCACTCACGAGCTTGCATGTTCTCCTACGCGTCCATTCCCAAAGTCTCCCCTGAGAGGATCTCTGCCAACTGAAATACAGTCACTCCCCACCCGCTGGCCCGGAGACAAAGGTCAAATCACTGCCCTGGAGTGGACTGTTCAGACTATGCGGAGGGGACTTTGTTCACCTTGGGAGGTGAACTCTGCCTCTTCCAGGCTCGGCTCAATGACCTCTTCATTGCTGCGTAGCTTAAAGCAGGTGTGTGTGAGTGTTCAGGAAGACACAGAGGCACAGTGTGGGAAGCGAAAGAGCACGTCCCACCGCTAAACCTCAGGGGGCCCCCTTACCTGGCACAGTGCGCACCTTACACAGTGCACCTTACACTGCGCAGGTGCACACCACCACCACTCTCTTGCTCATTCCCAATGGCGGAGGGAGAGTGGCTTGAATAGCCCTAAGCAGAATTCACCAAAGCAACACCCTGGACCACGTGCATACACAGAAGGCACACACAGGCAGTCTCAGACACAGGCAGCATCCTCACCCCTGCGCATGGATGAGATTAGTGTCTGGACGTGCCTCTCCCTAAACCTGCTTCCCCAGCCCTCCTAGAGAAATCCACCCCTTTTTTCCTCCCAGTCCCTCTGAGCTACTTCAAAAAGTCCATGGGAATGCAATGAAAAGATGTTTATTTTAGCACAAATTCTTTTGAAATCCAGGAATATTCTTTTCATGATATGTATTTTCCATGAAATTTTTAAAGACCTCACATATGCATGGATTTTTCTTAAAAAAAAAATTTCGCATAGGGGCCAGGTTGTGGCACAGCAAATTAAGCTGGTGCCTGTGACACCGGCATCTCAGATCAAAGCACCAGTTCAAGTCCCAGCTGCTCCGCTTTCAGTCCAGCTCCCTGCTAATGAGCCTGGGAAAACAGTGGACGATGGTCCAAATCTAGTTTAGCCCAGACCTGGATGTTGCAAAACAGCAGATAGAGGCTCACTTCCTCTCTCTCTCTCTCTCTCTCCCCCACTCTGTCTTTCAAATAAATAAAGTTTAAAAAAAGAAAAAGAAATGAAGTGTTTTAACACCAAAATAAGCTTTTTTTTAAAGATTTTTATTTATTTATTTGAAAGTCAGAGTTACACAGAGAGAGAAGAGGCAGAGAGTGAGAGGTCTTCCATCTGATGGTTCACTCCCCAGATGGCCGCAACTGCGCTGATCCGAAGCCAGGAGCCAGGAGCTTCTTCCGGGTCTCCCATGCAGGTGCAGGGGTCCAAGGGCTTGGGCCACCTTCTACTGCTTTCCCAGGCCACAGCAGAGAGCTGAATCAGAAGAGGAGCAGCCAGGACTAGAACCAGCGGCCATATGGGATGCCAGCGCCTCAGGCCACGGCATTAACCCACTGTGCCACAGCACCGGTCCCTTGTTTTTTAATTCCATTTTCCATGACGTTTTTGAAGCACCTTCATATTTTAGACATACTCCTCATATTTCTTGTCTCCTTCTAGTAGCTCTTGACTATGGAATAAGCAGAAAAGAAACCTGTCAGACTCCCCATCAATTGGTGAAGTAACCACAGCAGCGAGCCTGTTCCGAGGATGCTCTCACTTCCCTGGCATTTGCTGCCTTATACAAAGTCAGGAAGAATGTTCTGTGGGCTTTGTTGTCATGGCAGTTTGCTGCGCTTTGCATGTTTCATGGCATTGTGTTATGGAAAGCAGCTCTGACCCCTAAGGATAATGGCATCCGCAGGGAGTCAGGGAAAGGAGTTGATCCTTGGGCTCAGGCTCTACTCTTAGAAGCTGTGTGAATTTAGACAAGCCAAGTAGCATATCAGGGCCAATGTCCTCATCAGGGAGGCGAGAATACCGTCCACCTGGCAGTTTCATAGAGGTTGGAGAGAATCGGTAAAGGAAAAGCAACTGTCCGGTGCACGGCTTGGACCAGCACATGCTGGTGTCTGAGCCTCTCACCCTCAGCCCCTCTTCCCCCAGAATCTCTGGGAGAAAGGCACTGTGGGGTCACTTAGTGAGGTGACCTCTCTCACCTCCAGCTTTCCCTCTTGCTATTTGCTCTCTGGAATCTTCCATTCTTCTGCACTCCCACTCTCACCCAGCTGCTGCCTACTTACGCTTCAGTTCTGACCTGGGTTTGACCATCACCCTCCAGGGTCCTGTGGGCCCCCTTGCAAATGCCCACCTAACACTCGCTGGCTCAGCTGTTGCCTGTCAGCCTCTGGGCTGCCTCCCGCCCCACTAACATCCAAGGTCCTTGAAGGTGAAGTTGTGTCTCCAGCACACATAGCACAAATGGATACTTGAGCCAAACGAGCAAGAAACGCGGGCAAGTGTGAAAGTCGCTGGCAGAAGGGGTGTCTGGCCTGATCCCACTGTGACACTCAGCCCTTTGGGCAATGGACTGGGAGATCTGCAGTTACATCATGAACTGTAAGGGGTTAAATGCCAATGTGTGCTGAGAACCATGAACCAAATACTGTGGATGCACTCTCCCCACGTGCGGCCAGCCAGGGACAACACAGACACACTGAACTGACATTGTGTTCCATGATGGAGATGCTGACAGGCAAGCAAGATCTACACATGAGCAGCATCTTGAATGGGTCACTCTACACGGCCACTTTGGTCAGGAGCTGTGAGTGACCACTCGGCACCCACCCCCAGGACTCCCAGACTATGAGAACTGCACAGGAAAGAAAATTCAGAGAAAACTATTTAACAGTAAGCTTGGTTGATTTTTTTCCTGCATGGCCAAGAAGTGAAAAAAATACAATTGAAGCAGAATTTGGTGTGTCTTTAAGAGATGCATTTAGGGGCCAGCACTGTGGTGTAGCGGGTAAAGCCACCTCCTGCAGTGCCGGCATCTCATATGGGCACCAGTTCGAGTCCCAGCTGCTCCACTTCAGATCCAGCTCTCTGCTATGGCCTGGGAAAACAGTAGAAGATGGCCCAAGCCCTTAGGCCCCTGCAGCCACGTGGAAGACCCAGAGGAAGCTCCTGGATGCTGGTTTCTGATTGGCACAGCTCTGGCTGATGCAGCCATTTGGGGAGTAAACCAGCGGATGGAAGACCTTTCATTCACTCTCTGCCTCTCCTTCACTCTCTGTGTAACTCTGACTTTCAAATAAATAAATAAATTTTTTTTAATTTATTTGACAGGTAGAGTTATAGACAGTGTGAGAGACAGAGAGAAAGGTCTTCCCTTGTTGATTCACTCCCCAAATGGCCGCCACGGCCGGCACTGCACCGATCTGAAGCCAGGAACCAGGTGCTTCCTCCTGGTCTCCCATGTGGATGCAGGGGCCCAAGCACTTGGGCCATCCTCCACTGCCCTCCCAGGCCACAGCAGAGAGTTGGACTGGAAGAGGAGCAACTGGGACTAGAACCCAGAGCCCACATGGGATGCCGGCGCCACAGGCAGAGGATTAACTAAGTGAGCCATGGCACCTTCCCAAATAAATCTATTTTTAAAAAAAGATTTTATTTATTTGAGAGGTAGAGTTACAGACAGTGAGAGGGAGAGAAAGAGAGAAAAGTCCTCCATCCTCTGGTTCACTCCCCAAATGGCCACAATGCCCATAGCTGCAACAATCTGAAGCCAGAAGCCAGGAGCTTCCTCCAGGTCTCCCACATGGATGCAGGGACCCACACGCTTGGGCCATCTTCTACTGCTTTCCCAGGCCATAACAGAGAGCTGGATCAGAAGTGGAGCAGCCGAGACTCAAACCAGCACCCATATGGGATGCCAGCACTGTAGGCAGAGGACCAACCCACTGTGCCACAGTAGCAGCCCCTCCCATGTTTATTGCAATATTCACAAAAGCTGAGATACAGAATCAGACAAGATGTCCTTGACAGATGAATGTGTTAAGAAAATGTGGTGTATATATACACAGTGGAATATTAAAAAATGAAATTATGTCTTTTGCAATGGGACTGGGGGAACATTAGGTTACATGAAATAAGTCAGACACAGAAGGACAAATACAGTGTTTTCTGTCTTTTAAGTGGGAGCTAAAAAATAAAGCCAATCTGATGCAGAGTGGGGATTACTAGCAGCTGGGAAAGGGAGCAGGAAGAGGGGCTAGAGGGGGATTAGACAATGGATACCAAAACACAGTCAGCTAGAAGGGGTCAGCCCCAGTGTTCCATGGGAAGGTTCACAGGAACACGTGGGGAACTCCAACTCTCCAAACATTAAGGCATGATGGGGGGAATGGAGATACTAATTACATGCTTGGATCAGTACACACTGTATACAAGTGTTGAAATAGTAAATAGCATATGGTACTCCATAAAAATGAGCAAATATTACCTGTGTTAATAAAAATGATCAGTCTGGTTGAAGGATCAAAGTTAAAATTTATGTAGTTGATCAAATTGAGAATTTAAATCCCCCTCCAGCAAAAAAAAAAAAAAAAAAAAAAAAAAAAAAAAAAACAGGTGCCTGAGTTGGCTGCTCTGCACAGGGTGAGTACGACCTTGGTGCTTTGTCTCACATGAAAGAATTATTTCCACATGGACAAGGCAGAGAGAAAAGCAGGATTTAATTTAAGTCAGAAACCTCTGGCCACAGTGATCAGGAGGGAGCTTCAAGACAGGAGGACCCAAGCAGCTATCTTTTAAGCACACTTTTGGGGGAAAAAAGAAAAAGAAAAATGAAAAACAGGACAGCAGCTAACAACCAGTTAGAGGGCCAGGACAAGACACATCAAAAGGCCAGGTTTGTGATCTTGTCTGTCCTCTCTAGCTTGCTAGTGATAAGACAAAAACAAACATCAGGGGCTGGCACTGTGGTGTAAAGCAGTGCCGGCATCCCATATGGGCACCAGTTCAAGTCCCAGCTGCTCCACTTCCAATCCAGCTCCCTGCTAATGGCCTGGGAAAGCAGCCGAAGATGGCCTAAGTGCTTGGGCCCCTACACCCATGTGGGAGACCTGGAAGAAGCTCCTGGCTCCTGGCTCTAGACTGGCCCAGCCCCAGCCATTGCAGTCATTTAGGGAGTCAACAAGCAGATGAAAGATATGTCCTTCCCTTTCTCTATAACCCTACCTTAAAAATTAATAAATCTAAAAAAACAAAGCACCTCTAGGTATGTTTAGCCTCTACTGGAAAGCACCATTTGTTTCTGACTGGTGAGAAAAGCAGAAGAAACAGAGAAATCAAGAGAATGAATTAGCCCTGAATTTAAAGGGAAAGAACACAGGATCAAGCCCAAGAATATCACAGACATTGCGATGGAGCCATTGGAAGAAGTTCTCCCAGAGGTCCCCTTGCTCTCCCGAGCATAGCACAGGCAGGAAAGCAGAGACCCGGGGGCCAGAAGGCAGGGGACAACAAGGGAAGGGCCCACTGTGCTCCAGGCCTTTTATTCACTTCTAAAGGGGAGTGGTTATGTCATGTGATTGGCAGGGGGGCATACAGGTGAGGTCAGGTAGGGGCATGAGATCACACAGTGGGCACAGTGACGGTGTGGTTTCCAGCTCAGAAATCTAATCAATTTAGTCCTATCTGCCTGCTTGTATCATTAGCTCTCTCTAAGGCTTCACTTCAAGGAGTGAGTATCCAGAATGGCTCTACCCCATCTCCCAGGGATGGGAGTCTTCACGGAATCAGGAATCACTTCTCTGTCGATGAGAATGATCAGGCTCTATGAGAGAGCTACATGAGGCTTATTCAGGGCAGAATATGCGTGACCCAGGCCCAGGAGACACAAGCCCAGTGACTTTTAAGGAGTCCTAGGAAGTGTTCCAAAGTGGTCACATCTTAGACTGCAGGTTTCCTTGACAGTAAGTCTTTTTTTTCTTTTTTTTTTTTTTTTTTTTTGACAGGCAGAGTGGTCAGTGAGAGAGAGAGACAGAGAGAAAGGTCTTCCTTTTTGCAGTTGGTTCACCCTCCAATGACTGCCACGGCTGGCGCACCGCGCTGATCCGAAGCCAGGAGCCAGGTGCTTCTCCTGGTCTCCCATGGGGTGCAGGGCCCAAGCACTTGGGCCATCCTCCACTGCACTCCCTGGCCACAGCAGAGAGCTGGACTGGAAGAGGGGCAACCGGGACAGAATCCGGCGCCCCGACTGGGACTAGAACCCAGGGTGCCAGTGCCACAGGTGGAGGATTAGCCTATGGAGCCACAGCACCGGCCAGTAAGTCTTCATTTATCACAACATAATGAGTGAACATGGATTTTGCCCAAAAGGCAGGCTTCAGGTACCTGGGGCCGAATTTCTCACAAGTTGGAAATGACTGGTTTTTTAGAGCATAGTTGATTACAATCATATTCAGAGACAGGGTGTGCTGAAAAGCAGGCTACTGATGAATATCCAGAAAGATATTTCTGGATACAGATATAAGTCAGAATGTACAGACAAAAAAAATGCACAAGGTTGTTCCAGATGGCTAAGGCGAAAACAGATCATGTGTTGCACAGGTCCCAAGCTGAACGGAACTGGCTGGACAAGATTAATTGCTCTGCGGGTGACCTCTTCAGAGGGATCTCTGCAAATGTTCCTCCGGATGCTTCGCTAGCTCCTTCAGGACAGTTTGTTCTTAACAACAATGGCACAGAATGAGGCATTTCCCAAAGACTACAGCAGGAAAACCACAGGCCTCCTCCAACCTTCCAAACAGAGCACCGCAGAGAGGAACATGCCGTCCACTGCTGGCAGATACCCTTGTTTATTGCCTGTCCCTACTTTTCGCTTAGAAATGACTTTCTGAGTTCTCTCAAGCTGTTCACATAGGAACCGGCAATTGCATACATTTTTCTGCCCTCACCTGGAAAGGAAAACCACATTATTTTAAAAACTGAGTTGTTGTTAACTGTGGAATTTTGTCAAAAGCCTTCTGGCTTTGTCTCTAACCCATGGCACCAAGATCCTGAGGTCACCCGGTCACGTTCTTCCAGCCCTGCAGCTGGCCCAGGCCTTCCCCACAGAGCTGTGGCCGTGACTGGCTGCAGAATCCCCCAAGGGTCTCCCTGCAACTTTCTGAGACGTGAACCGGTCTAAGATGTTCCCTGCTCAGTCTTCTTTCCTCTAGTCCCTCTCTCCTCCATAGGGGTTTGTCCTGCACCATGCTAGACAGCCAAGCTTATTTATCCCTGGCAAGCATTGCCCTCACTGTACCCAGTGGCTGCTTCTCCCTAAAATAGACAACACCATCCTCCCTTGGCAACAGTGATCATTGTGCTCATGATGCACTGTTGAATTCAAATATTCACTTGTTAGATTGAATCACTGGACGTTGGAACCCAAGAGAGAGAGAAATAGAGACAGAGGAAGAAAGTAAGCTGCTTCAAGTATTGCAGAGACAGCAACTTCAGAGAGACTGGAGTCTACAACTTAGGAGCTGGGAGGAGGGGCCTGGAGAAACTCTGGACCCTGGGAAGGGAGCACAGGGCTGGGTTCTGGGCTGTGAGGATGCTGGCTCCCAAGTATGAGAGAACAGCACACTGGATTTGTCCACTGCTGCAAAAGGACACTGACCACTCTGCGTGTGGAGGGGCGTCCCCCAGGGCCAGGAAGGCAACAGATGGAGTAAGATCCTGTTCTTCCTCTGACCCTCAGTCTCCCTGTGGGCAGAGACTCAGGGAAGAGATGCCAGCTGACCCAGCGGAGTCGTGGATCATAGTCCAAACCTCTGCACCTCATCGAGCACCGGAGAGACACCATCCTGGACCCAAGAGGCAATAACTCACAGAGAGGTCGGACAGTACCTGACCTTCCTTAATCGCAAAGCAGCCGCTTCAGATGGTTCAGCTACTGTACATCTGCTCCTGAGTGTCTGTGGGTTCTGCATCCCCTGAATCGACAAATCACAGATAGAAAATAATTGGAGGAAAATCACTCTGTACCCAACACGGGCAGACTTTAAATGACACGGCGTAGCAGCTATTTCCATTGCATTGGACATTATGAGTAACCTGGAGATGATTTCAACTCTATTGGAGGGTGCACACAGGTTCTATACAAGCTCTAGGCCATTTTATAGGAGGGACTTGGGCACCTGCAGATTTGGAACCAACCTCCCAGGACACTAAGGGACAACTGCTCAGAGCTCATGGAAAAATATCTCAACTTCCCTTAAAAGAAATCACGTTCACAAACTCTGTCCCCTCCCTCCGCACTGGGAGGGTGGCAGCTCTTCCCTGAAGGCGGCCTGAAGCCCCGGAGACAGCTCAGAGGGCGAGGGGGCCATGGGCACTGCTGAGGCTGAGCTGGAGAAACAACTCTGGGTGGGAAGCCAAAGCGGACGTGATAGGTTTGGTGGCGTTTTCTCCCTCTGCCCAGCTGAGGCAGCATTGCCCATCTGATCTGTGTTGATGTCTGTTTGAAATCTGTGTCACCACCAATGCCCAACCTGCCAGGCAACATCCACCAGGAAATCAACAACACTATGAGCTCTCAGAGCCTCCAAGGAGATTGGAGGCAGCAGCCCCTGTCCAGGGCCAAGCTGAGCGAAGTCTGGAGAAGCCCGGCTGGACAGGACAATGACACAGAGCCTTGTCTGTGCAGCGACCACGTGGATGTACCCCCAGAGTGAAGCTCAGAGACACGTGGGCAGACCTCTGGCTGAGCCAGGTGAGACAAGTGAGCAGCTCTGCTCCTTCCACACTTGCAGGGACCCAGAATCTCAGAATTCGGAGCCTTCAAGCTCCTTCAGACCGACAGCTCTTTTGATGTCATTAAGTCAGTGTCTTTGATATGCATTGAGAAACCAGCACTTTCTATTCATGTTAAGCACATCAATGATGTGGCAATTCAAATCTTAGTCAAATATCCAAGAAAACAAGTCAGAGTGCACATGTCCACAAAATGCTTACAAAAATATCATAGGAGCTTTATTCATAATCACCAAAAAAGTGGCATCCATCCGTATGCCTTTCAAAAGAAAAATGGAGCAACAAATTGTGGCACACTATTCAGTGATATTGTGTACAGCAATAGAGATAACTCATATAAGGGGCAAAGCTAAACTACGGTGTTGAGAGTCAGGATGGTGCTTGCTTTGGATGTGGGATGCTGGTGAGGCAGTGATTGGGATGGGGCTAGAGGGAATTTTGGAGGTGGTGGGAATGTTCTGTGTCTCAGAGTGGCTGGTGGTGACATGGGTAAATGTACAACGGTTCATCAAAGAGGTCCTGGGAAGAGGGCAGTGAAAGAGAAGCTTATTCTATGCATAAAGATAAAGGCCTGCTAATGTGATGGATTGTGCTACCTTGAGAATCATTGAGTTCCTATTGCTGGGGCCACATGGGCAGAGACCTTGTGCATATTATACACATCATAATAGGCATTTTCCATGACCTTTTTGAAGTACCTAATATAAGTAAAAATTCATCAACATGTAAACAAATTTTGACTTACTGAAGGCGTGCCCTTTAGGGAGAAACCTGTGGGAGGGTGTGTGCAGGATAGAAAAGGGAAAAGGGCCAAGAAACGATGTGTCCTGTGATAAAGTCTAGCCTTGGGCTGATCCACTGGGTTGGAGTGGGAGCAGAGAGTAGGCAAGTGGCTCCTTCCAATAGGAGCCTCCTTCAGAGGTAAACATTTCTCTAGTACACAGGGCTGCTGTGAGCCCTTAGCAGCCAATATTCATAGCAGTTAGGGAGAGAGAGGGTCCAGCAGCCTGGCCCAGGGAATCTGGGGAAGCCACCAACAGTCTTCTAATGATGACATTTGAAGCGTGGAAGTGAGTGGGATCATGGAGAGGAATCCTGACCAACAGTGGAGTGAGTCTTCCAGCCAGAACCTCACCTAGCTCATCAGACTGACTGGCCTTGTAAAGTGTCCCAGAGCGGTCCCTGGGCTTTCTTTCCTCAAGAAAGACCTCTGGGTCTCCCGCATGGGAGACCCAAGGACTTGGGCCATCTTCTACTGCTTTCCCAGAGCATAGCAGAGAGCTAGATTGGAAATGGAGCGGCTGAGACTCGAACCAGTTTTTACCTGCCATGCCACAGCGCTGGCCCCAGAACTCCCTTTGTAAAGTGGCAAGCCAAATTATCTAGGATCCCACTGGTCCAGCTGCCCTCTGGGATGGCACTTGTTAATGTGGAGAAAGAAACAAGCGCAAGAGGCATTCATTTTGAAAACAGAACTTTTACCTCCTTGGGACTCAACTCAAACCCAGAAAGCAGGAAAGAACGTTCCTCCTGAGTTCTGTAGCTATGGGTGTCTCATGACAAACACGTGAGAGACAGAACGACCTGGTGCTGTGGTGACCCCACCCTTTATCACTCAAACTGGGGCATTTGAGGTTGGGAAGGAGCTCTGTTAATAAGCACACTGGTACAGTAAGTAGGCCCTCATCTGCCTCCTGAAATCCTGAGTCACAATCTTCACGCCCAACCCAGCCCTCCCTGCGTCACAGGATGTGTGCCTCCGCAAGGGGCAAACTCTGAACTGGAGCTAAGTGCATGGGATGTTTTGCAGGGAGTGCTCCTGGGATCACTTCTGTTAGAAAGGGAGGGAGAGAAGCAAGACTGGGCAGCCAGAGATGGCAGGCTCCAACTCAGTACCAGCAAAAGCCCCGTGTGGAATTGCCCAAGGCTGGGACAGCCTTTCAAGGCTGCTTCCAGCACAGCAAAGGGGCAAGGCGTTGACCAGTCCCTAGATGCAAGATACCCCGGGACGGAGGTATGACCTTGAGCCTACGGAGGACTGCATGACCGAGGGCCATGGGCCAGCAGAACTTCTGGCAGCTGGGGAAAAAACAAACACTCTGGTCCAGAGGGAAGCTTGGGCCACGGGTCTTGCAATCTTTACAAACCCCCACGGGAGCTGTAGAGCAGTGCACAGCTCCCACCACCGCTTGCCTGAGCCACACCATGCTTTAGTGAGAGGCCACCTGAAGACCACAGGTGCCATCCTGGGAAGGCCACATCTCCGCTGCACTGGAGGTCAGACCACAGGGATGCCGCTGGGAGCAAGCACAACCCAGCACCACCAGGCCTAGAGAGGGTAGTTACTGTGAGTATAAGCCATGGTGTGAGGCCACGGCCAACAGAGGGAGTTCAGGCAAGCCTGGCATGTGAAGCATGGAAGTCTGGCAGAAGCCCTTGTATGGCCTGAACCAACCCAGCAGAACAGGGTCAAGGCCACCAAGGGAACATGGGATTTCCTGAGATGCTCACAGCCTTTGTGACAGCAAAGGTGGAGTCTACAGGTAGAGGGCAACCATGAGCTTCTCCAGGAAGCTTCGGGGGATGCAGGTCCACAGGTCTCATTCAGAGTCCAGGAAAGGTCAGGGCCAGCATCCCCCTCTGTGGTGAGCCTCCCAAAGCAGCCCAAATCACACTGTAGCATTGGGACAGCAATTGGCAGGGGAAAACCCAGCATCCAAGCAGGAAGATAAAATTCTGATTCCAGAGGGCAGAAGAAGAACTTGGTCGTAGTGCAGAGTGAAATCTGACCAGGGGCTGGGTCAGGAGCCAGGGGAAAGCACTAGGGATCCCCACAGGGGGCTTAGGGCAAGGAAGCCAGGACCACAGAAAACCTGCAGGAGGAAGGGAACCGAGAAGGGGGTGGCATCTTCCTCTCTAAGGTTCCCTGAGCAAGGTGGTCTCACACATCCTGACCCTGGCCCTCAAGATGTGCCCCAACACAAGCTGTTGAGACACTTCACATTTATTTAGTGCCTTCTGTATTTTCTGACTCTCAAAGTCACATGAAAATAACTGACGCTTGGTAGATTTACATAACTCTTATCCAAAACCATCCAATTCTTATGTCAGAGAGAGGATTTGAGCCAATCTGATTCCCCACATAGTTCCACATGCATCCAGACCATGCTGTCTCTCAGAAAAACACGGCCAAGTCAACCAACTATCCAAAAAGTCAGAGCCTGTTTCCCTGGAGTCTACATGCTGCAGAGGCCCACAGAAACCTCCAAAGTCAGTACACAATTAGTTGGTGATATCTTTGAGATGAACGAATATCACCTCCAAACGTAGGAATGGCTATTATTCTGCTTTAAAACAGTTCAGCTTTTGGGGCCAGACTGTGGCATAGTGGGTAGAGCTGTCACCTGAAGCACCAGCATCCCATATGGATGCCAGCTCGAGTCCCGGCTGCTCCACTTCCAATCCAGCTCTCTGCTATGGCCTGGGAAAGCAGTAGAAGATGGCCCAAGTCCTTGGACCCCTGCACCTATGTGGGAGACCCAAGGAATCTCCTGGCTCCTGGCTTCAGATCGGCACAGCTCTGGCCATTGTGGCCAATTGGGGAGTGAATCAGCGGATGGAAGACCTCTCTCTCTCTCTCTCTCTCTCTCTCTCTCTCTCTCTCAATCTGCCTCTCCTTCTCTCTCTGTGTAACTCAGACTTCTGACTTTCAAGCAAAATAAATAAATCTTTAAAAAAAAAAAACAGTTCAGCTTTCTTGTAGAAATTGTCACTTAAAATTACATTGAGTCTGTCTTTGCCTTTGAAAGAATTCCCCATGGTTTTTTCCATTGATATTCTTACTTTCGTTTTCTCCCTTTTCCTATTACTGACTCTATCAAAAAAAAAAAAAAAAGGAGGGAGAGCATGGCTATTTATTAGTACCAAGTTTAATGGAAAAAGCATTTGGGAAAATCTGGGGTTTTCCTCAAATGGAGATTTTCTTTAATTAATCCATGATGTCACACATAATAATTATTGATATTGCTGTTTTCTAGAAATACAAAAGCACATTCAGTTTATTCAAAGTATATTCTAGGAAAGCAAAAGTAAAAATATCACATTTCTGTTTAACCTTTCTAGTGATGAAAAGGTAACCTGAAAAGTTCATTTCAACTCAACACAGTAAGCAGTAAGCAAGTGAGGTACTGATCGACAAATTAATTCTTTTTACAGCATCTTTCTAAATTGCGGAAATCACTAAGTTCCTATGTTCATCATTTGGCCTTCTTTCAGGAACACTTGGATACAGGAAACTGTGGCTCTGATCCAGAATGATGGTGCTGTTGGCAAGAGCAGTCAGGCTCCCATCAAGCTTCAACAACCTTTCTTAGAGTGGGTGAGAACAACACACACTGGTGAGGCCCCGGCTGACCAGTTTGTTATCATCACAGAAAGCTGGAAAATCTGGGAGGAGACTGTCTAGAAGTCTACTGCACACAGGTAGGATGCCCCTACCATCCCCAGTTCTGAATATTGAATGAAACTGATGTCTCCTCGTACCCATGTAGGCATCCCTCTACCTAGAGACTGCCTTAGCCTCAATGCTAACGAGAGAGGGGTGCTATCTCTACCACAGAAGCTGCTGAACCAATTACACATGCCAAGCAGTGTGTACTTAGCCTTCACCCAGTGGGACTCCTGCTCTCCCATGGTGGACTCCAGTGTCAATGCCAAGGAAGCCTGGCACCAAAGGCCCTGGTAGAACCGTCAGCTTTCAGCACTATTACAAAGCACTTGAGGCAGGCTAACTTTATAAAGAAAATGGGTTTATCTGAACTCACAGTTCTGGAGATGCAAAGTTGAGGGGCTGCTTCTGGTGCTGGCCTCTTGTCAGCAGGACACCCATCACCACATGGTAAGAAACTGGGAACACACATGGGCGTTTCTTTTCTAGTCTTTTTCCCTATTCTTATAAAACTATTAGGACTCAATCCTGGTGCTCCACCCTCCTGGCCCAATCACCTCCCAAAGGCCCCACCTCTCAGCTCCATGGTAAGGTTGGGTTTTCATCATTTTCATATCTTGCAATGAGGATTAAGTTCCAATACATGAAATTTTGGTGGATGCTCAAGCCATAGAACCCAATATTGAAAGTTGAAATCTACAGCACACTTTCCACAGGAAAATAACAAATAGTAGAGTTATGCCAAGAGTTTCATAGCCTTGACCATGTGCTGGACATTTTTCTAAACACTTTTCATGTATTAACTCATCTACTCTTCACAACACACTTGCGAGATAGCTACAATTATCAGTCCCATGTTGCACACAAAGAAGCTAGATGTAGAAGGGCTACCCTGTTCCTCAGGGTCTACCTCGAATAGGGAACTGATGGCCTTTGATCTTTCCAAAGTCTTCACTTGATTGTAAGTAGATAGGTAACAAGGGTATGGCATTGAGGGAATCTTAGACACCATGTGCTCTATCAACCTCTCGCTTTATCTCACACAAAATTCTCTTTCTCTCTCTCTTTTTTTTTTTACAGGCAGAGTGGATAGTGAGAGAGAGAGAGACAGAGAGAAAGGTCTTCCTTTTTGCCATTGGTTCACCCTCCAATGGCCACTGCGGCTGGCACATCTTGCTGATCCGAAGCCAGGAGCCAGGTGCTTCTCCTGGTCTCCCATGCGGGTGCAGGGCCCAAGGACCTGGACCATCCTCCACTGCCTTCCCGGGCCATAGCAGAGAGCTGGCCTGGAAGAGGGGCAACCGGGATAGAGTCCGGTGCCCGAACCGGGACTAGAACCCGGTGTGCCGGCGCCGCAAGGCGGAGGATTAGCCTATTAAGCCACAGCACCAGCCCACAAAATTCTCTTTTTAATCTAAGGTGTCTACAAGATCTAGCCATTGTGAAATCTGATGATTAACAGATTATTGGTAAGATTTTGTTAGCATCAAAATTATTTTCCACATTAAACCCTATAAGGGGGCAACACATTTTCACTTATGTTTTAAGTTAGTGACTAAGGAATCATTTCCACTCTTAGAGGCATCTGAAGAGGTGCTCGGCTCCAGAGAGGGTCTGCAGTAGAATTTCCTCTGAAATACCCATTTTCTCTTGCAAGAGAGAGTTACATCAGTGTCTCTGGTACATCCCCTAGAAACAGGGCCTGAGACAGGAATTGACGGACATTGTGGTTAATCAAGGAGGGAGGTAAGCAGGATGGGGAAGAGAAAATAGAAGCCCAAATAGGATTTCTGAAAAAATGGGGGTGGGGCCTGTGGAAGCTGTCCTGCCTTGAGACAAAAAAGGTACGGGCCGGTGCCCAACCAGTGCATGAAGGAAGGAATTAAGAGTTTAACACCTGGGCATCATGAAGCAAAGTTACACAAGTGTGTGAACCGAGCTCTGGCAGGTGCTCTGTGGTAGCTGGGGGAGGAGCACCATGCCCTGGCCAGGTAGCACACCGTAGGGGACCTCGGGCAGGGTACCAGCTCCTGCCGTGATCAGGTATTCCCAAAGAAAATGAAGTTAGCACCTGCTAACAGAAGAACTGTAAGCAGAGAAGATTACATTAGCAAACAGGAAAAGAAACTGGACTCCCACACCACCTCAACCTATAATTATGAGCACAATAACCCACCTGCAGGGAAATGGATATTGAATGAGGTGAGTGAGAGTGTAAGCTTCAGGACTCAAGTGCTATCAATCCTCAACTTCAGGGGCAAGGTACCTGTAGTCACTGGCAATGACCGTGTGAGTTCACCTCCCTGGACTGGCCTGAGCAACCACAGATTGCAGAAAAAAAAAAAAAAAAACAAAACAGTGCTCTATCGAGTCTCCTGGAGCTCTCTCCTGCCACAGGTCTGATTCCCAATCTCTCCCGCAGCAAATCTCTCCTTCGCCTGCCAGGAGTCATGCCAGTTTCCAGGAAGCACATTTCCTCACCAGCCCTGGCAACCGTCCTCTCGTGTAAGGCACAATCCTACGTGATGTCTAAAGTCCACGTGTGAGCAGTTGTACAATATTATCAGGAAAAGTTCAAAAGGCATACTGTGAGGAAGGAGACGTAACTGCAACCAACACAAAAGCTAAGAGCAATTCATGTGGCTAGCCAAAACCTAATGTGAACGAGGAGCATAACTCGCTTCAGTATTTTCTCGGCAACTGTGGTTGCAGGAAGAGGATGGAAGGAGCCAGAGACAGCAAGATCCCACAGGGAAGCAGGTGCCCCTTATGGTAGAGGGGACCCCCAGCCCACATTGGAATCACCAATAGTCTGGACCCTGTCCCCCAGCGTGTGAGCCTGCTGATCCGCAGAGTTGAGAAGCAGTATAGTCAGGACTCCCAATTTGTAGCAGCCCAGGGCCAGGACTCCAACGGAGCAACAGCCTCTGGAGCTCCCTGGGCTCCTGCTGGAGATGGAGCCGATGCTCAGCAGGTGCTAACTAGTCCACTTGGCTCGCATCCTGCCTTGCCCTCCACAGGCAACGTAGCTGTCACCTACAACAGGACCTGCCACTCTCACCTTAGAGTGTGTGATTGGAATGCAGACTACGTACTGAAAGACTAATTCTAGCAGTACCAGGGAAAGAAGGGGTGCACAGACGTGGACATTTGGCACAGAAGTTCAGACTCCACTTGAGATGCCCACATATCATATCACACCTGGATCTCAGTCCTTTGTTCAGCTTCCAATTCCAGCTTCCCGATGTGATGCCGCAGTAATGGCTCAAGTGGCTGGGTCCCTGCTAGCCACGTGAGAGACCATTGGAGGGGGCTGGCACTGTGCCACAGTGAGTTAAGCTGCTGCCTGCAGTGCTGGCTCCCATATGGGCACTGGTTCAACCCTCGGCTGCTCCACATCAGATCCAACTCCCTGCTAATGCACCTGAGAAAGCAGCAGAGGATGGCCCTAGAACTTGGGCCCCCGTAGCCATGTGAGAGACCCAGATGAAGCTCCTAGCTGCTGGCTTCAGCTTGACTTGGCCCTGGCTGTTGTGGCCACTTTGGGTGTGAACCAGCAAATGGAAGATTTCTCTCTCTCTCTCTCTGCCTCGATCTCCCTGTCTTTGTCACTCTGCCTTTCGAGTAAATAAATCTTTTAAAAGGTGGAGGGAGAGGGAGAGAGAAAGTGAGAAAGAGAGAGAGAGAGAGAGAGAGAAATATCCATGGGAGACTCCTGGCTATTACAGGGATTTGAGGAGTTAATCAGCAGATGGAAAAAAAAAAAAAAATATATATATATATATATATCTTTCTCTCTCTCCCTCTCTCCCTCTCTTTCTTTCTTTCTTATAAATAAATAAATGAATAAATAAAAGAATGTTCAGCCTTGGAGCTAATGAGTTGTACCAGACAATAGAGGCCAATTCTTGAAAGATAATCATCAGATTCATAAAATCAGCCATTACAGAATTATTTTATTTCATATTTTTGTTTCCATTTAATGAAGTCATGTTTGAAATGTTTAAAATTTTCTCATCTAACATTAGGGGAAATCAAATCAGTATAACAGCAAGAAAAAAGTCCCAGAGTCTGAGGGAATGGTAAACAATGATGGAGAAAGTGCTGAAGGATCTGTCCAGCCAAAAGGGACTCTCTCTCTCTCTCTCTCTCTCCCTCCCTCTCTCTCTCTCTCTCTCTCTCTCTCTCACACACACACACACACACACACTGCAAGATCTTCTTGCTGGCCTTGTACAAAGACTTTGCTGTACTCAAATATGTGTTGAAGTGTGTTTTCCAAACACAATAATGGATTTGAAATTATTAACCTTATGTAACATCATGAAAAACTGCATGATTTCAGTTGCTTTTGTGCCTCAATAAACTAATTTAATCCCACATTCCACAAACTTTTTCAAGTACCCTCATTTTGAAAACCCTAAAGATTCTACCAAAAACCTATAACTAATAAATTGATATAGTAAATGTGCAAGATTTTGAAAAGTCATCATACAGAAATCAGTACCATTTCTATATACTAACAGTAAACTTTCCAAAAAACTAAATCAAGGAAGTAATCACACTTACAATAACTAAAAAAAGTAATTAATTAAATAAAATACCGAGAGAGCCAAGATGGCAGAATAGGGAGGAAGCATCCTGCTCTAGTCTAGGGGACGATAGTTTTTAAAAAGTGGAGAGAGTGCAGTCTCAGGGAAGAGTCAGGCAGAAAATGACAAAGCAAACTCCACTCAAATTAGAGGGACACTGTGACCTACGTGGAGGGAGTAGGTGTGCATACCTCAGGACCCAGCACTGAGAGCCTCCGCACAGCTTTGGAGGGTGAGGTGAGACCAGACCTCAGCAGCCCAAGCCACTGGCAATAAAGGTACAGGAAGAGCCTAACACAAGCTGGACTCAGAGCCCTGTGAGGAACAGTGCACCTGCCAACCCAGAGGAGAAAAAAAGAGGGCACATTTCTCTCTTCCAACCACTCTGCACCAGTGTCCTGTAACTAGCCAAGAGAGGGCAGATGCCATTTTGGACATACGTAATACGTCCATGCACCCAGCAACCAGCCTGAGTCTGGCTGGGAGAACTGACAGGAGACTGGGAGCTCATGACCGTGGGAGCCTTGTGTGCTGGGACTGTGAAAACACTGTAGCTGGGGGAGGGGGGGGGTGCAGGGTGTGGCAGGGACTATGGGCAGTCACTGTGGGTGGGTCCGCACACTCAGGGCTCCCTGATTCCCTGGTCAGGGTCATTGCTGCAGGATCTCTGCTCACACTGAGGACTACGCAGATCCTTCAGGTGGTTCTTGCGGCAGTGTGGATGAAGATTGTACCAACTGGGTCTAGCACCCAGGCACTGGTCTCCTTTGAGGAGAGGAGGTAAGAATGAGACTACACCAACAAGCAGAACAAACCTCCTCTCCGATTTAAAAAAAAAAAAAAAAAGTGGAGATTTACCTTACCCAACCTGGGTGTCACCTTGGACACTGCCTTCACACTGGAGCACTGAACAGAGCTCATTCTCAGCAGAGAGCTGGACAGGAAGTGGAGCAGCTGGGTCTTGAACCAGCACCCATATGGGATGCCAGCACTTCAGGCCAGGGCATTAACCCACTGCACCACAGCACCAGCCCCTACAAATGCCTAACATTAAACACAGCAATTCAAGAAACAACAATGAGGAAGACAACATGATGCCTCCAAAACAATACAACAATTTAATACTAGAATGTGGACATAAAGATATTGAAGAGATTCCAGAAATTGAATTAAAAAACTGATTATAAGATTATTTATGAGTAATAGAAGCAAATCCACAATCTAATAAAATCTGTACATGACATGAAAGAAAATTTCTCCCGTGATATTGAGATGTTAAAGAGAAATCAAAATGAAATATTGAAAATTAAGAATACAATAGAACAAATAAAAAATGTGGTGGAAGCCAGGCTAATCCTCCACCTTGCGGCGCCAGCACACCAGGTTCTAGTCCCGGTCGGAGCGCCAGATTCTATCCCGGTTGCCCCTCTTCCAGGCCAGCTCTCTGCTATGGCCCGGGAAGGCAGTGGAGGATGGCCCAAGTCTTTGGGCCCTGCACCCGCATGGGAGACCAGGAGAAGCACCTGGCTCCTGGCTTCAGATCAGCGCAGTGTGCCGGCCGCAGCGGCCATTGGAGGGTGAACCAATGGCAAAAAGGAAGACCTTTCTCTCTGTCTCTCTCTCACTCACTATCCACTCTGCCAGTCAAAAAAAAAAAAAAAATGTGGTGGAAAACCTTAACAACAGACTCGGTGAGGCCAAATAAAGAATATCTAATCTGGAAAACAAATCTCTGGAAACTTTACACTCAGGCCAGAAAGAAAGAGAGAGAGAGAGAGAGAGAGAGAGAGAGAGAGAGAGAGAGAGAGAGGAAGGAAGGAAGGAAGGAAGGAAGGAAGGAAGGAGGGAGGGAGGGAGGGAGGGAGGGAGGGAGGGAGGGAGGGAGGGAGGGAAGGAAGGAAGGAAGGAAGGAAGGAAGGAAGGAAGGAAGAAAGAAAGAAAGAAGGAAAGAAAGAAAGAAAGAAAGAAAGAAAGAAAGAAAGAAAGAAAGAAAGGAAGAAAGAAAGAAAGAAAGAAAGAAAGAAAGAAACTATAAACCTAAAAAACAGTGCTGGAGAGCTATAGGATAATATCAAAGTACCCAACATACAGGTCTTACAAGTTTCTGAAGGCATGAAAAGAGACTGGATTAGAAAGTCTTTGTAGGGAAATAATTACAGAAAACTTCCCTAATTTGGAGAAAGAAATGGACAGCCAACTATGGGAAGAACATAAAATTCCCAATAGACATGACCAGAAAAGATCTTCACCATGACACATTGTAGTCAAACTTTGCACAGTAAAACATAAAGAAAATATTCTAAACTGTGTATTTCAGAGAATCTCCAATTAGACTCTTAGTTGACATCTCATCAGAAACCCGAAAGCTAGGAGAGAATGGAGAGATATATTCCAAGTCTTAAGAGAAAGAAACTGTCAACCCAGAATACTGCAACCTGCAAAGTTCTCATTTATGAATAAAGGTGAAATAAAGACCTTCATGACAAACAGAAACTGAAAGACGTTGTCACCACCCATTCAGCCTTACAAAAGATGCTTGAGGATGTGCTGCACACAGAAACACAGAAACATGGTCAACACTACGAAAGAAGGTGAAGGCAGAAAAATCTCCCAGTACAAAGGAAATCCAAAGTAAACAATAGGAACATTTATGGGAAAATGGCAGAGCCAAGTTGTTAGTTATAAATAGTCAACTTGAATGTAAATGGACTCGACTCTCCAGTTAAAAGATACAGACATGCTGAATGGATTAAAAACAAAACCCATATTTGCTATCTACAAGAAACACACAGACAGAAAGTGAAAAGATATAAAAAGATACTCCATGGTAACAGAAACCAAAACAGAGCTGATGTAGCCATCTTAATATCAGACAAAATAGACTTTAACACAAAAACTGTTAAAAGAGATAAAAGAAAGACACTATATAATGATTAAGGGATCAATTCAACAGAAAGATGTAACTATTATAGACATACATGCACCTACTTACAGGGCACCTGCTATTTAAAATAAATGTTATGGGATCTAAAGGGAGACATAGACTCAAATACAATATAATGTGGGATTTCAATATCCCACTTTCTTTTTTTTATTAAACTTTTATTTAATGAATATAAATTTCCAAAGTACAGCTTATGGGTTACAATGGCTTCCCCCCTCCCATAACTTCCCTCCCACCCACAACCCTCCCCTTTCCCACTCCCTCTCCCCTTCCAATCACATCAAGATTCATTTTCAATTCTCTATATACAGAAGATCAGTTTAGTATATATTAGGTAAAGATTTCAACAGTTTGCCCCCATATAGCAACACAAAGTGAAAAAAAATACTGTTGGAGTACTAGTTATAGTATTAAATAACAGTGTACAGCACATTAAAGACAGAGATCCTACATAATATTTTTTAATTAATTAATTTTATATGCCATTTCCAATTTAACACCAGGTTTTTTTTTCATTCCCAATTCTCTTTATATACAGAAGATCGATTCAGTATATAATTAGTAAAGATCTCATCAGTTTGTACCCACGCAGAAACACAAAGTGTAAAAAATACTGTTTCAGTACTAGTTCTAGCATCACTGCACATTAGACAACACATTAAGGACAGATCCCACATGGGATGTAAGTACACAGTGACTCCTGTTGCTGACTTAACAATTTGACACTCCTGTTTATGGCGTCAGTAATCTCCCTAGGCTCTAGTCATGAGTTGCCAGGGCTATGGAAGCCTTTAGAGTTCGCTGACTTTGATCTTATTCCGATAGGGTCATAGTCAAAGTGGAAGTTCTCTCCTCCCTTCAGAGAAAGGTACCCCCTTCTTTGATGGCCCCGTTCTTTCCACTGGGATCTCACTCACAGAGATCTTTCATTTAGGTCTTCTTCTTTTTTTTTCTTTTCCATGGTATCTTGGCTTTCCATGCCTACAATACTCTCATGGGCTCTTCAGCCAGATCCGAATGCCTTAAGGGCTGATTCTGAGGCCAGAGTGTTGTTTAGGACATCTGCCATTCTATGAGTCTGCTGTGTATCCCACTTCCCATGTTGGATCCTTCTCTCCCTTTTTGATTCTATCAGTTAGTATTAGCAGACACTTGTCTTGTTTGTGTGATCCTTTTGACTCTTAGACCTATCAGTGTGATCAATTGTGAACAGAAATTGATCACTTGGACTAGTGAGATGGCATTGGTACATGCCACCTTGATGGGATTGTATTGGAATCCCCTGGCACATTTCTAACTCCATCATTTGGGGCAAGTCTGATTGTGCATGTCCCAAATTGTACATCTCCTCCCTCTCTTTTTCTACTCTTAAATTTAACAGGGATCACTTTTCAGTTAAAATTTAAATACCTAAGAATAATTGTGTGTTAATTGCAGAGTTCAACCACTAGTACTAGAACAACAACAACAACAACAACAAATACTAAAATGGATAAAGTATTACATTGTACATCTAGAGTCAGGACAAGAGCTGATCAGGTCATTGTTTCTTATAGTATCCATTTCACTTCAACAGGTTTCCCCTTTGGTGCTCAGTTGTCACTCAATATCCCACTTTCAACAATGGACAAATCAACCGAACACAAAATCAGCAAGGAAACAGCAGAATTAATCGACACTATGCCCTCAAACGTGGATGCCTTATCTTTAAAGTGGCCACTCCATGGCAGTGCATTTGGCCCCGAGGCATCGGCCCTAAGTCGGGGTGGTTTGACCCTGACGTCATTCAAGATCTTTATCACTTCTGTGAGCGTTTGGGAAGATGGAAGGGATCCCATATGCTCAAGGTTTTCTATCTTTGACCTAAACCTTGTATCTGTAGCTTCTGCTCTCTGGCCCAGGTCCTACTGGACTCCAAGGTTTCCACTAGAAATCAAGGGCCTAAGCTAAAACCTCTGCCTTCCACATTTGCAACCCTAACTTAACTATCTCAGCTCACTGTATCTCCCCCTCCCACCCAGGAATTTGGACTTTATCTTAGAACCAGACCTGGTCCAAAGTCTACTCTCCTGGTGCAAACGCTACTCTCCCTGTCTTATCAATGATCCTCTCCCAAGTTTGGGAATGGCTGTCTCCATGCTTTCACTCTCCAGCCCTGTACTCCAACTCGTCTATTGCCCCTCCCTCTCTTGTTCCAATATTACCATTATAGCAAGGGGTGGTAATCCTATCCTTCTGAGCTCCCAGCCTATAGAAACAAATTAGGTATCCCACCCTTCTGATGGCTCTTTTGTTTTATCATGAGCAAGCCAGGCAGGAAAATCAGGTCTTCTGACCTCCACTTATTGTCCCTCTGGCCTCTGGCCAAGGTCACCTTTGGGAACTCTCTTGAGGAGGCAGTTCCAAGTGGCTGACAGTGACATCATGGGCCTAAGGTGTTCTTAGGAAAACAGCAACTGTAACTAGACATTGAGTTTGAAGGAATTTCTCTCTTGAATCTAGGAAGATCACTACCTTTAAAAAGTTGCTTTGTAACTTGCTGAACTTATTTTGCAATTTATTTTGACAGGTTTCTGGGTACTCAGTACTCAATGAAACAGCAGTGGGTATGTGAGACCCTAAAATAATGTTAACAAGGGTAAAAGAAATTGGGCAGGTTTAAAATGGAGTTGCTTGTGAGCTAACTGCATACTGTTCTGCTTCTGTGCAAAATAGCTGGGCTTGCAAAATGCTTTCATGAGATAATTGAACTTTAGTTGAACTTGTAGCATGTGATAATTATTTTAGGAGCTATGTTAAGTTTTTGGGAACCATAAAAGCAGAAGTTGATCGAAAATGTACCCAACCTATGTCCTGATGACCCCGTATTTGTGCTTGCTCAAGTACTTTGTTCCTTTACCCTGGAAAAATCCTTTACCTTGTGATCTTTTGTTATGCTGTGGAAATATGCTAATGTTGTGGTTTTAAGCCTTACATACTCTGTGCAATTGATGGTCGGGGTCGTTCTCTCTGCACTGCTTTGTAGTGTTACTGAGACGGCCCATCTGCGCAGATGTAATAAACTTTCCTCTGCTTTTGCATCGATTGGAGTGGAATTCGTGCTTCTGGGGGTCTCTCTCTCTCTGTGGGACACCAATTTTAGGGTCCTACAGGTAATTAGTACTTGTTTTAGATTAATGCAAGTTTAATTTTAATTGAATTCAGATAGATATATAATATCAGCATCTTAAGTCATTTAGGTGTAACTGTTAATTTAAATTGAGCAAAGGCAAATGAGATAAATGTGTCTAAATGTAAACTTTGGTACTCTCAGCATGTTATTTTCTATAGAAAAATTATTTAGCAAATATATAATCATAAACTGTCTATTAAAAATAGTTCAACACTGCTTAAAGTAACTCAAGCTAAAATTTGATGTGTTACCTTATTTAAAAATGTCTTAACTTGGAGATATTTAACAGGTTATTTCAAAATGTAAATCAAGGACATTGACAGATGGAAAACATCGTAAGTATAGAAATGTGCGCTTGGTAAGGAAAGTTAGATCTTGGATACAAAAGCTATTAATCTATTTCCCTAAGACAGAATTAGAATCTGATCCTCTGTTAAAGTAATCTGTTATGTTCTCTTGATGTCTCTGTTAAATTCTAATTGTTTGAAAACAGCTGAGTTTTTTTTAAGAGCTATGGGTTATTTAAATATGTGCTTATTTTCAGACATTTGAATAATCGCCTTGTAACAATGATCAAATTTGGCCCATATTATGTCATGATGTTAATGGATCTTATTTCAACCACATACTTCGAGCCTTCTTGGCATCCTTGACAGGCATTCAAAAACTCAAAAGTCAAAGTTTCAAAGAATTTGGACTCTGAAATTTCCAGTAAATTTGGACTTTGGTTTTTCCAGTTTGGGCCCAACTGGAAAAAAATTGAAGACATATATATGTCTCTCATCTTGTAGAGACACCAACTAATCAGGCTATTTGGACTATATTAGAAGTACTGTCAAGACGTGAAGTGGTGCTAAATTTTAAGTTTCTATAATATAAAATGGTATTGATACAAATGTCTGAGAATTAAAAAGTCTAATGATCTTGTGTTACTAGACATGATGGTTATCTTAATGAGAAAGGCCCAGAGGCCTAAAGGGTTAAATGCTTTGTAAAATCCTATTTTCAAAAATACTGTGTGAAGCAAGCAAGTGCCTCTTGTTAATGAGTTTATAATTTTAAACATGGCTACTTGAAGCCTTGTCATCCACAGTTCTATATATCAGATTTGCTGCTCATAAAACTAAAACATTGTTGGTTCTGTGTTTAGCTGTCCTCCTATAGGTTCCGATGGACTTTTCCCAGCCACTTCTATTGTATTCAGTGCTTTGGGATGGCTCAGTAAACAGATGAAGCCAATAATGTATTACAGTTACTAATTGAGAGAAAATATGGTTAAATGAGGTTACTAAGAGCTGAAAGTAATTTGAATCAATTGGTAAATTACAAAAAGGAGTTATATTTTTAAAAAGCTATTATTGAAACTGTTACATTGCTCTATTATATTATGCTATATGTGTATACATGTTGTATGTCTATGTATGTTGTATGGGAAAATTTACTAAGAGTTTTCTTTTAATTGGCTTATAGATAAAAGATTGCTAATAAATTTAAACTGCTAAAGTTAATCAAAGGTACATTTTGATTCATGTGACCTGAATCTCTGTATAAGATGTTTTAAAATATGTTGGTAGAAAGAAACAAAAAATCATTTTATATGTTTGTGCTTAAGTTTTCTGGTTAAACAAGCTACATCATGTTACATACTTAAGAGATGTTTCCAAATACATGTATCCTTAAAGTTCATAGAAGGCTTTGGACCTTCTAGTAAATGTTTTTCTAAGTTGTTATCTAATGGTTGAAACTGCTTGCTAAGTTTTGATTTGATATTGCTATTGTCAGTAAGAGATCTGGGACTTCCTCCCTCATTTCTCTATTCTAAGCCTGACTTTTTTCCTCATTTCTCTATTCTCTTCAAGGTAGGAAACTAATTCTAATCTGATGGACTCTCCAAGATGCAAAATTTGACTTCTAGATCTTATAAAAGGTATGAATAACATTTTTCTGTAATAGCATAGCCAAAATAAGAGTTTAAATTATAATTTCACAGCTAGATCTACTTCACCATGAGCACAGTAAACAGGCAAAACCTCTCTTTCAGACCAAAGGGAGAGAAAATTTTAAAGTGAGAACATAGTTTTCTTCATGGGCATTTGTCTACCTCAGGAAAACCACTACAGAATATGCCTGTGACTGTAGACTTCCAGTTTAGGCCACTGAAGATTAGAGATGGGACTTGAGCACCCCCTTGACTTGCATCGTCTGGTCTGCTTTAACAAAAGCCAGGAGGAAAAGAAAGCTAAGCATCAGAAGCAATGTAAAGATAGGTGGCAGACTCATTAAAGGCTGCTCTGTACAGTGATCTGCCATCAAGGAGCCCCAACAGGCCAGGCCACTGCACTGGTTTTCTACATGGAAATCCAGGGCTTCAGCAGAAGTCAGCTTATGAAGAGCCCTGGCAGCTCTGCCGGCCAAGAGTTGCATCACTGGAAATGGAACTGCCCTGGAGTCCAAGGACTTTAGGTCAGAGCCACAGATCTTGCTGGCTCCAAGCTGGAAAGCTCTTCACTCAGCCCAGCATCCGAGGTGACCACTGCTGCTGAGGGGATGGCAAAGGAGGGTCAGTAACATTGCAGGCAGAACTGTAAATTTCCTGTTAGAGATGCCAACTCTCCTCCCAGGCCAGCTAGGTAATGGAAGTCAACAGGGTGTCTTCCCCAAGAGGTTCACACCTCCCTTAGGATGTACCCCACCCACCAGATTAATATCAAGCCCCTTCTGTCAATTTCTATTTGCCTCTCAACCAGAAAACTTAGTAGAGGTTTAGACAGCAGCTTTCTTAGGTTCTCCAATAATTACTCTGCCCTTTGTATCTAGCCAACTTGGGCCTCATTGCTTTATAATCATAGCCTCTACTCTAACATCAATGACTCTACTCCCAACCTGTGTATATTGATGGTCCTCTTCCTCATTTGATATTGTGTGATTTCAGAATTTCTCTACAGACAAACACCTCTACCTACAAAAGTTTAGTGGCCTTTCTCCCAGTCTTAGTAGGGATAAGCTTTAAACCACGTCCATCAATCTTCACAAGGGTCCAGAGACCCCCCCTCATTTCCTCTCCCTATGAAATCCTCTTATTACCTGATTAATACCACTCTTAGGATCATTGGTTGTTATTCTCACCCTGCTTTTATACTACAGTGTCTGTTTAAGTGTTTACAGGAGGTGATAATGGAACAAACCAGAGCCTTCAGCAACCAGGCAGTCAACCAAACGCTGCTACAGGGATGTACTTGGCTCCCCACCCAGAAAACAATGGCTTGAGACATCGCCCCATAACAGCGAAGAGTACCTTGTCACCCCATGTCAGCAGGAAGTAACTAAAAATAGATCATCATCCCTCTACCCCTCCTGGACTTTGGGGGCTAATATTATCCCATACAACTCCTGCTTTATAAAAACATAGACACAAAAATTCTCAACAAAATACTAGCTAATCTAATACAACACATCAGAAAGATCATTCACTTGGAACAAGTGGGATTTATCCCTGGTATATACAGGGATGGTTCAACATTTGCAAATCAATCAATGTGATGCATCACATTAACAAATTGAAGAACCAAAACCATATGATTATCTCAGTAGATGCAGAAAAAACACTTGATAAAATACAACACCCTTCCATGATAAAAGTCTAAGCAAATCAAGTATAGAAGGAACATTCCGGCCAGTGCCGTGGCTCAACAGGCTAATCCTCCACCTTGCGGCGCCGGCACACCGGGTTCTAGTCCTGGTCGGGGCACCGATCCTGTCCCTGTTGCCCCTCTTCCAGGCCAGCTCTCTGCTGTGGCCAGGGAGTGCAGTGGAGGATGGCCCAAGTTCTTGGGCCCTGCACCCCATGGGAAACCAGGATAAGCACCTGGCTCCTGCCATCAGAACAGCGCGGTGCGCCAGCCGCAGTGCGTCTACCGCGGCGGCCATTGGAGGGTGAACCAAGGCAAAAAGGAAGACCTTTCTCTCTGTCTCCCTCTACTGTCCACTCTGCCTGTCAAAAATAAAATAAATAAAAATTAAAATTAAAAAAAAAAAAAGAAGGAACATTCCTCAACACAATCAAGGCAATTTATGATAAACCCACAATCAGTGTTCTATTGAATGGGGGAAAGTTGGAAGCAACCCCACTGAGATTCAGAACCAGACAAGGATGCCCACTCTCACCACTGCTATTCAAAATAGAGTCCTGGAAGTTTTAGCCATAGCCATTAGGCAAGAAAAAGAAATCAAAGGGGTACAAATTGGGAAGGATGAAGTCAAACTATCTCTATTTGCAGAAGACATGATTCTACATATAGGGGATCCAAAAGATTCAACTAAGAGTTTGGTAAAGTGGCAGGATATAAAACTAACATGCAAAAATCAATAATCTTTGTATACACAGACAATGCCATGGTTGAGAAAGAACTTCTAAGATCAATCCCATTCACAATACCTACCAAAAAATCAAATACCTTGGAATAAATTTGACCAAGAATATCAAAGATATCTACAAAGAGAATTACAAAACATTAAAGAAAGAAATAGGAGAAGATACAAAAACATGGAAAATTTTTTCATGTTCTTGAATAGGAAGAATAAATATCATCAAAATGTCCATACTTTCAAAAGCAATTTAAATATTCATTGCAATACCAATCAAAATACCAAGGACATTCTTCTCATATAGAAAAAATGATGCTAAAATTCAGATGGAAACACAGGAAACCCAGAATGGCTAAGGCAGTTTTATACAACAAAAACAAAGCCGGAGGCATCACAACACCAGATTTCAAGACCTATTACAGTGCAGTTATAATCAAAACAGCCTGGTATTGCATATAAACAGTTGGATAGACCAATGGAACATAATAGAAATGCCTGGCCAGTGCCGCAGCTCAACAGGCTAATCCTCCGCCTGCGGCCCAGGCACCCCGGGTTCTAGTCCCAGTTGGGGCGCCAAATTCTGTCCCAGTTGCTCCTCTTCCAGTGCAGCTCTCTGCTGTGGCCCAGGAAGGCAGTGGAGGATGGCCCACGTGCTTGGGCCCTGCATCCGCATGGCAGACCAGGCGGAAGCACCTGGCTCCTGGCTTCGGACTGGCACAGTGCACCCGTCGTAGCAGCCATTTGGAGGGGGGGGTGTGAACCAACAGAAGGAAGACCTTTCTCTCTGTCTCTCTCTCTCACTGTCTATAACTCTTTCTGTGTCTCTCTGCAAAAAAAAAAAAAATAGAAATGCCTGAAATCAATCCAAGCATCTATAACCAACTTGTCTTTGAAAAAAGAGTTAAAATCAATCCCTGGATCAAGGACAGTCTCTTCAACAAATGATGCTGGGAAAACTGGATCTCTACATATAGAAGTATGAAGCAAGACCCACCTTACACCTTACACAAAAGTCCATTAAAATGCATTAAATACCTAGATCTACAACCTGATACCATCAAATTATTAGAGAATATTGGCCAGTGCTGCGGCGAAGTGGGTAAAGCCTCCAACTGCAGTGCTGGCATCCCATATGGGCACCAGTTTGAGTCCTGGCTGCTCCCTTGTGATCCAGCTCTCTGCTATGTCCTGGGAAAGCAGTGGAAGATGGCCCAAGTCCTGGGGTCCCTGAACCCACATGGGAAACCCGGAAGAAGCTCCTGGCTCCTGGCTTCAGCCTGGCCCACCCCTGGCTGTTGTGGACAATTGGGAAGTAAACCAACAGATGGAAGACCCTCTCTCTCTCTCTCTCTCTCTCTCTCTCTCTCTCTCTCTCTCTCTCCTCTCTGTGTAACTCTGACTTTCAAATAAATAAATAAATAAAATTTTTAAAAAAGAAAGAACATATGGGAAACTCTGCAAGACATTGACATAAGAAAAGAATTATTGGAAAAGACCCAGAAGCACAGGCAATCAAAGCAAACATTGACAAATCGGATCACATCAAATTGAGAAGCTTCTGTACTGCAAAAGAAACAGTCAGCAAAGTGAAGGGACAACGAACAGAATGGGAGAAACTATTTGCAAACCATGCAACTGATAAAGCATTTATACCCAGAATATAGAGAGCGATCAAGAAACTCAACAAGAAAACAATCCAGTTAAGAAATGGGCAAAGGACTTACACAGGCATTTTTCAAAAGAAGAAATCCAAATGGCCAACAGACACGTGAAAAAGTGCTCAGGATCACTAGCCATCAAGGAAATGCAAATCAAAACCACAATGAGGTTTCACCTCACCCCCATTAAAATGGCTCTCATACAGAAATCAACAAACAACAAATGCTGGCAAGGATGTGGGGGAAAAGGTACCCTGATCAACTGTTGGTGGGAATGTAAACTGGTAAAGCCACTGTGGAAGACAGTATGGAGATACCTCAGAAATCTGAATATAGACCTACCATATGACCCAGGCATCCCACTCCTGGGAATTTACCCAAGAGATATGAAATCAGTATATGAAAGAGTGATCTGTGCCCCCATGTTTATTGTAGCTCAATTCACAACAGCTAAGATATGTAATCAACCCAAATGCCCATCAACTGAAGACCATGGAATACTACACAGTGGTTAAAAACAAACAAACAGGGGCTGGTGCCGTAGCACATTTGGTTGATCCTCCACCTGCAGCACATGCATCCTATATGGGCACTGGTTCTAGTCCCAGTTGCTCCTCTTCCAGTCCAGCTCTCTGCTGTGGCCCAGGAGGGCAGTAGAGGATGGCCCAAGTGCTTGGGCCCCTGTACCCATGTGGGAGACCAAGAAGAAGAACCTGGCTCCTGGCTTCAGATCGGTGCAGCTCCAGTCATTGTGGTCCTTTGTGGGGTGAACCAATGGAAGGAAGACCTTTCTCTCTGTCTCTTTCTCTCACTGTAACTCTACCTGTCAAATAAATAAATAAAATATTTTTTAAAAATCCAGTCATTTGCAACAAAGTGGATGAAACTGGGAAACATAATTCTTGGTGAAATAAGCCAGTCTCAAAGGGACAAATACCATATGTTCTCCCTGACTTGTGATAACTAATAGAGTACCTAAAAGACAAACAGTAAAGTTAAACTGACACTTTGAGAGCCAGGATTTTGAACAGCTCTTGTCTCGACTATTGAGGGACAGGTTGTTTTGTGTTTTTCATACTATTTGTTGAACTCTTTACTTAACAGAGTTAATCATATGTGTACAAAGTTAATTGAAAATAGATCTTAGTGAAAAAATTGAATGGGAATAGGACAGGGAGTAGGAAGAGGGGTGGGCGTGTGGGTGGGGAGGTGGGCATGCTGGGTAGAATGACTGTTCCTAAAGTTGTAATTAAGAAATGTATAAACAGGGCTGGCGCTGTAGCACAGTGGGTTAATGCCCTGGCCTGAAGCGCCGCCATCCCATATGGGCGCTGGTTCTATTCCTGGCTGCTCCACTTCCAATCCAGCTCTCTGCTGTGGCCTGGGAAAGCAGTAGAAGATGGCCCAAGTCCTTGGGCCCCTGCACCCATGTGGAGACCTGGAAGAAGCTCCTGGCTCCTGGCTTCAGATAGGTGCAGTTCCGGCTATTGCGGCCAATTGGGGAGTGAACCATCGGGTGGGAGACCTCTCTCTCTCTCTCTCTGTCTCTCTCTCTCTCTTCCTCTCCTCTCTCTGTGTAACTCTGACTTTCAAATAAATAAATAAATCTTTTAAAATAAAAAAAGAAATGTATAAACTTTGTATTCCTTAAATAAAAGGTTTCTGGAATAAATAAATAAATAAAACCTAACAATACATTTACCCAGGTGAAAAGCAGGTAGAAGGTTTGTGCTCTTTGGGGCCGGTGCTGTGGTATAGCAGGTAAAGCCACTGCCTGCAGTACCAGCATCCCATATAGGCACCAGTTCAAGTCCCAGCTGCTCAACTTCCAATCCAGCTCCCCATTTGTGATCCAGCTCCCTGTTAATGTGCCTGAGAAAAGCAGAGGAAGATGGCCCAAGTACTTGGGTGTCTGTACCCATGTGGGAGACCCAGATGGAGTTCCAGGCTCCTGGCTTCAGACTGGTCCAGCCCCATCACTGTGGCCATTTGGGGAGTGAACCAACTGATTGCTCTTTCTCTCCTTCTCTTTCTTGTAACTCTGCCTTTCAAATAAATAAATAAATCTTTTAAAAATTTTTCACAAAGTCCAAGAAAAGGCCCTATGCAAAGAATCTGATGGGGAGTTCTGTTTTCTTCCATAATGAAGAACTCTGTGTGGATATCACCTGGCACTTTGGTGAAGAGGTAGCGACAGATGACAGCAGCAACATACTTTTCTCCAGTTTTGAACTGGATCCATGATTATTTTTAAAATTGTAAACTCACCCAAAATTGAACACACAGATATTCTAAATCTGGTTGGAGATTTCCTTTATGCTTCTTCTATTGCTATGTCATTGAGATCACACTGCACAATGCTTTGTAACTGATTTTTTTCTCTTAATATAATAATCATTTCCCAGTTACCCAGCCCAAAATGTCTTCAATATCAAGAGAAACTGGGAGCTCCCAGAGCTCTACTAGAATATCTGAAACAAACATTGTCAGTTCTAGCTCTCCTTTAAATTCATTTTTCCCTAGACTCAGTATTTAGGAAGAAGATATTCAAATCAATTTCAGAACCTCAGTGACCCCAGAATTTTGCCTGAACTAAAGAATCAGACAGTGGTCATTACAGCTCTCTGCACTTCAAGGCCAAGAGCAGAGAAAGGAAGGGCTCCATTTGTTATAAACTATATTGCAGCCCAGTATGGACAACAAGTATTTGTACAGCTTAAGCTTGAAATGGCTAAATTACCTAAAGCTCGATTCATTGTGGCCACTCCCCAGCTCCCCTCTTTGGCTATCCAGTAGCCTCTGAGAGAAAACCTGCAGGCCTAAGGGGCTGAACAAAATGACCCCTGCACACTGCTGTAGACGGTATCACAGCACATCTGTCCCTCTGCCAGCATCCAGGACACAGTCCCTGTGAGCGTCCTGCACGGCCACGGCAGTCAAATCCAGGTAAGAATCCTTACTTAAGGCGACTGCTGGGGAGGGGGTAGCAGTCAGCCCTTCTGTATTCAGATCCCAGCCCTGCCACTCATGGTGTGTGTTACCTAGGACGAGCCATGCCACTGTCCTCTGTGCCTTTGCCACACCATCTATAAAATGGACAGACTCAGATCTACTTGGAGAGAGGCTGTGGAGACTGAGCTGTTCGTGTAAAGAGTTTGGAGCAGGCGCCTGCATGTTGGAAACCCACCAAAAAGAACTACAATGAATCCACAGCAAGGAATCAGAACACCAAGTTCTGTTCACTTGTCCAGAACAAGGCTACAGGACTTTCCCAGCCTGTGTTTCTTCATACGCTTTCAGGGATCTCGTGGAAATTCTCTTTTTTTCACTAAGATGTTAGGGATCTAAGAACAATTCTCCTCTTTTTGTGCACGAAGATGCTAGAAGAAAATCAACTTTTAAAATACTCTCAACTGCCAAAGTAGTTTTTCCATTCTGTTTAACTACAAACTATTACTTTAAACTACAAAGTGTTCAATTTTTAAATAACTTATTTATTATTAAATAATACATATTTATTACAGGGAATCCCCAGGGTGTATGAAGTAATGTGGTCACACCACCTCCCGGAGATAACTTTAAAAATGCTGGCATACCTTGTTTCAGGTTCTCCACACATGCATTTTTGTTTTCCGTGGGGCTATGCTTTAGGAAGTGCCACATGGCAGAAAAGGCCATTCAGAATGAGCAATTTAATAAAGACTACCAAAACTTAGTCTGGTGCTTCTCTGTCTGTCAGTGGGCTCTGCAGGGTACAGCGGGATGTCAAGGCGATGGATGAAGACCACCTCAGCACTCACACGGCCCAGCTAGGCTGCTGTCTTTACAAGTGACAACCCATGTGTCTTTGCTGTAACACTTTTTTTTCCTACAATAATCTAAAGCCAAATTCACCTTTTTTTATGATGCCCTTTCTAAACGTCTGTGAGGCCTGATCTGCCCATGACACAGCCCTTTGCTATCCTGGACACGGAGTCCCCTCCACCCCTACAACCCCACCCCACTCCAGCACCCACTTTTAAGAAGGCATAAATGGCAGCTGGAGTTGTGGCAAGGCAGATTAAGTCACCTCCTGTACATATGGGTGCCATTTCAAGTCCTGGCTGCTCCATTTCCCATCCAGCTCCCTGCTAATACACCTGGGAAAGCAGTGCCCCTACCCTGACCATTATGGCCATTTGGGGAGTAAACATGTAAATAGAAGATTTCTCTCTCTCTCTCTCTCTCTTTCACCTCTCCCCCTGCATCTCCCTCTAACTCTTCCTTTCAAATAAATAAAAATAAATATTTTAAAAATAACTGTCATCCCTTAAAATGGCATGAGTTACTAAGCAGATGTAAAAGTTAGATATACAACAAGCTTATCATAAGGTTAAATACATTCAATTTTCTTTTTATTCTGAGATAATACTGAAAGTTGGTATTAAAATGTTCTATCTCCATAAAATGAAAGTATGTTGGTAATATTTTTTTTAAAAATCCCTACTTCGGGCCAGTATTGTGGCACAGCAGGTTAAGCTGCCATTTGTAACACTGGCATCTCATATGTGAGTGCTTGGTTTGAGTCCTGGCTACTCTGCATCTTGTTGATGAGCACCTTGGGAGGCAGCAGGTGACAACTGAAGTACATTGTGTTCCTGCCGCCCAAGTGGGAGACCAGGATTGAGTCCTCAGTTCCTGGCTTTGTCCTGGACCAACTCCAATTGTCACAGGCATTTGGAAAGTGAAGAAACAATTGGAAGGTCTCCCTCTGCTTTCCTCATTTTTCCCTCCCCTCCCCCTCTGCCTTTCAAATACATTTTTAAAAGAATACATGTGAGGGGCTGGCTCTGTGGCATAGCAGGTAAAGCCTCCACCTGCAGTGCCACCATCCCATCTGGGCACGGGTTCAAGTCCTGGCTGCTCCACTTCTGATCCAGCTCTCTGCTATGGCCTGGGAGTAGAAGATGGCCCCGGTCCTTGGGTCTCTGCACCATGTGGGAGACCATAAGAAGTTCCTGGCTCCTGGCTTCAGATCGGCACAGCTACAGCTGTTGCGGCCATCTGGGGAGTGAACCAGCGGATGGAAGACCTCTCTCTCCTTCTCTCTCTGTGTGTGACTCTTTCAAATAAAAATCTTAAAAAAAAAAAAAGAAAAAAGAAAAAAAAAAAACCCTTTTGCTGAGTGAAAGAAGCCTGTTGCAAAAGGTTACGTGCTGAATAATGCCTTTTCCAAGGACAAAGCCATCGTGACAGAGCAGTGGTTTCCTGGTACTAGGGTGAGGGTGGGAGGATTTCAGAGCTGATAAAACCAATCCGCTCTGGGCTCTGATGGTAGTTATGCAATGTACACCTCTGCTAAAATCCATAGAGCTGCACCGCAAAGCGTTCACGACAGCATCTACAAAGTGCTTGTAGCAGGCACTGCAGAGTCCCGTCCTCACCCACTGACGCAGGCGTCTATTCAGGTTTGTGTCTGGCGCCCATGAAGAATGAGAAAGCTGACGAGGAAGAGCAAAGCTTTAGTGAAACAAAGGGAGAAGCTCCCTCAGCACAGTGAGAGGGCCTCCACCTGAGCGGAAGTCCTGGAAGGAGGAGCAGCTGGGATTCCACAGCCTTCAGCGACACGGAAGACTTCAGAGTTCTTTCTAGGTGTTCTCCCCTCTCTGTTGTGACCTTATCCTGCTTTGTTTCTCATCCCTCCCCCTCATTAGGCTCCAGTCCCAGGTCCTTATCTCTGGTTCTCTTGTTAATTTATAGTTCCCCTGTCTTGTCTTTGAAGACCTGGTTTTTTTGTTTTGTTTTTGTTTTTTTGCACATAGGCCCTTTGTTCCCGGCTAACTCAAAAAGTTAAAACTGTCTCCTGAATCTATCACCATGAAATTAATTTTTTTAAAGATTTTTATTTATTTGAAAGTCAGAGTTACACAGAGAGAGGAATGGAAGAGAGAGAGGTCTTCCATCTGCTGGTTCACTTCCCAGTTGGCTGCAATGGCCGGAGCTGAGCTGATCTGGATCCGAAGCCAGGAGCCAGGAGCTTCCTCTGGGTCTCCCACACAGGTGCGGGGGCCCAGGAACTTGGGCCATCTTCTACTGCTTTCCCAGGCCATAGCAGAGAGCTGGATCAAAAGTGGAACAGCCAGGTCTCGAACTAGCACCCATATGGGATGCCAACACTCCAGCCAGGGCGTTAATCCGCTGTACCACAGCGCCAGCCCCACCATGAGACTTAGACAAATAACCTTTGATAATCTACTTAGTTCTTCATGAATAGTAATAAAAAAAAAAAAGACTGCAATCTTGCACTCTGCATACATAGTGTATCCTAAAATGCATCTTGAGAACATTGGGGAAAGTGCAGAACACACCAGTTTGCTTATCCAAGGATGAAAGCAAAGACTATTACTGAGCTAACTGAATAGTTTTGCAGAGCGGAATTCCTGACATTGTAAATTGTTCAGCCCTGGAACCAAGCCCCATTCCTAATGGCTTTGATGTAGACTTTATCAGGCCCCAGATCTCTCCCTCAGCTAGCAGTTCCTCTGTCTTTACTGTGATGACTGCAAGCCAACTCCTTATAAAGGCTAACCCGCTGAATTAACGGAATGGCACAAGGGTGGGACTCCAGATCACAGGCCTAGGGTTCCATTGTCACTCCCATAATAGCATCCTGAGCCAAGTTTTAATGGAAATATTTTTCAGGAGCTTCAAGGCCTGATCAAACAAAATAACCAATCCATCTATAGACCCCCAAAGGCCTGGGGCCCACCCTGCCATCATGGCATCTTCAGAAGACCACACTGGCCTCCTGGCACAGACCAAAGGGAAGACATGAGTCCTGTAGACCAGTAAGAGTCACACACAAGCTGATCTGTAAGATTCATTGTCCCCAGACCTGTGCTGTGGCATAGCCAGTAAAGCCACAGCCTGTGACACCTGTATCCCATATGGGTACCTGTTCCAATCCAGCTCCCGGCTAATGCACCTGGGAAAGCAGTGGAGGATGGCCCAAGTACTTGGGCCCCTGCATCCACATGGGAAACCCAGAAGAAGCTCCTGGCTCCTGGCTTCAGACCAGCCCAGCTCTGACTGTTATGGCCACTTGGGGAGCGAACCAGTGGATGGAAGACCTCTCTCCCTCTATCTCTGTTAACTCTGCCTTTCCAAGAAATAGATAAATCTTAAAAAAAAAAAATTCACTTAGTCCCTTGGGGAGTCTGGTAGTTGAGCAGCAGCCGCCCGACTCCTTGGTCTACACAGTACCAAGAAGCCCCTGCTTTCTCCCACAGCCCTGGTGTTAGCAACTGGCTTGCTGCATGCTGGATGAGTAGATCCAGTTTGGAGGTTCTATTGCGATTCCTCCAACTGAAATCGGACATGACCCCTAAAATTTATACCAAAATGTGGCCCCTTAAGTTCCCCCAGAAGTGCTATCTGGGGTGCCACATGTGCTACCGGAACTTGGGGTGCCATATGATATCACCATGAGCTTATTTATAAATCCCCAATATTAATAAGCCGGAGAGGGTTTTTGTCTCATATTTAGAGAAGAACTCTAAATACCGGCACAGATAAATGAGGCAGCATGGTACGTTTTAGGCTTTTATTTAGTGTGAGAGGTATCTAGGAAAGTGAGGGTTTAGTTCAGGTTGGGGAGAGAGAAAAGTCTGGAAAGTAGGGTAGCATCCATACCACTCAGAGAGCAGGCCAAAAGCCACGTGCAGCAAGCACCATGAGCTGCTATCCACCGCTTATCACCAGCAGCAAAGCAGAGACAGAGTGCTTTATTTAAGAGAGGGAGGTGAATAGGGGTTCATACCGAGCACCAGGAACCAGCCACATGGAGGAGCAGCATCTAGGCCGTGAAGCGTGGCCTTTGGGCCACATGCCCTGGTGGCGCTGAGCTACAGCAAGAGGCCAGGGAAAGAGCGGGGCCAGGCCACACCGTTCCCTGGCTTTTAACCCACTTCCAAAGGGGAGTGGTTAATTAACCTGATTGGCTGGTGGGCACCCAGGTGTGGCCAGGTAGGGAGATGAGGTCACACAGGGGCGTGGTGAATGCGTGGTCTCCCAGCTGACAAATCTAATCAATTTTAGCCTGTAGGCCTGCCTACTTCATTCCCCCCTCAGAGACTCCAGACCTTAATCTTAAGGGGATGTTGATGGGCATCGAGTCACCATCTTCTGTAGCTGCTTCCTGCTTATTAGGGACGCAGACCCTGCCTGTTCTCATTCCGGAAGTCTCTGCCTAGCTCATCTAATGAGTTCACTGTTGGACCTCTCAGTAGTAGAGATGCCCACTTGCTCGAGAGGACGCCCAAAAATCCAGACTCCAAACCAGTTGATGCAAAAAGCATGAGGTATTTATTGTACGTTTGCGCAAACGGGCCCCACCTCAGGCAGTGAGGAGCCCTGAGCGGCAGTTTCACACAGGTTATATAGGCAACGAATTAGCATATTCCTAACGCATGCATAGGATTGGTCAGTTCAGAGGGACCGTTAGCATATGGGAGAATGCTGGCGAAGAATGCTGGTGGAGAGTGCTGGTATAAAATGCAGAGGTGGCACGGGATTGGTTGGTTCGGAGGGACAATTAGCATACCGGAGAATGCTGAGGGAGAGTGCTAAGCGAGAGTGCTGAGGTGTTACAGGATTGGCCGGTCGCAGTGACATCATAAGTGTGCGCCTAGAGACCCTCCGAAGGGAGGGGCAGCTCTGCTCTGGGCGCGCCCAGAGGTTTCCCGGAGGGGAGGGGCAGTTCTGCTCTGGGCGTGCCTAGAGGTTCTCTGAAGGGGATTGACTTTTCCTTCCCAGAGAACGTCCTGCCCGCTAGACTCTGGGGAACATCTAACCTCTTAAGAAGCCCCTGATATTTGCCCAGGCCTAGTTTCTTGTCCCTCTCCCCCATAAGGGTCCTTTATTCACTTCGCGAGCTGGAGCTCTTTCAGTCGCCGCCATCCTCTGTGTCTCCTGCATGATCATCATTATTCTCAAAAGCTGCTGGGTTAGGAATAAGCCGATGTATCTGTTGGATCTGCCTGATGACTGAGGCCTCCAAGAAGTATGGAGGTGGTAAGAAATTCCTAGAGCAGTGGCTACCTGCTGGATTATTTTAGATATAAATGAAGGTCCACTGTCACTCTGGAGTGACTGTGGGAGTCCAAAGCGTGGCACGATGTCTTTCAACAAGGCTTTCGACACCTCGTGTGCCTCTTCTGTCCGGGTCAGAAAGGCCTCTATCCATCCTGTAAAGGTATCAATAAAGACTAGAAGGTACCTATAATTGCTTGTTGGGGGCTTGTTGGTAAAATCAACCTGCCAATCTTCACTTGGGTATATTCCCCTCCTCTGCACAGGGGTCAACAGGGGAGGTGGCCCTACATGGCCAGAGTTATTCTGTAAATATAGTGGCCAAGAGCGAGTCATTTCCTTTATGACCGTATTTAGTCCCTTTCCTCCAAGAGCTCAGGAGACCAGTTGTACTAACGCATCTCTTCCCAAGTGGGTAGAGTTGTGTATCTCCTTAATAATTTTCCATTGAGTGGCCAATGGTAGCATAATTCTATGATTTAGCATCCACCAGCCATTTGCGCTTTTAGTATAGCCTCGCTGTTGGGCCCATTCATTCTCAGGTTCCGTATAGTGAGGTTCCTTAGCCACTTCCACAGATTGAGGTATAAGGGCCATTTCCAAACTCTCCTGTGTAGCTGTTCTTTTTGCTGCTCTATCTGCTAACGCATTTCCCTGGTTAACATAATTATCTCCCTTCTCATGTCCCTTGCAGTGGATGATGGCCACTTCTAAAGGCTCCAGTACTGCCTGAAGTAGAGCCAGTATCTCTTTTCCATATTTAACAGGGGAATTCTTTGCAGTCAGTAAGCCCCTCTCTTTCCGGATTGCTGTGTGTGCATGTAACACAAGGAAGGCATATCTGGAATATGTATATACATTAACTCGCTGGCCTTTCCCCAGTTGTAAAGCCCTAGTCAATGCAATGAGCTCCGCCTTTTGGGCTGAAGTATTGTGTGGTAGTGCTTGGGCTTCTATCGTCTCAGTAAGATCCACTATGACATAGCCGGCCTTTCTAACTCCTTCCATCATATAGCTGCTGCCATCAGTACACCATTCAGCATCTGGATTTTCCAGGGGCTCAGCTCATAGGTCAGACCTACTAGAGTGCACCTGCCTACTTCATTCCCCCCTCAGAGACTCCACCCCTTAATCCTAAGGGGAGTTGATGGCCATCAAATCATCTCTCCTATAACTGCTTCCTGTGCATGAGTGGTGTACTGCAGGCCTTGCCTATCCAGGGTCTGGAAGGCTCTGTCTATCCTGCCTAACAAATTTGCTTTGTGGGTTGGAGCAGTCTCGGTCACTGCCAAGGTCTGTGTCCCCTGCATGGTCAGTTACTCCCAGAAGTTGAGTTCTAAGGTTTCTGATCGGCTTATAGGAACAATCAGGAATGTCTTTCACATTCACCTGTGAAGACTTAAGAGGTAGAAGTTTAATCCTAATTTCACGGAAGTAGTCGTATTCAATAGCACCTGGTAAGGCCCCTTTTATTTAAGCTGAAGCTGATCGGAAGAGGCTCTTCTTATGAATGGCTTGCTCAGGAACTTCTAATGTTGGAGTTTTTGTTAAAACTCCTTGATTCCATGGAACACCTTTGCAGCTCCCCTGTCCAGCACGGTGTCTGTTTCAGAGGCTTTTAAGCAAACACAAGGCTTAGAATCCAGACCTGGAATCCGTAACTCTTGTAGCGACCCTCTTCAGTACAGAGTCTGCGTCAGGGCCTCTTTAAAGCTGTACACAAAAGTTCAGAATCCAAATCCTGGAATCCAAATTCCATAGAACCCGGTCATCAGTAATTCCCAAAACCGGAGCTTTTATTTAGAATCTCCTTGGTTCTCTGGAACAACTTTGGCAGCTGCCCTTTTCAGCACGGAGACTGCATCAGGGCGTCTCTAAAGCTGTACACAAAAGCTTGGAATCCAAAGTCCATAGAACTTTGCCATTCTCAGAAATCTCCTCGGCTGCCTTTAACTATCTGACCCTATGTTAAAACATACGAGATAGGAATTTCACAGAGACATGTATGCAAGACTTCCCATTTGAGGCACTTACTAAACCTTAAATAAATACCTAGAAACACAGGCAATGGAGTCTGACATAACTAGAACTTATGATGCATAATATCATACAATAGAACAAAGCAAATCTTTGGGATTAAGTTTTGCCACTAAAGTTAATACTGTAGCTCTTTTGAGAACAGAGGTCCTACACGGGAAGTTAGTACACAGTGACTCCTGTTGTTAATTTAACAATTAACACTTTTACATGTGATGTCAATGATTAACCGAAGCTCTTGACTTGAGCTGCCTAGGCCATGGAAGCCTTCTGAGTTCCGCAAACTCCATCAGTATTCAGACAAGGCCATAAGCAAAGTAGAAGTTTTCTCCTCCCGCCGGAGAAAAGTCCATCCTTTGACGGCCACTCTTTTCCACTGGAGTCTCACCCTGGGAGGTTCTCCAGGTAGGGACACTTTCCACGAGTGTCCTGGCTTTCCACGCCTGAAATGCTCTTCTGGGCTTTCCAGCCAGACCAGAATGCTTTCAGGGCTGATCTTGAAGTCACTGAGTGCTCTTAAAGCCATTGCCACTCTGAGTCTGCTGTACAGACTGCTTCCCATGTCGGAGCATTTACTCCTCTTTAACTTTATTATTAGTAGTAGTAACACTTAATGCTATTGACATGATCACTCTAACACTTAATCCCGCCTATATGGTTGCTTTATAACCTAAGATGTTACCATTACTGCCTAGCCCAAGGTGAGAAGAGCTTTAAAAGAGAATTTCCAACGAGTTTCAGCTCCCGGCAACCAGTGGAGACTGGGTCCTTTCTGGAGTTGTAGGAGGGAGATATGGGGCAGGGTGGGGCAGGGAGGATACACTTTGACAATGAAGACACTGATCCCCAAAAATGGAGAGCCCTGAATGTTCCTGGAATGCAAGAGCAATGGTCAGAAAGGGAGGCTTCACCTTTCAGCTCCCCACAGGTGTCCATCTCATCAGAACGTTGACTGGCCTTTAAATATTTGTGTATTTATTTCAAAGAGTAAGAGACAGAGAGGGGGAGAAACAGAGAGAAAAAGAGATCTCCCACCCACTGGTTCTTTCCCCCAAATGCCTGCGATGGGAGGGGCTGGAGCAAGGAACTTCATGAGGGTCTCCCATGTGGGTGGCAGGAAACCAAGCACTTAGTCCATCACACACTGTCTCCAAGAGCATTAGCAGGAGGCTATGTTGAAAGTACGGAGAAACTACAACTTGAACCAGGCACTGCAATACGGGATGTGGACATCCCAAGTGCCTGCTCAACTCACTGAGCCACAATACCCACCCCAGAACACTGCGGTTTAAAAAAAAAATTATTTGTTTATTTGAAAGGCAGAGCTACAGAGGGGGTGGGGGAGAGGCAGAGAGAGAGAGAGAGATCTTCCATCTTCTGGTTCACTTTCCAAATGGTCGCAACAGCCAGCACTAGATCAGGCTGAACCCAGGAGCCAGGAACTTCTTCCAGGTCTCCCCACATGAGTGCAGGAGCCCAAGCACTTGGGCCATCTTCTGCTGCTATCCCAGGTGCATTAGCAGGAAGCTGGATGGGAAGTGGAGCAGCTGGGACATGAAATAGTACCCATCTGGGATGCCAGCATTACAGACAGTGGCTTTACCTGCCACGCCATGACTCCAGCCTCAAACATTGAGTTTTAAATCCCGACCTGCAGCTAGCAGCAGGCCAGGTAGACATTCAGTTGGAGATATTAGTATGGACACACACACAGACACACACATACACACCAGGAATACGAGCTCACAGACCAGAATAACTGAGGCCGGAGCTGCACACCACCTCAGAAGAAAGACAAGACAGCACTTGCCAAAGTATGAGAACACACAAAATCTAAAATCACATGCAAACTGAGATTCAGTGTGAAAACCAGAATAGCTGGAGTACACAATAGGTGGGATAAACAGACCAGCTAAATCCAAAGAACAAATTACGAATGAGGTAGGAAGATCATTATTAATGAGGTTACAGAAAGACAGTAGCAGGAAAATAACAAAAAGAGGGGAGCCGTGAACGAAAAGCTGAGAAAGGTAGAAAGGACCAAAATCTAACAATGAGAGAAAAGGAAAAATAGGAGGAGTTGTTTAATGAGGTAGTGGAGATAGATTTACCTAAAGAAAAAGACACAGCATTGAAAGGGTCACTGAGTAACGGGATAGAGATGGAAAAACCCGTGTGAGAAAAGCCATGGAACAGAAACCTGGGGCAGGAAGACTCCCTCCATTCAAACAGGCACCAGAGACAGTGGAGGATCCAGCAGTTTATTACGCCAGTGGGCCCAGCTGGAATCACTTCCCGAGACCTGAGCGACAATCCCACGTTTCTTACAATATTTATAGGTTCATCAGCATCACACCTCAGCTGTGACAGCACTGGTGGGTTTAAACTGCAGCCTACGCGACTTAGGACCACACTGCCAATGTTCGGTGTGTCTGTTATGTTTGTAAAAGAGATACCGGGGCAGATTTATGACTGGAGTTGACAGAAGCAGAACTTAGGACGTCTTCCCTCCCTAGCAAGATCTCAGTGGCCGCTGTTTCACTAGTTAACTGCGGGCAGCCACTTTTTAAGGTTTGTGCTGGGGAGCGGGTGGTCCACTTTTCTTTCTTTCTTTGATTCCTGTTGTATTTCCTGTACAGCCACATGCTTAAGAACAAGTCAAAGAGAGAGCTCAAATACTTATTTTTAAAGTTTTGCCAGAAAAGAGCTACCTCTACTAGTACAGTTCCAAAATATAATTCTTAAATTGTATCCAACTTCAGAAATAATAAGCTGAAGTATACAGGAAGGACTAGAAGGGTCACCAACAACCAAGCCATTCCTATAAAAAAGAAACTATGGAAGAGGGCCAGCAGGACCACCACACTGCTTCTCAGGAAGGCAGCTTCTTTGGGGAACTAAGTGCTGGGGATTTCACATTTTAGTCCTGATACACACTATGGAGTCTTGGTTTGTGTCTCCACTGTTTTTTGGTATTATTCCTGGGATTTTTATACTTCCTTGTTTGTGCCTTCCCCCACGGCTTGTGAGCTTGGCCAGTTTTCTATGCCTGCCCCAAAGGATGCTTTTTGCCATCAAGTACACTGGAGCACTATTGCTGGGATCCCTTTGAGAGGTACTGTCCTCACCTCGGTGGGAGGTCCAGGATGAAAAGAAAAATTGAATGGGAAATAAAGTCAAGTCCATCTGAAAGTCCCTTAATAGGGAAGAAAAAAAAAAAAGTAGCTTGAAGGAGGATCTCTTCAGACTGGCTAAGGAGAAAGAGAAAGGGGCAGGGCCTCCTCCAGCACCCCGCCTGAACCCTCAGCTCCTGGCCCTGAGATCCTGCTCCCCTGACTGGCTGCCAGCCACCCCTCTGTCTGTGAGAGTGGCTTGGCCAGTACCAGGCCCACCCCTCCCTAAAAGCACAACAGGCATTCCCCACCCAACACCAACACAGAACTAGCCATGATGGGGAAGAAATGTTGATAACTGCTCATTTGCCACTCACCACCTCTGACTTGCATAATTGCAAGGCATGCATCAAAGGCCTAAGCACTAACTCTGAAGAACTCCTGTCACTGATAAGAGGTATTATTTCAACTCACAACCCCACCTGGGTCCCATCAAACCTTAATGACTACCCTTCTGACAGTGGAAGAAATGTCAGCTGTGCTGATAAAGGCCAGGGAGGGAGGCTGACGAGCAGCTGCCAATCAACCCGGTGACCAGGTGTGGAGGTGAGCTGAGAAATCTGTCCCAGTGTTGGCCCAAAATCGGGACCTCAGTATACCGAAGAGCCTACAGAGATTATAGCGAAATGTTGCTAACAGGCACCACCCCTATCTGGAGGCAGCTGAGTGAAATACAGCAAGGCACAAGAAAATCCCTCTGCCTTCCCAGAGAGGCTAAGAGAGCATCTCAGTCTACATCCTGACACGCTGAAGCTCAGAGAACTCAGGGTTCTAAGAGCTGTTTCATATCTCAGCATGTCCTGAACAGCAGAAGTCGGCTGTTGGTACCGAGACGAATCCCTCTCAGCTGGTGGAGACTGCCTTCAAGGTTTTCAACACTTACAACATGGCGGAAGACGAGAAAGAAGACAAAAGGATATAAAGGCAGGTGGCTTTGTTGGCCATTGCTCTCCAGGCTGCTCCACGAACCCTGAGGGAGACAAAGGAAGCCACGATGAGAGAGGAACCCCAGCCCCCAAAGTGGGACCAATAGTAGGCCACCAGCTAAGTGAAGGCCTAACAGTGTGCATTCTGCAAGTTGGAAGGACATGGGCATGGGCACAGGAGGGCCCAAGCTGCCCCAGGGTGAAGGCTCAGGGACAAATAGTTTCCTTTCAGCTCTCCCTGAGGGAAGAAGATCAATGGGGATAAGGAGCCCCCTCACAGGCTCCTTATGGACCCAAATGTCCCCCAGGGAGCTCTTGGTTACCCTAGAGAAAGAAAGGGAGAAAGTCAAGTTAGTGCTCAATAACAACTAGCTCAACACATTCTCTCTACTGCTTACAAAAAAGGGGCTTTTTGTGAGAGGCTGTGCAGCATTAAAGCAGTGTCAGGAGAATGAGCAAGAAAGATTTCCAGAGCTCCGGGTCTGTGCAATTGGTCCTGGAGTTTGAATTTGCTCCTTTCTGCATGTCCTCCAGGGTCCCTTCCCATTCCTGGGGAGAGACCTGCTAACTGAATTGGGTGCTACCGTGTGTGCTGGAACGTAAGAAAATCCAGGTAGACACTTGAACAAGGTGCATTAAGTTCTGTACTGTTATCTGTGTTTCTGTGACAACCAGGCAAACCCCCGTGGCTGATAACACTTTGTGCCCTTCAATGGGCCCAGAAAGGATACATTTCCTGCTGGGTAACTGGCTGGCTGGCGGCCACTACTGTGGAAACCCCCTACAAAAGCCAACTCCCAAAGTGTTGGGCTGCTGCTGTTGTGGTTGGGGCTGCCCCTGGGCTGGCTGATAAAGAATGTCCCATCTTCCTACCGCTCCTCCAGTTTCTTCCAGCCCCGGGCCCTGCGCAGCCAAGCTGAGATTTGACACCTGGCATAGTGGGTGAGTACTCCCAGTCCCCCACCGGAGGACATGTGGCCTCCGACTGGACCATGGAGGCAGACTTGGTCACCCCCTCCCGTACCCCCAGAGGAGTAGGAACTGGTGGATGGGGTCTTCAAGCCTTGGAAAAAGCCCTGCATGTCCTGGAGGCTGTGCTGCCCGAGGAACACTGAGCCAGTGCTGTCAGATGGGTGGGTGTTCCTTGGGGCTGAAGCAGCAGCGTGAAGGCACCAGCCAGTGATGTCCAGGTATGAGAACTACGCAGTGTGGAGGAACAGGTACAGGCATGCACTTTGGTGCCATGAGCAGGATTCTTTTCAAGCCAGTATGGAATTCGGGGGTAAACATCCACAAGTATTGGTGCTTGGTGACTATGGGCCTTGTAAGCCTGCCACCCCCACCAAGAGTGTGCTGGACCCTTAGGGCATCCTGGTCTGGCTGAAAAGCCCATGAGTGCATTTCAGGCATAGAAAGCCAAGACACTGTGGCAAAAAATGTCCTACACAAAGGACCTCTGTGAGTAAGACCCCAGTGGAAAGAGAGGAGAGAACTTCCACTTTGCTTATGGCCCTGTCTAAATACTGATGTTGTTTGTGGATTCAAAAGGCTTCCATAGCCTAGGCAGCTAATGTCAAGAGCCTTGGGTGGTGACTGAAATCATACATAAGAGTGTTAACTGGGGCCGGCGGTGTGGTACAATGGGTTAACACCCTGGCCTGAAGCACCAGCATCCCATATGTGGGCACCGGTTTGAGACCCGGCTGCTCCACTTCCTATCCAGCTCTCTGCTGTGGCCTGGGAAAGCAGTAGAGGATGGCCCATGTCCTTGGGCCTCTGCACCCACGTGGGAGACCCAGAGGAAGCTCCTGGCTCCTGGCTTCGGATCGGCGCAGCTCCGGCCATTGCGGCCAATTGGGGAGTGAACCATTGGATGGAAGACCTCTCTCTCTCTCTCTCTCTTTTCCTCTCCTCTCTGTGCAACTCTGACTTTCAAATAAATAAATAAATCTTTTAAAAAAAATAAGAGTGTTAACTGGTAAATTAACAATGGGAGCCATTGTGTACTAACAACCCATGCAGGACCTCTGTCTTCAATGAGTTGTATCATGAGATTTAACTGTAAAACTTGTTCTCAGTTTGTGTGTGTATGTGTGTGTGCGCAAACTGTTGAAATCTTTACTTATTACAGAGTTGATCTTCTATGTACAAAGTTAATTGAAAATTAATTTTAATGGAGAATGGGACTGGGAATGGGAGAGGGGGGAGGAGATGGGGTGGGAGTGTGGTTGGGAGAGCGGGTATGGTAGGGAGAATCACTATATTCCTAAAGTTGTATTTATGAAATTTGTACTCTTAATAAAAGGTTTCTTGGGGGGAAAATTAATTAATCTAAAAAAAAGAGTGGGCTAGAGCAGATGATGGCTCACCCACTGTTGTGAGAATGGCATTGCATGGGCTCAGAGAGATGTCCACGCAGGGAGATGCCCAGATAGTGCCACGGGCCACAGGGTGCGTCTTCCCAGCTGCCTTCCCATCGATGCCAGATCACCACATACTGAGACCCAAGAACGGGACTTACTGGTTGCCTTAAAGGAGGCAAAGGAGAATAAGCGAGTTGTCCAGACAACAGCTGATGCTGTGGGGAGAGTCTTTCTTACTGCCTGCGGTGAGCTCTGCCCCAGGCCAGGCATTCCACCTCCCCTTCTTCTGGGAAAAGGAGTGGGAGGAATAGAAAGAGGTGACTAAGGCAGCTGTGGAAACAGCAGAGACCTTGATGAGACGGCCTTGATAAAGCAACAAGGAAAGAAGCTCCAGCACCGGGGGAAAGAGCCAAAGACCAAGGTAAAGGTAAAAATGACTGTGCTACAAGAAAAGCTGCAGAATGCTTGTCAGGGTGAGGCCCCGAGCCGGGGCACCTGCTGGGGCTGCAGACAGGTAAATGTTCGCTGCACATGTGAGCTGCAAAGTCCATGGTCAGGAGACACCCGTGGCTCACAGCAGTGACTGATGGCCTGGAGGGCATGAAGAGATTGCATAGACCATTCTCTGGTTGGAGAAAGCTGGCATTGTGCGCCCCATGCACAGCCCCACTGTTTTTTGTGGACTGGTAGCCAAGGACCTGGTCTCTGGGGGAAAGACTTCCCACTGCTGTTTTGTTCAGTTATATCCATGATATGATGCTACTATCTGATTCCCTTGTGGATTTAGAAACAACAGCTGACACTCTAAGGTGTGCCCTGGATTCATGGGGCTGGGCACTCGATGGAAGCAAGGACCCGGCTTGTCTGTCAAGTCCCTGGGAGTTCTTTGGTCACCTGAGCAGTGGGTTTTTCCACGGCCCACTACGGTGAGGCAGTTACAGGCCTTTGTGGGCATCCTGGGGTCCTGACAACTGTTCCCTATTTAACACTGATCCTCTGCCCATTATACCAATTGTGCCAAAAGGGGGCAATGTGGGGATGGACTCTTGAGGCTAAGCAGGACTTTGCGACCACCAAGAGCATGGTGGCCCAGGCACAGGTATTACAAGGGGTGGATCCCACCAAGCCTTTCCAACTGGATGTTCCTATTACAGATGCTAGTTTTGAATGGGGCCTGTGGCACCAGGCAGGAAACAGATACATACATTCCTGTTGGGTTCTAGTCCCAACTTTGAAAGAGCACCGAGTTGTGATAACTCCCTTATTGAGAAGCAATTAGCAGCTGCGTATGCTGCTTTACAGGCCTGTGAGCCTACAACTGCCCATAGGAAAGCCCAAGTGCAAACCACAAATCCCATACCTGGCTGACTGCAGTCCTGGGTGACAGCATCAAAAATGGGAGTAGCTCAGATGCCCACCCTGGCCAAATGGGAGTCATATCTAGATCAGAGGGTAGCTATGAATACTAGTCCCTCTCCCAGGAGTTGCAGGCCTGATGAAAGTGCTCTGGGTGTTCCGAGGGTTAATTCTATGGTTGGCCCAATGCAAGCAACAAAACTGGTCTGTAGGCTATCGACCAGTATGGGCACAAGCTATATGGAAGAATCTATGGGACCAGGGTTCCACAAAGCAGGTCACCATGTATCATTTGAGTGGACACGGTCCACTGCTGGCCTCTGGGAATGAGGAGATGGATGCTTAGCCCAGCTTCACAGCCTCTGGGTGCCCAGCATAGACAAGGCTACATGGCTTCACAGGAAACTGGGAGTTTCCTTGAGGTGTGTGGCCCAACATTGGAGAATGGATATTACTCCAGGGGGTTTGAGGATAATCGGGATGTGCAAGAGCTCACCCAAAGTGGTTTGGGTTGCTGCCTACACCTGGTCATGTGTTGTGTGGAGAAAAGCCCCTAGCTGTGGTGATGTGGTTTGTTTTGCTTTGTTTTGTTTTTTTCCTGTATGTTTCCTACAGTCCACAAGCTGCTAGTGTGATTACAGCTAGAGGCTGACCAGCATAGCCTCAAGGGGTGGACGTGCCAGTTGAACCAAGAGGTTCACTTGTTAAATGAGCAACCCAGGAAGACAGGGATGTCCCCATTACATACATCCAGGTTAACAGTGATGATAAACTCTTATAGCCACAGAGTGGTCTAAAAGGTCTTGTATTATTGCCAGCCTCCTCTCCTTTGGTAAAAGGAGGAAAAGCTAATCAGTTGTGGCCCTGGTTGATCACAACTAATGTCACTCCCTGGGTAGCCTGTCTTGTCCCATGGGGGCAGAAATACAACACCAGTTACAAGTGAAACCCATGATGATTACCTAGCTGAGCCTAGTAATGGTGCAGGGCCCCAGACATGACAAAGACCCTGTACTAAGGGAAACACCTGTGTTGGCTGCATGGCCTGTTCCTCAACTGCCAATAATGTTAACCAGCTAAACACAAGAGAGACTCATGTGCCTTCATGCGTAATGTGCCACACTGCTGGGTGTGCACTGAGTTTCTTGCAGGAGCAGTGAGAGCATCTCCATGGTGCGTCCACCCAGCAACTGGAAAGAAGTCAACCTGTTTAAGGGGTGGGAATGTTAGAACATAGAAAGTACAGGTAAACAGCTGAATAATTCATATTTAAAGTATTATACTGTTGTCTGTTTGTATAACAACCAGACAGGCCCCAGTGGCTGATCTATTTTGTGCTGGGTAACTGGTTGGCTAGTGGCCACTGCTGTGGAAATCCCCTATAAGAGCCAACTCATAAAGTGTTTGTTGGGCTGTTGCTGTTGTGGTTGGGGCTGCTGCCATGCTGGCTGACAAAGAATGTGCCATCTTCCTACGGCTCCACTGGTGTTCTCCCAACTCCCTGCCCTGCACAGCCTAGCTCAGACCCGACACTGGGTCAAGACCAAGTAGAAATGGAAGTTCCAAGGAGCCAGGGGCCAGAATTCTTGGCTCTCCTCTAAGAGGTACCTAAAGATCCTAAAACCACTCCAGATGATATTTTAGCTCGGGTTAATCCGGAAGTATAGACCTAGGGTCTATCCATATGAACCAGAATATCGGATCAATTTAGACTTGGAAACTGGGCCCTTCTCAATATCAGTTAAACTGCATCTGGGCCCTATTTGATTCTTCTCTTAAATTATAAGATGTGACTCTTAGTATCCGCTATACCTAAGGAAGAAAGATCTTAAGCCTACCCTAACCTCCCACTAGCCACCCATGAGGAATGGTGTCACAGCTAAAACTACACTTCAGAAGAACCCGATATTGGGCTGGCATAGCTGTTAAGACACCTGCATTCCCATATGAAAGTTCCTGGGTTTGAGTGACAGCTCCACTCTCCATTGCAGCTGACTGCTAATGTGCATTCTGGGAGGCAGCGGGTGATGGTTCAATTGCTTGAGACCCAGATTGAGTTCTAAGCTCCCAGCCTGACCCAGACCCAACTGTTGTAGGCGTTTGGGGCAGTGAACCAGCAGATGAAGAATCTCTGTTTCTGTCTCTCTCTGCCATTGAAATAAAATGAAAATACATATAATAAAACAAAACATATATACACCATTAAAAAAAAGCAACAACATTGATAAATATGCTTCTAAATGCTTTGCCATGTTGCTGATAGCTTCCGCAGGGAGGGAGGACTTTGTAACCAAGAGTGTGGGATTTAGGCAAGGGGGCAGAGAATCTGTTTACTGGTCAGAGCTTAATTTTCAGAAGTTCCAGGAAAGCTTATCTTGCCACATGGTACTTGAAGGGGACCAGACCACCAGGAAAACTGAAAGAAACAAGTCTGAGTAAAGGTTTTAAACATAGGATGAATGAAGACATGTGCTGGGCAGGTGTTTTGGTGTAGCAGGTTAAGCTGCCACCTGCCACACCACCATCCCAATTTGTATCCCAGCTGCTCCACTTCCAATCCAGCTCCCTGCTAACGCACCTGGGAAGGCAGAAAATATTGACCCAGGTCCTTGGGCTCCTGCACCCACACAGGAGACACGGAAGAAGCTCCTGGCTCCTGGCTGCAGATTGGCGCCGCTCTGGTTGTTGCAGCCATTTGGGGAGTAAACCTGCAGATCTGAGTATTTCTCTCTCTCTCTCTCTCTCTCTCTCTCTCTCTCCCTCTTCCTTGCTCTATAAATAAAATGAATCTTTAAAAAAAAAAAAAAAAGCAGATCTGTGTTGCTTGAGCAAGAAGGGCCTTCCTCCTGCTCCTCTTCTGCACCCTGGGCACTCCCCTACCCTTGCTATAGAAGCCCCGGGAAATCGCTTCTAGGGAGGTAGTTTCTTTAGGGAACCCTGTCTTCCCACTGTCTCCTTCACTTCCCGCAAGACAATAACTGTTTCCTCTGAGCAACTCTCATTTGAGGCTGATTATTCAGGGGCCATTCCAAGGGGATGGACTCCTTCTTCTACTAACAATTTTCAGAATTCACAAGAAAAATTGCAATCAGTTAGGAAAAAAACAAGTAACTCACATTGAGAGGAATGGCCAAGAGGAAGGAAATCTCCAAAAGTAAAGCCCAAAATGGGATAAGCATTTGAGGAGATGCTCCAAATTAGTAAAAAGAAATACAACTGAAAACAATGAGCTGTCGTTTTGTGTCTACTAAACAAGTCAGATAATATATGACCTGTGACCTGTAGACAGGTGCAGCAGAGTGGTCTGGCAACAATGAGTCAAAATAAGTCAACATTCTCTATCCCAGAAATTCCACCTGTAGGTGCCTCCCACAAATAAATGCCTAAGCAGCTCCATAAAGGGATGGGTATACAGATATTCACGTTCATGTTCCCTGAAACCTGTGTTGGCTAGGACTTGAAGATTACTGGGTGCTCATTGTTAGGAGACTGAATAGGCAAAAATGTGGTAGATGCATACCTTGGAACATTAGAGGGCAATGAATTGTAAACAACAGATTGACACATAGTGACATGAATGCATCTTTAAAATGTACCTAGAGGGGCCAGCACTGTGGTGTAGCAGGCTAAGCCTCCACCTGCAGTGCCAACATCCCAACCGATCAGGCCGTTGTGGCCACTTAGGGAACAAACCAGCAAATGGAAGACTTTCCTCTCTGTCTCTCCCTCTCTCTGTAATTCTACCTCTCAAATAAATAAATAAAATCTTCAAAAAAATATTGTACTTAGAGAAGGGAAAGTAAGTGAACATGAGATACATAACCAAATATAATTTGTATAAATTAAATACATGCATTCAAAACATTCACTTTGCAAAAACATATACAAGCCAAAAGACACATATGAAATGTCATGTATTCTGTGGGAGTAGGGGTACAACAGTGGGGTTATAAAGAAAGCAAACAAGAGAAGAGGCTGTGCTTGGACCAGTGATGAGAGTGTACACTGCACCATCACCCCAAGCCTCTGTACCCTGGGTGAATAAAGCCACGTTGACCACTTCCCTGCCCTCCTAGTGGACAAGTCTTAATAGAGAAAAAGCGTGAATGTCAGTCCCTAAATCCACATGACACTGAGAAACTCAGCAGGCAATGAGAATCTCTAAGTCCTTGTTGGTCTCACTGACAAACACTGGAGAGGGGATGGGGAGGATCAGGAAGATTCTCTGGCCTTCTTCCCTCCTCAAGGAGTCTGTCCATGGATAATGCTTCCAAGAGTGGATGCCCACTGCACACAGCATCACCCTGAACATGCTATGCCCTGTTGTCCCTAGCACCCAGAGTAGCACATCCTCAGATGGACATGGGGGAGTACACAGGTGATGCAAATCCCTGCCCTTATGAAAGACACTGTCCCCAGGCCCTAGTCATGTTTTACTTGATCTGAATGTGGCTGTCTGCTCTCTCAATTCCCCACACAATCTCTGAAGCCACACAACGTGATCTAGGAAATAATGACATGCCTGGGAATTGGACGGTCCCCAAAACACCCTATTAACTTTTCCTCACCCTGTTGCTGTGAGATCAGCAACAGAATACTTCAAACAGGTAAACATCCAAAGACATTGCTCAGTACAAGGCCTGCAAGGGGATCCATCCACTCCAGAGGGACATGTATTAAAAGGAAAGAGGGAGTAAGAAGAAAAGAGAAGAGAGGAAGAGAAAGATTGAGGCCCTCACTTTGGTATTTAAGAATTGAAACATTTCAGATTAATTGTGTCCAGCGTTTGTGGATAAAACTGTGTCATGATAAGTCTTACACTTGGAACCAGCGTGAAAAATCATAAGGCACATTTTACTGATTCTGCTATCACTGTATTCTTAGCATGAGATTAATATTTTCATGAGTAAGAGTAATAGAGTAGTAACATTAGCAATTTTGTTGGCATTCCTTCCCTTGTCAGAGCACAAAAGGCTTACCCAGACAGATGCCCGTGTGGAAAGCCTGTCCGTATGTTTTCCTTTGCATTCAGTATTTCAGCCTCACTCAGTAAAGCTCTGTGTGATTCCGGACCCAGCTGGGGTTTCATTCATGCCTCATCTATGCACTTGAACAAATTGTTATTAGCCAGAGAGTTCTAGCTGATGGCCTACAATTTCGAACTTTGGGAACCCAAAGGAAGAGTGAATTCCGTGGAGGACTCTGGTTTGGGCACATTCTTCCTACATTATGTGGCCTTTTTTTTTTTTTAACCAACGCCAGTACAATTGCATCCCTTGCCAGGGATCCAGATGTTACTGTTGTTGACTTTAACACTGGTGGAGCAGCTATTGTTAACGGTCATGTAGTGTGCATGACTTACAGCTATCTCAACCTGCAAAGACATTCTGTAGCCACATTTTGCAAAGGCTTTCATTTTATTTGTCCTGCTAGAAAGCGCAACCTCCCCCTCCCCCAACATATGAGTTACAGAGTTCCCTCCTCAAACATTCCAGACAACCGGGAGTTAACATGTCAATGTTGAGCTTTGCTTCAAATCTTTCTAAAACGCACAGTTGACTTCACTGTCTTAACTGCGATTTTGCATACTAGAGCTGTGGATGCTCACAGATACAGCCTGGAAACATGGGGCTGAAGGCTCATCTCCCTGTAGGCAGGAAACACCCAGCACCAAGGCCAGCCCGCTCCTTAGTAGACCTCCTTCAGCAGCGTACGGAAGCTGGGAAGCCACCTCCTCCGATACGCTCCCCATCCAGATTGTAGAGCTCTGTGGGATGGGGAGTGGCTGGACACTGCCCAGGCACAGAAGGAGTCCAGTCCTCCTTGACTGTCGACTCTCCGAAGTGGAGGCCCTTATTTTACGTCTCTAGGCTTCCACCTCTCCATCTGGAAATTCAGGACACAACTTCCCACGTCAAAGGATTACTGTGAAGATGAAAGGGGACTTTTGCTCCCGGGTTCCAGATCACTCCGTGGCTGCCCCTACCTACACAGTGTCTGACTTCAGCTCCTCTGCAGCCCCGACAGTCTTCTAAACTTCCCTCCTGCCCTCCTCTTCCTCTGCCCTTCACTCTGTCACTCCCTGAGCACACCTTGTGTCCATGTGTGTACACAGGCAGCTCCTCTGCCGAGGTCACCCTGCCTCCCTCATTCACTTGGCCAGCCCCAGCTCATCCTGACAACTTTAAGTTAAGGGTCCTCTCTCCTGGGAGATCTCCCCTAATTCCGGATTGACTTTGGTGCTTCCCCTCAAGCCCTGTTCACACCCCCATTAAGGGAAATGTTGTTCTGGATCCTAATTGCTTGTTTACAAATGAGTCTCTGCATCAGAGTGCGAATCCCCTGAGAGCAGAGACTGTCTTCTGCTGCAGCAGACCAAGGATCCTGCAGAGATCATCAAACAGGAGCCCCCTCTGCCCACTTGTCCTCTGGGGGTGTCTTCCTCAGTGGTCCAAGTCTCTGTGTTCTATGTCTGCATCCCTTCTTGCCATTGTCAGTGCTGACCCGTCTCTCTCCAGTCTCTGAAGGCAGTTGAAGTCTGGCCTGGGAGGCATGTGCAGGTTTGAAGACACTCAGCAGGGAAACTGGGAAATACAGGCCAGTAAAATGCCCAAGCCTGTATGCCCACCCCTGGCTCTGTTTTGTTAACATCAGCACTTGTTTTTGTGGGGAAAGCACGGAGAGTCCCACGCCAGCCCTGAGAGCTGGCATGGAAGAAAGGCAGGGAACAGCCACGTAACATTAGAAACTGCCCCAGACATGAGTTCCTGTGATTCACTGCTCTGATCACACTGAGGACTTCCTGGGCCATCTTCTTACCCCCCCCCCCCCAAGTAGTGCCATAACCACAGAACAAGCCGGGAAACTCACCAGAGACGCCAACAACTGACAGTGCAAACAGCACGCATTTCTCCACGAGCCAGTGGAAAAAAGACTGACGCCTCCTCGGCTCACGTACAAGTCTCAAGGGCTTTCTGGTTCAGTCATGTTCCTAAGCCCGCTTGCTGGCTTCCAAAAGTTTTTGTTTTGTTTTGTTTTGTTGTTTCGGAGCAACTTCTCCCTTGCTTAGGCTTGCAAAATAAAATACAAGCCTCCCAGTTACACTGGTGTTTCAGATAAACAATGACTTTTTTAAACTGAAAAATATGCTCCAAATATTGCATGGAACATGCATATAATAACAGTGAATTCAAAGGCCTGCACAGTGGCATAGCAGGTAAAGCCACCACCTGCAGTGCCGACATTCCATATGAGCACTAGTTCAAGTCCCAGCTGCTCCACTTCCAATCCAGCTCTCTGCTATGGCCAGGGAAAGCAGTAGAAGATGGCCCAAGTCCTTAGGCCCCTGCACTCTCATGGGAGACCCAGAAGAAGCTCCTGGCTTCAGACTGGTGCAGCTCCGGGTGTTGTAGCCAACTGGGGAGTGAACCAGCAGATGGAAGATCTCTCTCTCTCTCTCTCTCTCTCTCTCTCTCTCTCTCTACCTCTCCCTCTCTTCTGTGTAACTCTGACTTTCAAATAAATAAATAAATCCTTTTTAAAAAGGTGAATTCATCATTTATCTGAAATTCAAATTTCACTAGAATCCTGTATTTTTATTTGCTAAATCTGGCAGCTCTACATGATCCATTATATGATGCTTTTTGAGAACCAAGGGATTTAGGTTGAGTTCTGCTTTTTGATTTCTGTTTTAAGGGCCTCTCCCACATTAAAGAGCGCCAGGTCCCCTGCTTCACTTTATTAAACATTCACAGCTAACACCAATCTCAGCAGCCGATCAGAGCAGCAAGGAGTAAGGAACGTGATCTGTTTGAGCTTCATTTTCCTGCCTTCTCCCCCTGCAATAGCGTGGGGCACACAGAGTGGCAATAAGGCAACCTGTGTACAGCAAGTTGGGAAAGAAACGAGTTACAAAGAAACTACATTTGAATGCCAGACCCCAGCTGGCAATCTCTGACCCCAATGTCCACCCACCCCAACAGGGAAAACCAAAGAACTGTCTTCTCCGAGCTCACATTCAGAACCTGGACCACAGAACAACAGGAAGCCTGCTCATCCCTTATTATTAGAGCCACAATTTAGAGGACAGGGCCCTGTTGCAAGCACTAAGTGCACTGGGTTATCTCCTCCGCCCCAGCAACATAGCGTGAAGTGGCAACGCAGAGAGACTCAGTAACTCCGAGGAGATGGCCTTGAAGGCAAGCAGACCACCCAGCCCAGCCTGGGCTCACCCAGTCCCCACACAATCGGGGCCCAAAGCACTCACTTCCCCAATTGTCTGTTTCGTTCTCTCCCTAGATGACAGGACGGCACACCTGGGCATACCGCTGGTGCACAGTGAGAACATAAGATGGCGGCCTGGCCCTGTTTCACATGCCTTTGTGTAAGGAAGGACAAAGAACAGGTTAACAAGGTCACAAGCAAAACTTTAGACTTGGCAGCAACTTCGGCAGCTGCTTTGGATGCAAGAAAGCTGCCCCAAGCCAGGAGATAGGAGATGCTGGTGAAGGCAGCTATTTCACTGAGGTCAGTGGGAGGGGATTCTGCAGGGGGCAGTATGCATTTCTTTTTTTTAGATTTATTTATTTATCTGAAAGAGTTACACAGAGAGAGAAGAAGAGGCAGAGAGAGAGAGAGAGAGAGAGGTCTTCCATCTTCTGCTTCACTCCCCAATTGGCTGCAATAGCCAGAGCTGCACTGATCTGAAGCCACGAGCCAGGAGCTTCCTCCAGGTCTTCCACTTGGGTTTAGGGACACAAGGACTTGGGCCATCTTCTACTGATTTCCCAGACCACAGCAGAGACCTGGATCAGAAGTGGAGCAGCCGGGTCTCGAACCAGTGCCAATATGGGAAGCCAGCACTGCCATCAGCGGCTTTTCCTGCTGTGCCACAGTGGCATTTCTAACACCACCACTGTCTTCTGTTCGGTCTGGAGTTTTCTGCATCCATTTCTGCTGTACCCGAGATGTGCGTGCTTTCCTGGCTGGGATGAGGTCCCTACCGACATTCAGCAATAACCTACAGAAGGAAGGGAACTTCTCCAGTGGCCCACGATGTATTCTGCTTTGCAACAAAACTGACCCTGGCAGCTGTTTGTCTGGGAAGTGCAGACCAAGGTCTGGACACTGCACAGCGCATGGCAAAGTCCCTGCAGCCTTCAGAGAAGTCACTGAGTTGTCTGTCATCCCGCAGGCAAGTGCCCTACAATGCAAGTGCTCACAATTCCCAGGAAAACCATGAATGACAGACTTGGGAACTGTTTTACAGACGCGGGATACAGACCACACAGACACCAGTAACTGGCTGGGGAGAGCACCACTGGGACAGGAGCCCAGGGAACTGGGAACGCCTCCCTGGTGACGTCACAGCCCGTGGGGAGGGGCAGGCGCTCAGCAGGAAAAGTCCTAAGGACTAGATTAGGAAGCAGCCCAAGGGGTTCAGCATTCAGTGGCTCCCTTGCTTTCTGCTGGCCGGCACCAGGCTGTTCCAGGCTGGACTGGTGTTCTGAGTGTGGCATTATCTGCACAATATCAAAAACACAGCCCTGTGCTGTAGCTTTTTACCCGGACAAGATCCCAACTTCTGATACCCATGGCAGAGAACTCAAAATTTGATGAAACACCGCGCATAACTGTCGACTATGTGAGAGGAATTCTTCAACCCACGCCCACCTGTGACACCTGGGATCTGATCTGGAACTTCCAAGCCAAGCCTGATGACCTGCTGATTTCTACCTATCCTAAAGCAGGTAGGTGCAGGAGCTGGCAGGGTCGGGGAAGAAGAGTTAGGAGGTAAGTGAAGGATTCAGTAAGGGAGAAGGTTTGCTGTCAAGGAGCTCTTTTCCTCACACACACACACACACAGAGGGAGGGACAGAGAGAAAGAAAACCTCAGTCTTCTCTGAGATTGTGTGCAAACCTCCACAGGAGGTTAGATCTCTCTTTTCTAACAGAAGAATGTGCAGGCCAACAGAGGCCTTGTCCAGTGGTTAATGTTGGTCCTGATGTCCCAGTCTTACTCATCAGGAGTCTATTCGGGATCAAAATTTCTAAATGTTAATTTTGAAAATTAGCCACTAGCAAAGAACATGGCTTAAATTCATCCACAACTCTGCTTGATTATCATTTCAGCTCAGTGTTGTTTTTTCCATCTACTTCCTCATTTGAGAGGCAGAGAGAAAAACAGAGCTGCATAGAGAGCTCACATCATCACTGCTTCATTCCCTAATGCCTGCAGTAGCCATGGCAGGGGCTAGAGCCAGGGGCCAGGACCTCAATTCACCTCTCCCATGGGGGAGGCAAGAACTCAATCACGCCAGCCATCACCGCCACTGCCTACCAGGGGTTGCACTGGCAGGAGTCAGAGGCCAGGGCCAGCAAGTGAATCCAGGTCCTCACACCAATGTGGGACATGGAGTATCCTGACCACTAGGCCAAAAACCCATTGTTTAATAATTAACCTTTCATTCTACCTGCCAAGTGCAAGCCTTAAGATTTTATTCATTTAAGCTTTTCATGGAATTAATGGAGTTTAAAAATTCAAAAAGCACAAAGAATAAAATGTTTTTCATCTGATGTAATATTTAATCATTAAAATCTTATATAGGAATAAAGATTTTTATTAGAGGGAAGATATAAGTATAAATGACAAAATAATCCATCCTGTCTTTAAAAAAAAGAAAGAAAGAAATACTATGGGCAAGGAAAAAATACTATGGGCAAGGAAAAAACGTCATAAAATCACTAAGTCCTGGAGAGTGACTTGGGAAGTCATTGATCCACCCTGAAGCTCCACTGCTCTTGAACATCCCTCATCACAGCCTATGGCCCAAATTCAGAGTAGTCACACCCAGCTAGGTGCAATGACTCCAGAGTTCTCTGAGTAGGTAGCTACGCTAGTTTTGGTGCTCTGTCCTGTAATAAACTTGGTGCCAGCAAACACAGGGGATATGAAGTGTGATTTCCTAATCATTTTTGAACCCATACCCTTAGAAGCACTGAATTCAGAGTATGGAAAAGGAAGTCAATGGGAGAGCTGCTGCCAAAGAACACAGAAAAGAGCAGCGCTGATCAGGATTGAGAAATCCATGCTAAGAGCTCAGTGACTGAGATGACATTCACCATGTAAATGTAAAAGGCACAAAGGTCAGCTGAGGGCTAAGGTTACTTTTAGAATTTGAGCATAAAAACACTTAATACCAAACAGGTTTTTACTAGAAAATAGTTCATATTAAATTTAAAAATAAATAGAAAGTATTGTTTCCATCTTATAGTTTGAGCATCCCTAATCTGAAATCCTAAACACTGTACAATCTAAAGCCTTGTCAGTCGCAACACAGTGTCGCAAATAGGACATTGTAACAGTGTTGTTATACATCCTGTGTAATGCTACCTTCAGGCTGTGTACATAAGGCTTATAAAACCTAAATGAAGGTCATAGTTAGCCTTGGTTCCATCCCTGTGATATCTCATTATGCTTGTGCAACTACTACAAAAACCAGAAAAACTTGGACTCCAAAATACTTCTGGTCCCAAGTATTTCAGATAAGGGATACACAACCTGTACTAAAAATCAGAACTTGCTAGTACTAGTCTGAAAAGAGCTAATTTTAATAAAAATAAGAAAGTATTTTCAAAAAGAAAGAAATCGATGCTAGAAGAACCAAACATCCAAACGTGTGAGCACATCTGGTTAGATCTTCAAGCTCGGGGGAGGGAGCTCTTCCTCCTCTGACCATGATGGCAGTGTTGGTGCAGCTTCCTGGGGTTAGACAGGGGCTGTGGAGTGTGGAATGACCTCTGCCAAAGTGGTGTTGGTGCCACCATCAGCAGCCACTACACTGGGCAGGATGAACTCTATTTGGCTTCTGCCTTCCAAATCTCAGCCTAATCCCTCTCATTAGCAGAATTGTTGTTTTCTTTTTTCTCTTCATACTGTTTGTTGAATTTTCTGACTTAGGGTATGTTAACTGTATGATTGTGAAGTACACTGAAAATAGGTCATGGTAAAAATTAAGGTGGGGGAGGAAGGGTTAGAGAGTAGGCACAATAAGGTGGGGGGGAGTGTCACTATGTCACTATGTTCCTAATTCTGTATATATGAAACTTGTATAACTTAAATAAAATTTTGTAAAATGCAGACATTATTATATAAAAAGGTAGAATTCAAAAAAAAGAAATAGCACTCAGAATCTTTGTGGCAAAGGAGGCTAGGGAATGTACAGTTTTGCCTTTCTACTGCTGAGATGAGGAGAAAACAGAGAAAAGAGTGAAAACAGACACTAAAGGTTAATGGCACATAGCAAGCCCAGGCACTAATCGTTCACTCACTCAGCCAACATCTGCTGTCTCTGAAGTGATAACCTCATACACTGTGCTTAGGGGAAAGAATTTGAAAACCACAGCCTTTACTCCACAGGGGATCATAATTCTTTACCACACAGCTAGATCACCAGGCCCACAACCCAAATTAAAGGTCATGATAGAAAAAATAATTGCATATCATCAATCTAATGCCCACTCATGACTGGAGTATTTGTATAAAAATTCATATCATGATAACTTATGGTATAAATAAGAAAGGATGTTTTCTGAATTCCATTTCTATAAACCTGGCTTCAAATTCACATAGATGTTCTAACAAAGTATTTGATCACAATTTAAAGAATATAGTACTCTAACTGTCCTGCATCTTCCTCTTCTATGTGGAATAAGGAACAACATGGACTCAGGAGATAGTGGACCTAATACAAAGTGAAGGTGATGTTGAGATGAGTAAACGAGCACCCACTCATATACGGTTTCCTTTCATCGAGTGGATAATCCCTTCCATAGGATCTGGTGAGTATCGAATAGCCACACTTGACTGTGTTTCTGAACATATCCTTAGGGGTTTTACAATTAAATTGCACCTCTCAAAATTATAGGCACTCAGTATTGATGGATTTTGTTGCTTTGTCTTTTTTTTTTTTTTTAATGAGTATTTAATTGAAAAACAGTAACAAAAAGAGAGAAGAACAGAGACAGAGACACAGAGACAGGAAGATCTTCCATCTGCTGGTTCACTCCTTAAATGATCCAATAACCAGGATTTGGCCAGGCCAAAGGCAGGAAGCTGGAACTCCATCTAAGGGTCTCCCATATGGGTGCAGGGGCCCAAGCACTCAGGCCATCTTCCACTGCTTTCCCAGACACATTAGCAGTGAGTTGGATCAGAAGCAGAGCAGCCTAGACTAGAACCAGTGCTGAAATGGTATCTGGCATTGCACGCCATGGCTTCACCCAGTGTGCCACCAGTACCAGGCAAAGCCTTGCGTCTGGCCATTGCTATACTACAGAATTTTCTAAATGATTTCCTCTTTATGCAGAAGTAAGTTAAATTTTTATTTTGTAGGTATAAATTAGTCACAGTTCACAAGGATGACCCTTATAAGATAATAACAGTGAGAGGGTCTGAAAGTTTAGGTTCTTATTTGTCCGGCTGGTCGTTTTTGCTAGGAATTTTTCTAAGCAAAAAGTCTACTGATAGACTACATGTCTTCCCTCAGATCAAAGACAATAGCTCCAGGGCTCTATGGCTGCCTGGCATTGCTCCCCAGGTATTTTTGCTCCCTGTTTGAAGCTAATAGAAAAAATAGTAGGAAATTATTAAAAACCACTTTTTCAGGTTTGGAACAAGCTAATGCAATGCCCTCACCACGGAACCTGAAAACACATCTTCCCATCGAGTTGCTGCCACCATCCTTCCTAGAGAACAACTGTAAGGTAAAAAGCAAAAGGGACTCACAGTGTACTCTTTAGAACAATCTTAGTCTTCCGCGTCCTTCCTCTTAAAATATTTTCCTTGTTTAAAAAAAAAGATCCACCTCCTTAATGGACAAAACTTGACAGGCATTTTTCAAGACAGGAAATTCAATTCAAATGGCCTATAGACACATTAGAAAATACTCATGATCAGGAGCCATCAGGGAAATGCAAATCAAAACCACAGTGAGGCTTCACCTCACTCCAGGTAGAATGGCTCTCATACAGAAATCAACAAATCACAAACGCTGTCAAGGATGTGGGGAAATGGTACCCTAATCCACTGTTGGTGGGAATGTAAACTGGTAAATCCATTGTGGAAGACAATATGCAAATACCTCAGAAATCTAAATATAGACCTACCATAGGATCCAGCCAGCCTACTCCTGGGAATTTACTCAAACCAAAAGAAATCAGGATATGAAAGAGTTATCTATACCCCCATGTTCGCTGGAGCACAATTCACAATAGGTAAGATATGGAATCAGCCCAGCTGTCCATCAACTGTTGACTGGATAAAGAAATTATGCTATATATACACTATGGAGTAGTACTCAGCTATATAAAAAAAAGAAATCCTGTCTTTTGCAACAAAATGGACAAAATTGGAAACCAGTTTACTTAGTGAAATAAGCCAGTCCCAAAAAGACAGATGTCATATGTTTTCCTTGGTCCAAGGTAACTAACAGGGTACCTGGAATCATGCACTGAAGTGAAATAGACATTTTGAGAGATAATGATCATGTACAGCTCCTGTCTCTTCCATTGAGGATCACCATTTTGTGGGTTTTTTTTTTCATATTGTTTGTCAAACTCTTTTACTAAGTGTAGGGTTAACTATTCAATTGTTAAATAAACTAAAAATATATCTTTGTGAAAATTAAGAGTGGGAATGTTAGACAGAGGAGGAAGAAGGGATGGAGCGTGGGCAGGAAGAGGGGGGGAGGGAACTGTCACTATGTTCCTAAATCTGTATATATGAAATACATGAAATTAAACTTGTATAACTTAAGTAAAATTAAAAAAAAAAAAAGTTCTGCCCCCTCACAGTCATCCATATGCAAATTGATAGGAATGCTTTTCCTCTCTCACAAAAGCAGGATTGTTGGGGCCTGCACTGCTACATAGCAGGTAAAGCCTCCTCCTGGGGAGCCTGCATCCCATGTGGATGCCTGTTCTGATCCCAGCTGCTCCTCTTCTGATCTAGGTCTCTGCTATGGTCTGGGATAGCAGCAGAAGATGGCCCAGGTCCTTGGGCCCTTGCACCCATGTAGGAGACCCAGAAGAATCTCCTGGCTAGTTGCTTTGAATCAGTGCAGATCTGGCCATTGCAGCCAACTAAAGTAAAAAAGAAAAAAAAAGGCAGGATGGCTGTAAGCAGCACCAGAACAATTGTCTGCCAGAACTGTACCCACCCCCGTGTGACTGTTGGCAATAAGAGTACGGACATGGATTTGATCCTCTTCTGTTTCTTCTCTCCCTTCCATATTCACAGATCATCTATGTGGCAAGGAATGCCAAGGACAATATGGTATCCTATTATCATTTCCACAGAATGAATAAAGGACTTCCTGACCCAGGAACATGGGAAGAATACTTTGAGAATTTCCTCGCTGGGAAAGGTAAGAGAACTCAGCTTTGCCTCCTTCCTTCCTTACTCACAATCCTAAAACGCCCTAAAAGGAGTGAATCACCCCTAGGTCTGCAGGGCTTCTGCCTCCTTTAGGACAACACTCTGATCCCCTTCAGAGATTCTCCTTCCAATGGAACGTCTGGTGGTTGGACCTGTGTAACTCACTGCCTTGCTTTCCATCCCACTTTCCAGTGTGCTGGGGCTCCTGGCATGACCATGTGAAAGGATGGTGGAAAGCCAAAGACCAACACAACGTTCTCTATCTCTTCTATGAAGAAATGAAGAAGGTGAGGGCAGGGCCATCCACTGTGTTCCCGTGGATGGTAAAACACACAAGTCATGAGTAGTGACCCTGTCAGGGACTCGGGCTGAAGCAGAGAAGGGAACATTCCTGCATTTCACAGGTACAGCTGCCCATGTGTCCAAGTACACAGGGGAGATCATGTATTCATGCATTACAAGTCTCACCCTTAGCTTCCTGGTGCCCTGGGTGGTGGTGCACCTTACAGGCTTTGGTTGCAAAATACAGATGATGCTCTTCCCCCCTTGTGCCCCTCAGAATTCAGTTTAGATGGAAAAGTCTTTCTAGCACATTTTTTATTAGCATTGAGGAACAACATAGTTTCAAGAAACACTTTTAAGAAATGATGGTGTAATGGAAAATACTAACAATTAAAATTCTTGAATTCACGTTCTGGCTGCACAACCTAGTATCAACTATACTTGGGAAAGACACTTAACATCTTGGGTACTTAGATTTCTTAAATGAAAAAAAAAGGAGATAATAATATTTAGCAACCCAGGATCTGTCATACAGAACTAAATGAGGTTGTGATTGTTGTAAGGATAGTCTACTCAGATACCTTCTGTGACTCCACTAAATATGGAGATCTACACAGAATACCACCATCTCTGGTCTTACATTTATTATCAAAAACTTTGATACTGAATAGGCGCTTCACAAACTGGCTGTATCACCCACTCCTGGTACAAAAGTGGTGAAATGCATGCAAAGGGCACCAAAGATAAATGACAGGAGAGCATGCAAACCAGACCCTCATTGCCTGTGTCCTGAGGGAATACCTTTCAGATATATGCACTATTTTAGTGCAGAGCATTGTCTAACCCACAGTCTCCCCACATAGACAATAAAAGAATATGACAGTTGCGAGAGGTCTATCAATAGCATTTGCTCTTTTAGAGTAGATATGACAGGCTAAGGGGTTATAGAAGAAAGAGTCCTATTAAATTTAGAATAGGAAACATCACACAGACCCTGTTTGCCTACTGCATGTATCATAGCAGAGCCAGAGACACAGAGTGTGTCCTGGGGATGGGTGACACGGATCCTACTGTGTTGAGTTCCAGGAAGAAGTTTTATTGAGACCTCATAGTCTCTGAAAGCATTTTAAATAGTTCTGTGATCATGCTCTGGGGTGTTCCCTGCGGTAGTTCAGCGTTCACGTCTCAGCGCTCTAATTCCAAGTCCGTATGAAGACAAGTTAATTAAGCTCTTTGAACATTCAAGGCTTTGAAGCAGAGGCACACTCCAGACTCGGTGGTCAGCGTAAGCCCCTCCATCCCCACACCCTGCCCTGCAGACAATGGATTCCCACAGCCACAGTAGTTTCCCGGGCTCTGTGGCCCTCCAGGAAGAACTGAGTGCCTCTCAGAATGCCCCAACACCTGACCCTGACCATGCTGGGCACCGGGTATTAATAACCATCAGTGCCTTTGGGGCATACGCACACACAAAGAACGAACCTCTCTGCTCCTCTTCCTTCCACCATTGCTGTGGTCTGGGAGACTTCTGTCATGCTGGGGACAGGATACAGTCACCTTTGGTCAGATCTTTTTAAAGATTTTATTCATTTATTTAAGAGGTAGAGTTACAGACAGTGAGAGGAAGAGAGAGAGAGAAAGGTCTTCCCTTCCGTTGGTTCACTCCCCAAATGGCCACAATGACTCGAGCTGCTCCAATCTGAAGCCAGGAATCAGGACCTTCTTCCAGGTCTCCCATATGGGTGCAGGGGCCCAAGCACTTGGGCCATCTTCTACTGCTTTCCCAGTCCATACCAGAGAGCTGGATTGGAAGAGGAGCAGCCAGGACTAGAACCGGCACACATATGGAATGCTGGTGCTGCAGGCAGAAGATTAACCTGAGCCTCTGGGTCAGATCTTACACTTTCTGCCCCTGCACTTCTGGAATATCTCTGTTCTTACTGGGAGTCTATGCAATCTCCCTATTAGATGTTGAGCTCACCAAGACCCCTCCCTCCAATAACTAAGTGAGCAGGACTTCGGGAAATAAACCTTAATGCATTCCCACAATGAAACATTCACAGACAATGAATGTCACTGTTTGTGTCACTAACCCTACCCACCTGATGCTTACATATTACAGGAGAAAATACTCAATAATTCCAATTAATATAGAAAACAGTATAGGCCACATGATAAACTGATTCCTTTCTAGGAAGTTGGGCATTTACAAATGAAGACTCTTTTTTAACATTGTGCTGGTTACTATCCTTAATACATTTTCGTAATCTTTTGAACTAATTATTTTATAGCAAATCTTGTCTTTCTTTTTTAATTTGATCATAGAATCCAAAGCAGGAAATTCAGAAGCTGGCAGAATTCATTGGGAAGAAACTAGATGACAGAGTTCTAGATAAAATTGTCCACCACACCTCATTTGATGTCATGAAGCAGAATCCGATGGCAAACTATTCATCAATGCCTCCTGAATTTATGAACCACTCCATTTCTCCATTCATGAGAAAAGGTTGTTTATATTTTCTTTTGGCCTTCACCTTGAAAGAATGATGCAGCACTTCAGAGCCTTTGGGGAGCTGCCTTTCCTGTGCCTGGGATTAGAATGGCTGTAATGAAGGGTTCTGGGAAAAGACGCATTTAAGAAACCACTGAAGAAATGAAAACAATGGTTACAATCCCCTATCAGCCAGTGAGGTTTGGTATCTAAATCCCACCACCCATCCCCACGTTCCCTCCAGAAATCTAACTCAGATGTGGTGAAGAAACTAGTTTATAGACAGCTATATGCTATCAGATTCAAGTATCCAAAAATACTTATTGAGAGGCTACTATGTGCCAGGCACTGTTGGGTGCAGTTACAAAACACGAAAATCCCTTCCCTTGTGGATATCATATTCTATTGACAAGCAAAATAAATGAGAAATGCATGAGATAACAAACAGTGGTATGAAAAACAACACTGGGATGCATAAGTGGGATGCCAGGTGGAGAACTGGGTGGAGCACTGGATGGGAGCGAGTTCTACAACTTTAGAGTTGTACCTTGAACCTCCCAGGAAGGGGCCCTTCTGCTCAGCTCACAGCATAGAAGCCATGGTCCCAGCACCCACCGTGCCTTGGTGTGCAACAGGCCAGGAGAGACACAGGAAATCCCAGGCCTGCTGTTGCAACAGTGGTGTCCTTCCCCCAAAATGGGGCTTGGTGGGGAACAGGCTCTTCCCGTCCACAATTCAGACAAGAGCAAGAAAGTGACAGGATAGCAAGAGCCTTGTTTTCCCCTACACTGCCCCCTCCTAGAAGACAGAGTAGAAATCATCCCACAGAAACAGGAGAGGAGGCAAATACAAACTCCTCCGGCAGCTATTAACGCTCTCCCACGTGGCTGTGTTTCAGGGACAGTGGGAGACTGGAAGCATCACTTCACTGTGGCCCAGAATGAGAGGTTCAATGAAGACTACAAGAAGAAAATGGCTGACACCAGCCTCGCTTTCCACTTCCAATTCTAGTAAGAAAAAAAGTAAAAGCTGTTTTACGGGCTGACGCTGTGGTGTAGAAGGTAATGCTGCCATCTGCAATCCCGTCATCCCATACGGGTGCCGGTCAAGACCCAGCTGCTCTACTTCAGAACCAGCTCTCTGCTATGGGCTGGGAAACAGTGGAAGATGCTGCAAGTCCTTGGGCCCCTGTGCCGGCTTGGGAGTTCTGGAGGAAACTGCCTGGTTCCTGGCTTCAGAGAGGCTCAGCTACAGCTATTGTGGCCATTTGGGGAGTAAATCAGTGGATGGAAGATCTCTTTCTCTCTGCCTCTGCCTCTCCCTCTGCCTCTGCCTCTCAAATAAATAAATAAATCTCTTTTTTTTTTTGAAGTTGTTTTATTTTGTTTCCCAGTGTATTGCATAATAATTAAAGTTTCATACTCAGACTTAGTGATATTGAATTCAGGTTCTAGGACTGATTGTGCACACTGCTAAAAAAAAAAAAATAACAAGTGTAGGGTTAGCAGACATTGGGCAAGGTGCAGAGTGAGAGGAGGGTGGCAGTGTAGGAGAGAGGTGTTAGTAAAATGGCACAGTCTTATCTGTGGCACAATCTATGGCCCAGACTCCTAGGCTCTAGCCCCCTGACACCATTGCTGGAAGCCAGCTGACCCCATGGCCCAAACACAGATGTCAGCTCCACCCCCACCCTAATGGGATTTGCTGCTCCTACTTCCCTGTCCGCCCCTGCAAAGGTTTAACAGGACCTGTTCCCCTGAACACGTGTCTCTCTCTTGATCTCTCTCTCTTACACACTCCTGCTCTCTCTTACCCTCTCCCCCTCTCCCCTGGCCCGTTGGGCTTCCCCAACCCGACTATAAACCTTTCCTCTAACTCCAGTGTTTGCTGTTCTTTCTGGTAGCCTTTCTCTACATTGGTGCTGTAACTCGGATCCTGGCTCCCCCAGTGACTTTGCTCTCCCTTTAGGGATCTCTGAGCTGTCTTGGGGTCCTGGATTTCTGCCAGTCACAAAACACACCCCCAGAACTCCTTCCATGCCACCAAATGCTCTATGATCTCCATCCACACACCGGTCTTTCAAATCCTGAGGTAAGACACAGAATGGGAAATTCTCACAGCAACCTCTGTCACGGGTCTGGCTTCCCTCTAGTTCACCTCCAAGCCCTGGTACCAGGCACCACAACTCCCTACAGACTCTGTGTCCAGGCAACAGTGTACGTGGGTGACAACTCAGCCTCCTGTTTCCCTTCTATGGGCTAAGCCTTGGACTCCAGTGGGTGCATGGGTGACCACCCCCACCCTCTGTTTTCTTATCATCCTGTCGGGCAGCCGTGATCTTGGGGACGCCCGATATCCACTGATGCGACTCTAGAAGTCACCATGGGAGCTGCTTCCTTGCGCGTTCCAGCCGATTCTCCTCTCTGTTGTCTTCTAAGTAATATGGTCCCTCGCAAATTGGCTCCAGACCTCAAACACCAATCCTGACATTTTTATCACTTCTGTGAGTGATCCTGTATGTTCAAGCTTTTTCCTATCTTCCATCTAAACCTTCTTTGTGTACTTCCTGCTTTCCGGCCAAGGGTCTTTTGGCTTCCAAAGTTCCCTCTAGAGGTCAAGGGCCGGACCCCAAACCCAGCTTTCACTGTACCTCCCCCTTCTGCCCAGGAATTCCGACTTTATCTTAGAACCAGACCTTGTCCAAAGTCTACTCCCCTCGTCTTACCAATGATCCTCCCAGAGAAGCAAGGGCAAGTTTGGGAATGGCAGTTTCCCTGCCTTTACCCTCTGGCCCTTGTCATCCAACTGGTCTTTGCCCTGCCCCACCTTATAGAAGGCATTGGACCCTTCACGATATTGGACAGGCGAAGAATTCCTGGAGAAGACCCCAGAGGCACGGGTAATCAGAGATAAAATAAACAAATAGGATTACCTCAAATTGAAGAGTTTCTTTACAGCGAAGGAAACAGTCAGGAAAGTGAAGAGGCAACCAACAGAATGGGAGACGTTATTTGCAAATTACACAACAGATAAAGGATTAACAACTAGAATCTACAAAATGATCAAAAAACACCACAGAATCAAAACAAACAACCCAATAAAAAAAATGGGCCAAGGAACTTAACAGACATTTTTCAAAAGAGGAAATCCAAATGGCCAACAGACACATGAAAAAATGCTCAGGATCCCTAGCCATCAGGGAAATGCAGATCAAAACCACAATGAGGTTTCACCTTACCCCGGTTAGATTGGCTTACATACAGAAATCAACCAACAACAGATGCTGGTGAGGATGTGGGGAAAAAGGGACACTAATCCACTGTTGGTGGGAATGCAAACTGGTAAAGCCACTATGGAAGACAGTTTGGAGAGTCCTCAGAAACCTGAATATAGCACTACCACAGGACCCAGCCATCCCACTCCTTGGAATTTACGCAAATGGAATTAAAGGGGAGAAAAAAAAGAGCCATTTGCACCTCGATATTTGTTGCAGCTCAATTCACAATAGCTAAGACATGGAATCAACCTAAATGTCCATCAACGGCTGACTAGATAAAGAAACTATGGGATATGTACTCTATGGAACACTATACAGCAGTAAAAAAAAAAAAAAAAAAAAAAAATGAAATCCGGGCATTTACAACAAAATGGAGGAAGCTGGAAAACATCATGCTCAGTGAAATAAGCCAGTCCCAAAGGGACAAATATCAAATGTTCTCCCTGATCAATGGCAACTAAACGAGCATCTAAAATGATACCCATTGAAGTGAAATGGACACTATGAGACAATGACATGATCAGCTCTTGTCTTGACTGTTGAAGAACAACTTACTATTTTATTCCTTTTAGTATTTTTGTTGTTGTTGTTGCTAAGTGAAATGGACACTATGAGAGACAATGACAGGATCAGCCCTTGTGTAGACTGTTGAGGAACAACTTACTATTTTATTCCTTTTAGTATCTTTGTTGTGGTGGTTGTTGTTGTTGCTGTTTGTTCTACATAAGACCACTGGTTGAACTCTGTAATCAATGCACAATCATTCTTAGGCGTTTAAAATTAACAGAAAAGTGATCCATGTTAAACATAGGAGTGGGAATAAGAGAGGGAGGAGATATATAGGTTGGCACATGCTCACTCAGACTTACCTCCAATGGTGGAACTAGAAATGTGCCAGGGGATTTCAAATCAATCTCACCAAGGAGGCAGGTACCAATGACAGCACACTTGGTAAAGTGTAAAGTATAAATACACAACCGATCAAAAAGATAGGGTATGTGTCGAAGAGATTTCACAAATAAGACCAGTGTAAGCAAATAATGAAGGATAGAATTAAAAGGGAGAGAATGATCCTGCAGGGGAAGCAGGACACACAGCAGACTCATAGAATGGCAAATGCCCAAAACAGCACTCCTGCCTCAGAATCAACCCTTGGGACATTCGGATCTGGCTAAAAGGTCCATGAGAGTCTCACAGGCATGGAAAGCCATGACATGGTGGCAAAAAACAATCTAAATGAAAGACCCTGGTGAACAAGACCTAAGCAGAAGGAACAGGCCATCAAGGAGAGAGGCGCCTTTCTCTGAAGGGAGGAAAGAACCTCCACTGTGACACGGCCTTGACTAAACAAGTTCAGAGTCGGTGAACTCAAGGGACTTCCATAGCCTAGACAGCTCATAGCAAGAGTCTCGGGTGATTGCTGACGTCATAAATAAGAGTGCCAATTGTTAAATCAACAAGGGGAGTCACTGGGTACATGCTCCACACGTAGGGTCTCTGTCCTTAATGTGTTTTACTATGAAACTTAAAAACACTACTAGTCGAACAATACCCTATACCTTGTGCGGTTGTGTGAGTGCAGCCTGTTGAAATCCTTGCTTAGTATATACTAAGTTGATCTTCAGTATATGAAGGTAATTAAAAATGAAACTCGATAAAGGGCGGGATGGGAGAGGGAGAGGGGAGGGCTACGGAAGGGAGGGAGGTTGGGGGGGAAGCCACAACAATACAAAAGTTGCACTTTGTAAATTCATATTTATGAAATAAAAAATTTAAAAAAAGAAAAGAAATACGCCAGATACAGAACAAAAACAAAAAAAAAGGCATTGGACCTTCTGATAAATGTCTTCATAAGTTGTTATTTAACGGTTGAAATTGCTAAGTTTTCATTTGATATAGTTATTGTCAGTAAGCGATCTGGGACTTGCTCCCTCATTTCTCTGTTTGCTTTAAGATCGGAAAATGACTATTTGAAGGACTCTCCAGATTGGACAGTTTGATCTTTAGATCTTATAAAAGGGATGACTAACATTTTCTGTAATAATAACATGGCCAAAATGAGAGCTTAAATTATGCTTTCACGGCTAGATTTACTTCGCCGTGGGCACAGTAAACAGGAAAAACCTCCCTTTCAGACCAAAGGGAGAGAAAGCGCTTTTTTTTTTAAAGATTTTATTTGTTTATTTGAAAGAGTTACAGAGAGGCAGAGGCAGAGAGAGATAAGTCTTGCATCAGCTGGTTCACTCCCCAGATGACTGCAACAGCTAGTGCTGAGCCAATCCAAAGCCAGGAGCTTCTTCCGGGTCTCCCATGCGGGTGCAGGGGCCCAAGGACTTGGGCCATCTTCTACTGCTTTCCCAGGCCATAGCAGAGAGCTGGATCAGAAGTGGAGCAGCCAGGACTTGAAGCAGCATCCATATGGGGAACTCCGCAAAGCAGGAAGCCCCTGACTGAACTGAAGCCATCTTCTCTCTTCTTTCTATTAGGCTTGATAATGATGTAATCATTGGGTTTGGGTGTTCAAATCATGGCTATCAATGTAAGCAAAATTGTTGTTTCTTGTAAAAAAATGAATTACATGAGGTGACTGGAGAAATAAGAGGGTAATCTTCTAAAATTTGTCTAGAGCAAAATATTATCAGGAACATGAGTAATGAGGAGTTTTATGAGAAAATAGAACAGAAAGAGCATACAGGTGCTTGTTCCCACAAACACCCCGTCTTGCCTTACCAGGAGTGTATGATGAGGATGGCAGGTCCATAGTTAATATTACAGCAGGTGGATTGATGTACAAGCACTGCCATTCTTACAAAGGTTAGGACGTTATACCCCTGCTTGGAAATGTAGACCACAGGAACAAGGCACTCTTACATTAGCCAATGGAATAGGTTTTATAAAAAACACAGCTGTTGGGGTGTGACTTACCTTTAGAAAAATAGGATATAATCATTAGAACTTTATACAATTTTGGCCGGCACCGTGATTCACTTGGCTAATCCTCCGCTTGCGGTGCCTGCACACCGGGTTCTAGTCCCGGTTGGAGCGCCGGATTCTGTCCCAGTTGCTCCTTTTCCAGTTCATATCTCTGCTGTGGCCAGGGAGGGCAGTGGAGGATGGCCCAAGTGCTTGGGCCCTGCACCTGCGTGGGAGACCAGGAGGAAGCACCTGGTTCCTGGCTTTGGATCGGCGCAGGGCGCTGGCCATAGCAGCCATTTGGGGAATGAACCAATGGAAAAGGAAGACCTTTCTCTCTGTCTCTCTCTCTCTCTCTCACTGTCTAACTCTGCCTGTCAAAAAAAAAAAAAAACCTTTATACAGTTTTGACCTTTTAAAATAAATCGATTAACCTATGAAACCTTAGACTTTTGTCTAGCACCTTTAGATAAGGTAAGCAAGTTGCATATAGCTGACGTATCCACTATGAATAGAGAGAAGATAAATGGGGAGGTTACAATGAGGCCGTGAAAGGAAAATGAAGCAAAACAAGCTTCATAGAGAAAGGTTATGCATAGACGATCCCTTGTGATGTGTTCTTTCCCAGAAAGAATAGAGGCATACGAGGAAGAAGGCTTAATGAAAAGTATGTGTAAAAAGACTATGAAATAAAGCTATGAGGAGGAATGACAGAATGATGCTTCCCCTTGCCACCTAAACCTGGTCTCCTTGTGTCCTTTCTAGCTGACACCTCCCTTCCTTCAGGACCCTGGACCTGCCGAGGCCAGACCACGGGACTCTCCTCTAAGAAATCCTCTCACTACTGGTTAATGCCACTCTTAGGGTCATGGGCTGCTATTCTGGTTTTTTTTTTTTTAATGTATTTTATTTATTTGAAAGAGTTACACAGAGAGAGAAGGAGAAGCAGAGACAGAGAGAGAGACAGAGACAGAGAGAGAGGTCCACCGGTTCATTCCCAAATTGGCCACAGTGGCCGGAGCTGCACTAATCCAAAGCCAGGAGCCAGGAGCTTTTTCCAGGTCTCGTATGAGGGAGCAGGGACCCATGGACTTGGGCCATCATCTACAGCTTTCCTAGGCCATAGCAGAGAGCTGGACTGGAAGTGGAATAGCCGCGACTCGAACCAGCGACCATATAGGATGCCCGCACTGTGGGCAGTGGCTTTACCCACTGCACCACAGCGCCAGCCCCCAACCTGTCTTTTACACTACAGGATATGTTTAAGTGTTTACAAGAGGTGATAGTAGAATGAACCAAAGCCTTCACCACCAAGCAGTCAACAAAATGCAGGGACATACTCGGCTCCCCACCCAGGAGACAGTGACTTGAGACACCGTCCCATGCCAGCGGAGAGTAACTTGTCAGCAGAAAGTAGCTCTAAAGACAGATAATCCTCCGTCTACCCTTCCTGGACTTTGGGGATAATGTAATCCCATACAACTCTTGATGTATACATAACAAAAGAGGAGAATGTTAGTAAAATGCAACAGTTTTATCTGTGGTGCGATCTACACCCTGGACACCATCCTAGGCTCTTGCGCCCACATCACCATTGTCGGAAGCCAGGTGACCCCATAGTCCAACCACAGGTGTCAGTTCTACCCCCAACCCTAATGAAATGTGCTGCTCCTACTTCTCTGCCCGCCCCCCGGCAAAGGATTAACAGGATCTGTTCCTGAACATGAGTCTCTCTCTCTCTTGATCTCTCTTACACGCTCCTCCTCTCTTACCCTCTCACCCTCTCCCCTGGCCCGTCAGGCTTCAGCCACCCGACCATAAACCTTCTTAACTCCAGTGTTTGATGTGTTTTGTGGTAGCTTCTCCTTACAAGAGGTTCACTCAATAACTAGTTAGGATCCTGGTAACACTGTTGATTATCCTTATCCTGAAGCTTTCCACAGACCGTGTTCACATACTAAAAATGTTTTAGGCATCACCTAAAAAGACCCTGGACTTTTCAGACTAAGTTTTGGCTTACGCTCATTTTTAAGTACGTGACTGTCCTAGCCCTTTTCCCGCTGCTGTAGTAAGATGCCGTGGGTGGGAAAAATTATGAAGAGTACACGTTTATTTGGCTCATGGTCCTGGAGATGGGGAAGTCCACGACCATGGTGCCAAAACCTGGCAAGGGCATTCATGGTCAAAGGCAAGAGTACAAGAGGGCAAGAGAGCACCTAAGAGATAGGCAAGAGTGCAAGAGAGCAAGAGAGCACCTAAGAGATAAGACAAGGAGGGCAAACACCAATGCTCCCATGATAAACAACCAACACACTCCTGTGATCCTGGCCTTAACTTATACATGAGTTGGAGCCCTCAATGGCTCCCATTAAGCCCCATCTCTTGATTCTATTACAGGCAATTAAGATGAGCATAAATTTTGGAGGGGGCAAACTTTCAGACCGTAACATTCAACCTCTGGCTCCACAAAACTCATGCCCTTCTCACATGCAAAATACATTCCTTCCATCCTAGTAGCCTGGAAAATCTTAACTTCTTCCAACCTGAAGTTGAAAATCTCAGTTAAATCACATGACAGGTGACCCTCATCCTGAAGCCAATGCCCTACAGCTGCGAGCCGATGCAAGCAAATCAAGACATTTCCAAAATAAGAGTGGTGGGACAGGCATAGGACAGACATTCCTCCCCCGAAAAGAAGCAGTAGGCAGGGCAAAAGAGATAACTGGTTCCAGGTAAGTTCAAACTCCACAGCAAAACAGCATTAAATCTTAAAGCTGGAGAACAGCCTCCCTGGATTCATGTACGGAATCCTGGGCACCGGCACACCTATAGCTTTGTTAGGCTCAGTCCACCCAGCAGCTCGCTCGGCTTGGGCCTCATGCCTGCAGCTCTCCCCAAGCCCGTCATCGCACAGTGGTAACCATATGGCTCTGGTGTCTTGGAGGTGACCCCACTCATACAGGTCCCTGAAGCATTGCCTTGGCAGAGGCTGGCTGTGGTGGCTCTATCCCCGAGACAAGTCTCTGTCTGGGCCCTCAGGCTTTCCAGAGCATCCTGTGAAATCCAAGCAGAGGGAGCCATGGACCCACAGTTCTTGCTTTCTGTACGTTGTGGATGTCACCACGGTTTATCAGTTGTACCTTCCATAGCACAGGCCAAGTCATAAGTAGGTCTGAATGAGTCAAGACCGAGACAGCCAAGGAACGCTACACCAGAACACAGGAGGCCCATGGAGGGCACCCAGGCCCCTTCCCTGAGATACTCTGCCCTCCTAGATTGCTTAGCCAGAGCTGGGAGGAGCAGCTGAAGGATCTCTGAAATGCCTCTGAGGTCAGTCTCCCACTGCCTAGATTCGCCCCTGTTCACTTGTCTACTTGGTAGCTGTCACTTGGCCACATCCCTGCTTTGCTCCCCTGAACACACCTTTTCATGTTTTATGTGGCCAGGCTGCAAAATTTCCAAATCTTCTCATTCTACTGCTCTTTTAATTATCAATTCCAACTTAAGTCAGTTCTTCCCACTTGCATCTCACTGTGTGTGGTTAAAAGCAGTCCCATGGTAGACTGAATGCTTCGTTGCTTAGATAATTGTTTACCAGATGCCCTAGTCCATCCGTTTAGTGCTCTGCATCCCACAAGGTCCAAGGACACGGACAAAATTCTGCCAAGATCTTGGCAACAAGGATGGGCTTTACCTCAATTTCTAGTACTTGATTCCCCAGTTCCCCTGAGGTCTCCTCAGATTGGCCTTTGCTGTCCATGATCGTGGCCACTCATGTCATCCTTCAGGACCTCCAGACTTTCCCCATAGCTTTTTCTTCTACTAAGCTGTCACCAGAATGATCCTTAATGCAGCATTGGTGGTCACCTAGGCTTGTTCTGGTCTGAGCTTCCAAATTCTTCCAGTCTCTGCCCATTACCCCCTCCAAAGGTTCTTCCACATTCTGGGGTATAGGTTAAAATAGTGCCACTTCTAGTACCAATTTTCTTCCCTGGTCTATTTTCTTCCAATAGGATACCACTTATTGTAAATTATGAACCATAGAAAAAGATTTGGCTCACCATTGTGGAAGTGCAAGAGAGCAATGCTGAGATCTGATGAGGTCCTTCACACTCTGTCACCTCATGGCAGAAGGCAGAAGAGCAACACAGTGTGAGAGAAGAAAGAGGCTGAACTCCCTCTCTTGGTAACAACCCACTCCCACAAGAATGGTGTTAATCCATTCATGGGGGTGGAGCTCTCATAAGTTAAATACCTCCTATTAGGTCTCCTCTCTTAATACCATTTTATTTAAAAAGGAAAAAGAAAAGATAGATTTATTTATTTATTTGGGAGGCAGAGTTCCAGACCGAGAGAGAGGTCTTCCATCCGTGGGTTCATTCCTCAGATTGTTGGAATGGCTGGAGCTGTGCCAATCTGAAGCCAGGAGCAAGAAGTTTCTTCCGGATCTCTTACGTGGGTGTAGGTACTCAAGCTCTTGGGCCATCTTCTGCTGCTTTCCAAGGAACATTTGCAGGGAGTAGCCTAGACTGGACCCAGCGCCCATATGGGATACAGGAGCTGCAGGCAGGGGCTTTTACCCGCTGCACCACAGAGCCGCCACCTCCCCTTCATTTTTACAGTGATCTACTTTCAGATTACTTTATACTCATAAAATTAACCCTGTGCTAAGTAATGAGTTGAACAAATGGGATGAAGAAAAAAACACTGTTCCTCAGCAGTAGAGACAAGGGCTGTAAACAATCATCGAAGCTCAAAATGTCAGTTTCACTCTTTTGCATTACATTTTTGGTGCTCCATTCGTTACCACAGATCAGGTAAAATAATAGTATTTGTCTTTTGGGGACTGGCTTATTTCACCAAGCATATGGTTTCCGGTTACATCCATTTTGTTGCAAAAGAAAGCATTGCATCCTTTTTTACCAGCTAAGTAGTATACCATAGTGTAAACATACCATAATTTCTTTATCTAGTCATCGGTTGGTGGACATCTGATGGACTCTAATAGAAAAAGTAGACAACATGCAAGAGCAAGTGGTAATCTAAGCAGAGGTGGACATTCTAAAAAAAAGAAAGAAAGAAAGAAAGAGATAATGGAGGGAGCCCGGTGTTGCTGTACAATCTGTTAAGATTCCACCTGTGACGCTGGCATCCCATGGCAGAGCTGGAGTCCCTGCTGCTCTGCTCTGATCTAGCTCTGTGCCAATGCACCCGGGAAGGCAGTGTGGGCCCTGTCACCCACGTGGGAGACCTAGATGGAGTTCCTGGCCCCTGGCTTCTGTCTGACCTAGCCTTGGCTGCTGTGACCATTTGGGCAGTCACCCAGTAGACAGACGACTTCTCTCTCTCTCTCTTTCTCTCTCTGTTTTTCTGCCTATCAAATGAATAAACAAATAAATCTTTTTTTGAAAAAAGAAAATAGTAGAGATCAAAACAATGTAACAGAAATACAGGGATCATTTCATAGGCTCATTGGTAAACTGGACTCAGCTGAGTGAACACTCTCTGAGCTTGAGCACTTGTCAACAGAATCTCCCCACATTAATTTCAGACACCATACCACAGAGCTAGGTCAGATAACACCAGCTGGAATAAATAAAAATGGAAAACAAACCACTACCCCATCCCAAAATTATACTCAGATTGCAGAAAATAAAAAATGGGGGATGGCATGAACCCCAAAAATAGTCAGAGGAAAAAAAAGTATACCTGTAGGGGAGCAAAGATAACAATTACATATGACTTCTCCTTCAACACCAGCCAAGCAAGGAGAAAATGGAATACAAACTTGAAATGTTGAAAGAAAAACCTGACCCATCTGCTATCCTGATCAGTTATACTTCAAGAATGAAAGAGAAATAAGAACTTTCTCAGGCAAATAAAAACCAGAGGAATTTGTTGCCATTAGACCTGCTTCACAAGAAATGTTAAAACAAAGGAAATTAATACAGGTCAGAAACTCAGATCTACATAAAGAAGAGAGAATGAGAGAAGGAATAAATGAATGTAAAAAAATTTATTTTTCCATTTGTCAATCTAACAGATAACAGTTTGTTCAAAACAATACCAATGCTCCACCTGATTGTTATAGTTTGCTCATAGGTGAAATAAATGGCAACAAAGACACAGGGGAAGAGAGAGGAATCAGGACTGTTTTGTGATTGTAAGATATGATATGAAGGTACTTGGCTTTTACAAAGCACCTGTGAAATGGCATCGTATTTTATGAAAGTGAACTGCGAGCACTGGTTGAGTTCCAGCTACTCCATGCTTCCAATCCAGCTTCCTGCTAGTATGCCTGGGAAGGCAATAAAAGATGGCCCAAGTGCTTGGTTCCCATCACCCACATGAGAGACCTGGACTGAACTCCTGGCCCCTGGCTCCTGGCTCCTGACTTTGGCTTGGTCCAACCCTCACCGTTGGCACCATTTAGGGAGTGAACCAGTGGATGAAAGTCTCTCTCTCTCTCTCTCTCTCTCTCTCTCTCTCTCTCTCTCTCTGCCTCTTTCTGTCTCTGTCACTTACATAATTTTTTTAATCTTTTATTTAGAAATATAAATTTCCAAAGTACAGCTTATGGATTACAATTGCTTCCCCCCCCATAACTTCCCACCCACCCGCACCCCTCCCATCTCCCGCTCACTCTCCCTTTCCATTCACATCAAGATTCATTTTCAATTATCTTTATATATATATACATATATATATAAGATCAGTTTAGCATATATTAAGTATACATAATTCTTTATAAAAAATAAAGTGGACATGGATTAGTTGTGAATGTATATTGCAAACTCTGGGGTAGCAACTAAAAGAAAAGCAAAAAAATATAGTTAATACACATAGAAAGGAAAGAAAATCATATGAAATGTGCAGTTGAAACTACAAAAGCCTGAAAAATTGCAAAACATAAAAATAGGAACAAAAAATAAGACCAAGAGAAAGTCAATATGTATGAAGATTCAAGACCCAACTATGCATGGTCTACGAGAAACCCATATGTGTAAAGACACATAGAGAATAAAAATAAAGGGATGGGGAAAGATATACCATGCTAATACAAAAGAAAAGAAAGTTACAATAACTATATTAATTTCAGAGAGAGCTGACTGCAGAGCAAAGAACATTATCAGCGATCAAGGGACTTTACATGATAGGAGGTTAATTCTCTAGGAAGACTTAATAATGCTTCATGTGTTATGTACAAAACAACAAAGCTCCACATTCATGAACTAAACCTGGCAGGATTACAAGGATAAATACATGGAACCACCACCATACTTGAAGACTTCAACAGCTCTGTTTCTCTATCAGAAATGGAGAGATCCAGCAGACAGAAACCCAGTAAGGACATACATAAGCTCAAAACACCGGCAATTAACTGGACATAATGGCCACCTGAACACTACCTCACCTAGTAACAGCAGAGTGCACACTCTCCCCAAGGCCACATGGGGACAGGCTATGCCCGTGCTACAAAACACAGCTCAACACATTCTCTGAAGTACAAATTAGAGAACATATGTCCTCAGACCACAAAGGAATTGGACTAGAAACCAATAACAGAAAGATACCTGGAAAACCAGGAAGTACTTAGAGATGAAACTACACACTGCTAAGTAGCCCTGGGTTAAAGAAGAAATCACAAGAGAGAATTTAAATATTTTGAACTAAGTGAACAGTTTGTCAAAATTTGGGAGAAGCAAAAGCAGTGCTTAAAGGGAAATTTGTAGAATTGAATGCATATAGAAGAAAAGATGAAAGATCTAAGGAAACTAGAAAAAGAAAAAATAATAAATCCAAGGTAAGCAGAAGGAAGAAAAGGAAAAAAAGAGAGAAAGGGAAAAGCAAGGGAACAAAGGGAAAGAAGACAGAATTATTAATATCAGAAATGAAAAAAGGTGCATCACTGCAAATACCTAGATATCAAAAGGACAATAAGGAATATTAAGAATTCTGTATCTACACATTTGATAGCCTAAATAAAATGGTGTGATCCTTTGAAAGAATCAATCATCAAAAACTCACACAAGAAGAAGCAGGTCCTTGTCAAAGAAACTGAATAATTGATAACATTGCCAAACAGAAAACACTGGGCTTTCATGGGTTCACTGGTGAATTCTGCTAAACAGCCACGAAAGAAATCATAGCAAATCTCTTCCAGAAGATGGCAGCAGAGAGAACACTGCCTAGCTCATGCATTTCCTTAATACCAAAACCAGACGAAATATTACAAGAAACTACAAACCAGAATCTCAGGGATCCAAAAATTCTCAGCAAAATACTCACAACTGAATTGAACAAGATTCATCCCAGGTATGCTGGGCTGGTTCAACATTCAAAAACAAACTAATGTAATCTATCACATGAACAAAACCTTGAGGACATGATGCTAAGGGAAACAACCCAGACACAAAAAGATAAATACCATATAATTCCACTTAGACCAGTAGCAGTCAGACTCATAAAAACATAAAGTAGGATGGCAGCTGCCAGCTACTAGGAGGAGGGAAAAATGTGTTATTATTTTTTTGAGATTTATTTGTTTATTTGAAAGGCAGGGTTACAGAGAGGCAGAGGGGGAGAGAGAGAGTGATCTTCCATCCACTGGTTCACTCCCCAGATGGCTGCAATGGCAGGAGCTGGGCCAATCTGAAGCCAGGAGCCAGGAGCTTCTTCCAGGTCTCCCACATGGGTGCAGGGGCCCAAGGACTTGGGCCATCTTCCACTGCTTTCCCAGGCCATAGCAGAGGGCTGGATCAGGAGTGGAGCAGCCAGGACTCGAACCAGCACCCACATAGGATGCCAGCACCACAGGTAGCAGCTTTACCAGCTGCACCACAGCGCCAGCCCCAAAATGTGTTGTTATTTAATGGGTATGGAGTTTCAGTTTGACAAGAGGAAGGTTCTAGAGAGATCTCTGTTGCACAACAATATGAATGCACTCATACTGAACACTACTGAAATGCACACTTAAAAATAGTAAGGGGGTAGGGATTTAGCCCAATGGTTAAGATGCCTGTGTCCCATTTATTGGAGTAGAAGGGTTCAGTGCCTGGCTCCGGCTCTTGACTTCGGGTTCCTGTTAACGCATGTCACTGAAGGCAGCCGTGATGAGGACATGAGAAGGACTTAGTGGTGGAGCATCCTTTATGGCGTTTGTGAAACATAGGAAATAGGGGCAGGCGTGGTGGCACAGCAGACTCAGCAGCAGCTTGGGATGCCCACACCCCACATCAGAGTGCCTGCTTGAGTCCCAGCTCCTCTGCTTCTGATCCGGTTTCCTGCCAATGCATCTTGGAGGCAAGAGATGATGGAGGGTGGGTGGGGTGGGAAGTATCACTATCCTGTGACACACAGAGCAGACCTGGACTGAGTTCCTAGCTCCCAGACGACTCAGGCATATGGGTGAGTGAGCCGGCACTCTCTGGCTTTTGTATGTTCTTTCTCTGTCCCCTATCTCTGGCTCTCAAAAAAAAAAAAGTTTAATTTTTAAATGATTACGATGATAAATCTATGTTATGCATTTTGTTATGTTTTTTTTCCCACACTTAAAGTTTTTCAAAATCATTATAGGAATTAGACCATATATAAAACTGAATGACAATATAGAGCCTTCACATGTTAAAGCTGTGAATCCAGCCAAAACAGTACTTAGAAGAAAGTCTGTAGTATAAAGCATACACATGGGGCCAGCACTTTGGTGTAGCTGTTAAATCCGCTGCCTGCAGTGCCACACAGCATCCTATATGGGCGCTGATTGGAGCCGGCTGCTCCACTTCTAATCCAGCTCTCTGCTATGGCCTGGATAAGTAGTGGAAGATGGCCAGATGCTTGGGCTCCTGAACCCATGTGGAGACCCAGGGGAAGCTCTTGGCTGCTGGTTTTGGATCAGCACAGCTCCAGCCATTGCAGCCTATTGGGGAGTGAACTGGCAGATGGAAGACCTCTCTCTCTCTCTCTCTCTCTCTCTCTCTCTCTCTCTCTCTCCTTTCCTTCTCCTTCTGTGTAACTCTTTCAAATAAAATAAAAAATAAGTCTTTATAATAAGAACATTTAGAAGTTCTCAAAAACAAATTCTTGAACTACAGAAATCCTTATTGGATAGGTAGAAAATTTCTCTCATGAAAATGAAATCTTAAGGAGGAATCAAAATGAAATGAAGAATCTATAGAATATGAAATTGTGATATTGCAGAGAAATCAAAATGAAATGAAGAATTCAATAGATCAAATGACAAACGTATTAGAGAGCCTTAAAAACAGAATCAGTGGAGCAGAAGACAGAATTTCGGACTTAGAAGACAGAGAACAGGAAAGTATACAGTCAAACCAAAGAAAAGAAGAGTAAATTAGAAATATAAAAAATATTGTTGGGAATCTACAGGATACTATTAAGAAAACCCAACATTCAGGTTCTAGCAGTTCCTGAAGGCTTGGAGAGAGAGAAAGGATTAGAAGGCCTTTTAAGTGAGATACTAGCAGAAAACTTCCCGGGTTTGGAGAAGGACAGAGAGATCCTAGAACAGGAAGCTCATAGAACCCCTAATAAACATGACCAAAAGAGATCCTCACCACGACATGTTGTAATCAAACTCACCACAGTGAAACATAAAGAAAAGATCCTAAAATGTGAAAGAGAGAAACGTCAGATTACTCTCAGAGGATCTACAATTAGACTCACAGCTGACTTCTCATCAGAAACCCTATAGGCTAGGAGGGAATGGCGAGATATAGCCCAGGTACTAAGAGAAAAAACTGCCAGCCCAGAATATTATATCCTGCAAAGCTCTCATTTGTGAATGAAGGTGAAATAAAGACCTTTCGTAGCAAACAGAAATTGAAAGAATTTGTTGCCACTTGTCCAGCCCTGCAAAGGATGCTTGAAAGATGTGTTACACACAGAAACACAGAAACACGGTCATCAATATGAATGAAGGTAAAGGAAGAAAACCTCCCAGTAAAAAATCACACGAGTTCAAAGCATATACTAGAAAATATCTTTGGCAAATGGCAGGGCAAAATTACTACTTATCAATAGTCACATTGAATGTTAATGGCCTCAACTCTCCAGTTAAAAGGCACAGACAGGCTGAATGGATTAAGGAACAAAACCCATCTATTTGCTGCTTATAAGAAACACATCTTTCCAACAAAGATGCATGCAGACTGAAAGTGAAAGGTTGGGAAAATATATTCCATGCAAACAGAAACCACAAAAGAGCAGGTGTAGCCATCTTAATATCAGACAAAATAAACTTTAACACAAAAACTGTTAAGAGAGACAAAGAGGGGCACCATATAATGATTAAAGGATCAATTCAACAGGAAGATGTAACTATTACAAATGTATATGCACCTAATTACAGGGCACTGGGTTATTTAAAAGATATGTTAAGTGACTTAAAGGGAGACTAAGACTCCAATACAATATTATTGGGGGACTTCAATACTCCACTTTCAGAAATAGATCAACCGGACAAAAGATCAACAAGGAAACAGCAGATTTAATCGACACTATAGCCCAAATGGATCTAACAGTTATCTACAGAACTTTTCATCCTACACTTAAAGAATTTACATTCTTCTCAGCAGTATATGGAACCTACTCTAGGATCGACCACATACTAGGCCATAAAGCAAGTCTCATCAAATTCAAAAGAATTAGAATCATACAATGCAGCTTCTCAGCCCACAGCAAAATGAAGTTGGAAATTAGCAACTCAGGAATCCCTAGAGCATATGCAAACACATGGAGATTGAACAACATGCTCCTGAATGAACACTGGGTCATAGAAGAAATCAAAAGAGAAATCAAAAACTTTCTGGAAGTAAATGAGGATAACAGCACAACATATCAAAACTTACGGGATATGGTAAAAGCAGTGTTGAGAGGAAAGTTTATAGCAATTGGTGCCTACATCAAGAAATTGGAAAGGCATCAAATAAATAAGCTTTCAATGCATCTCAAGGATCTAGAAAAACTGCAACAAACCAGACCCAAATCTGGTAGGGAGGAGAGAAATAATTAAAATCAGAGAAGAAATCAACAGGATTGAATCCAAAAAAACATTACAAAAAAATCAGCCAAGCGAAGAGCTGGTTTTTTGAAAAAATAAACAAAATTGACACCCCATTGGCCCAACTAACTAAAAAAAGAAAAGACTCAAATCAATAAAATCAGAGATGAAAAAGGAAACATAACAACAGACACCACAGAAATAAAAAGAATCATTAGAAATTACTACAAGGACTTGTATGCCAGCAAACAGGGAAATCTATCAGAAATGGATAGATTCCTGGACACATGCAATCTACCTAAATTGAACCAGGAAGACATAGAAAACCTAAACATACTCATAACTGAGACAGAAATTGAAACAGTAATGAATGCCCTCCCAACAAAAAAAGCCCAGGACCAGATGGATTCACTGCTGAATTCTACCAGACATTTAAAGAAGAACTAACTCCAATTCTTCTCAAACTATTCAGAAAAATTGAAAAAGAGGGAATCCTCCCAAATATGAAGCCAGCATCACCTTAATCCCTTAGCCAGAGAAAGATGAAGCATTGAAAGAAAGTTACAGACCAATATCCCTGATGAACAGACACACAAATCTTCAATAAAATTCTCACCAATAGAATGCAACAACACATCAGAAAGATCATCCACCCAGACCAAGTGGGATTTATCCCTAGTATGCAGGGATGGTTCAACGTTCGCAAAACAATCAACGTGATACACCACATTAACAGACTGCAGAAGAAAAACCATATGATTCTCTCAATAGATGCAGAGAAAGCATTGGATAAAATTCAACACCCTTTCATGATGAAAACTCTAAGCAAACTGGGTATAGAAGGAACATTCCTCAATACAATCAAAGCAATATATGAAAAACCCACGGCCAGCATCCTATTGAATGGGGAAAAGTTGGAAGCATTTCCACTGAGATCTGGTACCAGACAGGGATGCCCACTCTCCCCACTGCTATTCAATATAGTTCTGGAAGTTTTAGCCAGAGCTATTAGGCAAGAAAAAGTAATTAAAGGGATACAAATTGGGAAGGAAGAAGTCAAACTATCCCTCTTTGCAGATGATATGATTCTTTATTTAGAGTAGACTTTGGACCAGACCTGGTTTTAAGATAAGTTCAAATTCCAAGATAAGGCAAGGGAGAGGAAAGTTACCCAGTCCGGGCCAGTCTCTAAGGCCAAATTCGAATTTCATGGCAAAAGCCAAAATGCCTGCTGTTACAAGGACTCGGGTCTGCTATGGGAAATGGAGGCTGCTTTTTACTGTTTCAAAATGGAGTCACTTTGGCTCTTCACTGTCATCCTTTGGCTTCTGGATATTTACCATGTAGCCAGTGGGTTATAGGCCTGGGTTTCCGGGTTTAACTAGTCTTATTGTATAACGCATAAGTTTAGGTTTTTGGGCTTCCAGGTTTTCACCGTGTAGCCTGTGGACACTAGAGCTTTCCTGGGCTCCTGGAACATAACCATCTGCCACATAACCATCTCCCGTCATCTCTAAGTCTCTTTTGGAACATTTTCTGTCTTTTGGCTAGACCTCTGTTTGACCCACATTTGAACTAGCAATACATTTGAACTAGCAATGCCTGGATATTCAGTGTTAGCTGGATGGAGACTTTGTCAGTCCGTCTTTAAAGAATCTGGCTTTTCCAGTCCAAAAAGACAAATATCATTTGTTTTCCCTGATTGGCGACAACTAACTGAGCACCAAAGGGGAAACCTGTTGAAGTGAAATGGGCACTATGAGAAACAGTGACTTGATCAGCTCTTGTCCTGACTATTGATGTACAATGTAAATCTTTATCCATTTTAGTATTTTTTTTGTTCTAGTACTAGTGGTTGTACTCTGTAATTAACACACAATTATTCTTAGGTGTTTAAATTTTAACTGAAAAGTGATCCCTGTTAAATATAAGAGTCGGAATAAGGGGGAGGAGATGTACAATTTGGGACATGCTCAATCGGACTTGCCCCAAATGGTGGAGTTAGAAACGTGCCAGGGGATTCCAATCCAATCCCATCAAGGTGGCATGTACCAATGCCATCTTGCTAGTCAAAGTGATCATCTTCAGTTCACACTGAAGGTCTAAGTGTCAAAAGGATCACATAAACAAGACTAGTGTCTGCTAATACTAACTGATAGAACCAAAAAGGGAGAGAATGATCCATCATGGGAAGCGGGATACACAGCAGACTCATAGAATGGCAGATGTCCTAAATAGCACTCTGGCCTCAGAATCAGCCCTTAAGGCATTTGGATCTGGCTGAAGAGCCCATGAGAGTATTTTAGGCATGGAAAGCCAAGACACTCTGGAAAAAAAAAAAAAGACCTAAATGAAAGATCTCTGTGAGTGAGATCCCAGTGGAAAGAACGGGGCCATCAAAGAAGGAGGTACCTTTCTCTGCAGGGAGGAGAGAACTTCCATTTTGACTATGACCCTGTTGGAATAAGATTGAAGTCGGCGAACTCAAAAGGGTTCCATGACTAGAGCCTAGGGAGATTACTGACGCCATAAACAAGAGTGTCAAATTGTTAAGTCAACAACAGGAATCACTGTGTACTTATGTCTCATGTGGGATCTGTCCTTAATGTGTTGTCCAATGTGAAGTAATGCTATAACTAGTACTGAAACAGTATTTTACACTTTGTGTTTATGTGTGGGTGAAAACTGATGAAATTTTTACTTAGTATACAGTAAATCGATCTTCTGTATATAAAGATAATTGAAAATGAATCTTGATGTGAATGGAATGGGAGAGGGAGCGGGAGATAAGAGGGGTGCGAGTGGGAGGGAAATTATGGGGGGGGGGAACCATTGTAATCCATAAACTGTACTTTGGAAATTTATATTTACTAAATAAATGTTAAAAAAACACAAAATTATAAAAAAGAATTTGTTTTTGAGAACTTCTAAATGCTCTTATCATAAAGATTTATTTATTATTTTATTTGGAAGAGTTACACAGAAACAGACAGAGAGAGAGAGAGAGAGTGGAGAGAGAGAGAGAAAGGGAGGTCTTCTATCTGCCAGTTCACTCCCCAATAGGCTGCAATGGCTAGAGCTGTGCTGATCCGTAGCCAGGAGCCAGGAGCTTCCCCTGGGTCTCCACATGGGTTCAGGAGCCCAAGCATCTGGCCATCTTCCACTACTTATCCAGGCCATAGCAGAGAGCTGGATTAGAAGTGGAGCAGCCGGCTCCAATCAGCGCCCATATAGGATGCTGTGTGGCACTGCAGGCAGCGGATTTAACAGCTACACCAAAGTGCTGGCCCCATGTGTATGCTTTATACTACAGACTTTCTTCTAAGTACTGTTTTGGCTGGATTCACAGCTTTAACATGTGAAGGCTCTATATTGTCATTCAGTTTTATATATGGTCTAATTCCTATAATGATTTGAAAAACTTTAAGTGTGGGAAAAAAAACATAACAAAATGCATAACATAGATTTATCATCGTAATCATTTAAAAATTAAACTTTTTTTTTTTTGAGAGCCAGAGATAGGGGACAGAGAAAGAACATACAAAAGCCAGAGAGTGCGGCTCACTCACCCATATGCCTGAGTCGTCTGGGAGCTAGGAACTCAGTCCAGGTCTGCTCTGTGTGTCACAGGATAGTGATACTTCCCACCCCACCCACCCTCCATCATCTCTTGCCTCCAAGATGCATTGGCAGGAAACCGGATCAGAAGCAGAGGAGCTGGGACTCAAGCAGGCACTCTGATGTGGGGTGTGGGCATCCCAAGCTGCTGCTGAGTCTGCTGTGCCACCACGCCTGCCCCTATTTCCTATGTTTCACAAACGCCATAAAGGATGCTCCACCACTAAGTCCTTCTCATGTCCTCATCACGGCTGCCTTCAGTGACATGCGTTAACAGGAACCCGAAGTCAAGAGCCGGAGCCAGGCACTGAACCCTTCTACTCCAATAAATGGGACACAGGCATCTTAACCATTGGGCTAAATCCCTACCCCCTTACTATTTTTAAGTGTGCATTTCAGTAGTGTTCAGTATGAGTGCATTCATATTGTTGTGCAACAGAGATCTCTCTAGAACCTTCCTCTTGTCAAACTGAAACTCCATACCCATTAAATAACAACACATTTTGGGGCTGGCGCTGTGGTGCAGCTGGTAAAGCTGCTACCTGTGGTGCTGGCATCCTATGTGGGTGCTGGTTCGAGTCCTGGCTGCTCCACTCCTGATCCAGCCCTCTGCTATGGCCTGGGAAAGCAGTGGAAGATGGCCCAAGTCCTTGGGCCCCTGCACCCATGTGGGAGACCTGGAAGAAGCTCCTGGCTCCTGGCTTCAGATTGGCCCAGCTCCTGCCATTGCAGCCATCTGGGGAGTGAACCAGTGGATGGAAGATCACTCTCTCTCTCCCCCTCTGCCTCTCTGTAACCCTGCCTTTCAAATAAACAAATAAATCTCAAAAAAATAATAACACATTTTCCCTCCTCCTAGTAGCTGGCAGCTGCCATCCTACTTTATGTTTTTATGAGTCTGACTGCTACTGGTCTAAGTGGAATTATATGGTATTTATCTTTTTGTGTCTGGGTTGTTTCCTTAGCATCATGTCCTCAAGGTTTTGTTCATGTGATAGATTACATTAGTTTGTTTTTGAATGTTGAACCAGCCCAGCATACCTGGGATGAATCTTGTTCAATTCAGTTGTGAGTATTTTGCTGAGAATTTTGGATCCCTGAGATTCTGGTTTGTAGTTTCTTGTAATATTTCGTCTGGTTTTGGTATTAAGGAAATGCATGAGCTAGGCAGTGTTCTCTCTGCTGCCATCTTCTGGAAGAGATTTGCTATGATTTCTTTCGTGGCTGTTTAGCAGAATTCACCAGTGAACCCATGAAAGCCCAGTGTTTTCTGTTTGGCAATGTTATCAATTATTCAGTTTCTTTGACAAGGACCTGCTTCTTCTTGTGTGAGTTTTTGATGATTGATTCTTTCAAAGGATCACACCATTTTATTTAGGCTATCAAATGTGTAGATACAGAATTCTTAATATTCCTTATTGTCCTTTTGATATCTAGGTATTTGCAGTGATGCACCTTCTTTCATTTCTGATATTAATAATTCTGTCTTCTTTCCCTTTGTTCCCTTGCTTTTCCCTTTCTCTCTTTTTTCCTTTTCTTCCTTCTGCTTACCTTGGATTTATTATTTTTTCTTTTTCTAGTTTCCTTAGATCTTTCATCTTTTCTTCTATATGCATTCAATTCTACAAATTTCCCTTTAAGCACTGCTTTTGCTTCTCCCAAATTTTGACAAACTGTTCACTTAGTTCAAAATATTTAAATTCTCTCTTGTGATTTCTTCTTTAACCCAGGGTTACTTAGCAGTGTGTAGTTTCATCTCTAAGTACTTCCTGGTTTTCCAGGTATCTTTCTGTTATTGGTTTCTAGTCCAATTCCTTTGTGGTCTGAGGACATATGTTCTCTAATTTGTACTTCAGAGAATGTGTTGAGCTGTGTTTTGTAGCACGGGCATAGCCTGTCCCCATGTGGCCTTGGGGAGAGTGTGCACTCTGCTGTTACTAGGTGAGGTAGTGTTCAGGTGGCCATTATGTCCAGTTAATTGCCGGTGTTTTGAGCTTATGTATGTCCTTACTGGGTTTCTGTCTGCTGGATCTCTCCATTTCTGATAGAGAAACAGAGCTGTTGAAGTCTTCAAGTATGGTGGTGGTTCCATGTATTTATCCTTGTAATCCTGCCAGGTTTAGTTCATGAATGTGGAGCTTTGTTGTTTTGTACATAACACATGAAGCATTATTAAGTCTTCCTAGAGAATTAACCTCCTATCATGTAAAGTCCCTTGATCGCTGATAATGTTCTTTGCTCTGCAGTCAGCTCTCTCTGAAATTAATATAGTTATTGTAACTTTCTTTTCTTTTGTATTAGCATGGTATATCTTTCCCCATCCCTTTATTTTTATTCTCTATGTGTCTTTACACATATGGGTTTCTCGTAGACCATGCATAGTTGGGTCTTGAATCTTCATACATATTGACTTTCTCTTGGTCTTATTTTTTGTTCCTATTTTTATGTTTTGCAATTTTTCAGGCTTTTGTAGTTTCAACTGCACATTTCATATGATTTTCTTTCCTTTCTATGTGTATTAACTATATTTTTTTGCTTTTCTTTTAGTTGCTACCCCAGAGTTTGCAATATACATTCACAACTAATCCATGTCCACTTTATTTTTTATAAAGAATTATGTATACTTAATATATGCTAAACTGATCTTATATATATATGTATATATATATAAAGATAATTGAAAATGAATCTTGATGTGAATGGAAAGGGAGAGTGAGCGGGAGATGGGAGGGGTGCGGGTGGGTGGGAAGTTATGGGGGGGGAAGCAATTGTAATCCATAAGCTGTACTTTGGAAATTTATATTTCTAAATAAAAGATTAAAAAAATTATGTAAGTGACAGAGACAGAAAGAGGCAGAGAGAGAGAGAGAGAGAGAGAGAGAGAGAGAGAGAGAGAGAGAGACTTTCATCCACTGGTTCACTCCCTAAATGGTGCCAACGGTGAGGGTTGGACCAAGCCAAAGTCAGGAGCCAGGAGCCAGGGGCCAGGAGTTCAGTCCAGGTCTCTCATGTGGGTGATGGGAACCAAGCACTTGGCCATCTTTTATTGCCTTCCCAGGCATACTAGCAGGAAGCTGGATTGGAAGCATGGAGTAGCTGGAACTCAACCAGTGCTCGCAGTTCACTTTCATAAAATACGATGCCATTTCACAGGTGCTTTGTAAAAGCCAAGTACCTTCATATCATATCTTACAATCACAAAACAGTCCTGATTCCTCTCTCTTCCCCTGTGTCTTTGTTGCCATTTATTTCACCTATGAGCAAACTATAACAATCAGGTGGAGCATTGGTATTGTTTTGAACAAACTGTTATCTGTTAGATTGACAAATGGAAAAATAAATTTTTTTACATTCATTTATTCCTTCTCTCATTCTCTCTTCTTTATGTAGATCTGAGTTTCTGACCTGTATTAATTTCCTTTGTTTTAACATTTCTTGTGAAGCAGGTCTAATGGCAACAAATTCCTCTGTTTTTATTTGCCTGAGAAAGTTCTTATTTCTCTTTCATTCTTGAAGTATAACTGATCAGGATAGCAGATGGGTCAGGTTTTTCTTTCAACATTTCAAGTTTGTATTCCATTTTCTCCTTGCTTGGCTGGTGTTGAAGGAGAAGTCATATGTAATTGTTATCTTTGCTCCCCTACAGGTATACTTTTTTTTCCTCTGACTATTTTTGGGGTTCATGCCATCCCCCATTTTTTATTTTCTGCAATCTGAGTATAATTTTGGGATGGGGTAGTGGTTTGTTTTCCATTTTTATTTATTCCAGCTGGTGTTATCTGACCTAGCTCTGTGGTATGGTGTCTGAAATTAATGTGGGGAGATTCTGTTGACAAGTGCTCAAGCTCAGAGAGTGTTCACTCAGCTGAGTCCAGTTTACCAATGAGCCTATGAAATGATCCCTGTATTTCTGTTACATTGTTTTGATCTCTACTATTTTCTTTTTTCAAAAAAAGATTTATTTGTTTATTCATTTGATAGGCAGAAAAACAGAGAGAGAAAGAGAGAGAGAGAGAAGTCGTCTGTCTACTGGGTGACTGCCCAAATGGTCACAGCAGCCAAGGCTAGGTCAGACAGAAGCCAGGGGCCAGGAACTCCATCTAGGTCTCCCACGTGGGTGACAGGGCCCACACTGCCTTCCCGGTGCATTGGCACAGAGCTAGATCAGAGCAGAGCAGCAGGGACTCCAGCTCTGCCATGGGATGCCAGCGTCACAGGTGGAATCTTAACAGATTGTACAGCAACACCGGGCTCCCTCCATTATCTCTTTCTTTCTTTCTTTCTTTTTTTTAGAATGTCCACCTCTGCTTAGATTACCACTTGCTCTTGCATGTTGTCTACTTTTTCTATTAGAGTCCATCAGATGTCCACCAACCGATGACTAGATAAAGAAATTATGGTATGTTTACACTATGGTATACTACTTAGCTGGTAAAAAAGGATGCAATGCTTTCTTTTGCAACAAAATGGATGTAACCGGAAACCATATGCTTGGTGAAATAAGCCAGTCCCCAAAAGACAAATACTATTATTTTACCTGATCTGTGGTAACGAATGGAGCACCAAAAATGTAATGCAAAAGAGTGAAACTGACATTTTGAGCTTCGATGATTGTTTACAGCCCTTGTCTCTACTGCTGAGGAACAGTGTTTTTTTCTTCATCCCATTTGTTCAACTCATTACTTAGCACAGGGTTAATTTTATGAGTATAAAGTAATCTGAAAGTAGATCACTGTAAAAATGAAGGGGAGGTGGCGGCTCTGTGGTGCAGCGGTGAAAAGCCCCTGCCTGCAGCTCCTGTATCCCATATGGGCGCTGGGTCCAGTCTAGGCTACTCCCTGCAAATGTTCCTTGGAAAGCAGCAGAAGATGGCCCAAGAGCTTGAGTACCTACACCCACGTAAGAGATCCGGAAGAAACTTCTTGCTCCTGGCTTCAGATTGGCACAGCTCCAGCCATTCCAACAATCTGAGGAATGAACCCACGGATGGAAGACCTCTCTCTCGGTCTGGAACTCTGCCTCCCAAATAAATAAATAAATCTATCTTTTCTTTTTCCTTTTTAAAGAAAATGGTATTAAGAGAGGAGACCTAATAGGAGGTATTTAACTTATGAGAGCTCCACCCCCATGAATGGATTAACACCATTCTTGTGGGAGTGGGTTGTTACCAAGAGAGGGAGTTCAGCCTCTTTCTTCTCTCACACTGTGTTGCTCTTCTGCCTTCTGCCATGAGGTGACAGAGCGTGAAGGACCTCATCAGATCTCAGCATTGCTCTCTTGCACTTCCACAATGGTGAGCCAAATCTTTTTCTATGGTTCATAATTTACAATAAGTGGTATCCTATTGGAAGAAAATAGACCAGGGAAGAAAATTGGTACTAGAAGTGGCACTATTTTAACCTATACCCCAGAATGTGGAAGAACCTTTGGAGGGGGTAATGGGCAGAGACTGGAAGAATTTGGAAGCTCAGACCAGAACAAGCCTAGGTGACCACCAATGCTGCATTAAGGATCATTCTGGTGACAGCTTAGTAGAAGAAAAAGCTATGGGGAAAGTCTGGAGGTCCTGAAGGATGACATGAGTGGCCACGATCATGGACAGCAAAGGCCAATCTGAGGAGACCTCAGGGGAACTGGGGAATCAAGTACTAGAAATTGAGGTAAAGCCCATCCTTGTTGCCAAGATCTTGGCAGAATTTTGTCCATGTCCTTGGACCTTGTGGGATGCAGAGCACTAAACAGATGAACTAGGGCATCTGGTAAACAATTATCTAACCAACAAAGCATTCAGTCTACCATGGGACTGCTTTTAACCACACACAGTGAGATGCAAGTGGGAAGAACTGACTTAAGTTGGAATTGATAATTAAAAGAGCAGTAGAATGGGAAGACTTGGAAATTTTGCAGCCTGGCCACGTAAAACATGAAAAGGTGTGTTCAGGGGAGCAAAGCAGGGATGTGGCCAAGTGACAGTTACCAAGTAGACAAGTGAACAGGGGCAAATCTAGGCAGTGGGAGACTGACCTCAGAGGCATTTCAGAGATCCTTCAGCTGCTCCTCCCAGCTCTGGCTAAGCAATCTAGGAGGGCAGAGTATCTCAGGGAAGGGGCCTGGGTGCCCTCCATGGGCCTCCTGTGTTCTGGTGTAGCGTTCCTTGGCTGTCTCGGTCTTGACTCATTCAGACCTACTTATGACTTGGCCTGTGCTACGGAAGGTACAACTGATAAACCGTGGTGACATCCACAAGGTACAGAAAGCAAGAACTGTGGGTCCATGGCTCCCTCTGCTTGGATTTCACAGGATGCTCTGGAAAGCCTGAGGGCCCAGACAGAGACTTGTCTCGGGGATAGAGCCACCACAGCCAGCCTCTGCCAAGGCAATGCTTCAGGGACCTGTATGAGTGGGGTCACCTCCAAGACACCAGAGCCATATGGTTACCACTGTGCGATGCCGGGCTTGGGGAGAGCTGCAGGCATGAGGCCCAAGCCGAGCGAGCTGCTGGGTGGACTGAGCCTAACAAAGCTATAGGTGTGCCGGTGCCCAGGATTCCATACATGAATCCAGGGAGGCTGTTCTCCAGCTTTAAGATTTAATGCTGTTTTGCTGTGGAGTTTTGGACTTACCTGGAACCAGTTATATCTTTTGCCCTGCCTACTGCTTCTTTTCAGGAGGAATGTCTGTCCTATGCCTGTCCCACCACTCTTATTTTGGAAATGTCTTGATTTGCTTGCACTGGATCGCAGCTGTAGGGCATTGGCTTCAGGATGAGGGTCACCTGTCATCTGATTTAACTGAGACTTTCAACTTCATGTTGGAAGAAGTTAAGATTTTCCAGGCTACTAGGATGGAAGGAATGTATTTTGCATGTGAGAAGGGCATGAGTTTTGTGGAGCCAGAGGTTCCAAGTTTGCCCCCTCCAAAACTTATGCTGAGCTTAATTGCCATTGTAACAGAATCAAGAGATTGTGCTTAATGGGAGCCATGAGGGCTCCAGCTCATGGATGAGTTAAGGCCAGGATCACAGGAGTGGGTTGGTTATCATGGGGGATGGTTGGTGTTTGCCCTCCTTGTCTTATCTCTTAGGTGCTCTCTTGCTCTCTTGCCTTTTGACCATGAAGGTCCATGCCACTTTCCGGCACAATGGTCATGGACTTCCCCGTCTCCAGGACCATGAGCCAAACACACTTGTACACTGCATAATTTACCCACCCCTAGCATCTTACTACAGCAGTAGAAAAAGGGCTCAGACAGTCATGTACTTAAAAATGAGCGTAAGCCAAAACTTAGTCTGAAAAGTTCAATGTCTTTTTAGGTGATACGTAAAACATTTTTAGTATGTGAACACGGTCTGTGGAAAGCTTCAGGATAAGGATAATCAACAGTGTTACCAGGATCCTAACTAGTTATTGACCGAACCTCTTGTAAGAAAGGACCCCCACAAAACACACCAAACACTGGAGTTAGAGGAATGTTTATGATCAGGTGGCAGAAGCCTGACGGGCCAGTAGAGAGGGCAAGAGGGTAAGAGAGAGGAGGAGAGTGTAAGAGAGATTGAGAGAGAGAGAGAGAGAGACATGTACAGAACAGATCCTGTTAATCCTATGTCCCAACTGGGAGCCAAATAGAAAGTAACAGAAGAGGCTTTAAGGCCTTTCCAGTTAGGAGTCCCAGGCCTAGCCATCTCTTCACAGGGTACATCCTAAGGGGATGTGCACCTCCTTGCGGAAGGCACCCTTTGACTTCCATTACCTAGCTGGCCTGGGAGGAGAGCTGGCCAGGTAAGGCAGGTGGCAACTGTAACAGGAAATTTCACTTTTGCCCGCAATGTTGCTGACCCTACTTGGCCGTCCCCTCAGCAGTGGTGGTTACTTTGGAAGCTGGGCTGAGTGCAGGGCTTTTCAGCTCAGAGCCAGTGAGGGCTGTGGCTCCGACCTGAAGTCCTTGGACTCCAGCACAGTTCCATTTCCAGTGATCCAACTCTGGGCTGGCAGAGCTGCCAGGGCTCCTCATAAGCTGACTTCTGCTGAGGCCCTGGCTTTCCCTATAAACCAATGCAGTGGACTAGGCTGTTGGGTCTCCTTGATGGCAGATTGTTAAAGTTGATATCTTCCTGAGAGGATTCGTTCTGAGAGAAGGAGCATGGTGGGGCCAAGAGGTGCGGCATCACCACACAGACCCCGAGAGTCGGGTGAAAGCGGGCCAGAGGTGAGCAGTCCGCATACTCATTTGTTTCACTTGCTACAGCTGCTTATATATCCAAAGCAGCCAATCCGGTCCAGGGGCAGTCTATGCTCTAACCAATCACAGCCTGTCGCCGGGCAGTTTCCAAAGCCATCCAATCACAGCCTGTTGCCAGTTAGGCTCTGTTGCCAGGCAGTTTCTGAAACGATCCAATCACGGCCTGTTGCCAGTCAGGCTCTGCTGTCTTGTGGCTTCTGAAGCCATCCAATCATGGCCCATTGCCAGGCAGTTTCTGTTGTCAGTGGCCTTCTTGGCATGACCTTCTCACCTCAGTGGCCTATCTTGGCATGACTTTTCACCTTCTCATTCCACCACAGCAGATCACTGTACAGAGCAGACTTCATTGGCCTGCCACCTATCTTTACATTGCTTCTGATGCCTAGCTTTCTTTTCCTCCTGGTTTTTGTTAAAGCAAACCAGATGATGCAAGTCAAGGGGGTGCTCAAGTCCCATCTCTAATCTTTGGTGGCCTAAACTAGAAGTCTATAGTGACAGACACGTTCTGATAGCAGTTTTTTCTGTGAGGTAGACAATGCCCATGAGGAAAACTATGTCCTCACTTTAAAGCTTTTTCTCGGGGCCAGTGCTGTGGTGTAGCAGGTGGAGCCACCACCTGCTGTGCCGGCACCCCATATGGGTGCCGGTTCAAGCTCTCTGCTATGTCCTGGGAAAGCAGTAGAAGATGGTCCAGGTTCTTGGGACCCTGCACCCACATGGGAAACCCGGAAGAAGCTCCTAGCTTCAGATTGGTGCAGCTCTAGCTGTTGTGGGCATCTGAGGAATGAACCAGCTCATGGAGGACCTCTCTCTCTACCTCTGCCTCTCTGTAACTCTTTCAAATAAACAAATAAAATCTTTTAAAAAATGCTTTCTCTCCCTTTGTTCAGTCTGCAAAGGAGGTTGTTCCTGTTTACTGTGCCCATGGCGAAGTAAATCTAGCCGTGAAATCATAATTTAAGCTCTCATTTTGGCTATGTTTTTATTACAGAAAATGTTAGCCATCCCTTTTATAAGATCCAAAGATCAAGCTGTCCATCCTGGAGAGTCCTTCAGTACAGTCAGTTTCCGATCTTAAAGCGAATAGAGTAATGAGGGAGAAAGTCCCAGATCACTTACTGAAATAGCAATATCAAATGAAAACATAGCAAGCAATTTCAACCTAGATAACAACTTATGAAAACATTTAACAGAAGGTCCAATGCCTTCTATAAATTTTAAGAATACGTTTATTTGGAAACATCTTTTTAATATCTAACATAGTGTAGCTTGTATGACCAGCAAACCCAAGTACAAACACATAAAATCATTTTAGTTTCTTTAGTTTTCTCCAGTCCTTGGAATTTACCCAAAGGAAATTAAATTGGCAAATAAAAGAGCGGTCTGCACCTTAATGTTTATTGCAGCTCAATTCACAATAGCTAAGACCTGGAATCAACCTAAATGCCCATCAACAGTAGACTGGATAAAGAAATTATGGGATATGTACTCTATAGAATACTATACAGCAGTAAAAAACAATGAAATCTGGTTATTTGCAACAAAATGGAGGAATCTGGAAAACATCATGCTGAGCCAAATAAGCCATTCCCAGAGGGACAAATATCATAAGTTCTCCCTGATTGGTAACAACTAACCAAAAAAGGAAACCTATTGAAGTGAAATGGACACCATGAGAAACAGTGACTTGATCAGCCTAGTCCTGATTGTCGAGGAACAACTTAATACTTTATCTCTTTTAGTATTTTTTTGTTCTACTTAATACTATTGGTTGAACTCTGTAATTAACACATAATTACTCATAGGTATTTAAATTTAACTGAAAAGTTATCCCTGTTAAATGTAAGAGTGGGAAAAAGAGAGGGAGGAGATGTAAAATTTGGGACATGCTCAATTGGACTTGCCCCAAATGGTAGAGTTGGAAATGTGCCAGGGGATTCTAATCCAATCCCATCAAGGTGGCATGTACCAATGCCATCTTGCTAGTCAAAGTGATCAGTTTCAGTTCACAATTGATCATAATGATAGGATTAAGAGTCAAAGGGATCACATAAACAAGACTAGTGTCTGCTAATACTAACTGATAGAATTAAAAAGGAGAGAACGATCCAACATGGGAAGCGGGATACACAGTAGACTCATAGAATGGCAGATGTCCTAAACAGCACTCTGGCCTCAGAATCAGCCCTTAAGGCATTTGGATCTGGCTCAAGAGCCCATGAGAGTATTTTAGGCATGGAAAGCCAAGACACCATGGCAAAAAAAAAAAAAACCTAAATGAAAGATCTCTGCAAGTGAGACCCCAGTGGAAAGAACGGGCCATCAAAGAAGGAGGTACCTTTCTCTGAAGGGAGGAGAGAACTTCTACTTTGACTATGACCTTGTCTAAAGAAGATCGGAGTTGGAGAACTCAAAAGGCTTCCATATCCTTGGCAACCCATGACAAGAGCCTCGGGTGATTACTGACGCCATAAACAAGAGTGTCAACTGTTAAGTCAACAACAGGAGTCACTGTGCACTTACTCCATCCACATGTAGGATCTCTGTCCTTAATGTGTTGTACAATGTGAATTAATGCTATAACTAGTACTCAAACAGTACTTTACATTTTGTGTTTCTGTGTGGATGCAAACTGTTGAAATCTTTACTTAATTTATAGTATATTGATCTTCTGTATATAAAGAGAATTGAAAATGATTCTTGATGTGAATGGGATGGGAGAGGGAGCGGGAGATGGGAGGGTTGTGGGTGGAAGGGAATTTATGGGGGGGAAAAAGCCACTGTAATCCAAAAGCTGTACTTTGGAAACTTATATTTATTAAATAAAAGTGTAAAAACAAAAGCTTACACAGGATGAGGGGGGAGAAAAATGAAAATTAACTCTAAAATTTAAAATGATTTTAATAAATAAAAAGTAGAAGAAAATAATAAAGATAATTAAACAAAAAAGATATAATTTAGAAGACACATAAAAATAAAGGCTGGATTTAAGGATGGAGTGGTGAGTTCTTTTCTAAAGGCTAATAAAATAGAAAGAATTCTGACAACAAAGAACACTCCCAAAACATAAGAATTCCTTCCTAAACATTGGTACTCTTTCCTGTAAAACTCTGTAGCTAGGAATACACCCCCTTTATGTTTAACAGACTACACAGTGTGACTTCCTTTTCCCTCCACAATATTTTAAATGAGAATAGTTATAATGTCCAATACAGAAACCCAAAGACCCCACCCATTTCCTAAAGACATCTAAACAAACTAAAAGACAGCAAGATTCTTTTACATAAGAAATAAATTATCATGATACCACAAAGTTATCCACGGGGTCAGTGTAATCCCTATCAAAATTCTAATGATTTTTTAAGATTTATTTATTTATTTGAAGGGAAGCATGAGAGAGAGAGAAGGAGAGGGGGAGAAAAGGATCTTACATTTGTTGGTTCCCTCCCCAAATGGCCACAATGGTCAGGATTGGACCAGAACAAAGCCAGGAGCCAGGAATTCCATCCAGGCCTCAATGTGACCAGCAAGGACCCCAGTACTTGGGACAGCCTCAGCTGATTTTCCAGGATCAGAAGTGGTGCAGCCAGGACCTGAACCGGCACACATATGGGATGCCATTGTTACAGGCAGTGGTTTAACCTACTGAGCCACAACACTGGCCGCCTCTAATGATATTATTCACAGAAAAAATTCTAACATCTAAAACTCATATGGAGCCGGCGCCATGGCTTAACAGGCTAATCCTCCGCTTTGTGGCGCCAGCACACCGGGTTCTAGTCCCGGTCGGGGCGCCCGATTCTATCCCGGTTGCCCCTCTTCCGGGCCAGCTCTCTGCTATGGCCCGGGAAGGCAGTGGAGGATGGCCCAAGTCCTTGGACCCTGCACCCGCATGGGAGACCAGGAGAAGCACCTGGCTCCTGGCTTCAGATCAGCACGATGCGCCGGCCGCAGCGGCCATTGGAGGGTGAACCAACAGCAAAAAGGAAGACCTTTCTCTCTGTCTCTCTCTCTCACTATCCACTCTGCCTGTGTAAAAAAAAAAAAAAAAAAAAAAAACCTCATATGGAACCACCAAAGACTCCAAAGTCCTGCCCCACAGCAGGCAGCATAAGGGGCCATTTGTACTTTTACTTATACTGATAAAAAAGGATGTCTTTGTGAATATAAACTACATCAGACACAGTGCACTGATTGATGAGACTGAGAGCCATAAGGAAGAGGCAAGCTCTTCTTTGGGAAAAGCCATAAGGAAGAGGGGTGACAGTTGTAGAGGGAGCTGATCTGGAACCCCCACTGCAAGGCTGATGCTCTGCTAGTTTCTGCCTCCCTAACACAGCAGCACAGGCCAGGGAGGAAGAAACAGAAGATGCCGGAGAATCATCAGTACAAAAGGAAAATGTGTCTGCCAGTTTGGGAGAGAAAACCTTTACTGGAGAAGGAAATGGATTAAGTTAATATAACTGAAAACTGAGAGGACCAGGAGACAAATCTTAGAGATTCCATCAATTCTTAACTTAAATATAGGAATGCATTTTACAGTCCCAGAAGAGAGCTAGTAACAGCCCAAAGACTGGTTTGTCTGTGTGTTCATTTCATGTTCTAGTAGACATTGTGTTGGGGATATGAGAGAGGGAGGCTTAACAGACAACCTTTTCCGAGTCCCTTCTAGAGGGACCCAGTTTTCCAGCCGATGGCTCCCTCTGCTGGAAGCTGTGGACGTGCAGCCTGCACCTCTTGGAAATCACTCTAGTCACCTGGCTCCCCCAAGTCCTTGTGTGACTCCTCGGGATGGGGAGGGTGCCGAAACCAGTGCATGCCATAGAGGGGGTGCCTTCTTTGTTAGAGGATGTCATGCTCTGATGCCTTCTTCCTCACAGAAACGTGCTAACCCTCAGGCTTTTACACACTCTGACCTCCACAGTGCCCTTTTGCCATCATTATCTAATATTGAGCTCAGTATTTCTGTGGTGGAGTGAGAAGGCCATGCCAAGGTGGCCACTGGCAAGCGAGCATCAGTTACTAAGGAATGGCTTTGGAAACTGCCTGGCAACAGGCTGTGATTGGATGGCTTTGGAAACTGCCTGGCAACAGGCTGTGATTGGATGGCTTTGGAAACTGCCTGGCAACAGGATGTGATTGGATGGCTTTGGAAACTGCCTGGCAACAGGCTGTGATTGGTTGGGGCATAGACCTCCCCTTGACCGGATTGGCTGCCTTGGCTATATAAGATGTTGTACCAACTGAAATAAACGAGTCTGCCAGCTGCTCACTTCAAGCCTGCTTTCACCCGACTCCCGGGGTCTGTGTGGTGACTCCACGCCTCTTGCCCCACCACGCTGCTCCTCTCAGAAACCAACCCACTGCAACATTGTTGAGAAATCAACGGCAACATCTGGCGCAACAACAACGTGACTGAGAGAAAGACAGAGTGTCTGTGGGACTCGGCGAGGTCCCCCCTGGATTTCGGCAAGTAGGCCCCTCAGTGTTTTGTGTGCTGTTCGGTTCTGTGAGGGTGAGCACAGAACCCCCTCCTACGCCCCTTTCCTTGTCCTTGTCCTCGGTCTAAGTGACCCCAGGTTAGCACACACCGCCCAGAAGCGTACGTCGCTTCTCGGCTCCTCCTTTTACTTTCGGTTCGCCCGGCGAATTCACATAAGGGACTGACCATCCCAGAATTCGGAACCAAGTCATCTTCCCTCACTGAGAGAGGTGACGCTCTGGAGACACCGTGTGGGCATACGGCCTTGACCTAACAAATCAAGGAAGTCCCCACTAAGCACAGGACATACGTACGATCTGATACACCACTGTCTGTCTAACGTAGGGAAACCTCCTGCAAAATGCCATCCACAGCTGAGGTGCTAGGGATTTGCTTTGTTATGGCAGCAGTGCTGTGCGTGTCTTTCCTTTGGCTAGAGTTGGCATACCATGCCACTCTTAAGCACTCAGACATGGGAAAGATACGACCCTCTCAGAAGCGCACACAGATTATCAAACATAGTGAATCTGTGAGTGATAAGAGCCTGTCACTCCAGGCATCTGTCTCACCGACAACAGTTGATGACTTAAGGAGAAAGAGCTCAGACAGTGAAAACGACAACATAGCATACAAGGTAGCAAACAATGTAGCTAACAAGGTAGCAAACAAGGTAGCAATGCCTAGTCAGCACCCCCCACATACCAGTGGGATGAACTGTCTGAGACAGTAAGAAATTTACAATTCCTGGGTTTGTCTATTGCCACAGAAAAGATACAACATTTTCCTCCCTCTCAATTCTTGGGTTATCAAATCTCCTCCCATATATCTCCAATGGACCCAAACCTAAAAGTCAAGCATAAATACTCACTTAATGAACTTCAGTAACTATGTGGCCAAATCTGTTGGCTGAAGCCCTTCCTTCCCCTAACACCTGCAGAACTTAGACCGCTATACGATTTACTGACTAAGGAAAACAGCCCTTCCTCAAAAATCACATTGACACCAGCAGTCAAATCCACTATAGAAAAGATTAACACCCAGTTGTCAAATTTAAAAACCTTTAGATATGACCCTCAGGTGCCTCTATTTGCCATAACCATATCTACGCTCAAGGTCCCCTTAGGAGTTATTTGGCAACAACACGGACCTCTTTTTTGGGTGCACATAGCCTGGAGCGATTGTCGTAAAATAGTAAATAAAGTAGATGCCATCCTTATGATGGGACTTAAGATATTATGCCTATAAGATATTTAACACAGAGCCAGCCACAGTGGTCCTACCACTATCACAATTGGAACTGTCAACATTGATGCAGAATAGCATGCTCTTTCATACTTTAATGATAAATTTCCCAGTACAGGTTGACAATCACCTGCCAACAGACAGGCTACTCCAGACACTAAAAACCTTAGAAATAGACTATCCAAAACATGCTTTCCCTGCTAATCAACCTATACCCATGGCACCATGTGCGTTTACGGATGCCAACAAGTCACTCTTTGGAATAGTGATCAAATCTTTAACAGAAAAAGATAAGATCCATGTAGAACCCCACGGGGGATCAGTACAGTTGGGAGAAATAAAAGCAATAGTCAAGGTTCTACTCCTTAGCCAAGATGGACCGGTAAATATATTTTCGGACAGCAAATACTCAGTACAGGTAGCAAAGATGATCCCTTTTGCAGTCTTTTTTTTTTTTTTTTTTTTTTTTTTTTTTTTTTTTTGACAAGCAGAGTGGACAGTGAGAGAGAGACAGAGAGAAAGGTCTTCCTTTTGCCGTTGGTTCACCCTCCAATGGCCGCCGCGGTCAGCGCACTGCAGCCGGCGCACCGCGCTGATCCGATGGCAGGAGCCAGGGGCTTCTCCTGGTCTCCCATGGGATTCAGGGCCCAAGCACTTGGGCCATCCTCCACTGCACTCCCTGGCCACAGCAGAGAGCTGGCCTGGAAGAGGGGCAACCGGGACAGGATCGGTGCCCCAACCGGGACTAGAACCTGGTGTGCCGGCGCCACAAGGCGGAGGATTAGCCTAGTGAGCTGCGGCGCCGGCCCAACCCCCTTTTGCAGTCTTTAACCCGACCAATAAGCCAATTGACCAGATGTTCACAACACTTAAAGAGCTAACTGAGAACAGAAAATACCCATGGTATATCTCACACATAAGATCACATACTGGGTTACATGGCTTTATTTTCCAAAGCAACAGAAATGTTGATCATCTTATCTCCTGCAACATGGCTTCCATTGGACACTTAGAACAAGCCCATATTTTACACCAAAAATGTCATATGTCAGCAAGCAACATAAAATTGCTTTTCCCAGAGCTAACAATGAGCCAATGCAAACACCTAGTGCACGCTTGCAAGAATTGTGCACCCCAAGCCCCATTAGGCCCACTGCAACAAGCAGGAGTGAACCCACGAGGCCTTGCTCCTAATAAGCTATGGCAAGTGGGCATCACCCACATTAACTCCTTTGGTAAACTTAAGTTTGTCCATGTGATGGTAGATACTTATTCAAAGGCTGTATTTGCATCAGCCCAATCTGGAGAAAAGGCTAGTAATGTGATAAAGGCGGTTAAATCAGCCATGCTGGTCCTTGGTGTCCCCTGGACAATAAAGACTGATAACGGGCCAGCGTATATATCACAGGAATTTAATTCCTTCCTGAAATCTTGGAACATACAGTCTGCCACAGGTATCCCATACAACCCACAGGGACAGGCAATCGTTGAAAGAAATCATAGGACGATTAAAGATCTCTTACAAAGACAAAAAAATAATCATATGCCCTCAGACCACAGCTTGCTTTGACTGAGGTCCTTTTCACTATCAATTTTCTTACTTTTGATTCCCAAGGGATCAGCCCAGCTTATAAACACTGCGGATCCTTTCCATCCCAGACCCCAGCCCCTATGGTTAGGTGGAAAGACCCCCTGACAGGAGAATGGAAAGGACCACACCCTCTGCTAACCAAAGGTCAGGATATGCTTGTGTCTTTCCAGAGAATGCGGAACAGCCCATTTGGGTACCAGCCAGAAACATCAAGCCTGCAACTGACAGCCAGCCAGCCAGAATCAGCTGAACAAGACTGAGAGTCTGCCTTGTTAGCAGACGCACCTGCCCTATCATCCTACCCTGAGGAACTGCCCATAGCCATATCTGTTATTGTTTTGTACCCCACTAGCTCTGGTCAGCCACTCAAATGGCCCACAGCCTGTGTGTGGTTGTGCCATTCCTGATAACCGTTATTCCTCATTCCTACCCCTATCTGAGCAAGCAATCCTGTGGTCTCTCGATTTGAGCGCTGGTTAGTCAATGATGGGTAAGATCCCCTAGAGGACAACCTAAGGCAGGCACAGCTGCGTACGGAGACCACATGGAAACAGGGTCAACAGTGGTATGGCCAAGAATCATGCCTCCCGTTGCTCAAAAATAAACAAAAAGGGGGAAATGTGGTGGAGTGAGAAAGCCATGCCAAGGTGGCCACTGGCAAGCGAGCATCAGTTACTCAGGAATGGCTTTGAAACCTACCTGGCAACGGAGCCTGCCTGGCAACAGGCTGTGATTGGATGGCTTTGGAAACTGCCTGGTGACAGGCTGTGATTGGATGGATTCAAAACTGCCTGGCAACAGACTGTGATTGGTTGGGGCATAGACCCATAGACCCCCCTGACCGGATTGGCTGGTCTTGGCTATGTAAGATGTTGTACCAACTGAAATAAACGAGTCTGCCAGCTGCTAGCCTCAAGCCTGCTTTCACCCGACTCCCTCCCGGGGTCTGTGTGGTGACTGCACACCTCTTGCCCCCACCACGCTGCTCCTCTCAGAAACGAATCCACTGCAACATTGTTGAGAAATCAACTGCAACAGTTTCTATCTTGTATTCTTCATTCTATCAGTATTTTGAGATCCGACACACAACGACCACATCTTTAGATGAGATGGAGTGCCTGATGTTATCTGAATGAGTTTACCAGAAGACTACCAAATCAAAGCAACAGATAGGGACTTCTGCACGCTGGAGTGTGGATTGGGACAGAGGACACCATGCCTGGCTCTCCAACGTCCCCGTCTTGTCTCCGTGGGCCTCTAAATCTGCTCAGCAAACCGGGGCCCCCAGGCCAAACCACCCTCACTCCACTTGCTTTTGTAAAGGAAGTTTTATTGGAACACAGTCAAGTCATTTAGGTTTGGTCTCAGGCTCTCGAGTAGTCGTGACAGAGACCATGTAGCCTAAAATGCCTAAAATATTTATCTAGCGCTTTTCAGAAACAGCTTGGCTTTCTAGAGCAGAAAAGAAGGAGTCTTCATTCCTAATGCCTAGGATGGGGAGAGTGGGGTCAGGGTGAGCCAGCAACGCTTCCGGGGTGATACTCCACAACTCCTTAACTATGGATCCTGGATCTTCCAAACAGCCTGGAAAGAGTCTCCTGTGCAGATCATTCTCCTCTCCTTTCCTCCAGCTAATGACCCTGTGCGACAGTGCATGTACTCACCGCCCCGTGTTCCTGCTAGGGCCCTGCCATCCACATGGGAGACGCGAATGGAGTTCCATGCTCTTGACTTCAGCCTGGTCCAGCCCTGATCATTGTAGCCATTTGAGGAGTGAACCAGCAGATAGAAGATATCCTATAGATAGGATGAAGTATTAAAGGGATCATATAAATAAGAGCAAATGTTTAGTTATAATAATAAATAGAATTAAAAAGGAGCGAATGTTCCAACATGGGAAGCAGTCCATGCAGAAAACTCATAGATTGACAAACACTCTAAACAGCACTCTAATCTCAGAATCAGCCCTTAAGGCATTCTGGTCTGGCTGAAAAGCCCATGAGAGCATTTCAGGCATGGAAAGTCAAGACACTGTGGCAAAAATAATAATGATGATAATAATAATTATCCTATACAATGGAATGAAGTAGCCATCAAAGAAGGATGAACTTTTCTCTGTAGGGAAGAGATAACTTCTACTTTGCTTATGTCCTTATCTAAATGCTGACCAAGATTGTGGCTTCAAAAGGGTTCCATTGCCTTGGCAGCTCATGTCAAGAATCTCAGGTGCTCACTGACATCATACATAAGAGTGTTAATTGTTAAATTAACAACAGGAGGCCGGAGCCGTGGCTTAACAGGCTAATCCTCCGCCTTGCAGCGCCGGCACACTGGGTTCTAGTCCCGGTTGGGGTGCCAGATTCTATCCCGGTTGCCCCTCTTCCAGGCCAGCTCTCTGCTATGGCCCGGGAAGGCAATGGAGGATGGCCCAAGTCCTTGGGCCCTGCACCCGCATGGGAGACCAGGAGAAGCACCTGGCTCCTGGCTTCGGATCAGTGAGATGCGCCGGCCACAGCAGCCATTGGAGGGTGAACCAACAGCAAAAAGGAAGACCTTTCTCTCTGTCTCTCTCTCTCTCTCACTATCCACTCTGCCTGTAAAAAAAAAGAAAAAGAAAAAAGAAAAAGAAAAATTAACAACAGGAGTCACTGTGCACTTATTTCCCATGCAGGACCTCTGTCCTCAATGAGTTGTATTATGAGAATTAACCGTAAAACTTATTCTCAGTTTGTGTGTGTGTGTGTGTGTGTGTACAAATTGTTGAAATCTTTACTTAATAGAGAGTTGGCCTTCTATGTATAAAGTTAATTGAAAATGAATTTTAATGGAGAATGGGACTGGGAATGGAGAGGGAGGAGAAGATAGGGTGGGAGTGGGGGTGGGAGGGTGGGTATGGTGGAAAGAATCACTATATTCCTAAAGTTGTACTTACGATATTTGTACTCATTAAATAAAAGGTTTCTTTGTGGGAAAAAGCAGCATTACAAAAAAAAGCTATGTATAGCTTTCAAAAAATTTTGCACCAAAATAAACTTATCCATATATTGGATTTTTCCATGAACTTTTTGTATCTTCATGCTAATTTTATTCTTGATCACATAAAACTATTTGTATATCCCAGTGGCATCTCAAATTCAGCTCATTCAAAACTGAATCTATCATCTTCCCACATTCAATATGTTTGTCTGTTTTCTTATTTTATCTTAGCCCACCAGCAGCCAAGGCCAGATGTCCCCTCATTCCACATATATATCACCAGCACACTTATACCTTCAATACTTCTGAAACCTGAAACCCTCCTGCTTGCTTCCATTCCCACTAAGTCAGACATCTATTTGTTCTTTCTTTTTCCTAATAGAGTCCAGTTCTGTTTTCTACCTCTTCCCTGCAGCCCAGGTACCTCATGGGGAGGAGACAACTCAACTCTGGCTCCAGGAGTTAGCCTGAATGGCCAAGGATAGGCACATTCACCTGGGTAGTAGTCAGTTTAGGAACCTACATGAAATATACTTCAGCCAATAAGAGCCAAGAAGAGGCCTACAGAGAATTCTGGCTTGTAGAACATTTCTTACTCTCCTGGGAATCCTCTCACTTTCTTTGGATATTTCATGAACAGAATATAAAACTTGGACCTACTGCAGCAATTTTGCTGGCAAATCCTAAGAATCAAATAATAACAAGAAAGGCTATGCTGGAGATGTTCTTTTGTTTGTTTGTTTTGCCTATCCTGATGATAAACAGAACTCTGTTCTAGATAGAAACCTAAATATTCATCTACAAGAGATCAAACTCAGCAAGCTATATAAGTGATAGGATATCAACCTGAACAAACTCATTCAACTGAAGAATAAACATCTCACAAGAGAAGTTCAACAAGTTCAACAAGAAACTTAAGAGAGAAAAATAATTAAACTGGATTACCCTGAGTTTACTGGGTAATCAAACCAACGGTCTTTCAGCATGTGACTTTCAAAATATGTAAAATGATATTTACTTTACAATACAATTTCAGAAGCAGAACAAGAATGAATTTTTTTTTCTCATGCTCAGACTTCCATTGTGAATAAATGGGTCAATGACACCATCATGCACCTGCCTAAGGCTTATATAATACATAAGCTCATCCTTATACAAGAATGTGGTGGCTTGTGCAGAACAGCTAAAACCAGAATAACAGGTTCGTGTGTGAGCCAGGTGTCCAGATCTGGACAAAGGGAAAATCACTTAGGATATATTTTTATTTAGATTAGGACAAGTCCTGGACCAAAATGTTGAAGACACTTGAGGTACTTGGACAAGTGCCCTGGAATCAGAAGAGACAGAATTTGGAATGTTATATTTAGAAGTCCAAATAAAATCAACAGTGGCTGATTCTAAAGCCAGTCTTGCTATCAGTTCTGTGTATCTAGGATTACCTACCAGGCATGGAGTCTTTGAACCATCATGCCTCTAGAACTGTATTAATTATTGACTTCTCGAAGACTATTCATTCAGCCTATGCTGATATAATCACATGGACACAAGAAATGAGAAAGGCAAATACAGAATGGTGTGTAGTGAGGGCTGACTTCCTTTAATTTTCTTTTCTTTTTTTTTTCCGATATCAGCCATTGATTGTGTTGATGGTCCCTGTGTGTGAGGACTCATTTTTTTCTCGCAGCTTTTAAGATCATCTTTGTCTTTCTTTTTTTAAAAAATATAATTTTTGGCCAGCGCCATGGCTCAATAGGCTAATCTTCCACCTGCGGCACCAGCACACCAGGTTCTAGTCCCAGTTGGGGCACCGGATTCTGTCCCAGTTGCCTCTCTTCCAGTCCAGCTCCATGCTGTGGCCCGGGAGTGCAGTGGAGGATGGTCCAAGTGCTTGGGCCCTACACCCGCATGGGAGACCAGGAGAAGCACCTGGCTCCTGGCTTCAGATCAACGCGGTACGCCGGCCGCAGCGCGCCAGCCGCGGCGGCCATTGGAGGGTGAACCAACGGTAAAGGAAGACCTTTCTCCCTGTCTTTCTCTCTCACTGTCCACTCTGCCTGTCAAAAAAAAAAAAAAAAACAAATAGATATATATAATTTTTATATGAGAGGTAGAGTTACAGAGAGGAGAAACAGAGAGAAAGGTTCTGCACCCATTAGTTCACTCTACAAATGACCACAATGGCTGGAGCTGAGCCAGTCTGAAGCCAGGAATCAGGAGCTTCTTCTGGGTCTCCCATATGGGTGCAGGGGCCCAAGCACTTGGGCCATCTTCCACTGCTTTCCCAGGCCACAGAGAGCTGGATTGGAAGAGGGGCAGCTGGGACACAAATCGTCACCCATATGGGATGCCAGGCCACAGCACTAGCTCTGCCAACTTCCTTTTATAACATCCTGGATATACTGTATGCATCCTTCACGTGGTTGGATTTAACTACACACATGCAATCATGCAAACGAGACACTCCCAGATTCTTCTAGTGGTCTGAACGTGGTGAAGGGCATGAAATAGCTACCAACCATCTAGAAGTCAGTCAGCAATTCCCACTCAGGAACAGTATCTCTTCTTTAAAGTTCTCCATCCCCAAAAGAAAAAAATAAAGTTTGCATTATTTATACCATATTGTTTTTAACCATTAGAACAGATTCTTTGAAAAAAAAAAATTGAGGGGGCCAGCGCTGTGGCATAGCAGGTTAAGCCACCGCCTACAGCACTGGAATTACACATGGGCACTGGTCCGAGTCATGGCTGTGCCACTTCTCATCTAGCTTCCTGCTAATGTGCCTGGGAAAGCAGTGGAAGATGGCCCAAGTGCTTGGGCCTCTGAACCCATATGGGAGACCCGGAAGAAGCTCTTGGCCCCTGGCTTCAGTTTGGCCCAGGCTGGCTGTTTGTGGCCGTTTGGGGAGTGAACCAGTGGATGGAAGATCTCTCTGTGTCTCTTCTTCTCTCTCTGTAACTCTGCCTTTCAAATAAAATAAATAAATCTTTTAAAAGAAAAAAATTTTTGCCTATTGATTTTTTAAATAATGTAATTTTAGATATGATGAATCACAATAATTACCAGAGTCCCTGTTGGGAATAAAGCACATGCAATGGACAAATATTTACTGAGAAGCTATTATGTACAATATTGTATGGGGCTACCCCAGGTGTGAAGCAACATCAGACCGATAAGGTCCTTTCCTTCAAGTCTCAAGTGCCATCTACCTGGAGAAGTTCTTGATCTTATCACAAATCACTATGATTAAGAAGTAAAATCAGGGCTGGCGCCGTGGTGCGCTAGGTTAATCCTCCACCTGCAGCACCGGCGTCTCATACAGGTACCGGTTCTAGTCCCAGCTGCTCCTTTTCTGATCCAGCTCTCTGCTGTGGCTTGGGAAGGCAGTAAAGGATGGCCCAAGTGCTTGGGCCCCTGCACCCGTGTGGGAGACCAGGAAAAAGCTCCTGCTCCTGGCTTCGGATCAGCGCAGCTCCCGCTGTTGCGGCCATCTGAGGAGTGAACCAACAGAGGGAAGACCTCTCTCTCTCTCTCTCTTTCTCTCTCTCTCCCTCTCCCTCTCCCTCTCCCTCTCTCCCTCTCTCCCTTTCTCTCACTGTCTGTAACTCTACCTCTCAAATAAATAAAGTCTTTTTAAAAAAAGAAGTAAAACCAAGATTTTTAAGAATATGTAAGAACTTAACATGAATACAGATTGTTTTATACTAAAATTACATGTTTAGAATCAGCACAATACATTTTCATACCCTAATAGGCTGTGATAAAATAGGCCTATAGTATTTTAAAGATCGAGTGGCAGGAGTGTACCTTAGTGGTTAATATACTGGTTAAGACATCCATATACGACATCCTCAATAGAGACAGACAACCTGTTTCACATCATCTTAACTCACTGTAGAACTACTTTCATTGAGTCTCATCAGCTATTTGTGAGAGGAATGTTGTGGATGGTACTGTGTACCCCTTTACACTGGATTTCATGAGGATCCATACAAAAAATACTTTTTAGATCTTAATACCAAGATAAGCTAACCCATTTCTGAGTAACAGATTTAAAAACAAAACATAAAAAATTATTTATTTATTTATTTGAAATATCAGAGTTCCAGAGAGAGACAGAGATCTTCCATCTGCTAGTTCACTCCCCAGCTGGCCACAATGGCCAGGGCTGAGCCAGGCTGAAGCCAGGAGCCAGGAGCTTCAACTAGGATGGAGGCAGGGGCCCAAGCACTTGGGCCATCTTCTGCTGCTTTTCCCAGGCCATTAGCAGGGAGCTGGATTGGAAGTGCAGCAACCAGGACACAAACCAGTGCCTATATGGGATGGTACCATTGCGGGCAGAAGCTTTTCCTGCTATGCCACAACACTGACCCCACTGGTTTGTTTCTAATTAATGTATTCTCTGATTGGCACATATTTGTATATAAAATACATACCTATATTCCCTACTTTTGTATGAGTTTCCCATTGCTCCTGTAACAAAGCACCACAAATTTAGTGGCTTAAAACCACACATTCATTCTGATACAGTTCTGGGCTGCATTTAGCCAGAAGTCTACAGTCAAGGTGCAACTTCTGGAGGCTTCAGGGAGGTCTATTTCATCACTTTCCAGCTTCTAAAACTTGCCTGCGTTCCCTGGCTCATGCCCCCTCCTCCATCTTCCAAGACAACTTTATTTTCTCTCCTCTCTGATTTCTTCCCTCTTTCCCGTAGGGATCATGTGACTATTCCAGGACCACCCAGATAATCCAGGATCATCCCCCTATTTCAAGATCCTTAGCCTCATCTGCAAGGTTCTTTAGAATGTAGGTTTGGGGTTAAGATGTGTGTACCATTATTCTGTGTTCCACAACATGTGAGGACACATGAGAATACTTCAAAAAGTGCACTGAAAGATGGAATTAAAGGAAAAGTTTAACTTTGCTATTAAAAAAATTGAATTTCTTTGTCTCTCCTCTCTCTGTAATTCTTCCTTTCAAATAATTTTTTTTAATATTTAATAAAATGAAATGGGGCTGGCCTTATGGCATAGTGGTTTAAGGCACCACCTGCAATGCCAGCATCCCATACGGGTGCCAGCTGGTGTCCGGGCTGCTCCACTTCTGATCCAGCTCTCTGGGAAAAGTAGCAGAAGATAGCCCAAGTGTTTGGGCCCCTGCTACCCACATAGAAGACCCAGAAGAAGCTCCTGGCTTTTGCACAGCCCAGCCCCAGCCCTAGCTGTTGCAGCCATTTGGACACAGAAAATTCTCTCTCTTTCTCTTTCTCTCTCTCTCCTTCTACAACTCAGCCTTTCAAATAAATAAATATTTTTAAAAACTGAAAACCATGCAGTTTGTACAACGTATATTTTCCAAGATTTTTTTAAAGACCCTGTGCATACACATTTTTGCTGCTCAAGTTCTTCCTCTTCAAGGCTGAGCAGACCTAGAAGCAATGATACTCAGCAGCAAAGGGCACGCTGTCTCTACACACACCATTCTCCATGGAATAGAACCAGAGCTCCCGAGAGACGTGCGTGCTTGACTCCAAGTCCGGGGAAAGGAAAGCAGAAAGTTAGCCTTGAGCATCTTTTTGTGCTACAAAAGGAGAAAGGGGTCTAACAGTAACCAGAGTGTATTTAAAAAGAAACAAGGAACCAATTTGTAAGGTTTCCCACTGATCCAATCTGGTACACTTCCAACTTCAAAATAAATGGCGTTACTAGATAATGGAGTTACTAATAGCATTAATAATAGAATTAAAGGAAAGTCTATGAATCCATAGTATTACAAATAAATGAATAAATAAGTAACTAAATAATGGAGAAAGGGAAATTCCTTATTACAGTAAAATGACTAAAAAATGTAAGAGGTATAGTGGAATCAGAAACTTATCATGAGAGTAATAAGTGGTTAGGGCAGTAATTGTCAGAGAAATGCTAAAATTAGCAGATGACAGCTTAATGAGACACAGGATATTCACATAGTTTCAAAGCAGCTACTATAATATACTCACTAATTACAAAGGGGGAAAATAGTGACTATAGTGAAGAAATCTGGCAAACACTGTCTTAACCAAATGGTCAAGGTCATCCTCACCATTAAGGTGACATACCAACACACCACACACTTCAGGATATGACACGGCATGGCTTCACCGGCAAAGCTGCATAACCTGCAAACCTAAACTGAAGGGAATCCTATAAAATTACCAGCCTATAATCTCCAAATACGTCAATGTCATGAAAGACAGTGAAGTGTTACTAGGCCGGCGCTATGGCATAGTAGGCTAAGCTTTCGTCTGCAGTGCTGGCATCCCAAATGGGTGCCAGATTGAGTCCTAGCTGCTCCACTTCCTATCTAGCTTTCTACTACGGCCTGGAAAAGCAGTAGAAGATGGCCCAAGTCTTTGGTCCTCTGCACCAGCATGGGAGACCCAGAAGCAGCTCCTGGCTCCTAGCTTCAGATTGGCCCAGCTCCAGCTGTTACAGCCATTTGGGGAGTGAATCAGTGGGTGGAAGACCTCTCTCTCTCTCTCTCTCTATCTCTATCTCTCTATCTCTGTAACTCTACCTCTCAAATAAAATCTTTTTTTTTTTTTTTTTTTTTTTTTTTTTTGGACAGGCAGAGTGGATAGTGAGAGAGAGAGACAGAGAGAAAGGTCTTCCTTTTTGCTGTTGGTTCACCCTCCAATGGCCGCTACGGCCGGCGCATCGCCCTGATCCGAAGCCAGGAGCCAGGTGCTTCTCCTGGTCTCCCATGCGGGTGCAGGGCCCAAGGACTTGGGCCATCCTCCACTGCCTTCCCGGGCCATAGCAGAGAGCTGGCCTGGAAGAGGGGCAACCGGGATAGAATCCGGCACCCCAACCAGGACCAGAACCCAGTGTGCCGGCACCGCAAGGTGGAAGATTAGCCTGTTGAGCCACGGTGCCAGCCAAATAAAATCTTTTTAAAAAAAAAAAAAAAGTGGGTTGTTTCAGATATAAAGAAATTAAAGCTAACAACTAAATACATTCATGAGACCCTGGAGCAAAAATTGTTCTTCTCTTCCTTTATCTATAAAGGAAATTGATAGGAGACTGGAATTTCAACAAGGTTTATACATAATAACAATACCAACATTGATTTTCTGATTTTTGATGATTGCATTTTGATTACATAATGTCCTGTCATGAGGAAATGCACAGATTGTTTAAGGATAAAGAACATGTGTTTGCAACCTACTCTCAATGGCTTAGAAAAATTTTACATAGTCACATAAAGCATGATAAAGCACATGCAGCAAATGGTTAATACGAGGGAAAGCTATACAGACTTTCTTTACTATTTTTGCAGCTTTTCTCTTAAATCTGAAGGACTAAGTAAAACTGTGAATTATGGCAAATGATGGAGTAGGAAGAATATCGTTTCCTCTGTGTCCACCAGCATCTTGCCTGGGGGCCTGCCTCTGCCAGCCTCTCCTGTGCCCCAACCAAGCAGAGGTCATCAGTGCTGTTCTTGGGCTCCACCAACGCCAGGCCTCCCATTTCCCCAGAGACGTCATTTTCCTCCATCTTTTAGGCTTAGTTGGTTACAGGTGCCCTTTGGAGATGATAACTGCTATGGACTGAGTTATGGCCCCTCACCCCTCAACTTCACATGTTCAAGTCTTCACTCCCAGTGCCTTGTTGGGAAACAGGGTCTTTACTCAGGTAACCACGTTAAAATGAGGTCATTCAGAAGGATCCTGACGCACCATAACCAGGTTCTTACACAAAGGAGGAAATGGCCACAGAGACATGCCTAGGACAAAGGCAGTGTGACGAGACACAGGGAACACAGCCATCTCCAAGCCCAGGAGGGGGGCCGGGAACAGTCTCCCCCACAGCCTCTGAAGAAACCCACCCTGCCAACTGACACGTTTGGACTTCCAGCCTCCAGAACTGTGAGAAGCCACTTCTCAGTCATTCAAGCCACCCAGTCTTCAGGACTTTGGTATAGAAGTCCCAGTGAACTAGTGAAATAATCACATAATCTGACACTGTAAATACACAGACACTAATCCTGACTTACTAGTGGAAAGTAGAATCCACCAGTACAGACACTTAATATTTGTTTAAAAGCCAGAGTTACAGAGAGAGGGAGAGACAGAGAGAAAAAGGTCTTCTACCCCCTGGTTCACTCCCCAAATGGCCACAATGGTGGGAGCCGGGATGATCCAAAGCCAGGAGCCAGGAGCTCCCTAAGGGTCCCCCACTGCAAGTGCAGGGCCCCAAGGACTTGGGCCATCTTCTACTGCTTTCCCAAACCATAGCAGAGAGCTGGATCAGAAGTAGAGCTGCCAGGACATGAACTGGTGCCCTTGTGGGATGCCAGTGCTGCAGGCAGAGGCTTAGCCCACTACACCACAGCCCTGAGAGTTTTTCTTTAAAAGGAACAACAGCAGAGGCCATCATATGGTCGAGGACATTATGCCTGCCTCCAACATCCCAGGAAATAAATGACACACAGAAAGGAGAGTGGCAGTGAGGACGAGCTGGGGGAGTGGGGGCAGGGAGAAGCTGGCAGTCCTGACACGGGGAGTATCTGGACCCTCTTGTACCTGGGAACTCTGTGGAAGTGCGGTTCTGCCTGCCACTGTAGCACATGGACAACTTTACTCAACCCCGGTGCCACAGAGGACTGGGGCAGGAGAAGAGCAACAGAAAGGAAATAAGGCTCCTTTTGGCTTCAAGTGTAAGACAGAGTGCCCTGAGAACACTAACTCCTCTGTACCTAGGCATAGAGCTGCACTCCTGGAATATTACTGAGAACTTTCACAGCTCAGAATGAGCGCAGACTCTAGTTAACCCGCCATTCTACTACCTAAACAGGAATCTCCCATAGATTTCTCTTAAGTCAAGAAATTATTTTGTATTAGCATTAGAGCATTAGAGTGAAGTCATTTGGCTCATTAAAAATAATGTAGATTTGGGATACATACATGTGAAAGTTCATGGATAAATAGAATTAAAAATGAGTTTGTTACAAACATTTTTTGATAAAAAAATTTTTTCAGAACACATGTAAAATGTGTATTACAAAAAAATCAATGCATGGATTTCAAAAAATTTTGCAACAAAATAAACTCATGCTTTTAGTTAGATTTTTCCATGAACTTTTGGAAGTACATTTGTTCTTAACCACAAAACCCAGCAAATCTCACTCCTAGGTATTTACCTTGGAGAAGTAAAAACTTACATTCACACAGAAGTCACACAGGGGCCGGCATAGTGGGTAAAGCTGCCTCCTACAACACCAGCACCCCATATGGACACCGGTTCAAGTCCTGGCTGCTCCACTTCTGATCTAGCTCCCTCCTTACTAAAGTGCCTGGTAAAGCAGTGGAGGACGGCACAAGTACTTGGGTCCCTGCAACCCACATGGGAAACCTGGCGAAAGCTCCTGGCTCCTGATTTCAGACCCACCCATCTCTGGCCTTTGCAGGCCATTTAGGAAGTGAACCAATGGATGGAAGATCTCTCTCCCTCTCTGTAATGCTGCCTTTCAAATAACTAAATTTTTTTAAAGCCATATATTAATGTTCATAATCACCCAGAACTGGAAACAAATCCAAAATTCTGTAATTGATACATGGAAACAAGTTGTGATACATCTCATTATGAATATTACACAGAAATAAATTATGGATAAAAGCAACAACTTGGATGAATCTCAAAGGCATCATGGTGCATGAAAGAAGCCAGTCTGCAAAGGTCTCATACTTCGTTTCCCTTTATAAGATACCTGTGGAAGGACAAAACCACAGTGATGAAGAATAGAGAGTGGCTGCCAGGGAATAGGGATGAAATGTTAATGTGAGTGCAATGGAGTAGCGTGGGAGAATCCAGGAGACAACAGAACTTTCCTATAGCATGGTTATGCTGATGATTCTTACATGTGTTAATAGTCAAAGAAATGCATGTGAAAAGCAAAGTCTATTCTACTACATATTAATTGAAAAATAAAAGGTAGGGAGGACTATATAAAAATGTTAATTTTATAAAAAGTCAAGAAAGGCTATAGAAATGTTTCAGATTAAAGGAATCTGAAAAGATGTGACAAGTAAACGCAATTTTTGTAAGATTTATTTATTTATTTGAGAGGCAGAGTTAGAGAGAGAGCAAGAGAGAGACAGAGAGACAGAGAAAGAGATCTTCCATTCACTGGTTCACTCCCCAAATGGCCACATGGCCAGGGCTGGGCCAAGCAGAAGCCAGGAGCCAGAAGCTTCATCTGGGTCTCCCATGTGGGTGCAGGGGTCCAAGCACTTGAACCATCTTCCACTGTTTTCCTAGGTTCATTAGCAGGGAGCCGGATCAGAAGTGTAGCAGCCAGGACTCAAATTGTTGCACACATGGGATGCCAGCACTGCTGGCAACAGCTTTACCCCCTATACCACATCACTGGCCCTAAACGTCAATTCTTGATCCTGGAGTAAATCCCCATGGAAGGAGAAAAACGTTCTAATTTTCCATTGATAGAACAAATATCCTTGTCAGTTCTAGTCTTATCCAAAACCTGGAAAACACCGACAAGTAGTCTTAAGTTCTCTTACTTTGATTGTTTTCCACATCAATTCATGAATGCCATTAAATATGCATGGAGTACCTGCGATGTAAAAGGCAACGTACTTCATGTAGCTAGAGTAGCAGAAATTCCTCTGTTGCTCAAAGGCTGCTCATAGTCTTGAAGTTTTCCAACACTATCTGCCAAACCATTTATCCACTCTTCTTTGATAGTACTTGCTGCCATGAATACATTAAAAATTTTGGTTGTGGGGCCAGCACTGTGGCATAGCAGGTAAAGCTGCCACCTGCAGTGCCAGCATCCCACATAGGTACAGGTTTGAGTCCCAGCTGCTCCACTTCTGATCCAGCTCTCTCCTGGGAAAGCAGTAGAAGATGGCACAAGGACCCACGTGGGAGACCCAGAGGAGGATCCAGGCTCCTGGCTTTGGATCGGCCAGATCCAGCCGTTGCAGCCATTTGGGGGGTGAACCAGCAGATGGAAGACTCTCTCTCTCTCTCTTATTCTCTCTCTCTCTCCCTCTCCTTCTGCCTCTGCCTCTCTGTAACTCTGCTTTTCAAAGGGATAAAAATAGAGAAGAAAGAAGTCAAACTACCCCTATTTGCTGATGACATGATTCTATACATAGGGAACCCAAAAGACTCCACAGAGAAACTATTGGAACTCATAAAAGAGTTTGGAAAAGTAGCAGGATATAAAATCAACACACAAAACAATAGCCTTTCTATACACAGACAATGCCATAGTTGAGAAAGACCTTCTAAGATCAATCCCATTCACAATAGCTACAAAAAATTTAAGTACCTTAGAATAAACTTAACCACAGACATCAAAGATTTCTATGATGAAAATTATAAAACATTAGAGAAAGAAATAGAAGACATTAAAAAGTGGAAAAATCTTTCACATTAACTGCAAAATATCCATACTACTAAAAGCAATTTATAGATTCAATGCAATCCTAATCAAAATACCAATAACATTCTTCTCAAATACAGAAAAAAATGATCCTAAAATTCATATGGAAATACAAGAGACCCCAAATAGCAAAATCAGTCTTAAACAATAAAAACAAAGCTGGAGGCATTATAATACCAGACCTCAAGACATACCACAGGGAAGTTATAACCAAAACAACCTGGTACTGGCACAAAAACAGACATGTAGACCAATGCAACAGAATACAAACTCCAGAAATTAATCCACATCTACAATCAACTTATCTTTGACCAAGGAACAAAAGCAACTCCTGGATATCTGCATGCAGAAGCATGAAACAAGACCCCTACCTTACACCTTACACAAAAATCCACTCAAAATGTTCAAAGACCTAAATCTACAACATGATACTATCAAATTATTGGAGAACACTGGGGGAACCCTACAAGACATTGGCATAGGGAAAGACCTCTGGAAAAGACCGCAGAAGCACAGGCAATCAAAGCCAAAATTAACAAATGTTATTACATCAAACAGCAGCTTCTGTACTGCAAAAGAAACACTCAGCAAAGTGATGAGGCAACCTACAGAATGGGAGAAAATATTTGCAAACTATGAAGCTGACAAAGGATTAATTTCCAGATCTCTAAAGAGCTCAAGAAACTCAACCACCACAAAACAAACCACCTACTCAAGAAGTGGGCAAAGAACCTGAACATCGTTTTTCAAGAGAAGAAATTCAAATGGTCAACAGACACATGAAAAAATGCTCGGATCACTAGCCATCAGGGAAATGCAAATCATAACCACAATGAGACTTCACCTCACCCCCTTTAGAATGACCCTTATACAGAAATCAACAAATGACAAATGCTGGTGAGGATGTGGGGAGAAGTGTACCTCAATCCACTGTCGGTGGGAATGTAAACTGGTACAGCCACTGTGGAAGACATATGGAGATATCTCAGAAAGCTGAACAGAGAGACCTACCATATGACCCAGACACACCAATCCTGGGAATTTACCCAAAGGAAATGCAATCAACATATGAAAGAGTACTCTGTACCTTTGTGTTCATCTCAGCTCAATTCACAATAGCTAAGATACGGAATCAACCCAGATGTCCATCAACTGAGGACTAGAGAAAGAAATTATGGTACATATACACTATGGAATACTACACAATGTAAAAAAAATGAAGTGTTTTTCATTTGCAAGAAAATGGATGCAACTGGAAACCATTATACTTAGTGAAATAAGCCAGTCAGAAAAAGACAAATATCATATGTTCTCTTTGATCAGTGGTATCTAATATAGAACCTAAAATGTAATCTGTAGGAGTGAAATTTACACTTTGAGATGCCTTGATGTTGAACAGTCCTTGCCTTGACCGTTGAGGAACAATATTTTTTTTGTCCTTGGTTGGTTTTGTTTCTTGCTTCATACTGATCAGTGAACTCTCTGCTTAGCGTAGGGTCAATTTTATGAGTATAAAATTTAACTGAAAAGTTGATCTCTGTAGAGGATGGGAGTGGGAGGGGAAGCAGGAGGGGAGAGGGGTGGTAGTGTGGGTAGGGGTAGGGAAGAATCACTATGTTCCCAAATCTGTATGTATTAAATGCATGAAGTTGTAGTCCTTAAACAAAATTTTTTTTTAAAAAAAGTGTTAGGGAGGCCACCATAATGACCTTTCTCTATTCTTTGACCCTTGCCTTACCTCAAAATTATTAACTACTGTTTATCTAACACACACTGTACGCTGTCTTTTCACATCCTTTTGGCCATTTCAAATGACAAGAAATTGAGTAATATACGGGTGCTTCAAAAAGTTCGTGGAAAATGGTGCTAAAGGTCGTTTATTGTGATGCAAAAAAGTTTGAACGCCACGCATAGGTCTTTCTTAACACTCACTTTCCATTAAGTTTTTGACGACCCCTCAGCATGCACAGGTCTCCAAACGTTGCGTGAAACACCGTCAGTCTCCGCGCCCCGGGCGCGCCCGACTCTGCCGCCAGCACGTCCAGGCGGAAGCGGAAGCGGAAGCGCCGCCGGTGGTAGCCATGGCGACGCGGGTGGGCGGTGCCGCGCGGAGAGCGCGACCTTTGACTCCCAGCCGAGCGTACGTCAGCGGCGCCGGCCGACGGAAGCGCGGCGGCGGCCGAGGTGCTGCTGGGTTACGGGGCCGCGGGCAGCCGGCGGGCGGCGGACGATGGAGGTAACACAGCCCGGGGGTGCTGGCGCCGAGCCTTCCGCGCGGGGACTGGAACCCCGGCGTGGGCCGCCGCCCCCAGCCCCTCGCGGTCACCTGCCCGTCCCCGGGAGCCCTTGTCACCGACGGTCTGCCGTCCGCTGCGTTCCCGGGGGGGCTTCTGCTCGTTGGGGGTGGGCGCGCCCCGTGCGGGGACCGAGTTGTGACACCTGGGCTTCGTTCGCAGGACCCTGCGCAGGATGGCACGGCCGCACCCAGCACCCCCGGGACCGGGAAGTCGAAGGTGCAGAGCGGGGTGGTGGACTGCAGAGCCGCGGCGAGCGTCCGGGGGCGGCTGCGGAAGGGGGCTCGGTTTTAATGGCGAGGCAGCCACGTATTTCTTGGCCTGGGGTTCGTGGTGTGGGACGACTTGACGTTTCGTCCGCTTCCTGATCCTGGTTAGCGCTGCTGAGAGTTGCTGCAGTTGTTCAAACATCGCACGGAGCAGTATAATCTGTGCACTCGGGACCGAGGAAGGAACCCAGGGCCTGTTCCCTGGGCCCGCCTCCCACTGCAAAGGGAACTGAACTGGGCAGTGTTTATGGCCCCAGTGTTTAACAGTCGATGATTTGCAAAGATAGGGGTTTATTGCTAGGATTTATTGGTTGTGGATCAAGTTTCAGACGCTTACCTATGCACGCACTTTGTTTAAGCCTCTTGGTCCCCACTTACAGATGAGAAAACTGAGCTCACTAAGGTTAAGTAGTTTTCAAAAATGGTAAAGCTTAATTTTTCAGTTGTAAGTAACCGGATGCATCTTGTTGCTGTAGTTATACTCAAATTTTCTCGTGGCTCAAAACTTCCTAAAGTGTTCAATGGAAGTATTTTCATGGCTTTCAGGATTCTTGGGTAGCATGAGTTCTAAGCCGGTAATTTTACGGTTAAATCAGAGTTTAGCATCAATCTAGAATAGCACGGTTCATAAGAGGGTACGTGTTATTTTTTGCCTTTCACAGTAGTTGTGTAACTAATTTTTATGTTTTTAGTAGATGCATGGTAATAACTATTGAGTTGAAGCTGCATTTACTTTTTTAGCCCTTGGAACCAAGTGTGGTATTTGGTTGGCATAAAGATCTGCATTCAGTAGAATGTTTTAAGCAGGCTTTGTCTTTATCTTGTGGTGTGCTGGAAACGTGAGTTGTAATGAGTTGGTAACATGACTGCATCTTTCAGCTGGAAACGCTGCCCAAGGAAGATCTCATCAAGTTTGCCAAGAAGCAGATGATGCTAATACAGAAAGCTAAATCAAGGTGTACAGGTATTGGGTTGAAAATACTGATCTTGACCACAGTCTCATTGGATAACAGTTTAAAATGGTAGATTTTTAGTAGTACCTTAGCACGTTTTTGTTTTCTAGAGACTCCAAATACATCTTAGACACTGGAGACTAATTTTTTTTTATTATTATTATCTCACATTCCTAAACTGAAGCCTTGCCTGTTAAAGTCAGGCAAGAGGATTAAAACTATGTTTGTTGAGTATTTGTTTCCTTCATGGGGATTCTGTAGTCTTCTGAGTAGAGTATAAAGTAAACTACTCTGGAGGAGTCCGTTGAAATATTAAGAGACACGAAGTTATAAGCCAGAGACATAAAAAGGATCCTAATGTGATTTTTAAAAATTTCCATTCCTGGAAATTTGAGGTTTATTTATTTGCCACAGTTTGTTAATTCCTATTCAGTTTCCTTTTCTTTTTATTTCAAAAGGAAGAAAAGAAAATGTTCATGACTTCTTTTGGTATATTTGGGTGAACTCTTGAATTTCTGAGACTTAACAACTGTTAACTGCTCAGCCTAAAAACCCAAAACTGATTTTCTGTTAGGAGAAGTCAAATTACGTTTTGGGACATTGGATCAGCTTGTGATCAAGAGTAATTTATCTGGAAGAGGCGGGTGTGTGGCCAGGCAGAACAAGCCCTCCATCAGGATGCCCATATCCTGTATTGTAGAGTCAGCACTGACTACCATGCTTCTGATGCAGCTTCCTGCTAATGTGCCTGGGAGGGCAGCAGATGCTGGCCTCCCTGTAACTCTGCCTTCCAAATAAATAAACCTTTTTTAAGAAGATTCATTTACAAGGCAGAGTTACACACAGAGAGAGGGGGGAAGCAGAGAGAGAGAGAGGTCAGTCTTCCATCTGCTGGTTCACTCCCCAGATGGCTGCAACGGCTGGAGCTGAGCCAATCTGAAGTCAGGAGCCAGGAGCTTCTTCTAGATCTCCCTCATGGGTACAGGGCCCCAAGGACTTGGGCCATCTTCTACTGCTTTCGCAGGCACATTCGCAGGGAGCTGGATTGGATCAGCCAGGACTCTAACTGGCACCCATATGGGATGCTGGCACTGTAGGCGGAGGCCTAACCTACTTTGGAAATAGGTTCTGGTTTCCAGGTCTGTACATGTGTTAATGAAATATTCAGATGCAGGGGCCAGTGTTGTGGTGAAAGCAGGTTAAGCCACTGCCTGAGATTCTGGTTCCAGTCCCAGCTGCTCCATTTCTGATCCAGCTCCCTTCTAATTTGCCTGGGAAAGCAGCAGAAATTAGCCAAGTACTTGGGCTCTTGCCATCCACACGTTAAGTCAGGATAGAATTTCAGGCCCTGGTGTCAACCGCACTGGCCATTGTAGCCATTTGGGGAGTGAACCAGCTAATGGAAGATCAGAGTCTGCTCTCCCTCTCCCTCCCCCCTCCCTCCCCCCCCATTCCCCTCTTCCCTTTTTCCCCCTTTCTCCCTTCTCTCTCTCTTTCTCCCCTTTCTCCCTCTCTCTCTTTCTACCTGTAGCTCTGTTTTTCAAATAAATAAATCTTTTTTAAAAAAGAAATATTCAAGGGCTGGTGAAGTGGTAAAGCTGCTGCTTACAACGCCAGCATCCTGTATGGGCACTGGTTTGTGTCTTGGCTGCTCTGCTCCACTTCTAGTCCAATGCCTTGTTTAATTGCCTGGGAAAAGCAGCAAAAGATGGCCCAAGTGTTTGGGCCCCTGCCACCCATGTGGAAGACCTGGATGAAGCTCCTGACTCCTGACTTCTGCCTGGCTCGTCTGCCTGGCTCAGCACTAGCCGTTGAGGCCATCTGGGGATTGAACCCATGGATGGAAGATCTTCTCTTCTCTCTTCTGTCTTCTCTCTTCTCTCTCTCTTCTCTTCTCTTCTCTTCTCTTTCTCCCTCCCTCTCTCTCTCTGTGTGTGTGTGTATATATATAAAGCTCTGACTTTGAAAATAAACAAATCTTTTTTTTTTTTTTGACAGGCAGAGTGGACAGTGAGAGAGAGAGACAGAGAGAAAGGTCTTCCTTTTCCGTTGGTTCACCCCCCAATGGCCGCCACAGCCAGCATGCTGCGTCCGGCGCACCGTGCTGATCGGAATCCAGAAGCCAGGTGCTTCTTCTGGTCTCACATGCGGGTGCAGGGTCCAAGCACTTGGGCCATCCTCCACTGCACTCCCGGGCCACAGCATAGAGCTGGCCTGGAAGAGGAGCAACTGGACAGAATCCGGTGCCCCGACTGGGACTAGAACCCGGGGTGCCAGCGCCGCAGGCAGAGGATTAGCCTAGTGAGCCGTGGCGCCGGCCAAAAATAAACAAATCTTAAACAAAAGAAAAGATATTCAGGTTAGCATTTATACTTCAAGGGATGGGGATGGGGAGCAGGTGTTTGGTGCAGCCATTAGGTTGCTGCTTGGAGCACCCACATCCCACTTTGGAGTTGCTGACTGAGTCCTGGCTCTGCTTCCAGTCTAACGTCATGGCTGATGTGCATTCTGGGAGACAGTAGATGAGTCTGTCTTGCTCTTCAGATTGGGTCCCTGCCACCCATGTGAGAGACCTGGATTGGGTTCTGGGCTCCTAGATTCAACCTGGCCCAGTCCCAGCTGTTGTGGACAATTAGGGGGTAAACCAGTGGATGGAAGACCCTGCCTTTCAAGTAAAAGTGAAGATTAATAATAGAGCTGAGTGTCTGGCTCAGTGGTTAAGAGGCACTGTATCCCATGTTGGAGTGCCTGATTCTAGTAAGCTCTGATTCTCATTCAGCTTCTACTAACATGTATCCGGGGAAGCAGCAATGATGGCTCAAGTATTGTGAGTCCTTGCTACCCACATGGCAGACCCGGATGGAGTTTTGGGCTCCTGGCTTTGACCTTGTCCAGCTGCAGCTGTTATAGGCATTTGGGGAGTGAACCAGCTAATGGAAGATCTTGATTTCCCTATCCCTCTCCCTCCCCCTCTCCCTCTCCCTCTGTCCCTCTTCCTCCCTCCCTCCCTCCCTCTCCCTCTTTCTCTCTCCCTCCCTCCCTCCCTTTCTCTCCACCTTGCCTGTGTGAAATAAATACTTTTTTTTTTTTTTGACAGGCAGAGTGGACAGTGAAAGAGAGACAGAGAGAAAGGTCTTCCTTTTGCCGTTGGTTCACTCTCCAATGGCCACCGCGGCCGGCGCACTGCAGCCGGTGCACCGCGCTGATCCAAAAGCAGGAGCCAGGTGCTTCTCCTGGTCTCCCATGCGGGTGCAGGGCCTAAGCACTTGGGCCATCCTCCACTGCACTCCCAGGCCACAGCAAAGAGCTGGCCTGGAAGAGGGGCAACCAGGACAGAATCCAGCGCCCCGACCGGGACTAGAACCCGGTGTGCCGGCACCGCAAGGCGGAGGATTAGCCTGTTGAGCCACAGTGCCGGCAAATACTTCTTATATATACACACTCCATACAGAGCTAGGTGTTCCTTTAAGATTACATAGTCATGTTTACAGCTGAATTAATATGTCTGGGATTTCCTTCAACATTATTAGGGGGAAGGAGGGAGTACAGATTGGGGTGAAATTAAGTATATCATGGAATAATTGCTAAAACGGAATAATGAATTCATAGAGATTAATCATACTATTCTCTACTTTTCTATTTGAAGTTTTCCATAAAAAAAAGGAAAAGAAAAGGTAATATTATGTAGGTGAATGTAGCACTTTCTCAATGTCTCTGCTTCCTAAGTATATTCTGATTTATTGATGTGGGGCTTTTTTTAAGAATGTACTTACCAGTTTAGCCAGTAATTGCTGTCTTCATTTCTAAGCTGGCATCTTTTGTTTATTGTTTAGAATTGGAGAAAGAAGTTGAGGAACTCAAATCAAAACCTGTTGCTGGAGGAACTGATGACATTATTAAGGTAATAATTGTGAATATAGCTTTAATTTTTTTCAGCCTGCCAGAGGTTATCTGACTTTCTGTCCCTATTCTCCCATGTCTTCTCCAGCCTTGGTTAATTTTTTTTTTTTTTTTTTGACCTCTCTGGCTCACTACAAAAAGAGAGAGTTCATGCTATCTAGTTCTTTTCTGTCTGAAATGATCTCTCTGCTTCGCATGTGCTCTGTAATTATGGCTGAGTCTCTGTCTTGCTCTTCCCCAGCCCCCTCGGAAAACCTGGCTGTGGGCAGAACTTTGATGATCTCTCTTGATGATCTCTCTCTTCCTCCGCCTCTGTGTACACTCACACGCCCGCGTGCGTGGGAAATCTATAGATAGTTCCGTCCCTGAACTGCACTGACCCAGAACTTGCAGTTGTATTTCTAGCTGCCTGATGAGGGGGGAAATAAAGGTTCACATATTTCACTTCTCATTTCCTCCACCTCGGCATAACCAATCCGCTCTCCCGGTTGGGTCGGTATCTCCGGTGTTCACGGCTTTTGACTCCAGAGATGCTGTCACTTTCCCATTTTCTTTATCCGTGTGTCCGTCCCCAGAGACCATATGTTGCTTTAGGATGTCGCTGCACTGTATCCTCTTCCCGTGCATTGATGTGCCTCCTCTGCCTCTGAGCCTCCTGTCTCCCTGCAGTAATTTGGGCTGCTGGTTCTCTTCCTAGGCCTGCTGCACAGTGCTGGAACTGACTTTGGTGCTGATTCTGTGACCCCTACACCCCTTTCCTATGTTGAATTCCCATTTGCTGGGTCCCACGTCACTCACTTTCTGGGTTAACTAGCTCATTTTGGAAACTCACGACCTCTAGTTTCCTAAGGATGAACATGTTTATTATATATTAGGATTTTTTACTTTTTCTTTTTTCCTGCAGCTTATCTGTATCATTGCGTATCACTACTGACTACTGGAGAATCTGTTGTCTTATTGTTATTACAGTTCGGTCATGGACTAGACTATTAATGTCATGACCAGGTTTATGAAGTAGATTTCAGAGCTGTGAACTTGTCATAGGCATCTTTTCATAACTGTGCAAAAGATTCTCATAGGTACCTGAGTGGATTTGCATCAAAAATTACATGAAGGTTCAACTTTAGGAGGTCACGTCATACCACTTTATAAAGCATGTCAAATAATGTACACTCTGATCAGCCATGTGCAAGTAATCCTATAGATTCATATACTCTCAAGCCACTGAGTGTTTTCATATGTTATAATTTTTGTAAATCAAACAATTGTAAAATGTTAGGTCATTGTGGTCTTGATTGAAGTTACTGTTAGGTCCAGCAGTCATTTTTTAATGATAATCTTTCTTAATGAGTATCTTCCAGTTTGTGGCTTGTCTTTTCATTTCTTACATCTTTTTAAAAACAATATTTATTTATTTATTTGAGAGGCACAGGTAAAGAGAGCTACCATCTCCTAGTTCACTCCCTTCGTGCCTTTGATGGCTGGGGTTGGGCCAGTGCCAAAGCTGAGAGCCAGGAAGCCTAATCCAAGGTTCCTGTGTGGATGGGAACTGAATTACTTGAGCCGTCACCACTGCCTTGCAGGGTCTGCGTTAGCAAGAAGTTGGAGTCTCGAGGTGGACACAGGTATCAAATGCAGACAAATTGTTAGGGTATTCTGGCAGCCTAACTGCTAGGCCCCTACGTGTATCTTGAAACAAGGGGTCTTAATTTTTTATATGGTCAGACATTCTTTTTTTGAAAATAAAAAGGTTTACTTGTTTATTTTGAATTTCAGAGGGCGGGAAGATGGAGAGAGATCTTCCATCCACTGGTTCACTACCTAGATTGCCATAATGGCCAGCACTGGACCATGCAGAAGCCAGGAGCTTCATCTGGGTCTCCCACATGGGTGGCAAGGGCCCACACACTTGGGCCATCTTCTGCTGCTTTTCCCAGGCCATTAGTGGGGAGCTGGATTACAAGTGTGGAGCAGCCAGAACGTGCACTGGTTTCTGTGTGGGATGCTGGTGTCCTAGGCAGCGGCGTGACCCAGTATGCCACAATGCCAGCCCCTCTTTTTTTATTTTTTATTTTTTTATTTTTTTATTTTTTTTGACAGGCAGAGTGGACAGTGAGAGAGAGACAGAGAGAAAGGTCTTCCTTTTGCCGTTGGTTCACCCTCCAATGGCCGCCGCGGTAGGCGCGCTGCGGCCGGCGCACCACACTGTTCCAATGGCAGGAGCCAGGTGCTTATCCTGGTCTCCCATGGGGTGCAGAACCCAAGCACTTGGGCCATCCTCCACTGCACTCCCTGGCCACAGCAGAGAGCTGGCCTGGAAGAGGGGCAACCGGGACAGGATCGGTGCCCCGACCGGGACTAGAACCTGGTGTGCCGGCGCCGCAAGGCGTAGGATTAGCCTGTTGAGCCACGGCGCCAGCCCTATTTTTTTTTAAATCAGTGTTTTTACTTATATTTTTTTAAAGGAACCTTCCTCTAGCCTAATGTGGGGAGTATTAAAGATGTAGTTTTGATATTTGTGTTTAAATTTGGGTTAGTTTCCAGACTTCTCCTCTTCTTCCCGTTGGTTGTCTCTTTGCCAGTCCCATATTGTCCTCATTATTTTTCTTCAGCTTTTTGTTAGATCATACACCTGATAGAGTAAGTCCTCTGTCTATTGTCTGCAAAAGTGTCCTGTCTGGTTTTGAACTCTGGTGTATGCATTTGAAATCATGTTAGAGTCCATGAAAAAGCCTATTGGAACTGTTTGGGATTACAAGAAATCTGTAGTTTCCCTATGGAAGTTTTTCACACATCTTTTGGTAAAGTTGTTCTTAAACTCTTGGTAATTCTTTGATACCAAAATTATAAATAATAACTTCTTTATAATTATGTCTCTCATTATTTTCTACTGATACTGAAAATGGAACTTACTTAGCCCATTAATTTTCTATCTGCTTTATGAACTCTGACATGTTTCTAATTGAGATTGGTCTGGAGTTTTTATGTAAGCAGTCATATCATCTTTAGACAGTTTTTCTCTACCTTTCTTTCATGTATCTTTCTTACACTTTATTTCACTGGCTATGAAATTCGATATAGTGTTGATGGAGATAGAGGACTAATTTTTCTATTATGTTTGCATCTAGATTCGTGGTAAAATAAGGCTTTGCTTTTTCCTATCTGTGAAATACTTGGATGTTGGTTTCAAGTTAATCTGATTTTATAGAAGAACATAGGAATTACTCTTGCTTTTTGTCTGGACAAGTTGGTGTGGAATAGATATAATCTGTCCACTCTTCAAAAATTTGAGAGACTTCACCTGTAAAACCATCTGTTTCCTTTGGTGGACTGTTTTTAACTGCTAGTTTGATTTTTTTTAAGTTGATACAGTATTATGCCTTCTAACTTCTCTTGAGTGATTAAAGCTGTATTTTTCTAGAAATTTTTGTTCACTTTTTTTTTTTTTAAGATTTATTTTATTTATTGGAAAGGCAGAGAAAGAAAGAGAGATCTTCCATCTGCCGGTTCACTCCCCAGATGGCCACAACGGCCAGGGCTGGGACAGGCTGAAGCCAAGAGCTAGGAGCTTCTTCCAGGCCTTCCACATGATGTAGATGCAGAGACACCAGCACTTGGGCCATATTCCGCTGCTTTCCCAGGTGCATTAGCAGGGAGCAAGATCAGAAGTGAAGCAGCTGGGACTCAAACCAGCATCCATATGGGATGCCAGCGCTCAGCAGCTTTACCCACTATGCCACAAAACTGGCCCCTATCCATTTCATTTGTTTTCAATATTATAAATAATTGCTTCATATTTTCTCAACTAATCTCTGATCTATATAGAGACTTTTTTTGTTACTGTCATATCATGATTTCTAGCTTCTCTTGATTAGTATTGCCAGAGGTTGCATATTTTGTTCATTTTTTTCAACTAACTGACTTTTGACTTATTGATTGGTTTTCTATTTCATTAACTTCCTTTCCCATCCAATTTGTTCAAGATAATAAACCTGTCTTGGTTATTTCTTGCCTATTCTTCTGGTGACTCTGTCCCCATTATTGCCCAGTTCCCTAATTTTTTTTAATTGCAGAAGGTATCCTAGCCAAAATTTGGAATGAGCCAAAGAGTCCATCATCAGATGAATGAATAAAGAAAATGTGGTACATATACACAATGGAATATTATTTGGTGAATATTATTCAGCAATAAAAAATAAAATTCTACCATTTGCATCAAAATGGATGCAGCTGGAGGACCTCATGTTGCGTGAAATAAGCTTGACACAAAAATGAATACTGCATGTTTTCCCTTATATGTGGAGTTAAAATTTAAAAAAAAAGAAAAGAAAAAAAATCAAGAAACAAAGGAATGCCTGTGTATATCGGTATTGTTGCAAATACAGTTTTGTAAAATTTTGTGTTATACCTTTGTCTAAACAGTGGTTAAGAATGTCATGCTAGGGGGCTGGCACTGTGGCATAGTGGGCTGAGCCGCTGCCTACAGCACCAGCATCCCATATGGGCGGCAGTTTGAGTCCTGGCTGCTCCTTTTCCAGTTCAACTCTCTGCTATAGCTTGGGAAAGCAGTAGAGAATGATCCAAGTGCTTGAGCCCCTGCATCCACTTGAGAGACTCAGAGGAAGCTACTGGCTTCTGATTGGCCCAGCTGCAACTGTTGGGCTGTTAAAGAGTTTTAAAAAAAAAAAAGAATGTCATACTGCTATAGTTTTAATGATCTGTGATCACTTTAAAATTTACTGTATATGAGTGAGTCATTTTTCCATTCAAATATGTTTTTGTAACGGTTGTCTGTAGCCCCAATAAAATAGGGTCTTTTTGCTTGTTAAATTTCTTATTCCATGAAACATTAAGCCTTTTTACTGTAAGGAAAATTTAAAATATGTTATCTCAAAAACTAAAAAAAAAGAGAGGGTGGTCTGGTGCAAGGAAGGAAATATCATTATATTCTTGGAATTGTAACTGAACTACGTTGAATCTGTTAAAAACTGATTAAATTTTCTTAAAAGGTTTTAAAGAGCTAATGTATTATTAAAAAACTCTGTTGTAGTTAGGGGAATAATCTTAGCTTCATAGCAGATAGTGAGGAGCTATATGGATGGCCATTTCCCCATTTTTGAACCCCAAACGTTATACTTTGTTTACCAAATATTTGATGCCTCCAGTCCTGAGCACCTGATTTCTGGGAGTGTTTGCCAGCTCCTCCTGTGTACTTCCTTGTGATTGTCCTTCAGTTACATCTTTCTTCTTTTTTCTAGTTCAATTCTTTTTTCCTCCAGTTCGTTTTCCAAAAATGTGTTGAAATTTTTCATAGCCTCATGTCTTTTTTTCCTTTTCTCCTCGTTCTCATGTTTATACATTTTTAAATTTTATTCACACTTCCACATGTTTGGCAAATGTGAAAAGATAACATGTGGTCAATCCAGAATATTTTTAACCTCAGGCAACATATGGTCTTCTTCCAAAACAGGCACTAACCGAACGTCTGGATGCTGTTCTTCTGGAGAAAGCAGAGAGTGAACAGCAGTGTCTTTCTCTGAAGAAGGAAAATATTAAAATGAAGCAAGAGGTTGAGGTAAGACTCATCTGATTTTATTTTTACATTTCCTGAACAAAGAGACAACTCAGGATTTTAGAAGGAACTGAAGCGTGGGCATGTAGCACAGTGATTAAGGTACCCACACCCCATGTTGGATCATCTGCTGCAGTCCCAACTACTGTGTTTCCCATCCGGCTTCCTGTTAATGTACTGTGTACTCCGGAAGGCAGGAAAAAGCACCTGGGTCCCCACCACCCACATGGGAGACGTGGATTAAGGTGCAGGGTACTGGCTTTGGTCTAGTTCAGCCCTGATTGTTGGAGGCATTTGGCAAATAAACCAGTAGGTATAAGATCTCTCTTTCTCTGTCTTTGTGCCTTTCAAATAAAATGAAAATAATTACATAAAAATTTTTTAAAGTGAAAAGAAAAGTAGGTGAAATCCCTTGACTATACAGAGATAGAACTAACATTTATTTGTTGCCTTTTTAATCTTTCTTAAAGCTGTAATGTCTTTCTTTAATAAAAGTTGGGGTGGGGAACAGTTGATTTTCACATATAACACATTACCTATTCAAGGATATTCAGTGTCATATTTTTGCTTTCTTGCCAGTTAGATCTGGGCTAATTTTATCCAAAAAGTCTCTTTATTTATTCAGAAGCTGTTAGTTAAAAGTTTTATGACTTAGACAGCTTACATAATTTATCACCTTTTAAAATAAAATTAAATTCAGAGATTTTCTAGTTATTAATTATTACTTGAAGTGGTAGATTACTATTGCTGATTCAATACTTAAGAAGGCAGATACATTATTTATCTAGGGTTGTTTTTGCTCATTTCCTTTTTTCTGTAGTTAGCCTAAGAATCATTTTTCCTGAGGGAAGGGCTTTCTTTTGCCTTACTTAAATAATTTATATGTGTTTATTTTGTAATAGGATTCTGTAACTAAGATGGAAGATGTGCGGGAGGAGTTTGAACGGTCACATAGACACTACGTGAAAGAAATTGAAACTCTGAAAAATGAGTTGTTGGTAGTACATTCCAAACACAGTGAAGATAAAGCTAGCTTGCAAAAAGAACTGGAAGCAGCAACAAATAAACAATTAGAACTTTCAGAACAACTTAAAATTCAGAATGACTCTGAGGATAATGTTAAAAAGCTACAAGAAGAAATACAGAAAATTAGACCAGCTTTTGAGGAGCAAATCTTATATTTACAGAAGCAGTTAGAAGCTGTGACTGATGAAAAGAAACAAGAAATTGCTCACCTCCAAAAAGTTATTGAGTCTAATTCTCAGCACTACCAAAAAGATATAAGTAGTTTGCAAGAAGAGCTTTTCCAGTTGAAAGCTACACACCAAGAAAAGGTCAAAGAATTGATGTGCCAAATTGAAACATCAGCTAAGGAGCATGAAACAGAAATAAATAAGTTAAACCAACTAAACGAAAACTTAGTAAAGCAGTGTGAGGCAAGTGAGAAGAATATTCAGGAGAAATATGAATGTGAATTAGAAAACTTGAAGAAAGCCACCTCAAATGCAAACCAGGAAAGTCAGATATGTTCTGTGCTCTTAAAAGAAGATACTGTTGTAGAACAGGTAGTAAACGAAAAAGTCAAACACTTAGAAGATACCTTAAAAGAACTGGAATCTCAACATAGTATATTAAAAGATGAGGTAACCTATATGAATAATCTTAAATTAAAACTTGAAATGGATGCCCAACATGTAAAGGATGAGTTTTTTCATGAGCGGGAAGACTTAGAGTTTAAAATTAATGAACTGTTACTAGCTAAAGAAGATCAGGGCTGTATAATTGAAAAATTAAAATCTGAGCTAGAAGATTTAAATCGACAGTTTTACTGTACTGTAGAAAAACATGACAAAGAAGTACAGAGTCTTAAGGATCAGTATCAAAAAGAAATATCAGAACTAAATGAAACATTTCTGTCAAGTTCAGAAAAAGAAAAATTAGCATTAATGTTTGAAATACAGGGCCTTAAAGAACAATGTGAAAACCTACAGCAAGAAAAGCAAGAAGCAATCTTAAATTATGAGAGTTTGCGAGAGATTATGGAAATTTTACAAACAGAGCTAGGAGAATCTGCTGGAAAAATAAGTCAGGAATTTGAGTCAATGAAGCAGCAACAAGCATCTGATGTTCATGAACTTCAGCAGAAACTCAGAACTGCTTTCAATGAGAAAGATGCTCTTCTTGAAACTGTGAATCAGCTCAAAGGAGAAAATGAAAAGTTACTGTCTCTACAAGACTTCGTACCAGAACTTGAAAATACCATAAAGAACCTTCAAGAAAAGAATGAAGAGTACTTAGTTAGCCTCAGTCAGAGAGATACCATGTTACAAGAATTGGAAGCAAAGGTAAACTCCTTCACTGAGGAAAAGGATGATTTCCTAAATAAAATAAAAAATTCTCATGAAGAGGTAGATAATCTCCATGAAAAATATGAAAAGCAGGAAAGATTGATTATAGAACTTGAGGAGAAAGTGGAACAGACTACCCAGTACAACAGTGAATTAGAGCAAAAGGTAAATGAATTAACAGGACAACTAGAAGAAACTTTAAAAGAAAAGAACCAAAATGACCAGCAAATAGAAAAACTAATGGTTCAAGTTAAAACTCTCTCTGAAGACCAAGAAGCGTTGGCATCTGAAGTGAAGTCTCTTAATGAAGAGAATAATAGACTAAGTTCAGAAAAGAACCAGTTGAGTAAGGATTTGGAAGCTCTTTTATCTCGAAAAGATGATGTTATCCTTAAAGAACGTATTACTGAATTAGAAAAGAAGCTTCAGTTAACAGTTGAAGAGCGAGACAATTTAAGTAAACTGTTTGAAAGTGAACAAGCTCAGAAGTTATTTGTCAAAACACAGTTGTATGGTTTTCTTAAACAGATGGGATTGGAAGTTTCAGAAGAAAATGAAGAGCAAGATGCTATAAGTGTCCTACAAACCATAGGTGAAGCCTTAGCAAAATCAAATGAGGAAAAACATAACTTGTCTTCTCAATATGATGAAAAGGTATTAGAGCTAGAAAAAAATATTAAGTTCCTTCAGGAAGAGAATGTAGTTCAATGTGAAGAACTTAGATGTTTATTAAGAGACTATGAGCAAGAGAAAGCTCTCTTAAGGAGAGAGTTAGAAGAAACCATGTCAGAAAAGGAGTCTCTGCAATTTGATCTTCTAGAAATGAAAAATGCCAATGAAAAAACAAGACTTGAAAATCAGAATCTTTTAATTCAGGTTGAAGAATTGTCTCAAAAGTATGACAAAAATGAAACCCATAATGAAAAAGACTCTTTGATAATGGAACAGGAAAACCTAAGGTCATCACTGGAACAAAAAGAATCTGAATTACAAGATGTGAGAGCAGAGTTGATGTTATTAAAGGTACTGTTTGAATCCTGTTAATTCAAGTTCTTAGTTCTTGTCGTAGACTAGAAAATATAAATGTTTTTACGGTTTGAAGTCAAAAGTATTTAAACTCAAATGACACATTTCTGAAAAATACATTAGACATTTTATTACAGTATATCCTGTTTCATTATACTGAATTTGATTAGACATTTAAATATCACGATCAAAAGTGTATAGCTGGTTAGTGGGAAACCGTCTAGATATGAAAAAACGCAAGTCATTTTTGTCTGATTAGAACTTTTTTTTTTTTTTTGCACTGTCAATCTGGAAAATTGGCTGTAGTGGTATTTCGATTTGGCTAAAATTACAGGGTTTTCTCAAAAATGTTGTGAGGGCCGGCCCCACGGCTCACTTGGCTAATCCTCTGCCTGTGGTCGGGGCGCCGGATTCTGTCCTGGTTGCCCCTCTTCCAGGCCAGCTCTCTGCTGTGGCCCAGGAATGCAGTGGAGGATGGCCCAAGTGCTTGGGCCCTGCACTCCATGGTAGACCACGAGGAAGCACCTGGCTCCTGCCTTCGGATTGGTGCGGTGCGCTGGCTGCAGCGGCCATTTAGGGGGTGAACCAACAGAAGGAAGACCTTTCTCTCTGTCTCTCTCTCTCTCACCGTCTAACTCTGCCTGTCAAAAAAAAAAAAAAAAATGTTGTGAAAGTATGATAATTACCAGTTCATCTTTTCCTTATTACATGTGTGTAAGGTTGTTCATCTTGGCCTTTGATACTGCTGTTTCTAGTACATGCCAGACGCATAATAGGTCAGTATTATCTGCTCTGTCACAGGAAGAAAAAGACTGTTGACCAGATTGCTTTTTGTACGAATTCTCTTTGGTAATGATTTTCTCATGCTTAATACGATGGTCAGTTCATCTTGGGGGATGAAATGAATTCTTTTTGTTTTTGTTTTCCCTATAAAATCTAGGATTCTTTAGAGAAAACACCTATAAAAACTGATCAGCACTCCCCAATGAAAGAGCTGGAAGAAAAAATCGGTAATTACACTTTTATAAATGTCGTCACAAATTGATTAGAAAAATTCTTGTTACAATTAGAATAGAGTGGGAACTGTAAAGGCCAGTTAGTGAATTGTTAAGTGGCAGTCCTTATCTCATGCCTCCTTTCCTTTCACAATTTTTTTTTTTTAATTTTTCATTCATTTAACAGTCTTTATTTGAATACCCAACTGTTTTGTTTCTGGCAACAGAAAGGAGATGAATAAGGTGTGGACCATGTGCTCAAAGAGCTGTCAGGAGAGGCTAATGGAAAATCTGCCTCTGTCTCTCCCTCTCTAACTCTTCCTTTCAAATAAATAAGTTAATTTTTAAAAAAAGAAAGTTTGTTTTCTCTACTTTAACTTAAAGATTATATGTTCTCAAAAAGCAATGTCTGAGCTAAATTAAGCAAATAATTTTGATTTTTTTCTTACTTTTGGGTTCACAAACAAGTATGCTTCGTAAAGTGCACAGAAAAAAATGGAATTAAATGATTATTTTGGTGGAAAAAATTGTTTTTAAATTTATACAACAAGGGAGTCTTCAGTAGGTTCATGAAAAATACATATTGTGAGACCCCATGCATGGATTTCAAGAATCTTTCAGCACCAAAATAAATGTATGTTTTAATTCCATTTTTCTATTGAATTCTTTACCACTGAATAATCCTTTTGTTGTCTGTTTTTAGGAAATCTGGAAAAAGAATCCAAAGAGAAGGAGGAGAAAATAAGTAAGATAAAACTAGTTGCTGTGAAGGCAAAGAAAGAACTAGATTCTAGCAGGAAAGAGGTAAGATTCAGGCATCATGTTTTAGAAAGCCAGGAATTTTATCTCCTTGAAAACTTTTCAACTTTACCATGTATTTAAAATAGGCCCAGAATCTGAAGGAAGAACTTGAATCTGTTCGGTCAGAAAAGGATCAGTTGTCTGCTTCTGTCAGAGATCTCATCCAAGGAGCGGAAAGCTATAAGGTAAATAGGTTTTCTAGTAGCAAGTTGTATTTGTCACTTCTGAGTTAATGAATGGACTGAAAATTTGCAACTCTTGTCCATAAAATAGTCACCTTGTATTTTTTTTTTCTGTTTGTACAGTGTAGTGAAAATTGAGGTTTTGCAGTTAAGCTTTGAAGAGTGCCTTTAAAATACTAGCTTTTAAAAGTAAAATTCTGTTTTTGGGTTTCCTAATGAAAATGAGTCACAAAGGATGATTTGAAAATTTAAAGACACAAGCCAATGAAGAAGGAATTAGACAGCTGAGAAAAATCTAGTCAGGTTTTTAATTTCATTCCATGTACCGAAGTAACTTCTGAATGGATTGAAGAGTTTTATGAGGGGGCCGGCGCCGTGGCTTAACAGGCTAATCCTCCACCTTATGGCGCCGGCACACCGGGTTCTAGTCCTGGTTGGGGCGCCAGATTCTATCCCGGTTGCCCCTCTTCCAGTCCAGCTCTCTGCTATGGCCCGGGAAGGCAGTGGAGGATGGCCCAAGTCCTTGAGCCCTGCACCCGCATGGGAGACCAGAAGTACCTGGCTCCTGGCTTCAGATCAACACGATGCGCCGGCCGCAGTAGCCATTGGAGGGTGAACCAACAGCAAAAAGGAAGACCTTTCTCTCTGTCTCTCTCACTATCCACTCTGCCTGTCAAAAAATAAAAAATAAAAAATAAAAAATAAAAAAATAAAAATAAAAATAAAGAAATGGCCTAATTAACTGCTGTATAACAGCACCCGCATGGGAGACCAGGAGAAGCACCTGGCTCCTGGCTTCAGATCAACACGATGCGCCGGCCGCAGCAGCCATTGGAGGGTGAACCAACGGCAAAAAGGAAGACCTTTCTCTCTGTCTCTCTCTCACTATCCACTCTGCCTGTCAAAAAATAAAAAATAAATAAAAAAAGAAATGGCCTAATTAGCTGCTGTATAACAGAAAATGTCAGTCTGGCCCGACTGAGTAGGCCAACTAGAAATATCAGAGAAAGAAATTCAGTTGGTTTTACTTCTTCAGAAAGTATTGGAAGTTTTGCTGCATAGTTTAGTAGACTGTAATTATGTAATGTCCTTCACTTAGCACTCCCCCCTTCAATACACCTGGCTTGAAACGTTTTCCTCATCAAAATTTCTCAGGCAAAGTTAATAAGTGTCCGGGTTAAACTTTTTCTCCTCCATCTTTAAATTTGTTCATGTTTCATTTCTTGATGAGTAGAATATTTAACCCCAGAGTTAAATATTCATTTACTATTTTCTTCCTTTTTAGTGTATACTACCCTATCCTAAAATTCACCTGAATTGTGCTAATTTTATTCCCTAATGCCAGTTAGGTATTCCATCAAATGTGAAATTTAGGTAAATATTTTTTGAGTGTTCGGAATAAACTCTGAAATTTTATATCAAGGTGGTTTGATGATACTGTGTGATCTACTGAATGCATAGTGACATGCTACAGTTAAACCTTTCTCACATTACAGAATCTTTTGTTAGAATATGATAAGCAGTCAGAGCAGTTGGATGTGGAAAAAGAGCGTGCTAATAATTTTGAACATCATATAGAAGACCTTACAAAACAATTAAGAAATTCAACTTTTCAGGTAATGTTAAATTGAGGAAATTCAAACATGAAAATTACAATAAGTCTATTCTAATGCCAATACTGTCACATAAAAATTACCAGTGCCGTGTATGAGCTGAGTCCTGTGTGTGTACTGGGCATTCTGCAGGGCCAAGACAGAGGCTCCAGTACTGACGCTGCTTGTGTGCCGATCGTGGCTGCAAGGCCAACCCTCAGTTGGCTGAAGCAGAAAGCAAATTATCTGAGAAAAATTAAATTAACAAGTATTAATAATATATACTGTAATACTTGTAATACAGTATACAGTTGTATACAGTTACCATGTGATACTTGTATACAGTTACCATGTGTATTCTGCCCACTGTTGAGAAAATTTGACGACAAACAGATAGCAGCCATCCTGTCTGCTTACTCTAATCTCATTTCCCCTGGGGTTTTTCTGTTTGTTTTTTTCATTTATGCCTTTTGCTCTAGAGGTATCCCTGGCCTCTTATGAGATATGGCATATAAATATCAACCATGACAGATTTTTAAGTTCATTCTTCATATAACATTGCCATTCTGGGGGCTAGATTGGAAGGCTATATTTTGTGGACAGTGCTAGTATTCTCTGTTTTTATTCTTCCTCTCCTGTGTGTATTTCCTACATGTTTAAAGTAATGTAATGTTTGTCATTTCAGTGTGAAAAATTAAATTCAGATAATGAAGACCTCCAGGCTCGAATTGAGACACTACAGTCCAATGCTAAGTTATTAGAAGTACAAATTTTAGAAGTCCAGAGAGCCAAAGCAATGGTAGACAAAGAATTGGAAGCAGAAAAACTTCAGAAAGAGCAGAAGATACAGGTACAAACAGTCCTGTGATGGATTCATGTGTATAGTGATGTATCAAAATACCTGAAGGAAAGAGCAGCATGTGTGCATACAGCAGAGTGCATGTAATTCCTTAATGTGTAACAGCTCTACATTTAAGGATCCAAGCTAGGATTTAGGCCATGCTTTAAATGTTGAAAGACTCCAAGCTTTTTGTATTCCAATGTGTCAGATTTAATGTATAACCCTCTACATATACCTTTTTAACGTTGGTTGTATCGTTACTTTTAATTTTAGGAACATACCAGTACTGTAAATGAACTTGAAGAACTTCAGCTACAACTTCAACTGGAAAAGAAACAGCTCCAGAAAACCATGCAAGAATTAGAGCTAGTTAAAAAGGTAAAATAAAATACCAAGGTCAATATTCACATTGTTAACTATACATATTAGAAAGGAATATTTTTTAATATTTGTAGTGCTTAAATAAATTCTTAGCCTCAAAAAAGTGAAAATTTAGCTCCTTTAAGTACCTATCTTCCCATAAGAATCTAGTTGACAAATTATTACACTTTGATTTGACACTGTTTCATTTTCTACATCTGATCATTTGTGAAAAAATAACAGTTAATATCTGAAATGAATGTCAAAGCTTGAGATTTATATTATACTTAGAAATGTGGATAATTTTTTCAACCTTTTCAAAGAATTGGCTCAACTGAAAAGTACAATAAGAACTGCTTAAAATACTAATTTGGGGTGGCATTGTGGTGCATTGGGTTAAGCCATGGCTTGCAATGTCAGCAGCCCATATCAGAGTGCTGGTTTGAGTCCCAGATACTCTACAGTGTGCCCAGGAAGGCAGCAGATGATGGCCCAACTGCTTTAGCCCCTGCCACCCATGTGGGAGACCATGGTGGAATTCTATTTATTTATTTGAAAATCAGAATTACATAGAAAGAGGAGAGGCAGACAGAGAGAGAAATCTTCCATCTGCAGGTTCACTCCTCAAATGGCCACAATGGCTGGAGCTGCGCCAATCTGAAGCCAGGAGCCAGAAGCTTCTTCCAGGTCTCCCACGCAGGTGCAGGGGCCCAAGCACTTGGGCCATCTTCCACTGCTTTCCCAGGCCATAGCAGAGAGCTGAATCGGAAGTGGAGCAGCTGGGTCTCTAACCAGCGCCCATATGGGATGCCAGTGCTTCAGGCCAGGGCCGTTAACTGACTGCGCCACAGCACTGGCCCCAAAATAAATATATCTTTTAAAAAATATATTTCATAAATATAAGCCCTAGAAAAACATTGTGATTAATGAAAGTTATAATGAAATACAGTGAAACCAAGAAAGTTTTGTTACACTACTAGAAAATACATCATGTTGTACAGTTAAAAACTAAAATGTATCCAACTTCTCATATCTTCATTACTGTGCATAGTACTTTCATATTCCAGAAAAGTATAATAGAACCAGTTTATTCCTGTAGTGTCAATTTTAAAATTTTTACAAATGAAATTAACTGATCTAGTATTATATAAACCTTTTATCTGTAAAACATACAGGATGCCCAACAAACTACATTAATGAATATGGAAATAGCTGATTATGAACGTTTGATGAAAGAACTAAATCAAAAGTTAACCAATAAAAATAGCAAAATAGAAGATTTGGAGCAAGAAATAAAAATTCAAAAACAGAAACAAGAAACCCTACAGGAAGAAATGAGTGAGTAAAATTAAATTCACTTTGTAATTATTCATTATCACAGAATTGGGGATGGGTCAGGGCTGGGAATAGGCATTAGCTGTTGGTTTCACCAGTCTTTGACTGCCATCCAGTTGTTGTAAACCATCTGCCACTAAGAAGTTTATAGGTCCACCTGGTGCTGATGCAGTGATGTCATTTGAGTAATACAAAGATGAAAGTGCTCTTTGCCAGCAATTTACTAACAGGTTTGAAAAATCTGTGAAACGTTTCATTTTAAAGTGATTGTATTCCATTTTATCCAAAACATTTTTTTCTAGTGTCAGCATACAAATTTCCCCATAGGTGCTCTAACTGTATCTCACAAATTGATATGTTGTGCCCTTAACTGGTATGTTTTATTCCTATTTTAATTCAGTTCAGAATATTTTTAAGTTTCTTTTATGAGTTTTTTGTGTTTTTGGTCCATGGAGTATTTATAAGTATGTTGTTTAATTTCTAGATACTTAAAAGAATTTTTTCAGTTATCTTTCTGTAAATGATTTCTAATTTACTTCATTTGCAGTTAGAGAACACACTCTGTATGTCCTTTTAAATTTGAGCTTTGTTTTATGGCCCAACATAGGATTTCATTTCAATGAATGTTCCTTATGTACTTGAAAACAGTGTAGTTGTTGGATAGAGTTTTCATCAAACCAGTCGATGATGGTGTTTGAGTCTTGCATAGTCTTAATGACTTTCTGTCCACTTTTTCTACCAAGTGCTACAAGAGGTGTGTTGATATCTCTAGCTATAATGGTGGATCTCTCTTTTCAATTCTGTCAGTTTTTCTTTATGTATTTAGAAACTCTAATATTGGGCTATATGCACATTTGGGGTTGTTAAATTCTTAATGAATTCATTCCTGTGTTATATTGAGGAACGTTTTCTCTCCCTACTACTATTCCTTTTTCTAAAGTCTTCTTCGCTATTATTACTTGATGTTTATAACCACTCCCTCTTTATTATTTACATGGCATATCTTTTGTAATCCTTGGACTTTTAATTATGAAGTATTCTTTTAGATTGCATGTAATTGAGTTTTGCTTTTCCCTCCAACATGATAATTTGTTATTTAATTGAAATATTTAAATAATCCATGTATTTTAACATGATCATATATGTGATTAAGTTTAAATCTACCTCCTTTCTGATTGTGTCCTGTTTGTTTTGATCTTTATTTCCTTTTTCTACTTCTCTGGAATTACTTGACTTTCCTATGCTACCGTTTTACTTCCTTTATAAGTTTATTAGCAGTTCCTCTTCGTTAGCTTTTAGTAGTTGCCTTAAGGCTTTAAATACACATTGTTGAATGTATCACATTATTTTCAAGTAAATTATATCCCTTCATGTGTAGTGTAGGAAATTTACAGTAACATACTTTATTTCCTTCCTCTTTTGTCCTTTGTACATTTTACTTCTATATGTGGTGTAAACATAATTCATTGTTGTTTTTGTTTGAAGATAGTTCTCCTTTAAAGCAGAAGTTTGGGGGTGAAAAAAGCAAGTCAAAGCCTGTAATACTCATTGTCTGACCTTTTAAGAAAATTTTATTGAAAAATTTGGGATTTTAAAAAAATATTAATCCACATATGAGAGCTCTTCTTTAAGCAGCAGCAGCCCCAGAGCGCTGGGGAGAGGAGACAGACAGGAACAGAGGAGCCGCGGAGTTTGGCTTCACAGTGGAAAGGCTGTGCCTCTAGGAGCAGCAGCAGCCGCACCAAGAGAATGTTGAAATATTCTGGGCCTTACGGCTGCAGGAGCTGCACGACACAGGTGTCCTGCTTCTGTGGGTCCATCTGCCAGCCAGGGGGACAGATGCGGAGGTATCAGCCAGGCAGAAAGCTTCCTGGGTTAGAGTGAAGTAGGGCTTCTGAGAAAAACCAGGTGTGAAGAGCTCCTGTAAGAGACCAGAGGGAAAACAATAAATACACACCAAAAAACCTTGGCTGAATGAACATTTGATTTTTAGTTGAATGGGGTGGGCAGTGTCCTTTTGCCCTGATGTGTTCTTAGCATTTCCTGCGTGATGGAGGAGGCCCAGGTGCACCACAGGAAAGTGGTGTGTCAGATTGTTTTTAAAGGGGTGGGGTGTTTTAGCAGTGCAGGGCTACAGCAAGGACACTGCTGGCAGCCTCTTCTGTCCTTCGCTAATTGCATGCCTACCCCACATCACTAAGATGTGTCAGAGAACATTCAGACATTTTTATAAAAGAAACACTGTGTGATCAGGAACCTAGGCCTGTGTTGTAGATCAGACATCACAGGTGGAACTTTTTTGGGAAGCCTAGTCACAGATGTGGTGAATCAAAGTCTTCGAATGTGGAGCCTGGACATTTCTTTTCAAAAGCTTTCATATGTGATTTGAAGTTAATGCTAGTTTAGAAACTACTGACATGGTGAACTGGTGTTCTCAGTAATATCCTCACAATTAATAAAATAGCACTTCTGCCAAGGCTGTTCCATAGGCACACTGCATTATTAGGTGGTGACCACATCACATCTCAAGAGTGATTTGAGTGAACAATAAAATTCAGGAGCAGAGTTCTGATTATCTGCCTGTATGTAAAGATAAAATTTAGACTAAGTAGGTAATTGAATGGATTGTATAGTTTGTAGACAAATCACTTTGCATATACAGTAGCTTTGAGTTAAGTTCTTAGTACAAGTTGAATGACAGTTCTGAGTTACATTCCTGCAGTGCAAACATTTCATTTTGTCAATTAGTCTTTTTCTTTATTTTTAAATTTGCTTATTTGAGAAGCAGAGAAAGAGCTCCCATCTGCTATCTCACTCCCCAAATGTCTGTGGGTGCTGGGCTGAGCTATGCTGAAGCCAGGAGCCAGGAACCAGGATCCCAATTCAGATCTCCTACATGGGTGGCAGGGACTCACCCACTTGAGCCATCTGCTGCTGCTTCCTGGACTGCATTAGCAAGAAGCTGGAATCTCACATGGAATACAGTCATCTCAAGCAGTACGTTAAGCACTGGATCAAACACCCATCTCAGAATACATATGTTTTCAAGTCAGCCAGTTCAGACAGTCTTGGTACCTTGGAAAAACTGAAAGGAGCTGTTCACTGAGAAGTCCACCCCCACTTCTCACTGGTAACGAACAGAAATGTGTGGTACCGACAGTGAGTGCTAAGAACTCAAGGGAGAGAGGTTCTATAGACTAAACCATTGAAAGTTGGGGGTCAGGTTACCTCCCAAAGGTAAATTTTGGAGAGAAAACAGGAATTAACAAATGACCTTTCTTTCTGCAGCCGTGGTGTGGGCAAAAATTAAACTATTATTTTGGAAGTCTTGACTTGTTAAGGAGAAGTTAAATATGATTAAGATATCTTGGGGCTTGTGCTGTGGCATAGTAGGTTAAGTCTTCCTGCGGTGCCAGCATCCCATATGGGCACCAGTTGGAGTCCCGGGTGCTCCAGTTCTGATCCAGCTTCCTGCTGTGGCCTAGGAAAGCAGTAGAAGATGGCCCAAGTGTTGGGCCCCTGCACCCGCATGGGAGATCCAGAAAAAACTCCTGGCTCCTGGCTTCAGATCAGCCAGCTCTGACCATTTCAGCAATTTTGGGATTGAACCAACAGATGAAAGACCGTTCTCTCTCTTTCTCTCTGCCTTTCAAATAAATATTATGGATCCTTTATCAGTTGCATAGTTGGCAAATATTTTCTCCCATTCTGTCAGTTGCCTCTTCACTTTGCTGTGTTTCTTTTGCAGTGCAGAAGCATTTTAGCTTGATATAATCCCATTTGTCTATTTTTGCTTTCATTGATTGTGCCTCTGGGGTCTTTTCCAAGAAGTCTTTGCCTATGCCAATGTCTTGCAGAGTTCCCCAACGTTTTCCTCTAGTAATTTGATGATATCAGTCATGGATTTACATCCTAAATAAATTTTGAGTTGATTTTTTTTTTACAAGGTGTAAGGTGGGGGTCTTATTTCATAATTGTGCACACATAGATCCAATTTTCTTACCACCAGTTGTTGAAAAGACTGTCCTTTCTCCAGGGATTAATTTCAGCTTGATTGTCAAAGATTGATTGGTTGTGTGTGCGTGGATTAATTTCTGGGGTTCCTATTCTGTTCCATTGATCTGTCTACTTTTGTGCCAATACCAGCCTGTTTTGATTATAACTGCCCTGTAGTATGTCTTGAAGTCTAGCATTCTGATGCCTCCAGCATTGTTTTTGTTTAAAATTGCTTTATCTGTTCAGGGTTTCTTGTAAGCTTCCATATGAATTTTAGCATCACTTTTTTCTATACCTGAGAATAAGTTGTTGACATTTTGATTGGGATCACATTGAACCTGTAAATTATTTTGGATAGTATGGACGTTTTGATTATGTTAATTCTTCCCATCCACAAACATGGAAGATTTTTTCCATTTTTTGTGTCTTTGTCTTTCTCCAATGTTTTATAATTTTCATTGTAAAGATCTTTCATGTCCTTGGTTAAACTTATTCCAAGGTATTTAAATTTTTTGTAGTTATTGTGAATGGAACTGATCTTACAAGTTCTTTCTCAGCCGTGCCATTGTCTGTGTATACAAAGGCTATTGGTTTTTTTGTTTTTTGTTTTTTATTTTTTTTATTTTTGACAGAGTGGACAGTGAGAGAGAGACAGAGAGAAAGGTCTTCCTTTGCCGTTGGTTCACCCTCCAATGGCCACCGTGGCCAGGTGCTTCTCCTGGTCTCCCATGGGGTGCAGGGCCCAAGCACTTGGGCCATCCTCCACTGCACTCCCGGGCCACAGCAGAGAGCTGGCCTGGAAGAGGGGCAGCCGAGACAGAATCCGCCGCCCCGACCAGGACTAGAACCCAGTGTGCCGGCACCGCAAGGCGGAGGATTAGCCTAGTGAGCCATGGCACCGGCCCAAGGCTATTGATTTTTGTGTGTTGACTTTACCAAACTGTCTTATGAGTTCCAATAGTCTGTTGATGGAATCTTTTGGTTCTCCTATATATAGAATCATATCAGATGCAAACAGTGATAGTCTGACTTCCTGCTTTTCATTTGATTTCTTTTTCTTGCCTAATTAATTACTCTGACTAAAACTTCCAGAATTGTATTGAATAGCAATGGTGAAAGTGGGCATCCTTGTCTGGTTCCAGATCTTAGCGGAAATGCTTCCAACTTTTCTGCGTTCAGTATGATACTGGAAGTGGGTTTGTCATATATTGCCTTAATTATGTTTTTCTATACCCAGTTTGCTTAAGGATTTTATAATGAAAGGATTTTGTATTTTACCAACTGCTTTCTTTGCTTCAATTGAGATAATCATGTGGTTTTTATTCTTTAATTTGTTAATGTAATGTAATGTATCACATTGATTTGCATACCAGGGGTAAATCCCTATTTGGTCCAGGTGAATGAACTTTCTGATGTGTTGTTGGGTTCAATTAGCTAGTGTTTTGTTGAGGATTTTTGCATCCTTGGTCATCAGTGGTACTGTATAGTTTTCTTTATTTGTTATATTTTTTTCTGGTTTTAGAATTAAGGTGATTCTGGCCTCCATAAGAGTTTGGGAGGATTCTCTCCGTTCAATTGTTTTGAATAATTTGAGAAAGATTGGAATTATTTCTTTAAAAGTTTGATAGAATTCAGCAGTGAAGCCATCCAGTCCTGGGCTTTCTTTTTTAGGAGGGTCCTTATTACTGATTGAATCTCCATCTTGGTTATTGGTCTATTTAAGCTTTCTATGTTTTCAAGACTCAATTTTGGTAGATTGTATATGTCTAGAAATCTAGCCATTTCTTCTAGATTTTCCAATTTGTTGGCATATAGCTCTTTGTAGTAATTCCTGATGATTCATTTTATTTCTGTGGTATCTGTGGTATCACATTCTTTTTCATTTCTGATTTTATTGATTTGGGTCTTCCCTCTTCTTTTTTTTTTTCTGGTTGGGCCAATGGTGTATCAGTTTGGTTGATTTTTTTCAAAAAGCCAACTCTTTATTTCATTGATCTTTTGTATCATGTTTTTGGTTTCAATTTTGTTTATTCTCTATTTTTAATTAGTCCTTTCCTCCTACTAATTTTGGGTTTGTTTTATTGTTTTTCTATGATGTTGAGTTCCATTGATTGTTTATTTGATAGCTTTCCAATTTCTTGATATAGGCACTAAATTGCTATAAATGTCCCTCTTAATGCTGTTTTTGCTGTATCCCATGAGTTCAATATGTTATCTTTATTTGTTTCCAGGAATTTTTGGATTTCCCTTTTGATTTCTTGTATGACCCACTATTAATTCAGGAGCATTTTGTTCAGTTTCCCATGTGTTTGCATATTTTCTAAAGTTTCTTAAGTTTTTAATTTCCAGCTTCCTTCTGCTGTGGTCAGAAAAGATACATGGTATGATTTTGATTTTCTTGAATTTTTGAGACTTGCTTTATGGCCTAGCATGTGGTCTACCCTAGAGAAAATTCCATGCATTGATGAAAAGACTGTGTATCCTGCAACTGTGGGATGAAATGGGGTTTTTTAAAGATTTATTTATTTATTTGAAAAGTAGCATTACAGAGAGAGAGAGGGAGAGGCAGAGAGGGAAAGAGATCTTCCATCTGCCAATTCGCTTCCCAAAGGCCGCAACAGCCAGGGCTGGGCCAGGCCAAAACCAGGAGCCAGGAGCCTCTTCCAGATCTCCTGCGTGGGTTTAGGAGGAGTCCAAACACTTGGCCGTATTCTCTGCTTTCTCAGGCACATAGCAGGGAGCTGGATCAGAAGTGGAACAACTGGGACTTGAAGCGGTGCCCACATGGGATGCCAGCATGGCATTTGGCAGCTTTAACCACTATGCCACAATATCAGCACTGGTGAAATGTTCTGTAGATACCAGTAAGGTCCATTTGGTACATAGTGTACATTAGCTCTATTGTTTCTTTGTTGATTTTCCATTTAGTTGATCTGTCTGTCCATTGATGAAATTGGGGTGTTGAATTCCCCCATTATTATTGTGTTGGAGTCTGTTTCTTCCTTTAGATCCATTAACATTTGTTTTAAATAGCCAAGTAGCCTGGCATTGGGTTTATATACATTTACAAGAGTCACAACTCCCTGATAATTATGTATTATCATTACATAATGCCCTTCTTTGTCTTTTTTAACAGTTTGTGTGTTAAAGTCTATTTTATCTGGTATTAGAATGGCTATACCTGCTCGTTTGTGGCATTAGCACAGAATATCTTTTTTCCATCCTTTCATTTTCAGTCTGTGTATATCTTTGTTGGTGAGGTATGTTTCTTGTAGGCAGCAAATAGATAGGTCTTCTTTTTTAATACATTCAGCCAGTGTCTTTTAATTGGAGAATTTAGGCCATTTACATTTCAAAGTTATTGATAAGCAGTGACTTGGTCCTACCATTTTCCCATAAATATTCCTGTTGTTTGCTTTGAATTTCCTTTGTACTTTCATTAGGAGATTTTCTGCCTTCACCTTCTTTCATAATGATGACTATCATTCTTTGTTTCTCTGTGTAGCACATTCTTAAGAATCATATGTCAGGCTGGACAAGTAGTGTCAGATTCTTTCAATTTATGTTTGTTTTGGAAGATCTTTATTTCACCTTCATTTATAAATGAGAACTTTACTGGGTACAGTATTCTGAGCTGACAGTTTCTTTTAGGACTATGTCTCTCCATTCTCTCCTAGCCTGTAGGGCTTCTAATGAGAAACCAGCTGTTAATCTAATTGTGGGTCCTCTGAAGGTAATCTGGTGTTCCTTTCATACACATTTTAGGATCATTTCTTTACTTCCCCCACCCCCCGGGTCTCCCATGTGGGTGCAGTGGCCCAAGGACTTGGGCCATCTTCTACTGCTTTCCCAGGCCATAGCAGAGAGCTAGATCAGAAGTGGAGCAGCCAGGACTCAAACCAGTGCCCACATGGGATGCCAGCACCACAGACTGCAGCCTTACCCACTGTGCCACAGCACCAGCCCCTACATTTTGTTCTTGAAAGTTTGGTTATAATGTGACATGGTGAAGCTCTTTTCTGATCAAGTCCATTAGTTCTGTGTGCTTCCAATACTAGGATGTCCCTTTCTCCAAATTAGGATAGTTTTCTGCTATGATATCACTGCATAGGCCTTCTACCCCATCATGTCTTTCCACAGCTGCAGGAACTCTAAGACATGTGTATTTGGTTGTTTGATACTGTCCCATAAATCTAAACACTATTTTGAGTTTTTCTAATTTGTCCTTCTCTTTTTTTAATCTGAGATATTTCCAGTGATTTGTCTTCTAGCTTGGATATTCTTTCTTCTGCCACACCAAGTCTAGTATTGACTCCTGACTCTGTATTTTCTATTTGACATATTGAATTCTTCATTTCTAATACTTCAGTTTGATTTTTCTCCAAACGTCTATCTCTCAGCAAAATTTTTCATCCATATCGTATATGGCTTTCTTTCTCTCATGAATTGATGTTTCTTTCTGAGTAGTCTTTATAATTGACTTTCAGACATTTCATCAGTCTCTCCATCTTCACTTGTTGATTTTCTCCTCTGATGGCTTCTTTCTTTGAAGTATGCCTCTGTGGCTTAGTGGAGTGTCCGCTCCTTCAGAGGATAGCTAGAGGCATGTGCTGGGTAAGGCCAGGAAGCTCTGGTCAGTGCTCAAGAGTGGATCAAGAGTCCAGGGTGACACCCAGGTTGGGCGTGGTAGAGCTCCTCTGTTGTCAGCATGGGGAGGGCATGATCACTAATGCTATTGTTGCCACAGCCTCACCTCCTCTGTTCCAAGGTGATCAGTGCCTAGGATTAGCCCACAGTGGCTACAACCTGACCCATGTAGGCACATGAGCCTCACAAAGGATCTGTGCAATCCTCAGTGTGAGCACAGATCCCTCTGAAGTGACCCACCCCAGGCAATCAGGGTTCTAAGCCTCTGAGGCCAGGCCCAGTGATTTCACAGAGTCCCAGCTATACCCCATGCCCTATAGTACATTTACAGAATTCCCACAGTCATAGGGCACAGGGGATCTACTTTCAGCCCTGTGTGCCTGCTCCATGCACAGAGAGAGCAGAGGTGTTCCCAGGGCCAACTGCCTGTGGGTGCTCCGCCTTGGCAGTTTGAGTTCTGGAGCCTGTGATAGGGTCGGGGAATGGGAATGCCTCACAGTCCTGGGTGTGCACCCAGCCCTCTGTCAACCCTCCAGCCAGACTCAAAGTCAGTGGGGAACACAGATTTATCCCTCTGAGAAACCCCCTGGTCACGTGTGTACTTGAGAGCTGCTGCATCCTCTGTTGGCGCTGAGATGTTGCTTTCTTCCTGCTGGTCACTGGGCACCCTTGTGGGGGGATGGGGAGAAAGAAATGTGCTTCTCTTTCAAAGGGTTAGGGAGGCCCCCGCCCCAGTGGGGCTCCAGGCCAGACTCTGAGGTCTGCGAGGTTATCCCTCAGTCAGTATCACCAGTGATACTCTGCTCTCAGAAGCTGGCATCCCCACCAGCCTGCAGCGGCGGGAGACCCAGATGGGGTCCGCACTTGCTGCTGTGTGTTGACTGTGTCCATGCTCCACAGCGTCTGTCTGCTTTGTGTAGAATTCCCACTGCTCCCTGTGGGAATGCACTGCCTCCACTCTTCCTCTGTTGCCTGCCTCTGGTCAAAATCATCACATCTATCTCAGTGCTTCCGACAGCATCTCTTTTGAAGCCCTTTTTAACAGTGGAATCTCCATCTTTTAGAAGTGTTTGAATATGGATGGATTTACTTTATTTTTTCCCCCAGAGAAGTCGTTTATTTAATGAGTACAAACTTCATAAGTGCAACTTCAGGAATACAGTGGTTCTTCCCATCATACCCACCCTCCACCCCCAGCCCCACCCTTCCTCCTCCCTCCCCCATTGCCATTCCCATTCTGGATGGATTTGCTTTAACATAATGCAGTGAGGCCTTAGGAAGTAGGTGAGGGTATAGGTCAGTCTCCAAAGACAAACATTTTTCACAGAGGGCCAACTGGTAATATTTTACGCTTCCTGTGCCATGCAGCCTCTGTCATGATTACGTGAGCCTCCTTTGTAGCCCTAATGCATTTAAATGAATGACAGCATTTAAATGAATGAGCATGATGTTGTCCAGTAAAACTGTATTAACAGAAGAAGCCTATAAGCCAGACTTAGCTAACTCTGGGTTAGAGTGAAATAAGGTGGGTGAGATATGTGTTGGAATTATTCAAGCTGGATGATGGATACATTGGATTTTATTGTATGTACTGTTGTCAAATATGTTTGAAATATTCCATAATGAAAAGCTAAAACTAGTTTTCTTTCATGGGTGAGTTAATACAAAGAAAACTCTTGTCTTCATGTATTTAAATTCAGTCATAAAATTGTTTCATCTTCTGCTGAAATTATTTCTGATACTAGCTTTACTGCAGACTTCAGTGCAACAATATGAAGAAAAAAACACCAAAATCAAGCAATTGCTGGTGAAAACCAAGAAAGAGCTGGCAGATTCAAAGCAAGCAGTATGTTGATTTCTTGATTTCATATTTTAATATTTATTCATAGTTTATGAATAATGTATTTCTTTAATTTAACCAAGATTCTCATTCTGTAGGAAACTGATCACTTAATACTTCAAGCATCTTTAAAGGGTGAGCTGGAGGCCAGCCAACAACAAGTAGAAGTCTATAAAGTAAGGTTCTTTGCACTTTATAAGATGTAAAAGTAATTTCCGTGTAGAAGTGGTGTAGCACTTATAGATTGTTTTAATCATCTTATAAGGATTTGTCTTATGAGAATATTTAGAAAATTTTCTTAACATTTTGAGGAGGTAGGAACAGTAGAGTTTAGCAATTAACTGGGATATAGCTTTTAGCTCAAGATCTATTGCTTTCATGTTTTTGAGAATCTACTATACTATAGAATAGTACAAAATATAATTAGGTAATCTTGGATTTTTTCATGATTACATTTTTAATTTCCGTTTAACAAAATGGGGAATGTTCTATTTATGTTGTCTCTGCTTCTACAATGATAATAAATAAAAAATATTGGGTGGGCTTTTGGCTAGTTGTTAAGACACCTCCATCACATATTGGAGGGCCTGGATTTGAGTCCCAGCTCCGCTGCTGGTTCTGGCTTCCTGCCATGCACACCCTGGGAGGCAGCAGGTGATGGCTCAAGTAGTTGGATCCCTGCCACCCATATGAGAGACCCAGATTGAGTTCCCGGCTCCCAGCTTGTTGCAGGCATTCGGGAAGTAAGACAGTGGATGGGAACTCACTCACTGAACTTTTTTTGCTCTGCCTCTGAAAATCTTAAACAGATTTTCAACCATTTAGTTATACCATTTTATGTATACTGAAGCCTCAAACCCCAAGTTTATGTGTTAGGAAAACCTATTAATCCAGGGAAGATCTGATTTACTTGCATTAAATTTAAAGATTCTTATTCCTTGGCTGGTGCTATGATGCAGCGGGTTAAGCCTTGACCCGCAGTGCCAGCTTGTGTTTTAGCTGCTCCACTTCCAATCCAGCCCCCTGCTAACGCACCTGGGAAAGCAGTGAAAGATGTCCCAAGAGCTTGGGCCCCTGCACCCACCGAAGGAGGCTGCTGATGGCAGCTTTGGCCTGGCCCAGCCCTGGGTGTTGCAGCCATTTGGAGAGTGAACCAGCAGATGGAACATCTCTCTCTGTTTCTCCTTGGCTCTCTCTGTAACTCTTCCTTCCAAATAAATCAATTAATTAAAAATAAAGATTCTTACTCCCTCCCCTACCCCCCCCCCCAGATTCAGCTGGCTGAAATAACATCCGAGAAACACAAGATTCACGAGCACCTGAAGACATCTGCAGAGCAGCACCAGCGCACTCTGAGCGCCTACCAGCAGAAGGTGACGGCTCTGCAGGAGGAGAGCCGCACCGCCAAGGCGAGTCCTCCAGCACACAGCCCAGCCAGTCCTGTCCGAGGGCTGAGTGACTATAGCATAACGCTTGAAAGAATGGCTGGGAGTGTTTAAAAAATGGAAAAATAATTTTGTTGCATTTCTCCATTCTTATCTTTAAAGGGAAAGCAAATCCCAAGCCCTACAAATGGTTTGCATTGAACATTTACGTTTGGGTTAAAGATTGTTAAACATGGGGAAGCATGGGGGGAGGACAGTTGTAAGTAAGAAGTCTTTATGTGTATGAAGTTCTAAAAGCAGATGCTGTCAGTATCTACCAGAGTAGAAAGCATGGTAGAAATATCTCTTGTCAGACAAAACTACAGCATTCAGAGACTTAGAAAGTATGAAGCCAACAGAAGAGTTACTTTTTATAGAAATTAATTGAGGCTAGAAAGGATGTCAGCCATTTTTCCTAATTTTCAGAAATACTTCACCTCAATTTGCTAATCTGTGAAGGAAAATAGATCATGTTACAGCAGAAAATGTTTTCTCCTTTTTAAATGTTACAGGCAGAACAAGCTGCTATAACCTCTGAATTTGAGAGCTACAAAGTCCGAGTCCATAACGTTCTAAAACAACAGAAAAATAAATCCACGTCTCAGGCTGAAACTGAGGGAGCTAAGCAAGAAAGGTAAAGTCTAAGTTAACAAAGGACAGGGAGCAGGCGCTGCAGTGTGGTGGGTTAAGCCAGCGCTTGGGGCACCCACATCACAGACTAGAGTGCTGGTCCTAACTCCGGCTACTCTGCACTTCCAGCCCACTGCTAAGGTGCACCCTGGAAGGCACCAGATGATGGCCCAGTTACCCAGGTTCTTGTCACCCATGTGGGAGATCGGGATGGAGATCCTTACTCCTGGCTTTGGCCTTGCCTACCCCTGACTGTTGCAGGCATTTAGAAAGTGTAACAGCAGCAAATCTTTCTTTTTAAAAAAGATGTATTTATTTATTTGAAAGAGTTATAGAGAGAGAGGTCTTTCATCCATTGGTTACTCCCCAAATGGCTGCAACGGCCAAGGCTGGGCCAGGCCCAACCCAGGAGCTTCATCCAGGTCTCCCACGCAGATGCAGGTGCCAAAAGACTTAGGCTGTTCTCCTCTGCTTTCCCAGGCACGTTAGCAGGAAGCTGGATCAGAAGTGGAGCAGCTAGGTCTTGAACCGGTACCCATATGAGATGCTGGGCACTTCAGGTGAAGGTTTAACCTTCTACTCCACAGCACCTGCTCCTAAATAAAAAAAATAAAAAGCTGGAGTTTTCTCCCCGCACTGTATGTTCTTCATCACAAAGGTTGAAAATATTTTGGGTTCTGGTCCTGTGGCACAGCAGATAAAGCCTCCCTGCAGTGCTGGCATCCCATATGGGCACTGGTTCAAGTCCTGGCTGCTCCACTTCTGATCCAGCTCCCTGCTAATGCACCTGGGAAAGCAGCAGAAGATGGCCCGAATGCTTGGGCCCCTGCACCCACATGTGAGACCTGGAAGAAGCTACTGGCTCCTTGCTTTGTATCGTCCCAGCTCCAGCCCTTGCAGCCATTTGGGAAGTGAACCAGCAGATGGAAGACCTCTCTCTCTCTTTATCTTTTTCTCTCTGTAACTGATCCTTTGAAATAAATAATAAATCTTTAAAAAATTTTTTGTATTTCTTTTGACTTGGAAGTTTATATGTAATTTACTAAGGAGCATGGAGTTTTCTTGGTTCTCTGAGTCTCTGGCCAGTTATTATTACCTTAGAACTCTGTGGATTATTTTTTTTTAAAACTAAGAACATAATCCTATAACATAAAAATAGCTATTTTTTTCTTTCTTTTTTACGAGATTTGTTTTTATTTATTTGAAAGGCAGAGTTAGAAAGAGGGAGCTCTTGCATCTGCTGGTTCACTCCCCAAAATGGCCAGAACAGCTAGAGCTGGGCCAGGCTGAAACCAGGGGCTTCTTCAGGTCTCCCGCCTGTGCACAGGGGCCCAAGTACCTGGCTCATGTTCCACTGCTTTTCCCAGACCATTAGCAGGGAGCTGGAACAGAAGTGGAGCAGCCAGGACTCAAACTGGTACCCGTATGGGATGCCTGTGTTGTAGGTGGCAGCTCTACCCACTGTACCACAACACTGGTCCCCCAAAAACAGCTAATTTGATGCCATGAATAGTCTGTTCCGTTTGAATATAAAACAAAAATTAAGAGACTACGGCAGGCATTTTTAACAGCTATTGAGATGCTACTTGGGATATCTTTATCACATATTAGAGTGCCCGTGAAGGAATCCTGGTTCGATTCTTTCTAGCTTCCTTATAATGTATACTGTGGGAGAGAGCAGGTGATGGCCCAAGTAGTTGGGTCCCTGCCACCCACATGGGAACCCAGTTTGATTGCCTGGCTCAGTTTCAGCCTGGCCCTGCCCTGGCGGTTGTGGGCATTTGTGGGGTAAACCAGCAGATGGAGGATCTCTGTCCTTCTGCCTTTTAAATAAATTTTACAAATTAAAATCTGTAGTACTTGAGATTTAGAATCTGACTATAGCATATTTTGTGTATTTAATTTTAGTCTCTCTGAATTCTTATTTGTTATATCTCCTTTAAAATCATCCATACTAATAGCAAAAGTATGACATTGAAAGTTTAGTTGATTAAAGTATATTTGAAACCACAAAATCAGGTTCACCTCTTTCAAAACAATTTTTAAACTGTTTGTTTCTGTTTTAGGCAACACCTGGAAATGCTGATTGACCAACTAAAAATCAAATTACAAGATAGCCAGAACAACTTACAAGTCAATGTGTCCGAACTTCAAGCACTCCAGTCCGAGCACGATGCTCTGCTCGAGAGGCACAACAGGATGCTACAGGAAACTGTGTCCAAAGAGGCGGAACTCCGGGAGAAGTAAGGTTACCGGCAGCAGTACCAGTGTTTGTACCAGGCAGTAGTGTATCTCTGTGTTAGAACTCCTGATGTGTTCCTTGGGATACAGGTTTGAAAATAAGAGGCCGGCGCCATGGCTCAACAGGCTAATCCTCCGCCTTGCGGCGCCGGCACACTGGGTTCTAGTCCCGGTTGGGGTGCTGGATTCTGTCCCGGTTGCCCCTCTTCCAGGCCAGCTCTCTGCTGTGGCCAGGGAGTGCAGTGGAGGGTGGCCCAAGTGCTTGGGCCCTGCACCCCATGGGAAACCAGGATAAGCACCTGGCTCCTGCCTTCAGATCAGCGTAGTGCGCCGGCCGCAGCGGCCATTGGATGGTGAACCAATGGCAAAGGAAGACCTTTCTGTCTGTCTCTCTCTCTCTCTCACTGTCTACTCTGTCAAAAAAAAAAAAAAAAAGAAAATAAGAAACAGGGCCTGATGTCCTGATGTTGTGGCATGCAGATTAAAGTACCACTTGGGATGCACACATCCTGCATCAGAGTGCCAATTTGAGTCCCTGCTCCTCTGCTTCAGATCCAGCTTCCTGCTAATGCATCCTGGGAGGCAGCAGATGATGGTTCAGGGATTTGAGTCCCTGCCACCCACATGGGAGACACAGATGGAGTTCCAGGCTTCTGACTTTGGCTTGACACAGCCCTGGCCGCCTGCAGGCACGGGGAGTGAATGCAGATGGAAGATATTTTCTCTCTCTGTGTGTCCATGTGTGTCCATCCCTGTCTCTGCCTCACTCTGCCTTTCAAATGAGTAAATAAATATTATTTTTAAATAATAATTTTAAAAAAGAGACATGTCTGAAGGCTTTGTAACTTTGTTCTCTGTATCTTAAAGCTTACTTTTTGGATTACTTTTGTGTTTAGTGTCTTTAAGATTTTCTGTAAACTTCATGGTCAAGGTGTTTCTTTTATAAAAACCAAAATCCTATTTCTGGTACAGTGTTATGGCACAGTGGGTTAAGCTGTTCCTGCAATGCAGGCATCCAGTATGAGTGCTGGTTCAGGTTCTGGCTGTTCCACATCCCAATCATTTCCCTGCTGTGGCATGGGAAAGTAGCAGAAGATGGCCCAAGTGCTTGGGCCCCTGCACCCACATGGGAGACCTGGATGGAGTTTTGGGCCTCTGGCTTCCGCCTGGCCCAGCCTCAGCTCTTGCAGCCATTTGGAGAGTGAACCAACAGATCAAAGATGTCTGTCTGTCTCTCTCTCTCTCTCTCTCTCTACCAGTGCCTTTCAAATAAATAAATAAATCTTAAAGGAAAAAACTTCCAATCAAGGTGCCAGATTACAAGCATTTTTCTTCGTTTCTAGAGGAAAACATTCAAGCACCTGCTGCTAGCTTAAAAGAATATGCAGTTCATCTTTGCAACTCTGTCTTCAACTTGTCATATTCTGTTAATCCTTACAACACTTTAGACATTAGGAGTATTGGCATAATAAATAGGCTATTGTGAACAAGAGATGTTGAACTCCTGTAACTAAGAACTTGGTGCTAATGTTCCTTTTACCTTACACTGAGGAAACGAATTGTTCATTGAGCATCTTTCATCAAGGGTGTTAGGATACCACAGGTCTGCTTACAATACATATTTAACAGTATCCTAACCTGAAGAATGAGAACACTTGGACTTTCTTGGCTTACACAGCTGTGTTTAACGGTATAATTTGTATCTTAATCACATAAACCGACAGTTGAAGAGAAGATCTACCAGTTTTCTAACTACAAATCTCACCAGGATTTACCACGATTGTTATATCTAATGATGCATAATTGATGTTTATATCAAATTTCTTTCACTTTATTAAATTTTTTTAAATTGTTGAGTTTCATCTACTTGAAAAGCAGAGCAACAGAGATCTTCCATCTGCTAGTTCATTCCCCAAATGCCCGCAAAGGCCAGGGCTGGGCCAACTCGAAGCCAGGAGCCAGGAACTCTGTCCTGATTTCCCACATGGGTAGTAGAGACCCAAGTACTTGAGCCATCATCTGGTGCCTTCCAGGGTGCTCATTAGATAGAAGTTGATGGGAGTCGGAGGAAGGAGTTGATCCTGGCCACTCCAGTGTGTAATACTGGTATCTCAAGGGGCCGTTGTAACCACTGAACCAAACACCAGCCCCAAACGGCTGCGAGTCATCCCCTCTCCAGAAATATTGAAAATTAATAGTATCGTTACCATCTGTGCCCTAATTTGAAGAGATGGCTTTTTCTTCATGTGCTATGCCTTTTGAAACGTTAATATCTGCATTACTCAAAGAGCCCAGCTAATACAAACACCCCAGGAACACCTGGGATGGAAGAGTGAACTTCCCTCAGAACAGTCATTCTGATTCCAGGTGGCAGGGACGGGGGATGTGGGGGTTTAGACATCTAACTTCTAAGTAGTTAAACTCGTAAGTGTCACTGATAGCACCTGGAAACCAGAGTAGAAGCATTACCCTAACTCTAAGATGTGACTTTTATCTTGTTTAGAAAATTGTGACTGTCAGTGGTTCTTCCTTTACTGACTTGCTGGATATTGAACAAAATGCTTGCAGAGAAATAGACATACACTAACCTTCTCTGACTTGTTAATTAATGTAAACTTGTCAATTCAGATAACCCTTTCTAAAAACATATGGTGTCTTTATTGCATTTCTCTCTCTACCCACTAAATTCTATTTTAAACATTATGTAGTGGGTAGAAAAAATACCTCCAGAACCTTGGAAGGTTACACTCCAGTTAACAATGTTTATTTAACCCTGAAATTAGAGTTTTATGCTACTAAGAGTTGAAAGTGAGTAAAAGCAGACTTAAACTCTCTTCACTAACTGTGTTTATGGTTATTTACATTTTTATCAGGAAGTACTTCTGTATCCCTCATGTAAAAAGGAAATGTATTTTTTTTACCAAAACCAAACATACAAAACATTAAAACTGCATTAAAAGTAGTGGTTCCCAAACTGTATGTCCTCCCAGGGTCTCCACTGATGGGAAGTTGGAGTTGGGCCAGAGCTGGGAGTTGAACTAGGCACTCTGATGTGGAATGCAGGCTTCTTTACTGCTGGGCTAAACTCTTGCTCCAATTTTAAGGCTTTCTTTTTGAGTGAAAGTATTCTTTATCATGTTTTCTGAGTAATAGAAAAAAGGTAATCTTGGCCGGTGCCGTGGCTCACTAGGCTAATCCTCCACCTTGCGGCGCCGGCACACCGGGTTCTAGACCCGGTCGGGCACCGGATTCTGTCCTGGTTGTCCCTCTTCCAGGCCAGCTCTCTGCTGTGGCCAGGGAGTGCAGTGGAGGATGGCCCAAGTCCTTGGGCCCTGCACCCGCATGGGAGACCAGGAGAAGCACCTGGCTCCTGGCTTTGGATTGGCGCAGTGCGCCAGCCTCAGCACGCCGGCCACGGTGGCCATTGGAGGGTGAACCAACGGCAAAGGAAGACCTTTCTCTCTGTCTCTCTCTCTCTCTGTCCACTCTGCCTGTCAAAAAAAAAAAAAAAAAGGTAATCTTTTTATTTTTGACAGGCAGAGTGGCTAGTGAGAGAGAGAGACAGACAGAAAGGTCTTCCTTTTTGCTGTTGGTTCACCCTCCAATGGCCACCATGGCCGGCGCATCATGCTGATCCAAAGCCAGGAGCCAGGTGCTTCTCCTGGTCTCCCATGCGGGTGCAGGGCCCAAGGACTTGGGCCATCCTCCACTGCCTTCCCGGGCCATAGCAGAGAGCTGGCCTGGAAGAAGGGCAACCGGGATAGAATCCGGCGCCCCAACCGGGACTAGAACCCGGTGTGCCGGCGCCGCAAGGCGGAGGATTAACCTGTTAAGCCACGGCGCCGGCCAAAAACAAGGTAATCTTATATTTATATGAGCCGCTACCAAGATGACATGAAGAAGTGGAGTGATTAAAATTCTATTTTATACTCTTATTGTGACCATGTTTTCAGTTGAACTGTACAACACAGGTTTTCAACTGAGGTTCCTCATCTGAGCTGTAGAACACAAAATGGTTTGAACTGAAAGGCACCCTGTGTCATTTCTCCCAGGTGGTTGCTAGAGGCGTAGCTAGTACACTGTAGATGTACAGGGGAGAAGTTGATTGATAGCATTCAGTAGATTTCTGAGGGCTGATTTACTGCAGAACTAATTTGCTTGGGAAGGCTGAATCAGCATGTGGAGTTGCAAGCTGTTTTGAAACAGAGTCTGTCTCCCTTTTCAGGTTGTGTTCCATACAATCCGAGAACATGACACTGAAATCTGAACACACGCAGACGGTGAGTCAACTGACGTCCCAGAACGAGGCCCTTCGCAGCAGCTTCCGAGAGCAAGTGCGACATCTGCAGGAAGAGCACAGGAAAACAGTGGAGACGTTGCAGCAGCAGCTCTCCAAGGTGGAAGCCCAGCTCTTCCAGCTTAAGAGTGAGCCGACCACAAGAAGTATGTATGTACCCACGGAGCTGTCAGTGCTCCCTCAAATGCACCCTCACCCGTCCACGAAAGTTGGAAATGGACGTGGGGACAGCTGATGTCAGTTCTGTGAATAATGAATTTGGAATTTACTGACCAGAGGATACTTGAACCCTCATGTAACCTCATAGAGTCTGATTTTCATGTGCTCATTACCCTCCATGTAAAGACATTGCTTTTTCTCTGACCTAAACATACTCTGTCAGTCTCATAACATGTGAACCAGTCCTAGTATTCATTGGATCTGCTTGATGTTCCCCATAGTTAGTCATCAGATAAATTTTTTTTTTTTTAATTAGAAATAGAACAAAGGGCTTAGAAACACTCAAGCAATACCAAACTTGAATTTCTTGGCCAAAACAGCTTCTTACCTATCAGATTTCTAACTTTTCACAATTTTAGTTCAGCCATACGCTGTATCTTCCATTCTAGTTCCAGGAGGAGACAGGAAAGTGTCAACCATGGTGCTGTACTTCAGTAGAAAGTTGATCATATTTTGTTTTCTTGTGGAAAATGTTGTTGGAGTATTGACAGCTACAATCACTTGTCAGGGTCAAAGCCCAACATCAGGAGGGTTTTAACACATACCAGGAGTCAACAAAGGAAGTAGTCAGCCAGGAAGAAACAGCTCGCTTGAGAAACTGTAATCTAGGAGTTCTGCAGCAAAGTGCCAGAAACCCAGGAAGATGATTGAGAAAGGGCAGCCCAGAGGCAACTTCATGGAATAGAAAATAAGTGAAAATTGAAGCTTAGAAATCTAGGTTAGAGTTTAATCAGGTTTCTCTGAACTTCAGATGTCTTAGGGTCAGTGAAGTAACATATTTGAAACATGTAAACTTTACAGATCTGTGCGAGTAATCATTATCAGCCAGACAAGCTTTGCCCAAGAAACATGGTCCATTAGCTCCCAGCCATGGATTCTGGGCTTTATTGACTGAATGCTGTATATGGGAGTGGGAGCAGGCATGTTAGGGACCAGCAGGTGTGAAGATGGGAGAACTATGGAGGGTAACCTATGCTGGGCAGGTGTCAGCGAGTGTGCAGCATCGGTAAGATGCCATGGTTGGAAATGCCTAATCCACAACATGGAATCTAGTTTTAGAATTTCAACAGTGTGACCTACTAACCTGTGTTCATGAAAATAAGCAATTAAGAGCTTCATGCCAGTAATGTCTGCTTAACTTAACTGTAGCAACTAATTTATGACTTCTGAAATGACTGAAATGTTTAAAAGTTCAGTGACAGAATTTTGGGACCGTTTACCAATTCCTTCTCCATACACCATTTTCTTGTGTTCTAGTTATTTAATTTCCCTACTGTATCATTTGGCATCCCCAGGATCATGGTCATTGTATCCTTTTTAAAGATGAATCCAGCAATGTTGAACAATCTCACACCCTTTAAAAAAATTTTTAATAGGCCCAGCTTCTTCCCACCAGTCTTTGAAGAACCTTCGAGAAAGGAGAAACACAGATCTCCCACTCCTAGATATGCACACTGTGACCCGGGAAGAGGGAGAAGGAATGGAGACAACGGATACCGAGTCTGTGTCTTCTGCTGGCACGTACACCCAGTCTCTAGAGCAGCTGCTTAATTCTCCTGAAACCAAACTTGGTATGTTGCTCTGTCTAAACATGTTCTTAGTTAACTTTGCTAGATTTTTTAAAAGGGAATTTCCATTATTTTTTGAGATTTATTTGAAAGGTAGATAACAGAAGGGAGAGGCAGAAAGAGATCTTCATCTACTGTTGTCACTCCCCAAATGGCTGCTGTGGCGTGGGCTGGACCAGGCCACCGTGAGGAACCTGGAAGTCCATCTGGGTCTCCCATGTGGGTGGCAGGGCCCCAGGTACTTAAACCATCTCTGCTTTTCCAGCCACATTAGCAGAAAGCTGGCTTTGAAGACTCGAACCAGTGCTCCAGTATGGGATGCCGGTGGCGTAACTCACTGAGCCACAATGCCAGACCCACTTTGCTAGCTTTTCTAAAGTTTGTATTTATTTATTTAATTTGAAAAGTAGAAAAAGAGAGCTGTCATCTGCTGGTTCACTCCCTCGAATGCCCGCAGCAGCCAGGACTGAGCCAGCCAAAGCCTTGAGCTGAAAATTCAATTCAAAGTCTCCTGTGTAGATGGCAGGGACCCAACCTGAACATCACCTGCTCCCTCCCAGGGTGTACATTAGCAGGAAGCTGGAATTAGACGCAAAGTCAGAACTCAAACCCAGCCACTCCAACATGAGATATGTAGTGCGTCTTAACCGCTACACAAAATAATCCGTCCTTAATGTCATTGTGTTTTATAGCTAGTATTACTGTAAGTTGCATGTGCCGCTGTTTGGCGCAGTGGTTAAGATGCCACTTGGATTGCGTGCATCCCATATCAGAGTGTCTGTGTTCAAATTCTGGCTCTGCTTCAATAAGAGCTCTAGCTTCAATAAATGCACACAGTGGCAGGCAGCTGATGGCATACCTGGATTGAGCAACCCACCCAGCTGTTGCATTTGGGAAGAACCCAGGGATGGAAGATACTGCCTCTCCCTCTGTTTCCCTCTCCCTCTCCAACAAATCAAAAGCAAGTTTTTAAAAAAAAATTTATACATTGATATCTGCCCTTCCTCAAAGAAGATTCTTGTAAAGGTCTGTGATGTAAGCATCCCTCATTTGTAAGTGAAACCACTGTTTTCAGAACGTTAATAGAAGGGAGGGGGCTACATAATGAAACTAATAAAATAATCTAAAAACAGAAACCTGATGGATTTCAGCGTTGGGACTCATGAGGCTTATACTCAATTAGGTTACACATATTACAGCAGAGATTCTTAATTACGTTCAAAATGTAGTCTTTCACTTGAGCTAAGTTCAATAGATGAATGTATAATGAACAGAATAAGATATTTATATTCAGGTGTTTTTCTTATTGAGACTCTGATTTTTGAAAATTAATTCTTGGAACAACGTCTTGCAGAGCCTCCTTTGTGGCATGCGGAATTTACCAGAGAAGAATTGGTTCAGAAGCTCAGCTCCACTACAAAGAGTGCAGATCACTTAAATGGCCTGCTTCGAGAAACGGAGGCAACGAATGCAGTTCTTATGGAACAAATCAAGGTAAGGTCAGAAACAGCCCAGGGAATACGCTGCTTCAGTTTGGTTTTTGGACCCTCTGCACCTAAACAAAATTAAAAATTAATATTTCACATACATCCATAGTGTCTTGATTCTTTACATTAGATTCCTGACAGATGTTAATTGCTTTTATATTCTGCTATGTAATGACTTTTAATTTCTACTCTATGTAAAATAATAGATTTAGAAACTGGGGAGATGTTCACAGGTAGTTAATGTACATACACTTAAACCTGAATAGATACAGTTCCTTAAATTCTAAAGTTAAATAATGGACTCTTACAAATCAAAGTCAGTCATCTGGGAGCAGGCAGTTAGCCTGGTGGTCAAGACTCCACTTAGAAGACCACTATTGGCTCAGGGTTGCAGCCCTTCTCCCGGGCTTCTACGCCACTCCAAGGCTAGGGTGGCTGTTGTTCGTTTGTGATGCCTGTCTGAGATTCCTGAACCCTACCCAGCTCAGCAAGCATCCACTGAGAGTGGCCTTAAACTGCATGTTCTGCTGTCTCACAGACAATCAATTTCATGATCACCACTTTGTTAGCATCTATAGGACCTGCCTCTCCCACCTAGTACCAATGCTACTTTCAGAGCTCTGAAGTCAGCAGTGGCTAGGAGTCCATGTGACCATCCTGCTGTGGTGCCAACTTCAGCTCCTGACGTGGGTATTGGCTGCAAGTCTGTGTCATGGGCCCACCTGGTAGCACCAACAGGACCTGCTCCCAATGCCTGAGAAGGGAGACAACTGGGGACCTGCATTTCAGGAATCGCAGCACCCACACTAAGCCACAGGAGCACCCCAGATCCTATTTCTGATACTATTAACCATAGCAAATCAAGGTATTGGGAGGCTATGCTACAGAGTCCAACTGGAACTAAAGCCAAAGTGTTCTACCAAACACAGTTTCAAGAAGCCTTCAGTCAATAAAATCCTTCCTCTAAAAGTGATAGAAACAGCTGATTCCCCAGATGTGCAAAAACCAACATAGAAACACAAGAAATACAAATAAGCAAGGCAATAATATGTAACACAGTAATGGGTTAGTATCAGGCCATGAAGTCGAGATGATGAAATGCCTGAGAAAGAACTCACAAGAGACATAAGAGGATACATAGTGTATGACATGAATGAGAAGTTCACCAGAGAGAGATTAAAAAAGAACCAGGGGAAAGTCAATGAGTCAGTAACAACAACAACAGAATACCGTGCTGTGTCGTAGCAGTAAGCTGCTGTTTGCAGTAACACATCCTATGAATTCTGGTTCAAGTTCCAGCTGCTCCACTTCCAGTCCACCTCTCTGCTCATACACTGGGAAAGCAGAGGAGGATGACCCAAGTACTTGGGCCCTTGCCACCCATGTGGAGGATCCAGAAGGGAGTTTAATCTCCTGGCTTCAGCCTGGCCCAGCCTCAGCCATTGCAGCCATGTGGGGAGTGTGCCACCAGATGGAAGGAGATCTCTCTCTCTCTCTCTCTCTCTCTTTGTCCCCCTCGGTCTCTCTGTTACTCTGCCTTTCAAATAAGTCTTCAAAAAAGAGCAAGGGTAGGCCGGCGCCGTGGCTTAACAGGCTAATCCTCCGCCTTGCGGCGCCGGCACACCAGGTTCTAGTCCTGGTTGGGGCGCCGGATTCTATCCCGGTTGCCCCTCTTCCAGGCCACCTCTCTGCTATATGCCCGGGAAGGCAGTGGAGGATGGCCCAGGTCCTTGGGCCCTACACCCGCATGGGAGACCAGGAGAAGCACCTGGCTCCTGGCTTCAGATCAGCACGATGCGCCGGCCGCAGCGGCCATTGGAGGGTGAACCAACGGAAAAGGAAGACCTTTCTGTCTGTCTCTCTCTCTCACTATCCACTCTGCCTGTCCAAAAAAAAAAAAAAAGAGCAAGGGTAGCTATATCTATATCAGACAAAGCAGACTTTTAAGACAAAAACTGTTAAAACAGAATTACTATATAATGATCAAGGGATCAATTCATCAAGAAGATATGACTTAGAAATGTAAATGCATCTAATGCTAGAGCATGCAATTGTATGAAAAAAGTTAATAAATTAAATAGAAACATAAGCTCCAGTATAGCAATTCACACCCCATTTTCATTAATGGGTAGATCAACCAGACCAAAAAACAAAGAAGAGAATTTATCTATACTATAGACCAAGTGGACCTAATAGAAATTTATAGAACATTCTATCCCAGAGCTGCAGAATATATACCCTGTTCTCCAGCACATGGAGCATTCTCCAAGATAGAGCATATACTAGACCATAAAATAAGTCTTTATAAATTTAAAAAAAAAAAACTGAAATCTTATATCTTCTCCAATGACATGGGAATAAAACAAAGTTAACAACAAAAGAAACTAGCAGTTATACAGATATATGGACTGAAGAACATCCTCCTGAACGAACGGTTGGTCGTTGAAGAAATCAAAAGAGGAATTTAAAAATTCCTTGAAACTAATGAAAATGGAAATACAGGATACCAAAATTTATAAAATACTGCAGAAGCAGTATTAAAGGTTTATGGCAAGGTCAATGCTGTGGCACGGTTGGCTAAGCCTCTACCTGCTGCGCTGGTAGAACATCCTTTTGGGGATGTTCATGTCCCAACTGCTCCTCTTCCGATCCAGCTCTCTGCTATGGCCTGGGAAAGCAGTGGAAGATGGCCCAAGTGCTTGGGCCCCTGCACCTGCGTGGGAGACCTGGAAGAGGCTTCTGGCTCCTGGCTTCAGATTGGCCCACCTCCAGCCATTAGAGCCATTTGGGGAGTGGACCAGCAGATGGAAGATCTTTCTCTCTGTCTCTCCCTCTCTCTGTAACTCTGCCTCTCAATTAAGTAAATATTTTTTTTTAAGTTTATCGCAATAGGTGTCTACATAAAAAAATAAAATAAATAATCCAATAGTGTATCTCAGGGACCTAGATAAGCAAGAGCAAATCAAAAACTAGTAGAACTAGTAAAAAGAAAGAAAAATTAAACAATAAAAATTTTTTAAAGTATAAAAGATTAATGAATTGAGCTGCTTTTTAAAAACGTAAACAAAATTGATAAACCATTAGCAAGATTAACCAAAAAATAGGACTCAAATCAATGAAAACAACAACAACAAAAAAAAAAGATGTTAAAACGGATCCCATGGAAATACAAATAGTCAGGAACTGTTATGTACAACTGTATGCCAACAAATTGAGAAACCTAGAAGAAAAATTTCCAGAAACATAACAACCAAAATTGAATCACAAAGAAAATCGGAACAGATCAGTAATCAAGAATGAGATTGAATCAGTGATAGCATCCCAAAACAGAAAAGTCCAGATGGCTTCTGCTGAATTCTACCAAATGTTAGAGGAAGAAGTAACACTAACTCTTCTCAAACTATTCCAGACAACTGAAAGGGAGGGAAGCCTTCCAAACTCATACTATAAAGTCATCATTCCCTTAATTCCAAAACTAGACAAAGATATAACAAAAAAGAGGACGATAGACCAATTTCTCTGATAAAAATAGATGCTAAAATACCCAATAAAATACTAGCAAATTGAAGCCAACAGCACATCAAAAAGGTCATCAACCCGAACCAAATAGAATTTTTCCCAGAGGTGCAAGGATGACTCAGTATACACAGATCAGTATACATGCTACATCACATTCAAAAAATATTGAAACATAAAGTATCTTTGCTGACCATAATGGAATAAAGAGCTGGAATTAGCAACAAAAGAAATTCTAGAAATTACAGAATAAAATTTGCGTGAAGGATAAAAATAATAATTATTTCAATAGATGCAAAGAAAGCATTTGATAAAATGCAACATCCTTTCATGATAAAAATTAGGTATGGAAGGAACATAACATAATGAAGGCTATATGTGACAAACCACAGACAATATCATGTTGAATGAGTAAAAGCTCAAAAGCAGTTTCCACTAATATCTGGAACCAGACAAAGAAGCCTACTCTAGCCACTCTTATAATTCTGGAAGTTTTAGCCAGAGCCATTAGACAAGATAAAGAAGTAAAGGGTATTCAGGTCAGAAGAGGAGCAAGTCCAATTATCCCTATTTCAGATATAAGGGAAACAAGACTCCACCAAGAGACTATTAAAACTGATAAGAGAATTCAGCAAAGGTAACAGGTGACAGAATCAGTGACACTTTAATATACCAACAGTGGTCTTACTGGATAAGGAATTATAATAATCCCATTCACAATAGCTGCAAAAATGAAAATACTTTGGGGTAAATTTAACCAAGGATGTGGAAGATCTCTACAATAAAAATTACAAAACTGAAACAAATATAAGACACAAAAACAAAGTGGGAAAATCTCCCATGGGCATGAATTAGAAGAATGAATATTATCAAAGGGTTCATACTGTCCAAAGCAATGTACAGATTCAGCACAAATCCCATCAGTACCAATGACATTCTTTACAAAACTAGAAAAAAGCAGTTCTAAAACTCAAAAACACAAACGACCCCATGTTAACCAAAGCAACTTTGAAAAAGACAAAGCCAGAAGTATCACAATACCAGATTCCAAAACATGCTACAATGCTGTTATACCCAAAACAGCATGGTACTCGCATTAAAAAAAAATGCATAGACCAATGAAATAGAGAAGAAACTTAAGAAATATATCCAGGCATTTACAACTAATTAATCTTTAACAGATGTGTTTACAAAATTCCTTGGAGAAAGGATATTATGTTCAATAAATGGTCTTGGGAAAATTGGGTTTCCACACACAGAAGTTTGAAACAACACCCTTACCTTACACCCTATGCAAAAATCAATTCAAAATTGGTCACGGATCTAAATGTAAGACCTGGGGGCCAGACCTGTAGTGCCAGCATGCCTTATGGGTGCTGGTTTGAGTCCCAGCTGCTCCACTTCTGATCCAGCTCTCTGCTGTGGCCTGGGAAAGCAGTAGAAGATGGCCCAAGTCCTTGGGCCCCTGCACCTATGTGGGAGACCTGGAAGAGGCTCCTGGCTCCTGGCTTCAGATCAACACAGCTCTGGCCATTGAAGCCAATTAGGCAGTGAACTAATGGATGGAGGATCGATCTCTCTCTCTCTCTCTCTCTCTCTCTCTTTCTCTCTCTCTGCCTCTCCATTCTCTGTGTAACTCTTGCAAGTAAAATAAGTAAATCTTATTTAAAAAAGAAAAGAATGTCTATTATCGAAAAGCTGAAAAAATAACAAATGCTTGTGAGGATGTGGAGAAAATGCATTATTGGTGGGAACGCAAATTTGTACAACCATTATGGACAACAGAATGGAGATTCCTCAGAAACCCCTAAAAAGAGATTTACCATATGACCCAGTTATCCCACTTTTGGGAATATGTTCAAAGGAAATGAAGTTAGCATAAGAGATACCTGCAATCTCATGTTTATTGCAGCCCATTTCACATTAGCAAGAAGCAGCCTAGAAGTCCATCATCTGACAACTGAATATAGAAAATGATAGTATATAAGATGATAGAATATGACTCAGCCATTAAAAAAAAGAATGAAGTCCTGACATTTACAGCAAAATGGATGGAAATAAGAGATCATTTTACTAAGTGAAATAACCTAGACATAGACAAATTGCACCTCTTCTCATATGTACAAGTTAATACATAGAAAAAAATATTTAAAAATGTGTGGATGCCATTTTTTAAAAAATGTATCTCTTCACAGAGTTAGACCCTCTGTATGTTACTACATCTGTCTTACTTTGATCCTTGTCATGAATTCTGTATTATATGATATTAATATTCCTAGTTTAACAAAAATACTATGCATGTGTATAATTACAAAGTTTTTAAAAAGTAAATTCATGCAGAGAGGAGATAAAAGAGACACACATCACATTTTAGAGTACTTGGGTTCTGTGTCCGGTTCCACTCCTGACTTGGGCTTCCTGCTTCTGGCTTCCTTCCTCCATGCTGGGAGACAGCAGTGATGGCTCAGCCGGGTTCTCACCACCCACGTGGGAGTCCTCAGTTGAGTTCCCAACTCCTGCCTTGGCCATGCCCAGTCCCCACTACTGTGGACATCTCCAGAGTGAACCAGTAGACTGCAACGTATGTGCTCTCCCCTCTCAGTCTTTAAAAATAAATCATTCGGCTGTTGTTTATGGCTCTGAAGTACGTAACCCAGATTGTAGGTGGAGATAGCAAAGTGACCTAGCAAGATTTTCCTATTTAAACTCAACATCAGAAATATCCAGGAACGTTACAGAACAGTTGAAGAGAACGTAAAGGCGGTATTTCTTTTTTTTCTTTCTTTTTTTTTTTTTTTTAAGATATATTTGTTTGTTTTGAAAGAATGAGAGAGAGAGAGGAATTGATCTTCTATCCACCGGTTCATTCCCCAGATGGCCGCAATGGCTGATGCTGGGCCAGGCCAAAGCCAGGCGAGGTTTCCCATGTGGATGGCAGGAGATCAGAAACTTGGGCCATGTTTCACTGCCTTTCCCAGGCCATTAGCAAGGAGCTGGATCAGAAGTGAACAGCCAGGACTTGAACTGGTGCCCATATGGGATGCCAGTATCACAGGTAGCAGCTCCACTCACTATGCCACAGCGCCATCCCTTCAAAGGAGATATTTCTACCCTCACTCACTAATCAGTCACCTCTCAGAGTAGAGTCATGTGCTTGAACAGCTCTCATGCTCCATGCCCCAGGCTTTACATATCTTAGACCCAGTGAGCACTGGATGAGAGAAAAACTGAAACCAGTGGTGGTGGGACAACATTCACATCCACCTGGAAAGTGCATGTTTGTGCTCCTGCGTGTTGGTGCCAGAAAACATCAGCTTTCCTTTTCAGAGGAGCTTATCCAGTGCTGGTTCACTCCTCATTTAGAGTACATTGTACACACCGCGAAGTCCCACCACTGAATGCTTCAGTGTGCATCCCCATAAAGTAACATAGTTCTCCAGCGAAAACGTTATCAGGTCTAACAAGTCACTCACTAGGACTTAGTGAAATGTTGTGTTTCCACAGTTACACTCTCTGACATGATTTCTTAGATCTTACTGTTTTTTGTTTGTTTGTTTGTTTTTGTTTTTTAAATGACCCTATACTTCAGGAGGGAGCTGACTGATTTCCTGGACTAATTAAAAAAGATTAAATGTTAACAGTATAACAAAATTGACTGCTCTGTTGTTCAACTTGGGAATCCTCAAAGACTTCAACAGCAGCATTGTGTGTATGTGTGTGTGATTGATTGACGTGTTCCTGAATGCTCACTGTATTCTGGAACTAGACTTCTATTTGGATTTAGTGCTGATCACTGTGGACATGGTAACAGCCTCAGGCTCTAGGAACGGGGCAGGTGGTGGTTCCTGTCTTCTCACCTATTGCCAGACTTGCTCATCTGTTACCCAGAGCCCCGAGCCTTGCTGGCCTGGTTTCTGTAGAGTAGGGGTGAAGAGAGCATCACCACCGCCCTCTGGCTCCAGTTCATCCTCATGCAGACTTCCTGTCAGTTGCCAGCTTTCGGCCCCTGTTTACGAACACCTTGTGCTTCCAAGGCAGACATTTACTGATTTTTCACTCAGTGGCCCTTGGCAAGCTGCTGGACTGAGTCACTTTGGCTTCTTCACCAGCTTGCATCATCTTGGAGTTTCTTGCTGTCTCTCACCTGTTCTGTAGCACCATTATTGTCATTTAGATGGGGTGGGGGGCAGGCTTCAGGAAGAGAATAAAATGCATGTGTTCAGTCTGCCTCTTTTAACCAGAAACTCATTTCTCTCACACCAGCTTCTCAAAAGTGAAATAAGAAGATTGGAAAGGAACCAGGAGAGAGAAAAGTCCGTGGCTAACCTGGAATACTTGAAGAACGTCTTGCTTCAGTTCATTTTCCTGAAACCAGGAAGTGAAAGAGAGAGGCTCCTTCCTGTTATAGACACAATGTTGCAACTCAGCCCTGAAGAAAAAGGAAAACTTGCTGTAATTGCTCAAGGTGGGTGAAAGGAGACCCTTACAGCTTCTGTTTTACACTCAGTCTTGGTTGAAAAACTGTCTGCAGGTGTGCTTCTTATCTTTCTCATGATACTGTGACTTAAATAACTTGAATTGTGTTCATTTAGACTGCTTCCATCATATGTATAACCTATGGCTAGATCTGAAAAGAGGGCTTTCTTTTTTCTTTTTCTTTCTTTTTTCTTTTTGGAAAAGTAGAGAAACAGAGAGATGGAAAGAGAGCTTCCATCTGCTGATTCACTCCCCAAATGACTGCAGCAGCCAGGGCTGAACCAGGCCAAAACCAGTAGCTCAAAACCTGAAACTCAATGTGGGCCTCCCATGAGGGAGGCAGGGACCCAAGTACTTGAGCTGCCTCTCGGGGTAAACATTAGCAGGAATTTGCATCAGAAGTGGAGGAGCTCCCAGTCTCCAATAGCAGCGACCTAACCACTGTGCCAAACACCTGCCCCCAAAAGCCAGCTTTTCAAAATTCTGGAGCAATTATAGTCTAGCTATATAAAAGTTTAATAATCAGTAATGCAGTATAGTACTTAGTTTGATCTTCTAGTTATTTGAAAATTAAATTTTTATCCTGGTGGTAAGATCCGGTGTGAGTGTGGTTTTATAATACTTTTTTTCTTTTGACATGCCTTAGCTTGTTCCTCTTCGGCTTCTCCCTCTTCCCTACTCCTACCATCAAGTAGTCTAAGGACAGCAGAGTCCTGTGGCCCAACACTCAGTCCACATCCAACAGTCTGTCTTCCAGACGCAGCTTCAGACTGTCTAGTGGTTAGAGTTGAGAATATTGTTTCAGAGCGATCTGTATAAAGTCCTTTAGAATGTATCACATGCAGTTACTGATTTCATAATGCCTCTTCAGAATCAGTTGCATTTTTGGTGGAGTATTTAGATGTTTTTATTGTTGACATTTTCTAACATGCAGAAAAGTATAGAAATCTCCCTTGTAGCTGTCAACCATCTCTTAATAGTTTTCAGCCTATGGTCAGTTTTTTAGCAGGGTAAGAGAGAGCTAGAGATTTTAAAGCAAATCCCACACATCATATCATTTCCCCTGGGAACACATCAGTGTGTCATCTGTACCACTTCATGCTCATTGTTCCTGAGTAATCTCAAAGGTCTTTATACAGTATCCCAGTAGGGCACATACATTGCATTAGATTGGTTGTGTTCACTTTGTTAGCTATAACAAGTCCTTGCTCTTCTTTGAATATGCCACTTATTGAAAGTTCTCCATGCACATTGTGGGAGACAGATACTATAGTTTGGCTATTGATTTTGGTGACCCCCAGAAGCCCATGTGTTAAATGCTTGGCCACAGGGTGGTGGTACTGGGAGAGGTTGAAGGTCTGATCCAGTATAAATAACCAGCTCTGGCCCTTTTGGCCATTTGGGGAGTGAACCAGCAGATGGAAGACCTTCCTCTCTCTAGTTACCGACAGAGAGACACACAGAACTGGGCCGACCCGAAGCCAGGGACCAAGCGCTTCTTCCATGTTTCCCACACAAGTGCAGGGGCCTAGGTGCTTGGACCATCTTCTACTGCCTTCCCAGGCCATAAGCAGAGAGCTGGATTGGAAAAGGAGCAGCCGAGCCCATATGAGATGCCAGCACTGCAGGTGGAGGATTAACTTACTATGCCACAGTGCCAGCCCAAAATCTTAAAAAACAAAACAAAACAAAAACCTGACTTGTACAGAAAATTGGTACTTGACACCAGGAGTGCATGACTGTTACTATAAACTATACCTAAAAATGTGGAGATATCTTTAGAATTGGGTAACCGGCAGATGTTGGTAGACTTTGGAGACTCAGGCTAGGAAAAGCCTGCAATACTGTTGAGTGGTGCATTAAGGGTGGTTCTGGTGAAAGCTCAGAAGACAAGGACTAGAACGTCTTAGAGTTAGAGTAAGCAGTCGTCCCCAGAATGCTGATACCAGGACATGCAGGCAGCTGATGTGACGTCAGGTGGAAATGAGGTTCTTACTGGGGACCAGACTCGGCCATCTGTGTCACACCATGGTGTAGAACTTTGTGGCTGTGTCCTAAGATTTTGTGGAATACTGAACTTAAAGCTGGTGGGCTGGCTGGTTGGACATGGCTTTCACGGCAGCACTGCTCAGGCTACTGTTAGTATTTATAGTGAGAATCAGGAACAAAAAAGAGCATCAGAACAAAGATTGGGAAAATCTGCAGACTGGCCAGGAAGGGAAGAAGAAATTGTTTCAGAACAGGAAGGTGAGAAGGAGAAGCTGCTGGCTGAAGAGATTAGTGCAGGTAAAATGGAGTCATGGCTAATAGGCAAGCCCCGGCTCAGGACGTCCACACCCCATTTCCAGCTTCCTGCTGATGCCTCCTGTGAGGCAGCAGATGATGGCCCAAGTACTTGAGTTCCTGCCACACAGGGGAGACCTGGGTGGAGTTCCTGGCTCCCGGTTTTGGCCTGACCCAGCCCTGGTTATTATGGACATTTGGGGAGTGAACCAGTAGATGGAAGATTTCTCTCTGTGTGCGACATACACACACACACACACATGTTTTCAAATAAAATAATATTTTTTTATTTTTTGCCAGGCAGAGTTAGACAGAGAAAGAGTTACAGACTGTGAGAGAGAGATAGAGAGAAAGGTCTTCCTTCCGTTGGTTCACTCCCCTAATGGCCACTAAGGCCGGCGCTGCACCAATCCGAAGCCAGGAGCCGGATACTTCCTCCTGGTCTCCCATGCGGGTGCAGGGACCCAAGCACTTGGGCCATCTTCCACTGCCCTCCCGGGCCACAACAGAGAGCTAGACTGGAAGAAGAGCAACCGGGACTAGAACTGGCACCCCAACCAGGACTAGAACCCGGGGTGCCGGTGCCGCAGGTGGAGGATTAACCAAGTGAGCCACAGCACCAGCCCAAATAAAATAATGTTTTTAAAATAGAGGCTATCACTGTGGTGTAGCAGATTAAAGCCATGGCCTGCAGCGCCTGCATCCCATGTGGGCACCAGTTCAAGTCCCAGCTACTCCACTTCCAATCCAGCTGCCAATGTGCCTGGGAAAGCAGTGGAGGATAGCCCAAGTTCTTAGGCCCTGCGCTCATGTGGGAGACCTGGAAGAAACACCTGGCTCCTGACTTCAGCCTGGCCCAGCCCTGGCTGCTAAGGCCATTTGGAGAGTGAACCAGCAGATGGAAGACTCACACTCTTTCTCTCCCACCCCCCACCCCCCCGTAACTCTGCACTCAAATAAATAAAATAAATCTTTAAAAAAAGAAAAAAAAAAAAAACCATACTGTCTTTCAAAGTGACTGTGCTGTGCGTTACCACCAGCAGTGATGTGAGTTCCTGTCGCTCTACATCTCCACCAGCATTTCGTGTCGTCTTCATTTTAGAGTTAGCCATTCTAATTCCTAGGGGTGGAGTGGTTCACAGGCCTTCAAGGCTGCCCCTCCTGTCCAAGCCCAGAGGCCAGAAGGGGCAGAATTGTCTTGTGAACCCCAGGGCCAGCTGCTGGCAGAGTTCCCCGAGATCACTAATCCTGACTGCCGGGGTCCTGCACAGCTCGTGCTGGCAGCTGACCCTGGGGCACTGATTTCACAGGTGTGCAGAATGCAAGACTACGGGGTCATGACGGCTTCCACAGAGATTTCCAAGGAAAGCCAGTAGGCCAGACAGAGTCGTGCTGTGGGAATGGAGCCCCTAGAGGGGCAATACCTAGGGAATTGCAGGAGTAAAGCCAAGATGAAGTCCCCAGGAGGGGAGAGGTGCCAACAGCCAGACAAGGAAAGCTGCACACAGTGTGCCAGGCGAGCCTTGCAAAGCTGCAGACAGCATCGTCTTGGAGAGCAGCTGTGTGGCAGAGAACAGCAGAGCTGGGGAGACCTGGGACCCTCTACCTAGCTTTCAAAGGGTGTCTCAGACATCCTGGGGGTGAGGGAGGCAGAGCCCTGTCACAGGGACAGAGCCACTGCAAAGAACCCACCACAGGGCAGTGCCTAGGAGAGCTACAGAGGAGAGACCCAGCCTGTGAGAACTAGCACTGGCTGTGTGAGCAGCAACGCTGGGGGGGGGGGGGGGGGGCTGCACAGACACTGGGGCCTCACCCTGCCACAGCCTGAGCGCTGGACTCGGGGCTTCCAGATTCAGTGCTTGCCCTGCAGAATTTCCTTCTGGCTCTGATTAATAATTCAGCCATGCACACAGCTGGAGGCATTTGTTGAGAATCAGTATCTAAAAGGGGATTTTACTGTACGTAAAGTCAGTAAACATGATTTCTGAATGATTAAAACATTGTTTGGGATTTGTTTTGGTTAAGTTTTTATGTTTATCATAAGTCTGTAAGAGTCCAAAGTTATGTAAAGGCCTCTGTTTAAAAGAATATCTTAAAATTCCCCATATTATAAATAACACTTGGTTATGCTGGGTATTTTATTTGAAAATTTTCTAATAGAGAAAGACAAATACTGAATGTTCAGGAATAAACAACATTATGATATGATAAAGTGGTATTAGAATAATGGAGACATTTCTTATGTATTACTAACAGTATTTCTAGCGAATAATTTCTGCATTATTTTCAAGTTATATTTTTAAAACTACATCATTAAGGGCTGGCACCCTGACTCACTTGGCTAATCCTCCGCCTGCGGCGCCAGCATCCCAGGTTCTAGCCCCGGTTGGGGCACTGGATTCTGTCCCGGTTGCTCCTCTTCCAGTCCAGCTCTCTGCTGTGGCCCAGGAGTGCAGCGGAAGATGGCCCAAGTGCTTGGGCCCTGCACCCGCATGGGAGACCAAGGGGAAGCACCTGGCTCCTGGCTTTGGATTAGCGCAGTGCGCTGGCCGCAGTGTGCCGGCCTTAGCAGCCATTTGGGGGGTGAACCAACGGAAAAAGGAAGACCTTTCTCTCTGTCTCTCTCACTGTCTAACTCTGACTATCAAAAATAAATAAATAAATAACTACATCATTTGAAAGTAAAGTTATGGATTGCTTCATTTTGCCTGTCACTGTTCTAAGGTTAAAATATAAAAAACAGAGGCTAGTATCGCAGTATAGGGGTCAAGCTGCTGCTTATGATGTTGGCTTCCTATTTTGGGGTGCTGATTCACATCCCAGCTGTTCTCCTTCTGATCCAGCTTCCTCCTGATGAGCCTGAGAAGGCAGCAGGTTACAGCTCAAGTACTTGGACCCTGCCAGCCACCTACAAGATCAGAATGGAGTTCTGACTCCTGGCTTTTGCCTGGCCCAGACCTGGCTGTGGTAGCCATTTGGCCAGTGAACCAGCAAATGAAAGATCAGTCTCTCTCCCTCTCTTTTTCTCTCTCTCTCTGTCTCTTCCTCTCTCTTTCACTCTGCCTTTCAGCTACATAAATCTCTAAAAAATAAATAAATGTATCCATTAAATTGTTGTAACAAGGAAATCCAATATTATATCTTTAAGAAAGAATGATAGGGGCTGGTGCTGTGGCGCAGTAGGTTAACGCCTTAGCCTGAGGCACCCGCATCCCATATGGGTGCCAGTTCGAGTCCCAGCTGCTCCTCTTCCGATCCAGCTCTCTGCTATGGCCTGGGAGAGCAGTGGAAGATGGCCCAGGTCCTTGGGCCCCTGCACCCACGTGGGAGACCCGGAAGAGGCTCCTGGCTTCAGATCAGCACAGTTCTGACAGTTGATGCCAATTGGGGAGTGAACCATTGGATGGAAGACCTCTCCCTCCCTCCCTCTCTCGCTCTCCTCCTCTGCCTCTCCTCTTTCTGTGTAATTCTGACTTTCAAATAAATAAATAAATCTTTAAAAAAAAAAAAGAGTAATAAATGTCTAAATAATGGCGTATAATCAGTGAAAAAGACATTGTTCGCTTGTGCTGTACTGTGATACTAGAATATAGATTTCACATTGAAAAAACTTAATACTTTTTTTTTTTTTTTTCACTTTCCAAAGGTGAGGAAGAAAATACTTCCCGTTCTTCTGGCTGGGCGTCCTATCTGCACAGTTGGTCTGGACTTCGGTAGATTGATGGAAAGAAAATTATTTGCGAACCAAATGGAACCCATTGGCAAAAATGGTTCACATATCTAGCTGTCATTCTTTTGTCAGAAAGTGTATCCATAGGTTCACGTCCTCATATACCAGGACGTGTATGTGGAAAATGTGTTTCAAGAGCCTCGGCTTGAAGTCCACTGCTGTCTGACACAACACAGCAGAGACCACGGTTCTGTGGTCTCCCTACACAACTCCAGAACGAAAACATGAAGACTGGGTTCCCCTCCGCCCCGGTACCTCGGGACTCGCCCATTTCTAGGCAGTACTGTGAATTTTGAAGCTTAACTAAATTTTAATACATCCCAACTGGAATTTAAGCTTTTTAAGTAGTGTTTCAAGGCTGTTCATTGCAGATAGGTTGTTATTGTAAATTGTTGAGAAAATTTGGGAAATAGAATGTGAAGGAAATTAACTTATATTTATCAAAGGATTATGAAGTAAACATGTTCCAGTTAATTATTGTGATGCTTAAGTTAAATTACAATTTAGTTATTTACCTTACACTTTTCTCTCTAAAGTACTTTATCTCAGAACTCCCTATGTAGTTGTAACACTGAGTAGTCGGGACCACACCTCAGTAGGGTGATTTCATGGTGTCTCTCCAGGCTCCTGACAGGGTACGCTGCTTGCAAGCCATGAGTCTGTTTTGAGAATACTCTGTATCCCCAGATAAAAGCACCTCAGAACAGTGACTGTCCTGCCCAGCACTGTGAATGACTGAAGCAGGTGTTTCCAGGATCCCGGCAGTGTTAGTCCCTAAACTTTCTGTCAGTGGGAATTCTAGGGAGACACCTTGGAGGTCAGTGCTACGTTTTCACAATTCCTGGCAGTAACCCCAAATGGTGGTGTTACTTCCATTTGACACCTAGATGTATTTGACTAGCTCTAAACTGTGTTCTTAAAATCAAATTTGAAAATTCTACTTTTAATATTTGTTAATAAATCACCATACAGTATGCTTTCTGAAGTTTTTAGTCTTCTAATTTATGCTCTAATTTTGAGACTTAGCTGAAGAACTGATTTTTTTGTTTTACTTCAATTACACAAAAGAACATCAGTTTCCAAATTTGCTTAACCAGAATTTGCTGCTGACAGGTTGAGTTTCTTTAAGAAAATATCTCCTCTGTCTTTGCTCCTGTCTTAGAAGAGCAGACCTAACTAGTGAATGTATTAATAAAAGTGCATCTATTTCAAAGCTGACTTTAAAAGTTTAGTTTTTTTACTTTATAAACTGTGAATATGAGTATGCCAGCAGCATACAATGTAACTGTAATATTTAAATAAATTTTACTTCATCTTTGACAAGCCTTTCGCAGTCTGTACAAACGTGTTTGAAAATACAGCCTCAAATTATGAATGTGATAGCAAATGCTTTTTTGCATGGTGAAAAATTACTACTTTGATTAGAAAAGGCGCACTCTTTGATAGCTTTAGCCCTGAGGAAACGCGGTGATTATTTTAATAAATATGTTTCACTGTATATTACATTCCAGTGGCTAGTCTTCGTCAGACACTGTCTCTCCGGGGTTTTAAGCTGATTATGACTTGGAATTGCAGACTCTTCCTAAACAATTAGGACCTGTTGGCTAGTCGAGTTGGCACAGACTGACTTCATCATGTGCCTGTAGCCCGTGGTGTCCTCTGTCTGACATCCTGCTTCAGCTGAGACTGGAAGCAACATAGGTAGGCATTGGCCTTTCACAAAATGGACCAAGATTCCCCCGGGGCAGTTGCCAGCCTAAGGGTGACCTCAGTTCACGGGATTTTTTCCGTGAGGGGCAGAAGCCACTAACTCCTCTTGGAGTTTGGCCTGTGAAATGGGGATGGACAGAGCAGAGGGAGAGAGAAGCAAAGGTACCACAAGAAAAAGGGATCGAGCTGACCTGTGAACACCACAGCCAGGCTGAGTAGTTGATGAGTAAGTGGTTTCTGTTAGCATATTGTTGTGTTTTCCTGCATCGAGCCCTTACTAACTTATTTTTCATCATTTCTAATTGCTCAGAGCTGGGTCTCTAATCCAGTGTCCTGACCATTGCAGTTCTCACTGAAACATTTTTATAAACATTTTTATGCTCAAAAACTATTTACCAGGATAAATTTATATCATCAAAATGTACTTTTTTATATTTTTATTTATTTTGAGAGAGTTACAGAGAGAAAGAGGGAGAGACGGAAAGGTCTTCCATCACTCGTTCACTCCTCAAATGGCCACAACTGCTGGAGATGGGCCGATCTGGAGCCAGGAGCTTCTTCCAGGTCTCCCACGTGGGTGCAGGGGCCCAAGAACTGGGGTCATCCTCTACCACTTTCACAGCAGAGAGCTGAATCAGATGAGGACTGGCCTGGAGTGGAACCATGCGCATATGGAATGCCAACACCACAGGGGAGGCTTAGTACTAGGTAGGCCACAGCACCGGCCCCCTCAAAATGCATTATTAAAGGAGACTGTAAGCGCTCAGCTTCCCGTTCTGCTGAGAACAGTACAGTGATTTAACGCCCATTGTTACGTAATTATTAATAGCACCCTCTTTCACTCTCGGAAGACTCCAGCTGAGAAAGTACGTGTCCGTGCCACCCGCCAACACAGGAAATACAAAGATGACAGAAGGCGTTCAGACAACGAAATCATCTGGAGTATATTCCCTCTACCGGAGCTTTGTCCAGCTTTGTCCACCTGGCTAGGAATAGCAATGCTACAGATTTATCAGTAAAGAGAAGATTGTGATGGGATTTTTTTCTTTCTCGGTGATCAGTCATACAAACAGTAGGATGAACATAGCGTGCATTTGTAATAGTTCAATGAGCTCACATGGACCCACCAGTCAGCTCAAAAAGTAAATACTGGGAGAGGATGGCCCAAGTGCTTGAGCCCCTGCACCTGCATGGGAGACTGGGAGAAAGCCCAGGCTCCTGGCTTCAGATCGGTGCAGCTCCAGCTGTTGCGACCATTTGGGGAGTGAACCAATGGAAGGAAGACTCTCTCTCTCTCTCTCTCTCTCTCTCTCACTCTTACTGTCTGTAACTCTACCTGTCAAATAAATAAATAAAATCTTCAAAAAAAAAAAAAAAAGTACTGGGGCTTGGCATTGTATGTAGTGCAGCAGGTTAAGCTACCACTTCCAACACTAGCATCCCCTATCAGAGGGGCCAGTGTGAGACCTTGCTGTTTTGCTCTGCTTCTGATCCAACTTCCTACTAATGCATCTGGGATGACAGTAGAAGATGGTCAAAGTACTTGGAAGCCTGCCGTGCATGTGCTAGAGCAGGATGAAGTTCCTGACTTTAGCCTGGCCCAGCCCTGGCTGTTGTGGCCATTGTGGCCATCTGGGAAGTGAATCAGAGGCTGGAAGGTCTCTCTGTCTCCCTCTGTCACTTTGCCTTTCAGATAAATAATACATACATACATACCAATACCTTTGAAGTTCCCTGTATGCCTCTCATGTCTAAGCAGTATCCTGAATTTGGTATTAATCATTCCTGTGCATTTGTATTGTTTTCTTGTTTGTTAGCCTTATAAAATTTACAATATTACGGATTTTCTTCTAACTTGGTTTCTAACTCAACATTTAATTCATATTGATGCACATAGCTGTAGTTCATGTATTTCACTGCCATATAGTATTAGATTTTATGAATATACCACACCTTATCCCATCCATCAGTGAGTATTTGGGTTGTCTTCACTGTCTTATTCTGAGGGATGATGTTGCATGAACAGTATTCTACCTATGTTAAGATACTTAGTTACAAGAGTTTAGCATACACCTTAGTCAACATGCTGGAGTGTGCACATGCTCAACCCTACTAGGTCGTGCCAGATGGGCTGGTTGCATCAGTGTGGTTTTTGAATACAGTATTTGAGAATTCCTGTTGCCTTCATTCTCATCAACAACTGACGTCAGCCTTGGTAATTCTTACCAGGCTGATGGGTGGAGTCTTAACTGTGGTTTTAGTTTGTAATTTCCCTGTGGTTTTAAATTACTAGTGAAATTGAGCATCTCTTACTATATCATTATTTGTGTTTCCTGTAAATGTCTGTTCATGTATTTTGTTGCCTGTTTTTCTATTGATTGCTTGTCCTATTTAAATTGATTCATGAGAACTACTTTATATTAGCATATCCTAGAAAATAAATCTTAAAAAAAAGTTTGTCCTACCCAGAACAGGAAGACAGATATTTCATTTTTTAAACAAATTTAACCAGAGAAGTTTGGGACTTAAGAATACTAGGTATATCCGAAAGTATCAGAAAGGAGAAATAAAACTGCATTGAAAAGCCATGGGTTAAGGGAAGATCTGCACCATGAATGCCACCACCCACCCAGCCTGCTCTGTCACCCTTGCCCCACCTCTATTCCCAGCACCCAACAGCTGGCCCTGTCGCTCCGGCCACCAGGGTAATTTTCTTGAGAAACTTTACAGTCCAGGAGAAAACACCAAATGACTGACATTTAGAGATTCCCTACTGGACATTCATTGCCCTCAATAAAGAATAAAGAAAGGAAGAGAAGTGGAATAAACTCTTGGAAATTAAAATTCAAATACCTAGGGGCCAGCGCTGTGGCATACAGGATAAAGCCGCCACCTGCAGTGTCAGCATCCCATATGGGTGCAGGTTTGAGTCCCAGCTGCTCCACTTCCCATCCAGCTCCCAGCTATGGCCTGGGATAGCAGCAGAAGATGGCCCAAGTCCTTGGACCCCTGTACCCGCGTGGGAAGACCAGGAGGAAGCTCCTGGCTCCTGGCTTGGGATCAGCAGCTCATGTCATTGGGGCCATTTGGGGAGTGAACTAGAAGATGGAAGATTTCTCTCTCTCTGCCTCTGCCTCTCTGATTCTGCCTTTCAAATAAATAAATAAATCTTTTTTTAAAAAATTGAAATAGCTAAACACAAAAGATGAGAAAGAGGTGGACAGAAAGAAGTGGACTATTGGAAAGATTCTAATCTAGGAAATTCAAGATTTAACAGGAGTTTCTTGAACATCAAATAGGAAGAAACTTCTAAAGAAATAGTGTAAGAAGACTTCAAAAGAAAGGGCTGTGGAAGATCCAGTATCATGGAAAAGGACTTAGAGCATGTTAATGGAAATTTTTAAAACAAAAAGACGTTCCAAAAAGTTTCCAAAGGACAGTTGTTTCAGACTTGTCACTGGCAACGCTGTACACCAGAAAATTCCTCAAAAATCCAAGGGAAAATTATTTGCAACCTGAAATTCTGTAAACAACAGAGCTTCAATTATGCAGAAGGGAAACATTTTCAGAGGCCTAACAACTGAAATTGCTTCCCATGCATCCTTTCTTAGAGACTTATTGAGAAAATGTGCTCCCGAAAGCTGAGAAAGGAAAAAAACAGAGGGATAAAGACTCCCCAGGGCAGCTGTGAGCTCAGGGAGCAGATGACTGGCCAAGCCTCCAGGGGAAAACATGGAAGTAGCAGATCATAATTCAGCTCCTGTGTAAAACATTATTGAAAGATGTTAGAAATAGTGACATTGGCAAAGTATTTAACATTAAGGAAATGTTTTGAATTATTAGTTTTGATAATATCGTGTCTATGTTCAAAAAGAATTCTGATCTTTTAAAAATACGCAGAACTGTGGTAGTTGAGATTATATTTGATCCAAATTGATGTGAGAAGGAAAAAATGGGTAGGAGTAAAGGTGAAGTAGGGGTGCCATGGGGCCAATATTTGTTTTTATTAGGGACAGATATCTCCATTTTACATATTTACCCACCCACACATTTTTTTTAAAGATTTGTTTATTTATTTGAAAGAGTTACACAGAGAGAAGGAGAGGCAAAGAGAGAGAGGTCTTCCATCCACTGGTTCACTCTTCAGTTGGCTGCAATGGCCGGAGCTGTGCCAATCCAAAGCCAGGAGCCAGGAGCTTCTTCCAGGTCTCCCATGTGGGTGCAGGGGCCCAAGGATGTGGGCCATCTTCTACTGCTTTCCCAGACCATAGCCGAGAGCTGGGTCGGAAGTGGAGCAGCTGGGACTTGAAACAGCACCCATATGGGATGCCAGCACGGCAGGTGCCAGCTTTATCTACTATTCCACAGCGCCAGCCCCTACACCCACACATTTTTAAAACAGGAATTTTTTTAAAAGATTTATTTATTTATTTGAAAGGTAGAGTGACAGAGTGACTGCAACAACTAAGGCTGGGCCATACCAAAGCCAAGAGCCAGGAACTCAATCCGAGCCTCACACGTGTGTGGCAGGAACCAAAGAGTGCTTTCCCAGGTGCATTAGCAGGGAGTTGGATCAGAAGCAGAGCAACCCAGACTTGAATCAGCTGCTCCAGTATGGGATGCCAGTGTCACAGGCTGCAGCTTAACCCACAGCTACACAATGCCGGCTCCAAGTATACATCTTTTTTTTTTTTTTCACATAATTATGCCTTGTGTTTTGTTTATTAAACCATTATTGATATATAATTTACATACCATAAAATTCACTGAGGGGCCGGTACCGTGATGCAGTAGGTTAATCCTTCACCTGCGGTGCCAGCATCCCATATAGGCACTGGTTCTAGTCCTGGCTGCCCCTCTTCCAATCCAGCTCTCTGCTATGGCCTGGGGAGGCAGTGGAGGATGGCCCAAGTGCTTGGGCCCCTGCACCCATATGGGAGACCGGGAGGAGGCACCTGGCTTCAGATGGGCACAGCTCCAGCCATTGCAGCCATCTGGGGAGTGAACAAGCGGATGGAAGACATTTTTCTCTCTGTCTCTCCTTCTCACTGTCTGTAACTCTACCTCTCAAATAAATAAATAAAATCTTTAAAAAAAATTCACTGATTTAAACAATATATTGGGTTTAGTATATTCACAGAGTTGTGACAACATACCCACAACCTAAGTTTAGAAATTGTCATTGGGGCCAGCGCTGTGGCGTAGCGGGTAAAGCCACTGCCTGCAGTGCCATCATCCCAAATGGGCACTGGTTCGAGACCCTGCTGCTCCACTCCCAATCCAGTCCTCTGCTGTGGCCTGGGAAAACAGTAGAAGATGGCCCAAGTCCTTGGGCCCCTGCACCCACATGGGAGACCCGGAAGAAGCTCCTGGCTCCTGGCTTCAGATTGGTGCAACTCTAGCCATTGCAGCCATCTGGGGAGTAGACCAGTGGATGGAAGACCTATCTCTTTCTCTCTGCCTCTCTGTAACTCTGCATTTCAAATAAATAAATAAATAAATAAATCTTTTTAAAAAAAAATTAAAAAAAAAAAAGAAATTGTCATTATCACCCCACGCCAGCTGTTGGCAACTATCAATGTCCTTTCTGTCTCTAGATTGGCCTATTCCCAACCTGCATACACAAGGAATCATACATATTACGTCTTTCGTGTCTGGCTTTTTTCACCTAATATTTTCAAGGTTTATCCACACTGTACCTGCCCTAGTCCTCCATTCATTTTCACTGCTGAATAATATTCCATCAGTGAATACCACATTTTACTCCCCAGGTGACAGATGTTTGGGTGTTGCCAGCTTTTGACTGCCAGGAAAATGTGCATGGGAGTTTTTCTGTGAATGTGCTTTCATTTCTCATGGATGTGCACCTAGGAGTAGAGATGTTGTGTTGTGGTAACTCCACGTTCAGCAGTTGGACAACCTGCCAGACCGTTTTCTGAAGTGATGGCTCTACTTTACAATCCCACCAACAGGATGTGAGGCTCACCACCATGTCTTTTACTGGAGCCATTCTAGTGGGTATAAGTTGGCATCTCATGATTGTGATTTGTATGGAACTAATAATTCAATGTCATTAGTTATATGTTGAGCATTTTTCATGCATGTGCTTTGTATATCTTGTTTGGAGAAATGGCTGTTTAACTTATTCCTATTGTTAAAGTTAGATTGTCCATTATTTAGTTGTAGGTACTCTTTACATAGTCTAGATATGTCCTTTATCGGGTACATGACTGACAAATACTTTGTCTCACTATGTGAGCTGTATGTTTACTTTCCTGCATGGTATAATTTCCAGCAGGAAAGTTTGTATCTCCAGCCAAGTCTAATTTACCTTTGTCTTTTGCTTTTGGGTCACTTGTGCCCAAAGCCTTGGCTGATCCAAGCTCACAATGATCTATTCCTTTGTTCCTGTCAGCGATGTTATGCTTTTAGATCTCTGGTCTACCTTGAATTACTTTTTTAAATTATAAAAGAGGTCCATCTTCATTCTCTTCATTGACATCCATTAGCCCCAGCACCATTTATTGAAAACACCGTTCTCCTCCTACTGAATTGTCTTGGCACCTTTGTTGAAAATCAATTATCCATACACTTACGGAGTTACATCTAGACTCTCAGATCCACGCCATTGATCCGCCTGTGAGCCAGTACACCGCCATCTCACCGCCATCTCGATTACTGCGGCTGGTAGTAAGATTTGAAGTTAGGATGTGTGAACCCTCCAACGTTGTTCCTTTTCAAGATTGCTTTGGCTCTCCCAGCAGCAGGTGAGTTTTAGAATGAGATTGCCTTCTCTCTCTCTCCTTCCACACCAGGCATTAGAAATCCACATACTTTGCCAGGTAGGAACGGCCAGTGATCCCCGTGTGGTCAATGAAGAGTATAAGGAAATCTACTGTTCCTCGTTCTCCCTGCTTGAAAGCAGGCTTACTGCCTGGAGCTGTGACAGCCGTCTTGGGACAATGAGGCAGTAGATGTGCTAAGAATGCTGGATTTGGAAATACAATGTGTGTTCATTCTTGTCACTGAACAATCCATAACCTACCCCCGATTTCTTATTATGAGAACAAACACTTTTTTGGGTAATTCCTGTTCCATGCTGCTGACTCACTCCTAATTCTTGAGTAGGAGTGATAATCTCCTAGGATTAAATGAAATTATGCAGGTAAAAGACTGACTCAGAGCAGTGCCTGGTACATGGGACATGTACAATAAATGTTCTATACTATCATTGTCTACTTCAGACATGCAGTTATAAAAATGTATGTTGATTGTGTTCCTTGATTTTCTTTCTTTTTTTTTTTTTGGCACCTTAAAGAAAATAGATGTTTGGGTTGGTTTGGTTTTCATTGGCTTTTCTGAATGCTGTTGTACTATTTTTTTTTTTTTTTTTGACAGGCAGAGTTAGACAGTGAGAGAGAGAGACAGAGAGAAAGGCCTTCCTTCCGTTGGTTCACCCCCCCAAAATGGCCGCTACGGCCAGCGTGCTGCGCCGATCTGAAGCCAGGAGCCAGGTACTTCCTCCTGGTCTCCCATGTGGGTGTAGGGCCCAAACACTTGAGCCATCCTCCACTGCCTTCCCGGGCCACAGCAGAGAACTGGACTGGAAGAGGAGCAACTGGGACAGAATCTGGCACCCCGACTGGGACTAGAACCCAGGGTGCCAGCACCGCAGGCGGAGGATTATCCAAGTGAGCCGAGTCGCCGGCCTTTTTTTTTTTTTTTTTTTTTTTTTTGACAGGCAGAGTGGATAGTGAGAGAGAGAGACAGAGAGAAAGGTCTTCCTTTTTGCCGTTGGTTCACCCTCCAATGGCCGCTGCGGACGGCGCATCATGCTGATCCAAAGCCAGGAGCCAGGTGCTTATCCTGGTCTCCCATGCGGGTGCAGGGCCCAAGGACTTGGGCCATCCTCCACTGCCTTCCCGGGCCATAGCAGAGAGCTGGCCTGGAAGAGGGGCAACTGGGATAGAATCCGGCACCCCAACAGGGACTAGAACCCAGTGTGCCGGTGCCGCAAGGTGGAGGATTAGCCTGTTAAGCCATGGCGCTGGCCTTTTTTTTTTTTTTTTTTTTTGAAAAGCAATTCTTTTTAACTTCTCATGAAACTAAAGAAAACCAGAGCTGGTATTGTGGCACACAGGTTAAGCCGCTGCTTGCAACACCTGCATCCCATATCTGAGTGCTGGCTGGAGTCTCGGCTACTCAACTTCTGATTCAGCATTCCTGCTTAATGTGCTTGGGAAGGCAGAAGACGGTGGCCCAAATGCTTGGGCCCTTGCCACCCACATGGGAAACTCAGATGGAGTTCCTAGCTCCTGGCTTCAGTCTGGCCCAATTCCATTTGGGTAGTGAACTGGCAGATAGAATCTCTCGGTCTCTCCCTCAGTCTCCCTTTCTCTCTCTCTCTCTTTGCTTTTCAAATTAATTAATTATTAATTAGTCTTATAACAAAATATAAAAAACTTATAACATGAAGCCAATTATTAAACTGATCCCACGCCTATACTGATATTAAATGATGTGCTAGATTCTAGAAACAATGTCCTTTGGTAAGAGTACTGCCAGGAGCCGGCGCTGTGGCATAGCAGATAAAGCTACCACCTGCAGTGCAGCCATCCCATATGGGTGCCGGTTCGAGTTGCAGCTGCTCCACTTCCAATCCAGCTCTCTGCTGTAGCCTGGGAAAGTAGTGGAAGATGGCCCAAGTCCTTGGGCTGCTGCACCCATGTGGGAGACCCTCTTCGGATCAGTGCAGCTCTGGCCATTGCAGCCATTTGGGGAGTAAACCAGGGGATGGAAGACTTTCTTCTCTCTTCCTCTCCCTCTCCCTCCCTGCCTCCCTCTCTTTCTCTCCCTCTCTCTGCCTCTGGCTCTCTGTAACTCTGCTTTTCAAATAAATAAATCTTAAAAAAAAAAAAAATGAAAGAGTACTGCTGGCTAACGGAGGAAGTTACATTGTTGATTGCTGTGGATGTCTAGTTTGTACACAAAAGTGTGATTGTAGGCCGGCGCCGCGGCTCACTAGGCTAATCCTCCGCCTTGCGGCGCCGGCACACCAGGTTCTAGTCCCGGTCGGGGCACCGATCCTGTCCCGGTTGCCCCTCTTCCAGGCCAGCTCTCTGCTGTGGCTAGGGAGTGCAGTGGAGGATGGCCCAAGTGCTTGGGCCCTGCACCCCATGGGAGACCAGGATAGGCACCTGGCTCCCGCCATCGGATCAGCGCGGTGCGCCGGCCGTGGCGGCCATTGGAGGGTGAACCAACGGCAAAAAGGAAGACCTTCCTCTCTGTCTCTCTCTCACTGTCCACTCTGCCTGTAAAAAAAAAAAAAAAAAAAGTGTGATTGTTTTACTCTTTTACTTACACCCAAAATAGGATTCAGACCTACTCTGAACAATTTAAAAGGTTTCCTTATTTCTGTTAGTGCAGTTTAAAAGACAATAAGATAAAATCCCCAAAGAGTAGAACACGATAATGGCGAAGTATGGAACGGTGGTGGTCTGTAAGGTAACAATATATGCCTCCTCCCTAAGCAGAGTTAGGAAATGTCTGTATTTGGTAACATGATACAACCTTACTGTAAACTAGAGGCTCATGTGGAGCACTGGACATTGTCCAGTGCATAATTCGTGTGACTCGCTCCCAGTTTCTCACTGAGCTCATTCTCTCTGGCCATGTGCCTTTCTCCTGGGACCCATAAAATATGCAGCTAACTTAATTTCATTTCTGCTTCCTTTCCTGGAAAAGAAGAAGTCATTCAGTGCCGCTGTCAGACTGCCTCATGGACCACAACTTTGAAATCCTTCTAAAGGAACTGCTTTGTTCTAGAATGTCTCTGTTTAACACAGTAGCCACTAATCCCACGTGGCTATGTGGTCATTCAAATGGAGATGTGCCATATGCATTGAGCACACACCAGATTCCAAAGACTCACGAGAAAAAAAGACAGTAAAATGCCTCACAAATTTGTATGGTGAATACATGTTGAAATTGGTTACAATGCTGATTTAAATAAAATATTGTTAAAATTAAGTTCTGTTTGTTTAGATTTTATAATGTGGGTATTAGGAAATGTAGTGATCATATGTGTGGTTTGTGCTCCATTTTGGTTACATGGTGCTATTCTGATGACTCACTCTGTTCAACCCTGAAATTAACTCCAAATGTTTTCCAGGAACCAGGAACTTTCAAAAAATACTCCCCAACTCCAGAATATCAGTGACTGCTTTGGGGACTTTTAAGCCTATTTTAAACAGCACATTTCAGGAAGTAGGCCAGAGTGATTGTCGGCTTAGTACCAATGGTATAGTTAGATGACTTGCCTTGGTCTTTCCTGAAACCTGCCCAAGACGAGTTCTCTCTCAGTGCTGTGAGACTCCTTTCACGATGGGCCACAGGAATTAGGGACTAACTTAAAATCTCCCCTCTTCTTGCAGACTAGAAAACATATGAGAATTCTATGTTAGCTCTTATGAGCTTTGACAAAAATATAAGGTTTAAAATCATGGACTTTTTTTTAAAGATTTATTTATTTATTTATTTGAAAGTCAGAGTTACACACAGAGAGAGAGAGAGAGAGAGAGGTCTTCCATCTGCTGGCTCACTCCCCACATGGCCAGAGCTGCCCCAATCCGAAGCCAGGAGCCAGGAGCTTCTTCCGGGTCTCCCACACTGGTGCAGGGGCCCAAGGACTTGGGCCGTCTTCTGCTGCTTTCCCAGGCCATGGCAGAGAGCTGGATCAGAAGAGGTGCAGCCAGGACTTGAACCAGTGCCCATAGGGGATGCCGGCGCTTCAGGCCAGGGCGTTAACCAGCTGCGCCACAGCACAGGCCCCAAAATCATGGACTTTTACAAAACAAAAATTTTAATTGACTTTGAAAGCTGTGCATATAAAAAAAAAAAAAAAAAAAGCCAGGTCTCACTCTCAGAGAAAGAAAAATTACAAATAAGCCAATGAGTAACCCAAGAAGGATGCACGTGCTGCCAGGTTAGAGTCAGAGGCATCCACAGAAATCATATTCTTTGAGATAAATACATGGGGCCAGTGCTGTGGCTTGGCGGGTAAAGCCACCACCTGCAGTGCCAGCATCCCATATGAGCGCCAGTTCAAGTCTCAGCTGCTCCACTTCCCGTCCAGGCCTCTGCTATGGCCTGGGAAAGCAGCAGAAGATGGCCTAAGTGCTTGGGCCGCTGCACCTGCATGGGAGACCCAGGAGGAAGCTCCTGGCTCCTGGCTTCAGACTGACACAGCCTCCAGCCATTGTAACCATCTGGGGAGTGAACTAGTGGATGAAAGACCTCTCTCTCTCCCTCTCTCTCTTTGCCTCTGCCTCTCTGTAACTCTGCCTTTCAAATAAATAAATCTTTTTTTTAAAAAAAAGATAAATACATATAGTCATAAGATGCAAACATATGTAAAATATTTCTTTATATCATTTATTTATATGCATACGCATATGCTATTTATATGCAAACATTCAAATGGATAAATGGACCCGCATCAACATATATACATGTATTTCATACCTCAGTTGACTGAGAAGGCCTAAATAAGCACATCTAAGTGCCCAGTTCTTTGGGGATTTCTGTTTTGTTTTTAATTTGAAAGGCAGAGAGACAGAGACACAGAGAGACAGAGGAGTTATCACCTAATGGTTCACCCCCAAGTACCCAGCCGGGGCTGGGCCAGGCTGAAGGTGGGAGCTAGAAATTCAATCCAGGTCTTCCACAAGGGTCGCAGGAATCCAACACCTTGAGCCATCACCTATTGCCTTCCAGGGTGTGCAGTAGCAGAGAGCTGGAACTGGAATGGAGCTGGGGCTCGAACCCGCCAGGCTGAGTATATGGTTTGTGGTACAGAAGTACTGCGCTCACTTTCCCTGGGGGAGAGAGACGCTAAGGTGATGCCTTCCAGAACATACCAGACAATTGCTAATGAACCTAGGAACAGAGTATTTGGCTTCCAGTCAGGTTGCCAGCTAAGACACTGGAATCCCATGTTAGGGTGCCTGAGTTTGATACTGGGCTCTGGCCCCTGATTCCAGTTTCCTGCTGATACAAATCCTGGGAGGCTGCAGGTGATGATTCAAATAGGGAGACCTCGATTACATCCCAGCTCTTGGTTCTGGTTCCTGCCCAGCCCGAGCTGTAGCAGGCATTTGGGGGGGGGTGAAACAGTGGATGGGAACAAAGTAATTTATTTTTTAAAGTAATTTACTTTCAATGTCAGTAAAATACAGATTAAACAAACTGACAATGTTAATTGCTCAATGCAGATGGCAGCTTAATACTATTCATAGATTTGCATATTTCTAAATTGCTGTGTGCTTGAAAATTTTCATATGAATAAGTAAAAATATACTTCTGAGTATCTATTGGGTACACAAAACTAAGACTGTGAAAAGAACATTAAAAGTGGAAGAGCAGAAGACCATTGACTATATCTGGGTAGTGGACTGTAGGGACTTCAGCATTTCCATGATTACTTTATTGCATGACGGTGTTAGTTCATGCTCGCATCCTCGTCATTTTTGTGTGCGTGCTTGTTTCGGTTTACGCTGCACATCTCAGGGAAGGGCACGTATTCTCAGCCACTCAGCTTGCAGAGCAGAAAGTGACTCCTTCACAGATCCCAGGTGTTTCCATCCCCAGTGAAGACCCCAGCCCGAAGTGAGATGGACGCCTCCTCGCCTCTCATTCTAAACCCTGAGGCGCCAGCGGGTTAAAGAACTGGCCTAAAGCGCAGGCATCCCAAATGGGCGCAGGTTCTAGTCCTGGCTGCTCCTCTTCCGATCCAGCTCTCCGCTGTGGCCTGGGAAAGCAGTAGAAGGTGGCCCAAGTCCTTGGGCTCCTGCACCCGTGTAAGAGACCCGGAAGAAGCTCCTGGCTCCTGGATTTGAATTAGCCCAGCTCCAGCCATTGCGGCCATTTGGGGAGTGAACCAGCAGACAGAAGACCTTTCTCTCTGTCTCTTCCTCTCATTGTCTGTAACTCTACCTCTCAAATAAATAAATAAAATCTTTAAAAAAATAGGCCAGCGCCGTGGCTCAACAGGCTAATTCTCCACCTGTGGCACCAGCACACCGGGTTCTGGTCCCGGTCGGGGTGCTGGATTCTGTCCCGGTTGCCCCTCTTCCAGGCCAGCTCTCTGCTATGGCCCGGGAAGGCAGTGGAGGAGGCCCAAGTGCTTGGGCCCTGCACCCCATGGGAGACCAGGATAAGCACCTGGCTCCTGCCTTCGGTTCAGCGCGGTGCGCCGGCTGCAGCGGCCATTGGAGGGTGAACCAACGGCAAAGGAAGACCTTTCTCTCTGTCTCTCTCTCTCACTGTCCACTCTGCCTGTCAAAAAAAAAATCTTTAAAAAAATAATCAAAAACTAAACAAGATAATTTTTAAGTGAGCTATTCATGGACCCATGATACAGTATCTCATGAACTAATGTTTACCTGAGCAAATGCAAACAAAGGAGCACCACACACTGATAAAATTGGATGGTCCTTTATTGTCAGTGGTCAAGAGCGGGCTTTTGCCCTAAAGAACTCTCAGCCCTGGAGCTCAAAGCAACAGGGTTTATAAAGGCAAAAACCACAAGGAGGGGAGGGGGAATACCTGGATTCAGGGAGAAATATGTGGTCACTAGGGTTAAGCTGACCTAAGGCCTATGTGAAACTAATATCAATTACAATCTTGGCAATACCTATTACAATCTTGACATTACTCTAGGTATCGACCTAAATCATATGTGGGACATAGACAAAGTACAGTCTTAACATTAATCCAGGTGCAGCCTATCTGTTTCAAGCTTGACCGATCATGCTAGGGAGTTTCTATAGTCCGCCAAGTGGGATGCAGTGTACTGTTACTGTGTAAGTTTTAGACCATAGTGGTTTTTTTCTAAAGATTTATTTGAAAGTCAGAGAGTTATGCAGAGAGAGAGAAGGAGAGGCAGAGAGAGAGAGAGAGAGAGAGAAAGGTCTTCCATCCGCTGGTTCACTCCCCAATTGGCTGCAATGGTTAGAGCTGCACTGATCCGAAGCCAGGAGCCAGGAGCCAGGAGCTTCTTCTGGGTCTCCCACATGGGTATAGGGTCCCAAGGCCTTGGGCCATCTGCCAGACCATGGCAGAGAACTGGATTGGAAGTGGAGCAGCCAGGACTTGAACCAGCACCCATATGGGATGCCAGCACAGTAGGTAGTGGCTTTATCCAACATGCCATAGCGCTGATCCCTAGCTATAGTTAGTTTCAGACCATAGTTTCACAGTGTGAGGTGCTTTCTCAAGAGGGAATCGCAGGTGTTCTAAAATGGAGTCCCTACTGGCAAGGTGTCACTTCGCTAATAATTATAATTGACCCAATTCCACACCTAAAGTTACAAAAGGTCACCCAGAGAAAGTTATCATTAGCATTTTGGTATATTCTTCCAAAAAATTTGTTTAATAAAAAGGCAGAGAGAGAGAGAGAGGGAAAGAGAGAGAGAGAAACTCCCTTCCTTGGGTTCATTCTCCAAATGTCTGCAATGCCTGAAGTTAGAGCCAGGAGCTGGAAACCCAATCCAGTCTCCAGTGTGGGTGCCAGGAACTCAACTACTCAAGCTGTCTGCTGCCTTTCCCTGTCTGCCTTGGAAGTTGTAGGAAGCCAGAGCCCAGAATAGAACCGCGACACTGACGTGAAACACAGGTCTCTTAACTGGTAGGCTAAACACCGATTCCTTTTTATATATTCTTCCTAGTGTTTTTCCATGTGTATACTACATTAATTACTGACATCATCAGCCACCAGCCCCATTCACAATAGTGATATACAGTAGGTAAATGTCACCAGCATAAGGAAGCCATACTCAACTCTTATGAGCCTTCCTGACCTCATGCTGTGTGGTCATTGCATGAGAGTGGGCAATGAGTTTGTTTGTGTACAGCTCAAAGAAGTAAAATTTCACAACAGTAATACAAGCTAAACCCCCCTTTGCCTTGAAATATCTTGCACAACATTCCCATACTCCAGGCCTGTCTCTGATCCGTAGTTTAAACCACGGGAATAGTTATCAAGAGGGAGTGGAAAGGAACCTTGCAAACTTGCCCTGGGCCTCTGGTTGGAAGTGGGAGGCAGTGGTCCATCAGCATTGCAAAGCCACTTACAGTTCAGAGAAGCTCGGAACCACACTCACCCCTGCCTTCATGATCAGCATCCTATAAAATGGAAATACGAAGAACACAGGGTGGGCCGGCGCCGTGGTGCAGTGGCTAATCCTCCACCTGTGGCGCCGGCATCCCATGTGGGCGCCAGTTCTAGTCCTGGCTGCTCCTCTTCCCATCTGGGCCCCTGCACCCAAGTGGGAGACCCGGAGGAGGCTCCCAGCTCCTGGCTCCTGGCTTTGGATCGGCGCAGCTCTTACCGTTGCAGCCATTTGGGGAGTGAACCAGCGGATGGAAGACCTTTCTGTCTCTCCCTCTAACTGTCTGTAACTCCACCTCTCAGATAAATAAATAAAATATTAAAAAAAAAAAAACAGGATCCCATGGGACATGCACGAGAGAGGTGAAGAATGAGAATGCTATGCATAGTTGAGGAAATAGTACATCATTTTTAAAGAGGAAGAAGCATGTGGAATATCAGCTGAACGTAGACGGCGAAGTCTGAAAGGCACTCAGGGATGGCTGAGCTGGTTTGCTGGTTTGAACCCAGCCCAGGCTGACTTCAGTACTTCACAATTCAGCCTTACTTTATAGTAAACTTTTCTTTTTTCTGTTTTTTTTTTTTTTAAGAATTATTTATTTATTTGAAAGTCAGAGTTACACAGAAAGAGGAGAGGCAGGAAGAGAGAAAGAGAGAGAGAGAGAGAGAAAGAGAGAGAGGCAGAGAGAGAGAGAGAGAGAAAGAGAGAGAGGCTTTCCATCTACTGGTAAACTCCACAATTGGCCACAATGGCCGGAGCCGCGCTGATCCGATGGCAGGAGCCAGGTGCTTCTCCTGGTCTCCATGAGGGTGCAGGGCCCAAGCACTTGGGCCATCCTCTACTGCCTTCCCAGGCCACAGCAGAGAGCTGGCCTGGAAGAGGAGCAACTGGGACTAGAACCCGGTGCCCATATGGGATGCCAGCGCTGCAGGTCACAGCTTTACCCGTGTCACCACAGCCCTAGCCCCTATAGTAAAATTTTTTAAAGAAAAGTTCTGAAGATGCAAGAGAGAGTAACCTCTTATTTTGCAGGCAGAAAAATGCTTTTTTCTTTGCCTTCTGGCTGAGTGCTTGGGCACTGAAATTAATGGAGGTGGAAAATAAGAGCAGACATACTTATTATTGATCTGTTATGAATATAACCTTCAAAATATTTCCAAAAATGTGCTTTTTTGTGTAAGTGTAAATGTATGTATTTATACATACATATAATATACAAACTTACAAACACCAAATTTCATTTTAAAAAGCTGGGTAATGAGATTCAGAACAAAAATAAATGAAGCAGCCATGGAGACATCCGTGTTTTCATCCTGAAAAACTTCACAGAAGATTGAGCAGTAAGAAAGTTAATTTTGCGTTCAAAAGCAATGGATGATTTTTTCCATGTTTTCCTTCTGACAGGCTTTGGTCAACCACAGAAACAGGCTCACCCTACAGCACATTTTGCAGACAGAACAGCTATGACGATGATCCGTTACCACTTTACACCGCCAATCAGAAACTGAGGTGAAGCCATGGTTTTAGCCAAGTTCCTGAAGTGATAGCAAGATTTAAGCAAGGTGCTGTAAAGATAAACCTGATTTATAAAATGCAAGCATAGGAGCAACTATACGAGATAACTGACCCACTAGTTAATCTTTTGCTTCACCTTAACAAAAGAGAACATGGACACAATTAAAAAAACTGCTATTCAAAAAGAAGTTGGAAGATGGACAATGTTAGAAATGAAAGACCAATCACTATTAAGGCTCTACGATTTTTTAAGTTTTTTTTTTAATCTAAAATCTAGTACAATAAATGTTAAAAAATATATAGATGGTTTCCAACAAAATTGAACTACTTGTAAATCACATACTATATAAAAAATTTAACTTACTCTATACAATTACTGCACTATGCAAATATTTTCTCATATTACTATGCAATCTTATTACTGGAATTTTTCATGAATTTTCTCCATTATGGAAATACAGATTGCATCCACATTTTCCAGTGACTTCTAATTCTTAGCCTCTCTACAGGACTCAGCATCTGTTACTAGTTTCTTTAATACTTTCCTGATATTTCTGCATATCTAAGCAGGCGTGTGTGTGTGTGTGTGTGTGTGTGGTATTTCTCATCGATCTTACTTCAAATGGTAGCAAAATGAACTTTTGCCTCTTGTTTCGTCTCCTCATTACAGAAAATATATGTTGAAGAGCATTATTATTACTCATCATTTGCTTTATTATTTGTTCAGTTGTAGAAAAATATACTTAATACAAGGTTTGCCACTGTAACCGTTTTCAAATGTAAAGTTCAGTAATGTTAACTGTATTCACATTGTTGCACAACCAAATCTCTAGAGCTTTTTCCACTTGCAAAACTGAAACTCTGTATCATTGAACAATAACTCCCCAGTCCTCCTGCCCCCAACCCTGACAACCATCATTCTACCTTCTGTCTTTGTGAATTTGATTATCCTAGGTGCCTCACATAAGTGGAATCACACTGCGTTTGCATTTTTGGTGATTGCTTTATTTCATTTAGTATAGTGTCCTCAAGGTTCATAAATGGTGTATGAATACACGTATCATCCAGTGATGGGCATTTAAGGTTGCTTATCCCTTTTGGCTACTGGGAATAATACTTCCACAAACACAAGCAGACAAACACCTCTTCAAGACCCTTCTTTTTGGGTATGTATTCACAAGTGGGAGTTGCTGGATCACATGGTAATTCCATTTTAATTTCTATTTTTAAGATTTATTTAACTATTTGAAAGGTAGAGTGAGAGGGAGAAAGCGAGAAGGGAGAGAGATTTTCCATCTGCTGGTTCACTCCTGAAATGCCTGCAATAGCTAGTGCTGAGACAGGCTGAAGGCAGGAGCCCAGAATTCTCCCAGGCCTTCCACATGGGTGGCAGGGACCCAAGCACTTGAGCCATCATCTGCTGCGTTTGCAGATGCACCAGCAGGCAGCTGAGTCAGAAGCAGAGCGGCTAGGATTCAAATCGGCACTCAGATGTGGGATGCCGGCTTCATAAGAAGTGGCTCAACCCCACCGCGCCACAGAGCCCACTTCTTTATTTTTATTTTCTGGAGGAACCACCGTCCTTTTTTTTCCACAGCAGAAGCACCACTCTCTATTCCCATTAGCAGCACTAAAGGCTTTGACTTTCCCCACATTCTGGTCAACACTTGCTCTTTTCTGGCTTTGTCTATTTGTGTGTCTTTTTTTTTTTTTTTTAATAGCATCCATCTTAATGGGTAAAAGGTGTTAACTCCTGTGGTTTTGACTTGCCTTTCCCTAATGATTAGTGGTGTTGAGCATCTTTTTATATGCTTCTGGGCCATTGTTATTTTTGTAACTTTTTAAACATTTTTCTTCATTTGGAAGACAGAGACAGAAAGATGGGGGAGGGGAGCACATTTGCTAGCTCACTCCCCAAATGCCCACAAAAGCCAGGGCTGGACTGGGTCAGACTGAAACTTGTGGCAGGAACCCAACTACTCGAGCCATCTGCAGCCTCCCATGGTGTGCATTAATAGGAAGCTGCAGTAGAGAGCAGAGCCAGCACTCAGAACAAAACACAAGGGGCCGGAACTGTGACGGGTAAAGCCGCAATCTGCACTGCCGTCATCCCATACGGGCGCCGGTTTGAGTCCCGGCTGCTCCATTGCTGATCCAGCTCTCTGCTGTGGACTGGGAAAGCAGTAGAAGATGGCCCAAGTCCTTGGGCCCCTGCACCCACATGGGAGACCTGGAAGAAGCTCCTGGCTCCTGGCTTTGGATCAGTGCAGCTCTGGCTGCTGTGGCCATCTGGAGAGTGAACCAGTGGGTGGAAGACCTCTCTCTCTCTCTCTCTCTCTCTCTCTCTCTCTCTCTCTCTCTCTGTGTAACTCTTTCAAATAAATAAATAAACTTAAAAAAAAAAACAAAAACAAAACACAGAACACAAAGACTCCCAGATGGGATGCAGGTGCTCCAAACAGCAGCTTAACTTCTGCACCAAACACCTGCCCTATTCTTATTAATAGCTACATAGTTGCATGTATAAAAACCATAATATATTTAGTCAGTGTGCTGAATAAACTTTGCTAAGGCGCTAACAAACAAAACTGCAAGGATTCTCCTTATACATATTTTCTATCTTCCATGAATTTTTTTTCTCATGGAAACTTTAAAATATATACTCAATGCAACAATCTAAGGATCCCTGTACCTCTGTGGCAGTATCATCAGTTATTGACTTACAGCCAGTCTGGTTCCCCTGAGACTCCTACCCACATCTCCCCCCACTGCCACATTTTAAAGTAAGTCTCTGTAAGGAAAGAAGAGCCAGGCAAAGAGGAGGCAAGACACAAACTCATAGCCAGAAGAGGTTTATTCTGGCAACAAACCTGAGCGGTTGCTAGCAAAGGGTGAACGGTGAACGCATGACAGAGAGCCCAACCCCCTCACAGCCTGAGGCTTCTGTAGTCAAGGAAGCTGAGGGTCGTGCGGGGGAGGGCGTTTTGCAGGGCTGAGTGGGTTTCCCTGGGTTTTCCAAACTTGGCAGGTGCTCCAGCTGGTTAAAGGAAGACTGCAGGGGGCTGGAAAGGCCCTTTTTCACACAATTAAGGGACTAAAATGGCGCTAAGGCTTATGGCATTGCTCTATCAGTCTCAATCAAGTCATTTAGTTCATAAGTAGTTCCCAGGGTATCTTGAAACGTTGTACATACTTTTGGTGTGCACATAGAATACATCTGTAAGATACATTCTAAAATGTGGATTTCCATGGCCTAAATAGGGCTGAATTTTACATTATGATAGCTACTGTCCACTCCTTCTCCACAAAAATTAAATGGATTTACATTCCCATTAACACTAAGTCAAAACAGCTTTTCCCCTGTAACCTGTCAAGTTTTAATTTTTGCATACATGGAAATGGTATTTTATTTTCATTTTATTTATGATACTGGATACTTTCTTGTACTTTTTTTTTTAAGATTTATTTATTTATTTGAAACAGTTACACAGAGAGAGGAGAGGCAGAGAGAGAGAGAGGTCTTCTATCTGTTGGCTCACTCCCCAATTGGCCAAAATGGCCGGAGCTGCGTTGATCTGAAGCTAGGAGCCAGGAGCTTCTTCCGGGTCTTCCACGCGGGTGTAGAGGCCAAGGGCTTGGACCATCTTCTACTGCTTTCCCAGGCCATAGCAGAGAGCTGGATCAGAAGTGGAGCAGCCAGGACTTGAAACAGTGCCCATATGGGATCCTGGCACTGCCCACAGTGGCTTTACCCGCTAAGCCACAGTGCCAGCCCCTACTCTGCTTCTAATCCAGCTCCCTGGTAACGTGCCTGGGAAAATAGCTGATGATGGCCCAAGTCCTTGGGTCCAAGCCACCCCGTGAGAGACTCAGATGGAGGTCATGGCTTCCTTGTGAACATTTGGGGAGTGAACCAGCAGATCGACTACTTCATCTTTCCCCCTCTGTCTCTTTGTCTATCAAATATGAAAATAAATGACTATTTTATTAAAAAAAACTTTAAAGACATTTATTTATTTGAAAGGCAGAATTAGAGAGAGGGAAAGAGAGAGAAAGTGAGATCTTCCACCCTCTGGTTCACTCCTCAAGTGGAAGCCAGGAGCCAGGAACTCCATCCAGGTCTCCCAAATGGGGGCAGGAGCCAAAGTACTTAGGCCATCTTCTCCTGCTTTTCCCAGGTGTGTTACCAGGGAGCTGGATGGGAAATGGAGCAGCTGGGACTCCAACAGGCACCCAAATGGGATGGCAGCATTGCAGGCAACAGTGTACCTGCTGCGCCACGTAGGCCCCTACAGAAATATTTTACAAAGTCATTCTATGGAAGCCTGTTCATATTCCTTGTCTGTTTTTCTCTTAGATGTTGAACAGTCATACTGATTCCTTCTGTAATAAGGAAATTAGATTTTTTTGGTCGTGTATCTCAGATATTTTCCTCAGTTGCTACTTGCCATTTTTGTTACACAGAAATTTTAGATTTTATTTTGCTACATTTATCAATCTTTAATTTTATCCTTTTTGAAGTCTCCCACCACTCCACCTTTAATTTTTCTTCTCCTGTGTTTTCTTCTAGTACGTTTATATACCTGTCTCATACTTGCTTGTTAATGATTTTAATTTTTATTTCAAGATTTGTTTATTTGAAAGGCAGAGTTACAGAGAGAGGGAGAGGGGGAGAGAGAGAGAGAGAGAGAGAGATTTCCATTTGCTGGTTTACTCCCCAAATGCCCACAAGGGCTGGAGCTGGGTCGGGCGGAAGTCAGGACCCAGGAGCTTCACGTGGGTGCAGGGTCCCAAGCCCCTGGGCGATCCTCGCAGCTTTCCCAGGCCAGGCCATTAACAGTGAGCTGGGTGGGAAGTGAAGCAACCTGGACGCCAACTCACATGGGATGCCCGTGGCCCCAGTTTTTATTCAAAGACTTTCAAATAAGAAAGAGTTGCACAGAGGGAGAGACAGAAATCTTCCATCTGCTGGTTCACTCCCCAGGTGACCCTACCGGCCAGTGCTGAATCATGAGGAAGCCGGGAGCCAGGAGCCGGGCGCTTCATCCAGGCAGAGCCGCAGGAACAGATCTCCCAGGTACCTGGTCACTCACCCAGATGCCTGCAACCGCAGGGGCTGAGCCAGGCCGCAGCCAAGGGCCAGGAATTCCATGTGGCAGAGACCCCAGCACGTGGGCCATCACCGGCTGCCTTCCGGGGTGCTCATTAGCAGGGAGGCGGAGGTGCCAGGGAGCCTGACCGGGATCTGGGCGTTGCAAGGCCAGGCTTAAGCTACAGTTCCCGCCCCTGGGACGCACGTGGACGTGGGGCTGTCGGGGGGGCCCAGCGTCTCCCTCCCACACTGGGCCTGGTGGCCGTTTTTACTCCACTGCTGCAGAGTGGCTAGGGTGACAGGGCCAGACACCCTGGAGGAGCGCTCTCTGCTTCGGGTAAATAACTGGCATGAGCGACCTAAGGGGGCCGGGTTTGCGGACTCCACGCGTGCAAGCTGCGGGGACCCGCGCAGAAGCGGGAGCCCGAGCTGCTCGGGCCGAGGCTGGCTTTTCCCAGGGCTCTAAGGGGGGCAGCACGCGACACGCGACACTGACGCGGGCTCCAGGCTCCGGCGGCGCCCAAAGCTGGGGACCCGCTCCATAGGTCGGGCCAGGCCCGCGCCCGCCTCACCTCCTGCAGAACACCCCTTGGCCGGGCGGGGGCGGGGCGGGGCGGGGCCGGGCTGCGGCTGGGGGCGGGGCCGGCCCGCTCCCGCCTCATCACCTCCAGATCAGCCCCCTGACCGGGCGGGGGCGGGGCGAGCAGGGGCGGGGCGGGGCCGGGCTGCGGCTGGGGGCGGGGCTAGCCGCGCGGGGCGGGGCCGGGCTGCGGCTGGGGGCGGGCCGGCCCGCTCCCGCCTCATCACCTCCTTCAGATCAGCCCCCTGACCGGGCGGGGACGGGGCGAGCAGGGGCGGGGCGGGACCGGGCTGCGGCTGGGGGCGGAGCTAACCGCGCGGGGCGGGGCCTGGCTGCGGCTGGGGGCGGGCCGGCCGGCGGCCTCCCGCCCACCGCCCACCCGCCTCGCCTTCCTGCCCCAGCCCGCCTGGCGCCGGCCGCTGCGGCTGAGGAGGACGACGCGGCGGGCGCTGCACGGTGGGGCTGAGGCGCTGAGGGGCTGAGGGGCTGAGGGGCTGAGGGGCCGAGGCGCTGAGGGCCGGCGGCGGCGGCCGACTGCGGAGACATGTTGGGCGTGGCGGCCGGAATGACCAACAGGTACGGGCCGCGTCCGCGCTGGCGGCGGCGCCACGTCGGCCCCGCGGCTTCCGCGGGCCTCGTCGCTGGCCTGCTGGCCGGGCCTGGCGCGTCCGAGCCGTGCGGCTTCCTGCCCCTGGCGGTGGCAGCGTGGGCTCGCGGGCTGGAGCTCCCGGCGCTGGCGGCGCCGCCGAGGGTGCGGGAGCGGAGCCGGGCTCGGGCAGGTGCGGACGGAGCGGCCGAGGTGGTGCCCCGCGTTCTGGCGGCTGCAGTCCTGCGCCCCTGGGGGGCTCTCAGGACCCCAAAGCCTGCGGCCGGCCGTGCCCGTGGACCTCTGCTGTGTTAGGAGTGCTCGGGAACCCGCACCGAGCAGATCCACGGGGGGCCGGGGGGCCGGCGCCTAAAACGTATTTTCCTGAAACCGTGTTTTCCTAGACAAAGAACTCGGCGCTTGCCGCAGCCCCTGCCCTGCCCCGCGGGCCAGGCGCCCGGCCGCTGCCCTGGGGTCCGCCTACTCGGAGAGATCCGGTCTCGCTGGGCGACGCGGGAGCCTCTCGGCCGCTTTCTCCGATAGGGGTGGGCGTTGTGGCTGCATCGGAACTTCGGGGTCGCTGGTGTGGGTGCGGAGTACCGCCCTTACGCCCCGATTCCCTTCCTCGGTCGTGCTGTTTGAATGGCCCGGTTCCCCAAGCGTGACAACCTCGCTTGTCCTTTGGAAAACCCTAAACGTGCTGCATTTCGTTAGTGTTACCAAATAACAAGTCGGCACTGATCGCGACGGAAAGGTGTTGAAACAAGCTGCCACACTGCAGGTGGTGGTGGGTACACGTTTCCCGGCGCCGCTGGTTCTCGGTTGAAAGCTGTTTGTTGCACAGTGGCAACAAGTGGCTGTCAGTCGTTTTCCTAAGCTGACAGGCTCACGTCAGTTTCAAGGAAATGCCTGCCCAGCTGAAGTCTAAATAGCCGTGTTTGTGGGTCTCTCTGCAGTAACATGGTGTTTTGGGAAAGCCGCAGCAGTGGAGCGCCTGCTGGTCGCTCGGTGGCTGCGTGCTTTTCTTGGGGAGAACCCGCTCACTTTGGTATGCAGGAGGAGAGCTTGCTGAATACCTACCCTGTCCGCACAGGCCACACAAAAGAGGTCAGGGAACAAGACTTACTCACATTAATGGTTCCTACTGCTTCATCGTGGACTCCTTTTAAGAAAAAATGGAGTATTAATTCGATAGGACATTTTTAAAACTTTATTTACTTGCAGGGCAGAGCAACAGAGAGAGAGAGAGACAAAGAGAGATCTTCCATCTGCTGGATCACTCCCCAAATGCTGACAACATCTAGGGCTGGGTCAGGCCAGAGCCAGGGGCCAGGAACTCCATCCTGGTCTCACATGGGTAGCAGGCGCCCAAGCACTTGGACCGTCGGCTGGGATGCCAGGTGCATTAGGAAACTGGATTGGGAGCGGAACAGCCAGGTCTTGAACTGGTGTTCAGATATGGGGTGCCGGTGTTGCAAGTGGCAGCTTAACCCATCGCACCATAATGCTGGCCCAGCTACTGCTGTCTTGACCAGTGGTAAGAGGCCAGCAGTTGGACTCACCATTGCAGGCGTGGGGAGCCTTCTTTCCTGCCAAGGGCCATTGGTTATTTATAACATCATTTGCCTGCCATACAAAATTATCAGCTGAAAAATTATCCTGCTATGGATTTATTAATTTTTTATTTTTATTTTTTGACAGGCAGAGTGGATAGTGAGAGAGAGGGACAGAGAGGAAGGTCTTCCTTTGCCGTTGGTTCACCCTCCAATGGCCGCTGCAGCCGGCTCATCGCGCTGATCCGAAGCCAGGAGCCAGGTGCTTCTCCTGGTCTCCCATGCGGGTGCAGGGCCCAAGCACTTGGGCCATCCTCCACTGCCCTTCAGGGCCATAGCAGAGAGCTGGCCTGGAAGAGGGGCAACCGGGACAGAATCTGGCACCCTGACTGGGACTAGAACCCGGTGTGCCGGCGCCGCAAGGCTGAGGATTAGCCTGTTGAGCCACAGCGCCGGCCAGTTTTATTAATTTTTTAAAATATTTATTTATTGAAAGATTTACACAGAGAAAGGAGAGGCAGAGAGAGAAAGACAGAGATCTTCTATCTGCTGGTTCACACCCCAGTTGACCACAATGGCCAGAGCTGGGTTGATCCAAAGCTAGGAGCCAGGAGCTTCTTCTGGGTCTCCCATGTGGGTGCAGGGGCCCAAGGACTTTGGCCATCTTCCACTTCTTTCCCAGGCCACAGCAGAGAGCTGGATTGGAAGTGGAGCAGCTGCAACTTGAACCGGCGCCCATATGGGATGCCGGCACTGCAGGCAGTGGCTCTACCCGCTACGCCACAGCACTGGCCCCGGATTTATTGAATTTCAAGTCCCACCTGCGATTGCCTTGGCAGGGCCAAGAACAAACGATTTCACTGGCCTTACACAGCCCACGGGCCAGACATGCGCTAGCCCTGTTCTGTTGCTTTGTACCATCAGTGTGTTGACAAAGGGCAAAAAGATTACTGCTAACTTCTTAGGAAGAAATATTATTGTGAAATTGATTTGGGGGGCCAGCCTTGTGGCGCAGTGGTTTAAGCTGCCACCTATGATGCTGGCATCCCATATGAGCAACGGTGAGTCCCGACTACTCTGCTTCTGATCCAGCTCCCTACTGATGTGCCTGGGAAAGTAGCAGAGGATGGCTGGAATGTTTGAGCCCCAGGATATCCACATGGGATACCCAGATACTCCTGGCTTCAGCCTGGCCTAGGTTTGGCTCTTGCAACCATTTGGGGAGTGAGCCTGTAGATGGAGGATCTCTCTGTGTCTCTCTCTGCCATTCAAATAAATAAAAATACATTTTAAAAAAGACAGACTTCAGTGCTCTATGCCTGTTTGTGTGGTGAGAAGATTTGTTTTTAAAAGAGTTATTAGAAAAGCAGAGTTACAGAGAGAGAGGGAAAAATGAAGACAGGGAGATCAGTCTTCATGCCCCTAAATGGCTGCAACAGCCAGGGCTGGGTCAGCGGCCAAAGCCAGGAGTCAGAAACTCTTGAGTGTCCCATGTGGGTGGCAGGGGCCCAGGTCTTGAGCCATCAAGTGCTGTCTCCCAGGATGCATTAGCAAGAAGATGGAATCAGAAGCAGAGCTAGGACTCAAACCCATACCCTCCAGCACAGGTGTCCAAGAGGCGTCTTCACTGCTGCCGCCAATGCCTGCCCAAGCCCTTTTTTTTTTTTTTTTAAGAAAGCCAATGATGGGGCCGGCGCCATGGTTCACTTGGTTAATCCTCCGCCTGCGGTGCCAGCATCCCATATGGGCGCCGGGTTCTAGTCCCGGTTGCTCCTCTTCCAGTCCAGCTCTCTGCTGTGGCCGGGGAAGGCAGTGGAGGATGGCCCAAGTGCTTGGGCACCTGTACCTGCATGGGAGACCAGGAGAAAGCGCCTGGCTCCTGGCTTCGGATCGGCGTAGCTCTGGCCGTAGTGGCCATTTGGGGAGTGAACCAACGGAAGGAAGACCTTTCTCTCTGTCTCTCTCCCTCACTATCTAACTCTGTCAAATAACAAAAAAAAAAAAAGAAAAAAGAAAAAAAAAAAAAGCCAATGAAAATTTGGTAGTGGAAAAGATCGCTTCAGTGTTGGTTGTGACCTGCAGACTTCGAGGGTGTGTGTCCTTCAGGATTGTGCTGTCTTGGTTTTATTTTATGTTTGCAGCCTTTTCCTCCACAGTAGCCCCTGACCCAAATCCTGGGCAGCTCAGCGTGGGTGCAGTGGGTGAGCTCTTCTTTCCTCCTGGGCCTGAGTAACTCCCGACAGCTGCAGCAGAGCTGTGGTAGGGGAGCAAGGCTCTCCCCTGAAACAGTCTCTGTTTTCGATGTTTGTTTCTCAGAAAATCATTTAAATAAACCTTGGTATGGGTTATGTTCTTAGCCAAGCATGCACTTAAATAGGACAAACATCTCAAACTGTCCATCAGTTTTACAGTTCCTGTAACTGTGCTTTAAACTGTGGGTGCCTGCCCGTGGGGATATCGCCTACGTTACATGCTTGACTGTTGTCTCATTGTCTTCCAGAAGTTTGCTGTTAAGATGCTTGAGTAGCAACAGTCATACCACCTGTTGCCTTCACGGTGCCGTCTCCAGCAGCTGTGGTCCTGAGGTGGTCTCATCTCTCCTTCATTGCATCTGACATTTAGGCCTTGGAACTGTTGTGGGCAGCCGGGTGCTGTCTGGATTTGTTCCAAGTACTTCCCTCCATGCATGAAAGAATTCAAGGTGGAGGCAGTCAAGGGGTGTTGGAAAACAGGATTTGGTTAAAGCCAAGGAAAAATGAAAGAGAGAGAGAGGGAGAGAAGGAAGGAGGGAGAACACAAACAAAAAGACTCAAAAAAACAAAAAAGACTTCCTCAACAAACCTCAGGCTGCCCTTTCATACTGTTGGGAGGCATAGGAGGTGGTGCCTGGTGTGAGGCTTAGTTGTATGTTCACAAGGGACAGAGTTTGGGGTGGGACTTGAGTGCTGCCCATTTTGGAAATACCAGAAAGTGTAGTGTTAGGTGCTTGATGGGAGTGGGAGTGCACCTCTCTCATGGTAATTTTTTTTTTTTTTGACAGGCAGAGTGGACAGTGAGAGAGAGACAGAGAGAAAGATCTTCCTTTGCCTTTGGTTCACCCTCCAATGGCCGCCACGGCCGGCGCGCTGCGGCCAGCACACTGCGCTGATCTGAAGGCAGGAGCCAGGTGCTTCTCCTGGTCTCCCATGCGGGTGCAGGGCCCAAGGACTTGGGCCATCCTCTACTGCACTCCCGGGCCACAGCAGAGAGCTGGCCTGGAAGAGGGGCAACCGGGACAGAATCTGGCGCCCTGACCGGGACTAGAACCCGGTGTGCCGGCGCCGCTAGGCAGAGGCTTAGCTTGTTAAGCCACGGCACCGGCCCGGTAATTTTATTTTTTAAAGACTGCTTTATTAATTATTTGAAAGAGTTACAGAGAGGGGAGAAAGAAAGAGAGAAAGAAAACAGTGTCAGGTGCTGTGGCACAATGGGTTAAGTGACAGCCTTCAAGTGCTGGCATCCCATATGGGTGCTGGTTTGAGTCCTGGCTGCTCCACTTCTGATCTGGCTCTCTGCAAATGATGTGCCTGGGAAAGCAGCGGAGGATGGCACGAGTCCTTGGGCCCCTGCACCCATGTGGGAGACCAGGAAGAAGCTCCTGGATCCTGGCTTCAACCCGGCCCAGCCTGGCCATTGCAGCTGTTTGGGGGAGTGAAGCAGTGGATGGAAGATCTCTGTCTCTGTCTCTCCTTCTCTTTGTAACTATGTCTTTCAAATAAGTAAGTAAATCTTTAAAAGAAAGAAAAGAAAAGAAATCATCTGCTGATTCACTCCCCAGATGGCTACAACATCTGGGGCTGGGCCAGGCTGAAGCCCGGAGCCTGGAGCTCTATCTCTCACACGGGTGCAGGGGCCCAGGGGCTTGGGCCATCTGCTGCTGCTTTCCAGGTACATTAGGAAGGAGCTGCATCAAAAGTGGAGCAGCCGGTGTTGCAGGCGGCAACTTATCCTGCTGTGCCACATTCCCTTTGCACCAAGAGAGAATCATAGTCATATTCCCCAATTGCTTCTTTTTTATTAAAAAAAAAAATTGAGGTAAAGGCTACATAACATAAAATTCACTTTAACCATCTGTAAGTGAACAGTTCTGTGGCACTGAGTACTTTGGCACTGTTGTGCAACCATCACCCCCATCCATCTCCAGAACTTGTTCATCTTCCCGAAGAGAAACTCTGTGTCCATTAGACACTTAACTCCCCACTTCTTGCATTTGCCTTTTTACAGGCCCCCGTAATTTTATTATAATGTCCTAAAAGTCATTGCGGGGACATAACCATACTGGATATGGACATATCCATATTGGATATTTCCAGCTGGTGTTGGTTCTAAGTTTGCAACATTGTGGAACTCGCGGTTTCCACAACAGGGAAGTTGGGGGGCTTGGTCATTTGAGCAGGACACAGAAGGGGTGGGTGGTTTGGGTGGTGCCCTGAAAGGGAAGGGAGTTTGGATAGTGCACAGAAGGGGATTTTGGATGGTGCAGATTAGGCTATCATGCAGACCAGGCTGGGTTATCATGCTGGAGGCCAGCTACAGCTGCTGTGCAGCTGCCCAGGGCTTCTACATGGACTGGCCAGAGCTGTCCTGTGGCCATCCTGTGGCTGTGTGGGTCAGCTGGGGCAGTCAAACACCCGAGTTCCTCTTGCTAACACTGCCTTCCTGCCCAAATCAGAATTTAACGGTAGGGGGCAGGGGTAAGCATTCCTGCCGTCTTTTTCATGTTGGAGCGTGTTTTAGCTTTGATGAGTCTGTGCTGACATTTAACACAGGGGTGGAAAACCTGCAGATCAAGCAAGCCCTGAATAGTGCCTTCTGTGAGAGGTAGCAAAAGGTGTGGTAGGAATTAGTTTGAGTGATGCCAGCATGCACTCAGTGGTGGGAGGCACAGACCCATCGTGAGCATACCCAGGAGTCTGGAACCTTACCAGGTCAGGTGAAATAATATAAGACAAAGGACTAAACACATTTTGTTTTTTAGGATTTATTTATTTATTTGAAAGTTGAAGTTACATAGAGAAGGAGAGGCAGAGAGAGAGAGGTCTTCCATCTGCTAGGTCACTCCTCAATTGGCCGCAACAGGTGGAGCTGTGCCGATCAGGAGCCAGGAGCTTCTTCCAGGTCTCCCACATGGGTGCAGGGGCCCAAGGACGTGGGCCATCTTCTTCCCTAGGCCATAGCAGAGAGCTGGATCAGAAGTGGAGCAGCCGGGATTCGAACCGGCACCCATATGGGATGCTGGCACTGCAGGTGGTGGCTTAACCCTCTGCGCCACAGCGCCAGCCCCAAAACACATTTGTTTACACACATTCCCTTTGCACAAAGAGAGAATCACAGTCATATTCCCCAATTGCTTCTTTTTTATTTTAAAAAAATTGAGGTAAAGTCTACATAACATAAAATTCACTTTACCCATCTATAAGTGAACAGTTCTGTGGCACTGAGTACTTTGGCATTGTTGTGCAACCATCACCCCCATCCATCTCCAGAACTTGTTCATCTTCCCAAAGAGAAACTCTGTGTCCATTAGACACTTAACTCCCCACTTCTTGCATTTGCCTTTTTAAAATAAGTGGTTATCTTAGAGGTTTTCCATTGTGGCCTTTCTTGGTTTGCTTTATGTTTTTAACCTTTGTTTTAATGGCTGCATAGTGTTTCGTAGTGTTCATGTGATATGATTTATATGACCACTCCCCAACTGATGGATGTTTCGGCTCCAGGGTTCCGTTATCACATACACATTGACATCTCTGCCAGCATTTCTGTAGGAGATTCCTGAGTGTGAGGTCTGCATGTGCACTAATGGCTGGGCCATGTTCCAAACCCAGTTCCGCCTCTTTGTGGCTATGCGACCTTGGTTCAGTCAACCTGATGAAGCTTCAGTTTCTGAATTTATAAACGAATCCCACTTATCCTGCCACTGTTGTGAGAATTAAACCTGACGGCAATATAAATGTTTCTGAAGGGATCCAGATGAGATTGTTAATAATTATTGCCCTGGAATTTGAAATGGGAGGGAATTTTTTTTATTATAACAAATTTGTACTGTTTTGATTTTTAAAAAATTACATATGGGTTAAATTTTAAAACATTTAACATCAGCTCAGCTAATAACTTTAATGTCCTACACCCTGGTTCTTTGTTCCAGGTTTATAATTTCTCCTATTAATGGCACTAACGTAGTGCTCTTTGTTTCTTCCTCTCTTTCATTCTCTATGTCTACTTTCTTGCTAAATTCTTACCTTAGAATTTTCTCTCTAATCCATATTTTCTTCGTCTTTTTAAAAGCATACTCTTTTTTTTTTTTTAAATCTTATTTATTTATCTCTTTGAAAGGGAGAGAGTGAGATCTCACATTCACTGGTTTACTCCCTAAAGCCTGTAGCACCAGGGGCTGGCTGTGCTAGGCCAGGAGCCTGGAATTCAACCCAGGTCTTCCAGTTAGGTGGCAGGAACCTGATTTTCAGGAGCCATCGCATGCTGCCTCCCACAGTGCCCATAGCAGGAACCTGGAGTTAGGAACAGAACTGGGCATGAAACTCACACACTCCCATGTGGGATGGAGGTGTCTTAGGCCTTGTGCCAAATGCCCACCTCCATCCTTTTCTTCTTTACTCCTTTTTTTTTTTTTTAATATTTATTTGTTTACTTGAAAAGCAGAGTTACAGAGGGACAGAAGGAGAAACAGAGACAAGAAAGATCTTCCATCCTCTGGTTCACTCCCCAGATGGCTGCAATGGCTGAGCCTGGGCTGGGCTAGGCTGAAGCCAGGAGCCTGGAGTTTCTTCCAGTCCTCCCACATGGGTGCAGGGGCCCCAGTACTTGAGCTGTCCTCTGCTGCTTTCCCAAGTGTGTTAGCAGGGAGCTGGGTCAGAAGTTGAGCAGCCAGATCTCAAATGGGCACACATATGGCTTTACCCACTACACCACAACACTGGCCCCCCACTAAACACTTAAGTAGGTCCACTATAGTAGCCCACTAAACTGTTCCTTTATTTTATATAGTGGGAGTTGTCTAGTGAGGTAAAATCATCTATTTAAGACTGCAGAGTTAATAGAGTTAGGAGTGTTGCCCAAGAGTTGGATGTATGGCCCCCTCTTTCTGGACCACAGTGGTTTGCTCTGTTACTGTATTCAAACTGCATATGTATATGTATACTTATAGATATATCTGGCCTCAGAGGTGTTCTAAAATGAGGGTCTGGGATGTCACTGTCTTCAAGAGGATTCCTCCTGTGAAATGCGGTTTTGGTGACATGGTCATCGTAGCCACATGTGCTGGTGCCTGTAATCCTTCTTCTCAGAGACCCAGGTCTTCTCACTCTCCACTATCTGCACGGCACAGTCTGAGATCACTTGTTATTGAAAAGCTGCAGTTTCTTTTTTTCTCTTGTTGGTTAAGATGTGTTTATTTGAAAGAGTTACAGAGAGAGATCTTTCTGTCTGCTGGTTTACTCCCCAGATGACAGCAATGGCTGGGGCTAGCCAGTCCGAAGTCAGGAGCCAGGATCTTCTTCCAAATCTCCCATGTGGGTAACTGGGGCCCACACACGTGGGCCATCTTCTGCTGTTTTTCCCAGGCCATTAGCAGGGAGCTAGATTGGAATGGAGGAGCTGGGACACGAAGCATTTGGGATGCTAGTGTCACAGGTGGCGGCTTTACCCGCTACGCCACAGCACCGGCCCCAGAAAGGCTTCTTGACTGATGCGTCACTTCAGTGACAGATGTTACCGACTGCTTAACTGGAGTGTAAGCTTGTTTCTCACTGGGAAATATAGAAGGTATGTTTTGCTGCTTGTTTATTTTTATAGCTGGGCCCATTGCTGCACTTTATAAAATTTGTCTTATTCATAGTTAGGAGGAGAGGGAGAGTAGACGAGGCCAGGCCACTACAGCCTCTGCCACAGTTGACTGCACCTCCTCCCCCAGACGTAGCTGCAACAGGGTTTTAAAAATACACATACAGCTGGCGCCGCGGCTCAATAGGCTAATCCTCCGCCTGAGGCGCCGGCACACCGGGTTCTAGTCCCGGTCAGGGCGCCAGATTGTCCTGGTTGCTTCTCTTCCTGTCCAGCTCTGTGCTGTGGCCTGGGAAGGCAATGGAGGATGGCCCAGGTCCTTGGGCCCTGCACCCACATGGGAGACCAGGAGAAGCACCTGGCTCCTGGCTTCGGATCAGCGCAGTGCGCCAGCCACAGCAACCACTGGGGGGTGAACCAACAGAAAAGGAAGACCTTTCTCTCTGTCTCTCTCTCTCACTGTCCATTCTGCCTGTCAAAAACACACACACACACATTCGTACATTCATTCACACACACATACATACATACATTCATACACACGTACATACACACATACATTCATACACACATGCATACATACATTCAGGCACACACACACAAGCCAGAGTGCAGGTATGCCTGAGGAGATTCGGAACGTGAAGAAAACTTGGCCCTACTCTTGAGAATGTTCCAGTAACTCTTCTCTCATGGTAGCAGCACATTGGTTTAACTGGCCCTCCTTTGCAAAAGCTAAGAAGCTTCTTACTGCCAATCAAATAAGGTTCCAACTCCAGAGCCTGGAATTTTAGGCTGCTGTGGCCCAGCCCAGCCCATCTCTCTGGCCTTTGGACAGCTGCTCTCTCAGTGCCTGTTTCTCTAAGCCCAGTCATGGCCTGTTTCTGAAAACAGCTATGATTTCCCACCTCAGTGCTTTTGTTCATGCCGTTCTCTTTACCTGAAAAAACATTTTCTGTGTTTTCATGGCAGCTGAGGGAAATTACTGCTTCTCTCATGAAATAATTTCTGGCACATTTATTGAGCCTTCACTGTGCGCCAGGGCATTAGAGATTCACAGCTTTATCCTGTAATCCAAACCATTTTGACTTCTTTTGTGGGAGTTAGCAATTTCTATTTTGTGTGATTACAGTTTTTTTGTAATATTTTCTGCTAAATTGTAATCTCTCAAAGTGAAAGGGAAATATTGATTAAATTTGTTAAATGTCCCAAAGAAGAAGAAACTGGATTTAAATAGGCCTTATTTCTCCCTTCATTCCCCCATTTGTTGGTGAATTGAAAAGTTGAGGGTTTGCTGTGTGTAGTATCTGAAATGTTTGAATAAACTCATACAGTGTTGAGTAAGACAAGACAGCGTTCACATTTGGTTTGACTTGACTCTGCAACACTGCAGTGTGTTGTAGACAGGGGCAGAGACCCTGCATCCGTGGGTGGGACATGGGAAGAAGTTCACAGGATGTTTAGGCGTCCTTGTTTAGTTTATTTCATTTCCTTGCCAGATGGCTCTTTAGGAAACTCTTGGTAATAGCCATCATCTAATAATGACCTAATTTTACAGAAATACTTTAAAGATGCTATTTTATGTAATACGTCTTGCTGTCACAGCCACACCGGGAAATGGGATTTTTATGCCCATTTTACAGATGGGGAAACTGAGCTCAGGGGGTTCAGAATTTACCATGTACACAGTTTGTGACAGAGCTGGGGTCATGCTGACATACCCTATGTCGCCCTGTGTCTCAGTTCACATCACTGCTTAGGAAGAGGTCACAGCTTCCTGCTGCTCTTCCTATGTCTTGGATTTTTTTTCTTCCCACACTCAACCAGCCTCTCCAGTTTTATCCCCTGCTCCTCCTCTTACTGGCCACACATACCTCAGTTCTTCTTGCTGAACTTGACTTTGATTACCATCTAGCAGGAATGCCCTGTCTTTCCTTGAGGGGAAGTAGTTCCCAAATCTCAAGGCACAGCTGAAACCCCTTTATCTTGGAGGTGGCTTCTCTGACCACTTGGACTCTGGTTAGTCTTTTCTTTCTCTACTGCCTGGAGAAGGTGTTGGGCAGCATTCAGTTCTTTGGAGCAGTGTGCATGTACTTAGGTGTAATTTTCCCAGATGGTGAGTGCCTGACGTCTAGTGAATCCCTTCAGGGCAGTGATTTTTGCCTCTTTTTTTTTTTTTTTTTTAAGATTGATTTATTTATTTAAAAGTCAGAATTACACAGGAGAGAAGGAGAGGCAGAGAGAGAGAGAGGTCTTTCATCTGCTGGTTCACTTCCCAGATGGCTGACGTGGCCAGATCTGTGCTGATCCAAAGCCAGGAGCCAGGATTCCTTTGGATCTCCCACACAGGTGCAAGGGCCCAAGGACTTGGGCCATCTTCCACTGCTTTCCCAGACCATAGCAGAGAGCTGGATCAGAAGTGGAGCAGCCGGGACTCGAACTGGTGCCCATGTGGGATGCCGGCACTGCATGCGGCAGCTTTACCTGCTACACCATAGCGCCAGCCCTGATTTTTGCTTCTTTAGCCTTTGAGCTCAAGATGTGGCAGCAGTGCCTGGGACCTGCACAGTAGGTGCACATGAGTAAATGAATGGGCCGCATGTGTAAATGTGAATATCTTTGTGTCTGCACTAAGAGTTAGAGTTCTGGAGATTTAAAAGATGTACTCAGGGTGCTGGGCTGTCAGAGGCAGGGGCTGGAGCTTGAATTCTAGCAAGTTGACTCCAAGGGTGTTGGTGCCTGGCCATGGGCAGGGAGTTGACCGTACAGAGCAGGTGTTTTCACGGCTGTGTGCTGATTGCAGGTTGCAGCCTGGAAGCAGCACAGGCAGAGGTTAGTAGCACAACAGCCCCGATTGTGGAGTGAAGCCGTCTGTGGGCAGGTCCTGCCTTCTTACCTGGTGGCAGCTGCCCGACTTCCGCCTGCCTCGAGTGAAACGAAGATGGTAGTACTTAACTGGTGTGGTTGTCATGAGCTTAAACAAGTTGCCATGCGTAAAACACCTAGAACAATGTCAAGTGCAGTAAGAGCTCTATGTGTTCGCTGTCATGTAACATATTTTTATTCCTAGAAGTGGTGAAATGAAGACTTCCTTAATAAATGTAAAACTGTAAGAACTGTTTTAGGGGCAGGTGGTGTGGCCCCAGCTGCTGGGGAAGCCCACATGCCGTATCAGAGGCCCTGGTCAGCATCCCTGCTACTCCATTTCTGAGCCAGGCAGCAAGTGATGACTCCAGTAGCTGTGTCCTTGCTCCCCGTGTGGAGGCCAGGAGAGCGCTCCGGGCTCTGGCTTTCCGCCCGGCTCAGCCCTGCCCATTGGGAGCATTTTTAAGGCTTGAAGCAGTGGGTGTAAGATCTCTCTGTCACTCTGCCTTTAAACAAAACAAAGACAAAACTATTTTGGCTCGCAGGCTGTATACAAACAGGCAACAGGTTGGTTCTCTTGTTTTTTAGATTTTCAATCTAGATCATTAATTTTTACAGGGTTTGCAAAATGACGATATTCTGATTGTTATTTAAGATATTTCATCTCTTAGCTGTAGTACCTCTAAAAATAGAAGTCCTCCTTGTTGATTATTTGCTAACTGATGGTACTGCTTGACAGATTACAAATGACTTTTATATTTGTTGTCATATAATCCTGTCCAGTCTGCTACTCTGTGGTATGTGTGTTGCCTTAACATTTATTACTTTTCTATGAAGCTGGATATGGAATCTATGCTCAAAAAAGCCCACGGTATCTGGGTATTCCTTCACTTTTACATGCTTTTGCTTTTTGAAGTACTTCAGCTAGAGGTGAGGCATCACATTTTCTTTCTTTCTTTCTTTCTTCCTTTCTTTCTTTCTTTTTTTTTTTTTTTTTTTGATAGGCAGAGTTAGACAGTGAGAGAGAGACAGAGAGAAAGATCCGCGCTGCGCCGATCCGAAGCCAGGAGCCAGGTGCCTCCTCCCGGTCTCCCATGCAGGCTCACGGCCCAAGCACTTGGGCCATCCTCCACTGCCTTCCGAGGCCACAGCAGAGAGCTGGACTGGAAGAGGAGCAACTGGAACAGAATCCTGCGCCCCAACCAGGACTAGGAGGCATCACATTTTCTAACTGGTGCTAGTGGTTTTCTCTTACTCTCAGGCTGCTTCTCTGCTTTCTAAGTGGAGTTGTCTGCTTTATAAGTAGAGTCAGGCTTTATAAGCCCCTCTGCCGAGGATTGCGTCATACTTTCTGGAAGTTCACTGGAGTGCAGGCACCTCCCACTCACACTTGGTGCTCATTGGTCGATTGCCATTCTATTGAAGGATATAGTTAATGTTTGGATCACTTGTAGCTGAACCAGCACAACACTGCTGTTCCCTAGCAAATCTGTTTGTATTTGGGTGGTATATTTTTAAAAATATTTTTTAAATATTTATTTATTTTATTTGAAAGAGTTACAGAGAGACAGAGGCAGAGAGAGAGAGAGAGGTCTTCCATCTGCTGGTTCCCTCCCCAAATGGCAGCAATGGCTGGAGCTGGGCAAATCTGAAGCCAGGAGCCTGGAGCTTCTTCTAGGTCTCCCATGTGTGCAAGGGCCCAAGGACTTCAGCCATCTTCCACTGCTTTCCCAGGCCATAGCAGAGAGCTGGATTGGAAGTGGAGCAGCCAGGACTCAAACCAGCGCCCAAATGGGATGCCTGCACTGCAGGCAGTGGCTTTACACACTGTGCCACAGCACCAGTCCTTAGGTGGTATATTTTAAAGCAATGCTATAAATAGTCACATGTTAAATACCATGTAGCTTTTGAAAGGAAGATAATCTCTAAAAGGCAAAATAACTTGGTTATGGAGGTTTTTGAGGAAAACACCTATAAATCTTTTTGGGTATTTTTTGGGTATTTTTTTTTTAGATTTATTTATTTGAGAGTCAGAGTTACAGAAGAAAGCCAGAGGCATAGAGAGAGAGAGAAGGAGAGAGGGAGAGAGGGAGAAGGAAAGAGGGAGAGGGAGAGAGAGAGAGAGAGAGAGAGAGAGACAGAGAGATCCATCTTCCATCTGTTAGTTCACTCTCCAGATGGCCACAATGGCCTGGACTGGGCCAGGCTGACACCAGGACTTTCGTCCAGGTCTCCCGTGTGGATGCAGAGGCCCAGTACTTGGACCGTCCTCCGCTGCTTTCCCAGGCACATTAGAGGGAGCTGGATTAGAAGTGGAACAGCTGGACTCAAACTGGTGCTCATATGGGATGCTGACACTTGCAGGTGGAAGCTTAACCTTCTATGCCACAGTGCTGGCCCCATATATTTTTTTTTGAAGAATAAAATTTTCTTAATGATGCTTGTGTTTGAATTACGTTTTCCTTTTGGGTAGTTGTCTCCCTGACTATGATCGTGTCCATGTGACTCAATCTGTGAAATTACTGAAGTATAGTTCTGACTTCAACATAAATTAAGAAGAAAGGATGATGGAGTTCACTCTGGGCAGTTGTATTTTGAAATTAAATTTATGTGATTTACTTTATTTACTTGAAAGGCAGAGAAACTGAAAGGGACACCGGGGTCGGGGGGCAGGGTGGAGCACGCCCCCCATCTGCTGGCCCTTCAGGTGCTCAGTTGCTGTTACTGGAAGAGGCTGAGGGCAGCGGCAGGGGCCAGGAACTCAATCCAGATCTTTCACGTGGGCATTAGGCACCCAGCTGCGCCCCAGGGTCCGCACTGGCAGGAGGCTTGGGTCAGGAACTAGAGCTGGGCAATGACCCAGGTACTCTGAGATTGTGGCATCTTAACTGATGTCTTAATGATTGCGCTAAATGCAGCCCATCACCCTAGATTTTTAAGTAAAGCCTTCCCCTCATTCTTTGGATTACAAAGTAGCAGTTGGACTTTGCCTTTGATACAAGTCTGTTGTGTTCACTGATAGTGCAGCTGTGTTCTAAGGTGGTAGGTGGCCAGGCAGGGCATCTCTGGGTGTTGTCTGGTGGTGTGCATTTCATTGTCAAGGGACAGGATAGGAGGGCAGAGATAGGCTCTGATGAGGTTAAGGGTGTCTAGCTGTTCACACCCTCAGAAAACGATTGTAAGAATGTCTGCAGCACAAGTCAGCTTGCCCAACTGCAGGCTCCAAGAGGCGGACTTTGGTCTTGGGTAGTTAGTCTCCTCGGTCTTTATTTACAGGTATTCATTTACTGCTCTCCGCCTCTTTCATTTAGACAGTGTGTGGGGAAATGATGCCCAGAATGGCACAGTTTAAGGTTATTGCCCACATTAGAATATACTGGATCCCTTGGATTTTTGTGTTCTTTCTTTGGAGTACAGCATACAATTTGTCACAGTGAAGTGTGTTTTAGGGAATATAGAGCAGCCTTCATTAGAGCCTGGAGTTAGAGTAATTCATCCACCAAATGAGCAGCCTTTTGTTTCAGAAGTGTGGGTAGTGGCATTTTTGTAAAAGCCATGAAGCTTTTGTAAACATGGCTAGAAATTTATTTAATTAAAAAAAAATATGAGCTTTATGACCTGCCCCATGAGATCTGGAAAGTTCATCTGCACTTTTTTTTTTTTTTTTTTTTTTTGCCTATTTTGAGTCATTGAATATAAGTACATCACTAAGGAGAATGATGAAAAACTGTTTAAAAATTTTTAGAAAGATATATGTGGAAAGCACTGGGTAATCTGGTTTATGAGGTAAATTAGAATTACAGTGATGTGGGGCCAGTGCTGTGGCTCACTTGGCTAATCCTTTGCCTGCGGTGCTGGCATCCCATATGGGCACCAGGTTCTAGTCCCGGTTGCTCCTCTTCCAGTCCAGCTCTCTGCTGTGGCCCGGGAGGGCAGTAGAGGATGGCCCAAGTGCTTGGGCCCTGCACCCACATGGGAGACCAGGAGGAAGCTCCTGGCTCCTGGCTTCAGATCGGCGCAGCGCCAACCATAGCGCCCATTTGGGGAGTGAACCAATGGAAGAAAGACCTTTCTCTCTTTCTGTCTCTCTATCTAACTCTACCTGTCCCCCAAAAAAAAAAAAAAAAAAAATTACAGTGATGTAACTGAAGTGGATGCAAGGCTAATTTTTGAAATAGTTTAATGGGTGTTTCTGGACTTAATGTGCTTTTTTTTGAAGATTTATTCACTTGAAAGAGTTACAGAGAAACACACACACACACACACACAGAGAAATATCTTCTATCTGCTGGTTCATTCCCCAGATTGCCAAAACAGCCCAGGCTGGGCCAGGCCAAAGCCCGGAGCTTCATCTGGGTCTCCCACATGAGTAATGGGGGCCCAAATACTTGGGCCATCTTCTGCTGCTTTTCCCAGGCCATTAGCGAGGAGCTGGATTGAAAGTGGAGCAGCTGGGACATGAACTGGTGCCCATGTGGGATGCTGGTGTTTCAGATAGTGGCTTTAACTGCTACACCACAATGCTGACCCCTAATGTGCTTTTCTTAAAAAAAAAAAAAAGACAAAAAAAGCTGGGTAACCCACAGCAGGAAATGAGAGCTTTTTTTATCTCCTGGGCTTTAGCCAGATCTGTACAAAGCATGAAACATCTGCACATGTGTATCTAAATTGATGTCTTTCAGCTTTGTGATAGAATGTTTTAACCATCAATACCTGTGTGTTACACACTCTATCAAAGCTACTTTATTGTAGACCAGAGATTATTGTTTGTCAGGTGCTTTTCCTTCTGGAGTTGTATTAACAATGATAAGATGTAGGCAAAATGTGGAAAATGATCTTTAAGTTCCTAATGAGGGTACTTAAAAAAATTTGTGGAAAATGGAATTAAGGTAAGTTTATTTTGAAACCCATACATATAAGAGGTCTTCAAAAAAGTTAATGAGAAATGCATGAAGTTTGTATACCTGAAATGAAAGATTTCTGAGGAAAAAAAAGTTTAAGATAAAATTTTATTTCTGCAAAAAAAAAAAGTTAATGAGAATTGTGAATTATAAAAGAATTGTGCATGGCTTTCAAATTTTTTGCACAAAAGTTGTCCTTTTTTATTTTAAATTTGAGAGAGAGCTCCCAAATGCCTGCAATGGTGAGGACTGGGTGGGAGTTGGGAAATCCATATAGATCTCCCATTTGGGTGTTGGAGACTCAAATACTTGAGCCAACAGCTCAGGCACTGCTATTTAGGATGTAGCTGTCTGAACTGCTAGGCCAGACACCGCCCCGTAAACTTCTTTTAATTCCATTTTTTCTTCCAACTGTTTGAAGTCCCCTCATACAGAGAACTGGTGAAAGACAATGTTCCAGCAATTTCAGAGATCTCCTTTCACAAAGGTCATTTTAGGGCCGTGAGAACAGACTTTAAAAAAAAGTTTTCCAAGCTTGAGCCCTTTTGAATCTTAAAAGGAAGAAACTCACATGTCTTTCTGATAACACAGTAGGTCATTTAGAACGCTTTCTGTGAAGGAAGTGGTGGCGATGGGTCCTGGAATGTGGAGTTTGATGGGAACTCTAAGGATACAAAGTTTGGGAACTTTTTAGAAATGAAGTTTTCTTAGGCTCAGTCATAGTCTGCTCTCCAGGATAAAGCGTTACTAGAGATCAGCTGAACAAATGGGGTACAGGAATATGAGGTTGGAATTTTCAGACAATAAGAGGCGAAGTTCTAAAGCTGCAACATTTTCTTACAAAAAGCTTCTTGTGCTTTTTGGGATACTTACATATCCCATGCTCATAACAAAACATGGCTTGTAATAGGCCATGTAAATGCTTAATAATAGCTTGTCCAGGCCAGCGCTGTGGCGCAGCGGGTTCATGCCCTGGCCTGAAGCACCGGCATCCAGTATGGGTGCAGGTGCTAGTCCTGGCTGCTCCACTTCCAATCTAGCTCTCTGCTGTGGCCTGGGAAAGCAATAGAAGATGGCCCAAGTCCTCAGACCCCTGCACCCACGTGGGAGACCTGGAAGAAGCTCCTGGCTCCTGGCTTTGGATGGGCACAGCTCCAGCCGTTGCAGCCAATTGGGGAGTAAACCAGCGGATGGAAGATCTCTCTCCTTCTCTCTGCCTTTCTTCTCTATGTGTAACTCTGACTTTCAAATAAATAAATAAATCTTTTAAAAAAATTGCTTGTCAATTGATTAAATAATGATACAGTACATTTTGGTGTATATGGTTTTCTGTTTAGTGAAATGTATTTCTTTAAATGTTACCATGAACTATTATATGGGTAGAAGGGTAAATTGATAAAATCTGCCAGTGAAGAATCTGACAGTATATTTCAAGTCTGAAATCATTTATAATTTGTAATATACAGTTTCTTTTTTTACAATGTATTTCTTTGAAATTTTAACTTATTTATTTGAAAGGCAGAGTGACACAGATGGGGGAGACGGAGAGAGGTCTCCATCCACCAGTTCACCGCTGCGAATGCCTGCAACAACCAGATGGGCTGGGCCAGGCCAAAGCCAGGAGCTAGGAACTCCACTTGGGTCTCCCACGTGGTGACAGGGACTCAAGTACTTGGGCCATCATCTGCTGCTCCCCACGGGGCATTAGCAGGAAGCTGGATGGGAAGTGGACTTGATCCCAGGCATTCTGATATACGATACAGGGGTCCCAACTGGTGGCTTAGTATGCTGCACACAGCACACACCCTGTAATCTGTAATTCCTGGTTCTGTAAATCAGACCTAACAAAGTGTGGAGAAAATTTGATGTGAAGATTTGGGCAGCATCATTTATGCTGCAGAAAGTTTGAAGCTGCGTAATTATATGATAATAGATGATTTAAAATGTGTGATGATACCCTAAATTTAGTGAAATTATGTAATTAGAAATTGTATCTATTAAGGGTCTGAATTTTATTATATAATGATCACTTTTTATTGTTGATTTTAAGAACATGAACATGGCAATGGTTACAACATCTAAACATAAAATGGGAAAATAAAAAGGGATTTCTTTTTTTTAATATTCTTTGAATTTTTTAAAAGATTTTTATTTATTTATTTGACAGGTAGAGTTACAGACAGTGAGAAAGAGAGACAGAGAGAAAGGTCTTCCTTCCATTGGCTCACTCCCCAAATGGGCGCAATGGTTGGAGCTGAGTTGATCTGAAGCCAGGAGCCAGATGCTTCCTCCTGGTCTCCCATGCGGGTTCAGGAGCCTAAGTACTTGGACCATCTTCCACTGCCTTCCCAGGCCACAGCAGAGAGCTGGACTGGAAGAGGAGCAACCAGGACTAGAACCAACGCCAGTATGGGATGCCAGCGCCACAGGCAGAGGATTAGCCAAGTGTACCATGGCACCGGCCCCAAAAGGGATTTCTTAAAAAAGAGCTTTATTGGGGCTGGCGTTGTGGCTTAGTGGGTTAATCTGCCTCCTGCAACACTTGCATCCCATATTGGCACTGGTTCCTGTCCTGGATGCTGCATTCTGATCCAAGCGCTCGGGCCCCTGCACTTACGTGGGAGACCTGGATGAAGCTCCTGGCTTCGGCTGGCTCAGCCCTGGCTGTTGTGGCTGTTTGGAGAGTGAACTAACAGATAGATAGAAGGTGTCTCTGTCTCTTCCTCTCTTTAACCCTGCCTTTCAAATAAATAAAACTTCTGTTAAGAGCCTTATTGAAGTAGTTTGTGTACTTTAAAATTCATCCATCCTAAGTGTGTAAGGTTTTCACATCTTTGGAGACTTGTGCGACCATCATCACACTGCTGTTTGAGAACATTTCCTGCATTCTACCTCCCACAGCCCTAGGCAGACACTGACCTGCTTTCTGGCTGTATACATCTGCCTTTCCTGCACATTTCATGTAAATGGAGTCATGCTTATGTAGCAGGAAGCATTTGGCTTTCTTCATTTGTGTAACTTTTAAAAAAAATATTCATTTATTTATTTTGAAAGAGTTACAGAGAGAGAGGAGAGACAAAGGGAAAGAGATCTTCAATCCACTCCCTAGATGAGTGGACCAGGCTGAAGCCAGGAAGCAAGGGCTTCATCAGGATCTCCCGCAAGGGTAGCAGGAGCCATCTTTTTAGGCCATCATTTGGGTCATCTTCCTTTGGTTTTCCCAGGCCATTAACCGGGAGCTGGATCCAAAATTGGAGCAGCCTGGACGTGAACCTGAGCCTTAATATGGGATGGCTGCGTCACAGGCAGTGGCTTTACCTGCTGTGCCACAACTCTGGCCCCTACTTGGTGTGACTTTGAGATTATTCCCTGTTGTAGCTTTATTATTTGTTCATTTCTTTACGTTGTTAATATTCTATTGTATGCTTATCCTGTTACAGTTGATAGATATTGGACTTGTTGGGAGTTTTTGTCTATTCATAAATAATGCTGCTGTGAACATTAGTGTGTGCGTCTGTGTGTGTGCAAATGCTTGCATTTCTCTTGGGTGGATTTCTGGGGGGTAGAATTACTGCTTCACATGCAAAGAGTTATTTATAAGAAAATGTTAAAGTAGCTGTTGTCAGCAGCCATGTCTGATGGTCCTGTTTGGTTGATATTTGCACCAACATTGGGTGTGTTTTTGTTATTTTGATTGTAGCCATCCTCATAGGCAACAAGTAGTATCTCATTGTGCCTTCAGCTTGCGTTTTCCTACTGATAAATGATGTTGATATACAGGATATTTTCTAAAATTCTGTTTTTGCCTTGTCTTAAACTCTTAACCTCTTATGTAGTTCTCAGTATAACCAAAAGAGTAATTTGAAAAATATACTAGAAAATGGGAAAGGGAAATTATGGACTCTGGATAAAACCGACAAGAATTTAAACAAATGCTAAAATGAATATTTCCATTATAAGTAAATATTATTGAATTTAGGCACTTGATAAGTTTCTTTTCTGTTGGTTTACAAATAATGGTATTTTTCAGTTTTCTTCTTTTCCTCGATATTTCCTTTTTCTGCTAAGAAACCAGGTGTGGAGGTGTAGACTCTGAATAGAATCAGATCACAGAGGAACCTAGTTATCCAGGTGTGAAGGTTAAACTCACCAACAGGTCCCTGAAATAACTCCAGGTGATTTGTTAGATCGTTTAATAAGCATATTATCACCCTGGCCTTGTTTATGTAGTGCAATATTACTGTCTTCCTCTTTTCCTTTCTCTCTCTTTCCCCCTCTCCCTCTTTCTCTGCTTGTCCGATAAATACAAACATTTTTAAAAAGGAACTGTGGAAAGACTATGAAGTAGTCAAAGGAAAACTGGTTATCCAGGCCTCAGAAAGAACAGGGGGCATATTAGTCTCTGTAGGTTGTATTTCTTGGGATGAGTGTGCCAGTTGTGTTTCTTTGGTTTTTGTTTTTTTTTTTTATTAAAGATTTATTTATTCATTTGAAAGTCAGAGTTACACACAGAGAGAAGGAGAGGCAGAGAGAGAGGTCTTCCATCCACTGATTCACTCCCCAATTGGCCGCAATGGCCGGAGCTGTGCCGATCCAAAGCCAGGAGCCAGGAGCTTCTTCCAGGTCTCCCATGTGGGTGCAAGGGCCCAAGGATGTGGGCCATTTTCCACTGCTTTCCCCAGGCCATAGCAGAGAGCTGGATCGGAAGTGGAGCAGCTGGGACTCGAACCAGCGCCCATATGGGATGCCGGCACTGCATGCGGCAGCTTTACCTGCTACGCCACAGCACCGGCCCCTCGTTTGTGTTCCATGCATGTGTCATTGAGCTTAAGATTCCCGTGTCTGGAGGAAAGAAGTCTGTCCAGCCAGATTTGGGCGTGTGCCCACCTTTGGTCCAGTGGAGTCAGGGCTTGTGTAATTCTCACCAAAGGAGGCCAGAGGCAGTGTTAGTGCCAGAAGACGGGGCCTGGATGAGGAAAAACAATGTGTTCACCAGGAGGGCTAGTTTGTGGTTGATTCTTTTTGTTCCGTTTTATTTTTTAAGGATTTATTTCTTTATTTAAAAGGCAGACTGAGAGAAAGAGAGAGACAAAGACATCTTGCACCTGCTGGTTTACTCTCAAAATGGCCACAATGGCTAGGGCTGGTCCAGGCTGAAGCCAGGAGCCAGAAACTCCATCCAGGTCCTCCCTGTGTGTTGCAGGTCCCCAAGTACTTGGGCCACCTTCGGCTACCTTTGTAGGCACATTAGCAGGAAGCTGTGGGGATTAGAAGCAGAGCAGCCAGGACTTAAATTGGTGCTTGATGCGGATGCCGGCCTCATAGGTGGCAGCTCAACCTGCTGCACCACAGCATTGGCTCCTGATATTCTCTCTCTCTCTCTCTCTCTTTCATAAAGAATTTTTATTTATTTGAAAGGCAGAGTTACAGAGAGGGAGAGGCAGAGTGAGAGAGTCTTCCGTCCTCTGGTTCATTCCCCAGATGGCCCCAACAGCCAGGGCTGAGTGAGGCGGAAGCCAGAAGCCAGGAGTTTCATCTGGGTGTCTGTATTGTTGGCAGGGGCCCAGGCACTTGGGCCATGTGCTGCTGCTTTTCCCAGACCATTAGGAGGGAGCTGGATCAGAAGTAGAGCAGCCGAGACACAAACCAGTGCCCAAATGGGTGCCGGTGTAGGCAGCAGCCTTACCCACTACACCACAAATACTGGCCCCTAATTTACTCCTTTGTGATTCTGCACTTTAAACAAAAACACCAGAAAAGCTTCTTCCGTGCTTATGCTTGTAAGGTGTAGCTATAGAGCAGGGAAAATGAAGGTTATTCCTCTGAGGCCTCTGTGTCATAGCCATATCTCATTATATCGCATTTAAAAACCAGGTTCAATTACACGAGCCCTGAGGAAGGTCTCGGAGCGTGAAAAATCACTGCTGGCGCTGGTAGGCCAGTAAAGGGAAACCCGCAGAGAGAGCTACAGTCCACTCGGCCTCACGCTTACGTGGGCGCATTGGCCACGCCTCTCTACTGCAGTCCATTGAACACTCCTAGGACAGAGGCGCTCCCGGCCCAGACCCAGCCTGCCCCTGCGCAGTGACATTCCTTCTGAGGGAGATGGTCAGTGCCCTCTGAGTACTTCTAGCTTTTGGTTCTTTTAAAATCATTGCTCCGTGGTTAAAGCAAGTGGCCAGTCTTCCTGTTGTATAAATGAGGGAGCCAGTCGAGGACAGCCTGGCGCTTGGCAGGACTAAGTAGTGGTCAGGATAATAGAGGCTTTGTCAGCAGTGAGCTCAAGTTTCTCGAAGCAGTATTCAAATCACAGAGTCCCAACACGCTGGAGCTGGAAGAGGCCTTGCATTAGAAAGAAGGACAGCTTGCACTGGGGCCGCGACTGTGTGGTCTTCTCAGAAAGAAGAGTCCCTTGCCGAGAGTGTTCCTCCTTCACGTGGAGACCTTTGAGTGATAGTCGTGCGTGTGTGCTTGTTTCATACTGACAAAAGGCTTGCTCTGTGCCATTTTATTTAATTCCACAAGTTTTATAGGTAGGCATGGGTACCATCATCCTCTTTTTTGGATGAACCATCTGAGGCTCAGGGAGTGTTTGTTTCATCACGTTGCTGGTTAGCCAAGTGGTGGAGCTGACACTGAGATCTGGATCCTGGAGTTTCCTACCCTGTGCATTTCCTTTCGCACTGAACTCCCTCTAGATCTACTCCCTGGAAGGGAGTCTTTGACTTGCTTATCCTGAAACCAAGGAAACTGCCAGATGTTTTACAGAGTTTCAGCTGTCCAGCTCCTAAGGACCAGACAGAAGAGCTGGGGGATGGTGGGGCCAGGTAGTCCTGAGATCTTAGGGAAAATCTCAGAGATACTGCTGCCTGTTTCCTGTGTATGCGCTGGACACTTACTGCCCCTTACCTCTCGTGGGGTGAGCCAGCCCAGCCCATGACCACTTTGTGCCTCTGGAGTCTACACTGATTCCCAAGGAGCTGTTGGTTAGTGCCCCTGAAGGACAGCCTTTCTCTGAGGAAGTGTGTCTTCTTCCTTCGTTCTAGACTCTAGAGGAAGAAACTGTTATGCCAGTGGTGAGAGGAATGCAAGAGACTCCTAATGGCTTGCATTAGAGCTCCAGTGCATTGTTTATCACCATCGATTATTTTGCCAAGTGTTTGGTACAGAAAGCTTTTTAGTTTCTGAATGCCTCAGGATAATTTGTCACACACATAACTCAACATCCGTGCCATTGCAGCTGAGAGGAGTGTGCTGGCTTGTAAAACCCAGATCCCAGTTGGCAGTCAGCCTGGCCAGATACACAACGTGATGATCTCAGGAGGACGCCAGCACCCTGGTTACTAGAGGAAGTGAGTGCGTTAGGGAAGGAGCACATCAGCGGTTGTTGGTGGCTCCTCTGTGCCCAGTGGGACCAGCAAGCCTTGCATTAGCTGGAACCTTCTTGGAAATGTAGACTCTTGGGCCCTGCCCAGACCTCCTGAGCTGGAAGCTTTGTATTAGTGAGAATCATGGGGGAAGCACTGGCAGCATGGTGGCCAGCATTGGTTGCCTGTCAGCATCTGTGTCCATTGTGTTAGTAACAACATCCAGAGCTTTTCGGTCAATATCAAGGCAGCCATGAGAATCTACTCTGTGAGAATCTACTCTGGGAGCATGGTTTTGCCTTGGTTGCTGTTGACGGTCTGGGGTAGTCATGTGTGACCTACCTTGGTTCAGTCCGAAGGAAAGACTTATTTTTTGTTTTGGGAAGCATTTTCTTTCCTGTCCAGCAGGAGAGAATAAGCCATAAAACATGAGTGTGGCTCTTACTTCCGCTGGCAGCCATCCTGTGACCACAGGGTCAGTCTGCAGATGAGCTGATTGGAGGTCATCAGAGCAGAAAGACAGAGGAACCTGGATTTATTTTTTTAAATTAGTGCATTATTTTTACTATATTTTAAGGGCAGAGTAGAGAGACAGAAAGGACAGAGATTTTTCCATCCACTGATTCACTCCCCAAACGTCTGGAAAAGCCAGGGCTGGGCCAGGCTGAAGCCAAGGAGCCAGGAATGCTGTCTTGGTCTCCTGCGTGGGTGGCAGGGATCCAGGCACTGGAGCCATCCTCTGCTGCATCCCAGGGTGTGCATCAGCAGGAAGCCGGGTTTGGAAACAGAGTCAGGACTTGAACCAGGCACTCTGATTTGGGATGTGGGTTTCCCCGAGCAGTTTTAACAGCTGTATCAAATGCCTGACCAGGTGTTGAGCTGCGTGTTGTAGGATATATGCTCAGATCTCTCCTGCCGCTGATCTCACAGTCATGTGTGACGGCAGACTTTCTCATGCTTTATGCCAGTTTGACTTCGGGTTTTTAAATTATTTTCAGCTGAAAGCATCCTTATAAACCCCGATGTGAAATGAACTCTGTGCCCTGCTGCCGGATGTGCTGATCTTCCTGCAGTCTCTGCTTCTTCAGGCGCTCTGGAGTTCTCCCCCTCGTCTTGTGAATCATGCCTTGACTCTGGGTGTCATTAGCTGTTCAGACAAGGTGTAAGGAGAACTGGAACTGGGAGAGGGCAGAGTGCTCCGCGGGGCCGTGAGCCAGGTGCTGGGCCAGGCTGCTGCAGAGCAGGAAGGCCTGCAGCCACCGGCTGGAGTGACGGCCCATTCTTAGCCCTGGCTGGTGTTCAGGCCTCAGTGTTCTCATCTGTAGAAAGAGGAGGGGAGGGGAGAAGAATGAAGTGGTGGGTGTGACTGGAAATACTTTGAGAGCTGGATGCTTTTATTCCCAGTTCACTCTCCTTTCTGATGTTTCCCTTTTTTATTGCACTAAAATATAAATACACAGCATTTACCATTATAACTATTTTAAGTGTGCAGTTCAGTGGCATTAAGTTGACATTCACAATGTTGTTCAGCCACTATCACCGTCTCTAGGACTTTTTCGTTTTTCCAAACAAATTCTGTACCTGGGAAACAGTAACTCCCATTCTCACTTACCTCAGTTTACTTTCTTTTTTAAAGATTTATTTATTATTTGAAAGGCAGAGTTACAGAGAAGCAAAGGCAGAGACAGAAGTCTTCCATGCACTGGTTCACTCCCCAGATGGCTGCAATGGGCGGAGCTGAGCCGATCCAAAGCCAGAGCCAGGAGCTTCTTCTGGGTCATCCCACGTGAGTGCAGGGACCCAAGGACATGGGCCATCTTCTACTGCTTTCCCAGGCCATAGCAGAGAGCTGGATCAGAAGTGGAGCAGCCGGGACTCAAACCGGCATCCATATGCGACCAGCACTGCAGGCGGCAGCTTTACTGGCTACACCACAGTGCCAGCCCCCCTCAGTGTTCTTTCTGTCTATAAATTTGCCCACATTAGGTAACTCACTGAAGTAGAATCATGTGTTTTTTATCCATTTATGCCTGACTGACTTCATTTAGTGGAATGTTCTCAAGGTTCATCTATGTTGTAGCATGTGTCAGAATTTTGTTTCTATTTATGAGTGAATAATATTCCTTTGTATATATGTGTTCATACTACATTTATTTATCCATTTATCTACTTACAGATAGTTGTATTATTTTTACTTTTTGGCTGTTGTGAGAAACATCACTATGAATGTGGTATACAAGTATCTCTCTGTTTCTAATTCCTTAAGGTATATTCCTAGGAATAGAATGGCAGGGTCATATATAATTCTATATTTAACTTTTTGAGGAACTGTCAAACTGTTGGAAACTTGACTCTTTCTTTACAAATGAGTTACAAAAGAGAGACATGGATTGGACAATGTACTTATGCTTTTTTTCTTTGAGACTATAGTGTTTTCACTGGTGGAAAGGACTTAGTAATTTTAACAAAGGACTTCTGAACTGATGCTTTGAAAACACGATAAATATAGTATCAGATACATGGATCACCCTCCTTAATAAAAATAGAAGAATAGGTAGTTTCTTTGACTCAAAGATTAAATGTAAAATGATTTATGAGGTTGTTGATGTTACTGTACCCAACTTTTTTTCTATTTGTATTTGAGAGCAAATTATTCTATTTTTAATGAGCAAAAACAAAATTCTGAGAAAAATAAAAGGTTGAAATATGGCATATATGAATATAAAAATTTGGATTTAAAATACAAGAGTTTATGGTTCTGTTAACATTTTCAAGTAAACAGAAATGACTTTGGAATATTTGATACCTAAAAAATTACAAGTATAGGAATATAAAAAAATTGTGGGAATTCTTGCTATAATATCTCTGAAATATACCAGAAAGTAATCATATATATAAAATGGATTGCGCTTTCTTTTCTTGAAATTCGTGTGTGTTTTTATAGTACTCAAAATGCCTTTGCTATTCTGGCATTTCTCATTCTTTTTAAAATATGACTTAGTCAAATTGATTTAGTCTGTAGAATGCATTAGAGACAAATATCCTTTCACATCAACATGAAAAGCCTTTTAATGGTGTATTTAAAGGTAGGCAGCTGGCCAAGGTGACAAAGGCTGCACTGATCCCCACTCTTTGGGTTGATTGCGCAGGTAGCCAAACATCACTTACAAGACATTACTCTATATGGCATGACTTATATTTATCTAGAGATTGGCTTTGATTCAGTGTGCATGTAACATCTTCCTTAGAAAGCTACAAAGATAGATAATCATCATAATCCTTGACATCTACGATTGTTAGAAATGCTAGTCAGGAGACTGTATATGAGAGGCAGAGAGAGATAGTATCCTCATGTGCTGGTTTACCCGTTGAGTGCTTGTAATAGCTGGGGCTTGGCTCGGCTGAAGCCAGGAGGTTGCAGCTACATCTGAGTCTCCAACGGGGGTGACGGGACCCTACTTGAGCCATCGTCACTGCCTCCCAGGGTCTGCATTAGCAGGAAGTTAGAGTCAGGAGCCGAATTTGGATACTCTGATGTGGAATATGGGTGCCTTAACCTCTAGGCCGAAAGCCTTTCTGTCTCCTGAAATTTTCTTTCCTAATTTTTATTTATTTTATTTGAAAGGCAGAGGAACAGATCTCCCATCTACTCTTTTACTACCCACGTTCCTACAATAGCTGAGGGCTGGGCCAGACCAAAGCCAGGAATTTGTAACTCCCATGTCATTGCCTGCTGCCTCCCAGGTGTACATTAGCAAGAAGCCAGAATAGGAAACGGAGCAGGACAGTACAGGGCTCGAACCCAGACACCCCAGTGTGGGATATGAGCATAGCAACCCATGTCTTATTGCGTCAAGTGCCTGCCCCAGCCTGAGAATTTTAAAATGCCCTCAGCAGTGTTGAAACACTTGAAAATAACTGCTAAGGTGTATTGTTCTAGAATACTTTACATATAATTGAAAAAGTTTATTTCTTAGTTTATAAATATGAATTGGTTTTAGTTGCCCGTGTTACATTATTAATGTTGCATAAAGAATAAGAAAATGAAACTTTCTGGCTGGTTTCATAATCGACTGTCTTAATAACTTCCAAAAGCTATTATTTTGCAGCACAGTATTGCTTTTGTACTATACTAGAAACCACTTCAGGATTATGAAAGTCCATGCTAAAAATCTAAGCTCTTTGTGGGAATCACATTCTTCACATTTAAGAGAAAATTTTCTTCACATTTTAAAATATGCATTACCCTCAGCCCAAATGAAAGCTGTGTGAAATTGCACATATTCTGTCTAATGTGGTTATTATAGAATTTGGAATCTCTTTAGCTTGTGCTGTGGGTAGGGTGTTGGGGGCAGTGCCCTTGTGTTTCCTTTTATATTTTCAGTGAGTTGATCAACATTTAGACAAACAAGCAAACAAGGATTTGATAGTAAATCAGCCTTGAAAACTATTATCTGAGAGTAATTTATTCTGCAACTATTTATGCCAGAGGCTGTTCTGGGTGCTGGGGATTTAGTAGTGAACAAACAGAGCTCAGCCACCAACTCCCACACATGGAGACCTGGGGGTCCTTCCCGTACTGGGGAGTCCCTTGCCCTCCTTGTTCCCTGCCCAAGGAAGAAGTGGTAGAGAACGCCTCTGTGCCCTTCCGTGGGAGTTGTTCAGTTTGTGTTTCCAGGGCCGCAGAGGCCCAGGCACAGAGTGGGTGTCTCACCGAGCACGGGTAGAGTGGATAGGTAAGGGTGAAACGAGGCTGCCGTCCCCTGCAGACTGCTGCGTCAGCTTCCCGTCTGGGGTGTCTGCTGTTCTTATTCCTACCACCCCGGTCTATTCTTTTCTTCTTCTTCTTCTTCTTCTTTTTTTTTTTTTTTAAGATTTATTTATTTATTTGAAAGGCAGAGCTACAGAGAGGCAGAGAGAGAGAGTCTTCCATCTGCTGGTTCACTCCCCAAATGGCCACAATGGCCAGGGCTGGGCCAGGCTGAAGCCGAGAGCTTCATCTGGGTCTCCCCTATGGATGCAGGGGCCCAAGCACTTGGGTCACCCTCCACTGCTCAGGCACATCAGCAGGGAGCTGGACTGGAAGTGGAGCAGCCGGGACACAAACCAGTGCCCTTGTGGGATGCCGACATTGTAGGCAGCAACTTAACCCACTGCACCAAAACAGCTCCCCAGTCTGTTCTTAACACAGCAGCCAACAAGATCTTTTTACTACTTCAGATTACATCACTTTCACTCAAAACCGCCCAAGGGTCTCCATTTTTCCAGAGATAAAGCTGTAGTCTTTACAGTGACTCACAAGGCCCTCTAAGGCCTAACTTCCTCGTGCTCTCTCACCTCATCTGCTACTGATCTTCCCCTCAGGTAGCCATTTCTGCCCCCAGCTGTTTCTCAGATTCACCTTCTGGGGTGGGAGGTATTTGGCTTAGAGGTTATGTGGCTGCTTGGGGCTCCATGTTGGAATACCTGATTTGAGTCCCAGGTTCCTTTGCCTCTTACCAATCTTCCTGCCAACATATACCCTGAGAGGCAACAGCTGATGGTTCAAATACTTGGGTCCTTGCCACTCATGTGGGAGACCCAGACTGAGTTCAGGGCTCCTGGCCCACTGTTACAGCCATTTGTGAAATGGACCAGCAGGTGGAAGCCTCCTTCCCTCCATTTGTCTCTCTACGTTTCAAATAAATTGGGGAAAAAAATTAAGGGAAAAAAAAAACAACCCTCAGCAGCCATGTTCCTGTACCAGAGCTTTTCCTCAACTACTTCACCTCCTGTGCTGACCAGGCAGATGCCTAATGTTTGTCCTAAAGGCCATGCACTGTCAGCCACCCTTAGCCAGCTGGCTCCTCTCCTCTTACATCACTTGTTGGACACATTCTAACTTCCCCTCATCCCTACTTACCAGCAACCATGCAGTTGGGTTTTCTCTAAGCAAAAGCTTCATTGTGTTTTATTCTGTAAGGTATGTACCACTGAGGAAGAATGGAAGGGTTGGAAAGAATACAAGAATAGAAAGAGTTGTTGGTGTAGATGTATGGTTCTTTGTGATTAGGTACAGGAGAAGTTGGGAGCCAGGGTGTTGCAGTTGATCAGACCTTCTGCCACCTGTTTAACCTATTTGACTCTCAGTTTCACATGGCGAATCATCAAAGTGCCCAATTCAGTAGCAGTGCATTTTTTTTAAAAGTGCTCCAGTTTTTTAAAAAAGACTTATTTATTTATTTGAAAGGCAGAGTTACAGAGAGGAGAGGGAGAGAGAGAGAGAGAGAGAGCGAGCTTCCATTTGCTGGTTCACTCCCCAAATGGCTGCAATGGCTGCAATTGCTAGGGTTGGTCCAGGACAAAGCTTGGAGCCAGGTGCTTCTTCCAGGTCTCCCACATGGGTGCAGGGGTCAAAGCACTTTGGGCCATCTTCCGTGCTTTCCCAGACACATTAGTAAGGAGCTGGATCAGAAGTGGAACAGCTGGGACTCAAACCGGTGCCCATATGGGATGCGGGAGTTGCAGGCAGTGGCTTAACCTGGTACACTGCAGTGCTGACCCCATAGCAGTGCATTTTACAGGTGAGGAAGCTGTGGCTTAGAGAGGCTGTGCAACCTGATCAAGGGCACATGGCAAACTAGTGACCAGTATTCAGCGTTAGGATTTTCCAGAGAGGCCGAGTGAGATCCATACAGAGGTGGGGAGGAGGGATTGAGATTGACTGCTTTTAAGCAAATGGCTCACAGGATTATAGAGGCGGCAGACACAAGACCCTGGAAGAGCCACTGTTGCAGTTCAAGTCTGAAAGCCATCTGTTGGCAGTCTTCAAACCCAGTCTTACTTCCCAGGGGCTTTGACCTCCTGGTAGGCCAGTTGGCTTAGTGCTTGGCAGGGTTGAGAAGGAACATACATAGGAGTTCCATGAGAGGTTGGTGTAGCAGGTGGTGTCATGTTAGGGCCGAAGCTGAAACTGGAGTTGTCAGAAAGAAGTGAGGTATGGATGACACATGTAGCCTAAAGGATCCTACCTGTCTTGATCTTGCAGAATGAGTACCTGTACTGCAATTGCATGACCCATGGGGTACAGGGAGGGAAAGACCATAACTGCGTCAGCTCTTAAGGCAAAACATACAGTTCACAAAGTGTGTGTGCTGGACAAGATTCTGTGGAAACTCTGAGTTGCTCCATAACTGAGTTGACCTCTGGAATACTTGAATTTTTCAATTCAGCCTTGTTCACTGTGGATACTGTTAACAGCCAGGAGGTAACCCTTTCTCTCCCTTGGATGCAGCATCTACATTCCACAGGGTGGTGGTAGAGTTGGTATACATGTAAGGTTGTAAGGTTGTCATGTTAGAATTCAGTCAAAGGGCTGGCGCTGTGACATCTCATATGGATGCCGGTTCGAGTCCCGGCTACTCCACTTCTGATCCAGCTCTCTGCTATGGCCTGGGAAAGCAGTGAAAGATGGCCCAAGTCCTTGGGCCCCTGCACCTGAGTGGGGGACCCAGAGGAAGCTCCTGGCTCTTGGCTTCGGATTGGCTCAGCTCCAGCCATAGCAGCCATTTGGGGAGTGGACCAAAAGATGGAAGACCTCTCTCTACCTCTACCTCTACCTCTGTCTCTGTCTCTGTCTCTGCCTCTGCCTCTGCCTCTGCCTCTTGCCTCTCTGTAACTCTGCCTTTCAATTAAATAAATAAATCTTTACAAAAAAAAAAATGACACAATTTCTGGGATGATTACCAAAGTGGGTACTTTATAATTTGGTGGAAACAAAGGTCTCCAAGACAGTATGGTTGACACAATACTTAGTTATTTACGAATCATAGAACGCATTAAGCAACTCTTTACCATCTTAGTTGGAGAAAGAAGCAGCAGATTGGAATGGCACCATGAGTTAAAACTGTCTTGAGAGAGAACTGGCAATGTTGAAATGAATGCTGAAGGTAGAAATCAGTTGTTTAAAAGTTAGGGTGAAAGGTTAAATGACCTTTTAAATAAGTCTGTGGAAATGCAAATTATAAATGGACAATTGTCTCTCTTAATCCTGTCTTATCATTTAGTTGACCTTTGGGACTTCGTCCTTATGATCTGTTTTATATGTCACGCTCCTGTCTTAATCCATTCCTCTGCTATAGCAAAATGCCACAGACTGGGTTATTTATGAAAAACAGAAATTTATCTCTCACAGTTCCAGAGACTGGAAGTCCAAGACGAAAGTGCTGGCTCAGTGTCTGAGAAGCTCTCCTTCCACGACGGCCCCACGGGCACTGCGCCGTCACTCGATGAAGTCAGGCGGGCAGAGGGCCCAGACGGTTCCTCCAGGCCTTTTGTCGATACTGATCACTTCCTGAAGCCCCAACTTCTTAGTACTGTTACAGTCGGGGATTGAATTTCAACACGAATTTTGGAGGAGACACAGACATTCATACACCATAGCAATCCTTCCCTTTTAAAAAATTATCTTCTTTATTTCAAAGACAGAAAGTGCAAGACAGAAAGATCTCCCATCTGCTGGTTCACTCCTCAAATATCTGCAGTACCCAGAGTGGGCCAGGCTGAAGCCAGGAGCCAGGAACCCATTCTGTATCTCCCATGTGGGGTGGCAGGGACCCGATTACTTGCTGTCTCCAAGGGTGTGCAGTAACAGGAAGCTGGAATAGAAAGTGGAGCCAGGACTTGAACTCAGTCACTCTGAAAAGGGATGCTGGTGTCTTAAGTGGAGCTCTTCAGCCATGCATCAAATGTCTGCCCCCAGCGGCTTGCTCACTTCCTTCCTTCCTTTCTTTGATTTATTTGTTTATTTGAAAGGCAGAGAGAGATACTTTCCATTCACTGGCCACAACAGCCAGGGCTGGTCCAGGCTGAAGTCAAGAACCCAGAGCTTTATGTGGGTCTCCCACATGGGTGGCAGGGGCCCAAGCAGCTGGGTCATTTCTGCTGCCTTCCCAGGTACATTAGCAGGGAGCTGGATTGGAAGCAGAACAGCCAGGACTTCAACCACTGCTCTGATATGGGATGCCAGCACTACAGGCATCAGCATAGCTCCCTGTGCCACAGCACTGGCCCCTGAGTTTTGTTTTTATGCTCTTGGTTTTATTTTCTGTGTTGTTCTTTCTCCTGTCTGCGTGCAGTAAAATTTCTGAATTTATCAGGCTCCATCACTTCTTGGGAACCCAGGCAACTTAGGCCACTTCTCTGCTTTGCTTCCCATCAGCAGAGTGGGGATTATGGTCTGCCTACTTTCCTTTCTGCCGGGATGGATCATGCATTCCTGGTGAATCACCCAGAACAGTGCCGGACTCAGTGAGCCTTTAATTTGTGCCAGCTGCTGTGAGGAAGGTGCTGTACTGATGCAGTTCCTGGGGAAAGAATTAAGGATACCAGCTGTGAGTGTCTTCTGTGTCAGCAGCTCTCATCTAATCTTCAGGTCTCTAAGGTACTTGTTGTTTATTCCCATCTCTGTGTAGACGAGGAGAATTGGTTCTCAGAGAGTAAATTGCTGAAGGCCACACAAATAGTGACAGAGCCGACGGTTTCAAAATAGAGTGTGTAAAACTCAAACCTACCTTCTTTTAAGTATATATCAGGCTGTTTTTAATCCTCCGCCTCGCGGCGCTGGCACACCGGGTTCTGGTCCCGGTCGGGGCTCCAGATTCTGTCCCGATTGCCCCTCTTCCAGGCCAGCTCTCTGCTGTGGCCAGGGAGTGCAGAGGAGGATGGCCCAAGTGCTTGGGCCCTGCACCCCATGGGAGACCAGGAGAAGCACCTGGCTCCTGCCGTCGGATCGGCGCGGTGCGCTGGCCGCAGCGCGCCAGCCGCGGCGACCATTGGAGGGTGAACCAACGGCAAAAGGAAGACCCTTCTCTCTGTCTCTCTCTCTCTCTCACTGTCCACTCTGCCTGTCTAAAAAAAATTAAAAAAAAAAAAAAGTTGTGTTTTAAAAACCCACATCATAAAATTTATCATCTTAACCATTTTTAAATTTGTAGGTCAGCAGTGTCAAGACTATTATTTACATTGTTATGAAACTGCTTTCTGGAACTATTTAATCTTGCAGAACTCAAAGTCTATACCATTAAACAACAGCCCTCTGTTTGCCCCATTCCTTGGTAAGCACCATTCCCATGCCTATAAAGTGAACTACTTTGGATATCTTGGGTGGAATCCTGTAGTGTGTGTCCATTAGTGGCCGATTTGTTTCACTTACCATAAGGTCATCAAGATTAATCATGTTGTAGCTTGTGATAGGACTTCTTTTTAAGGGTTGCATAATATTCCGTTGCTGTATACTACATTGTGTTTGTCCATGCATCTGTCAGGGGATCATGAGTTTCCTCTGTTTTTTTTTTTTTTTTTCATAAATATGAATTTACAAAGTGCAACTTTTGTATTCCTCTGGTTTTTGAATCTGTGAAGAGCCCTGCTGTGAACATGGGTGTGCAAAGAGATTGCTAGAGTCTTACTTTAGATTCTTTGGATATAGACCTAGAAGTGGGATTGATGGATCAAGTAGTATTCCTAATTTTTTGAAGAACCACCATACCATTTCCCATAGCTCCATTTTACAATCCTAAGAGTGCACAAGAGTTCTACTTTCTCCATGTCCCACCAACGTTTGTGATCCTGTTGTTGATTATAGCCATCCTAGTGGGTGTGAGGTGATGTCTCATCAGGTGTGATTTGCATTTCTCTGCTGTTTAATGATTATATTAGTTTCTCATCACTGTAGCAAGTCCCTGAGAGGAGCTACTTAAGGCAGAAGGTTTATTTTGGCTCTCGGTTTTGGAGGTTCACAGTCTAAGATCAAGCACATCTGTTGGTCTGATGTCTGATGAGGACAGTGGATGGCAGAATCATAAGGTGTACAGGAAGCAGAGAGAGCAGCTGAACTTGGCTTAAATAATTAACCCTCTTGAAAGAACTACGTACTCAGGGCAAGGCCCCACTGACATAAAGACTTTGTATAGGTTCATCTCCCAGGTACCTTAATTGGATCAGGCCTCATTTGCTGAGTTGGGGAGCCAAATCCTATTCAAACCATAACAGTGATGTTCAGCATGTTTTTATATGAGTGTCCTTTTATATGCTTGTTAGCTATTTATGTATATTTGGAAAAATACTCAAATCCTTTGCCCATATTTTAATCAGATTATATGATTTTTTTGTTGAATTTTAGGAGTTCTTTATATATTCTGAATTTTTAAAACTGTCAGATTGTATAGGATTTGCAGATATTTTCTCCCATTCTGTAGTTTGTCTTTTTGTCCTTTGATGTGCATTTTTTTTTTCTAAGATTTTATTTGTTTACTTGAAAGTTAGAGAGGCAGAGGCAGAGAGAGAGCGAGGTCTTCCATCAGCTGGTTCACTCCCCAGATGGCCACAACGGCTGGAGCTGTGCCAATCTGAAGCCAGGAGCCAGGAGCTTTCTCTGGGTCTCCCACACGGATGTAGGGGCCCAAGGATTTGAGCCATCTTCTACTGCTTTCCCAGGCCATAGTAGAGAGCTGAATCAGAAGTGGAGCAGCCAGGACTCAAACTGGCACCCATATGGGATGCTGGCACTGCAGGTGGTGGCATTGCCTGCTCTGCCACAGCGTCAGCCCCAAAATCTGTGACTTTTAAAATAGAGTGTTAGAAGTCTTGCTTGTGTCTTTCCATAGCAAATGTTATTTTTTAATGTTTATTGATTTTTTAAAAATCTACTTGAAAGGCAGAGAGAAAGAGATCTTCCATCTGCTGTTTCACTCCCCAAATGCCCTCAACAGCCAGGGCTGAACCAAAGCCAAAGCCAGTAGACTGGAACTCTTATCTGAGTCTCCCATGTGGGTAATAGGGGCCCAAGCACTGGAGCCATCACCTCATGCCTCCCAGGATGCGTTGGCAGGAAACTGGGTTGGAAGCAGAGGAGCTGAGACTGGAACTGGTACTCTGTATGTAAGGCAGACACCCCAAGTGGTGGCTTAACCTTCTGTGCCACAGTGCTCTCCCTGCAGATATTATTAAGTATCTGTAGATACTGTTTATTGTGAGTAATATAAATGCAGAAAAGACAAAATGTCTATAAATAATGGTCACTCTTTGCTTACACCAGTGGCAGTAGTGGGAAGAACAAGATGGGAAGTTAGCTTTTTAGATAAACTTTTGAGGGAGAAAATGTCTTTTTAATGGTGGAGAGACTGAGAACTAAATATTTTTTAAACTTTGTAGGTGTGGGTCCTTAATGATGTTACGTTTTAATGAAGATAGCCAGAGGCTCTGTCAGTGTGAATAGTGACTGGGATTTGTGTGTGTGTGTGTGTGTGTGTTTTTAATTTGACAGGTAGAGTCATAGACAGTGAGAGAGAGAGAGAGAGAAATATCTTCCTTCCGTTGGTTCACTCCCCAAATGGGCGCTATGGCCGGTGCTGCACCGATCCAAAGCCAGGAGCCTGAAGCCTCCTCCTGGTCTCCCATGCGGGTGCAGGGACCCAAGCACTTGGGCCAACCTCCACTGCCCTCCCGGGCCACAGCAGAGAGCTGGACTGGAAGAGGAGCAACCGAGACTAGAACCTGGTGCCCATATGGGATGCCAGCGCTGCAGCCACGGCGCTGGCCTGACTGGGATGTTTTAAGCTACGTCCTGCTACTGCATTGGATGCTGTCTTTGAGTTATTTGCAAAGGTGGTGGACACTGTGAAAATAAGCATGGATGTACGTAATTGCTCATTATCTACATTCTCATCTAAATGGGCAATAAATACTCATAAAAGTATTGTAAAATTATCCATTGGTATAGCAATATGAATAAAACAGTCTCACATGGTAATGTGTGAATAGTACAAATGCTTGTTAATGCTGTGATAGAAGTAGGAATAATAAGGGTACAGAGGGTGAATCTTGAACGTTAGATCTTTTCTGTCTTTGAAGACCTCTCACATTTTAGTTTCTGATAATTCTGTGTGACAAGAAAACATGGATAGAGGGGTATGGGCCTAAAGATAGTACTTAGAAGGTCAGCATGTGGTACAGTGGGTTAAGCCACCACTTCCAACACTGGCATCCCACTCAGAGTGCTGGTTCAAGACCCAGCTTCTCCACTTCCGATCCAGCTCCTGTGCTTGGGAAGGCAGTGGAAATGGCACAACTGGCTGAACCCCTGCTACCCATGTGAGAGGCCTGAATGAACTTCCTGGCTCCTGGCTTTGGCCTGGCCCAGCCCTGAACCAACAGATAGAAGAATGAAAGATCTCTCTCTCTCTCGCTCTCTCTCTTTCTCTCTCGCTCTCTGCCTTTTAAGTAAATAAATAAAGCAATCTTAAGTAGAGACAGTACTGTTTAGGAGAGCTGTTCACTGGAAGGAGGAGTGGCTGAGAGACTGCTGCTGTGAGCTCAGCCTGTTCCAGCCAGGAACCACACACCCTTAACTTTATACAGGATGAGGGGATGCTGTGTTGGAAAACTAGGATTTAGTGTAGCAGTGGTAAAGCTGTAAAACATACCCCCCCCCCTACACACAGTGAATACAGTTTGAGCTTACGTCGAGTACTGGTTGTATTATAGGTGACCTCTTAGAAAGGCACTACAAAAGTTACTCTGAGAGGATTGAAGGAACTGAGCTTTTTAAACCATAGGATTTATGTCCTAACCCTGGCTTTGTATCCACATGGTTGATGTCTTACTATTCTCATTTAGCTTCCCTACATTTCCTGTTATTAAGATAAAATTGACATGTAGGAAGCTGTTTTACTGAATTTGATGTTACAAGTTCTGGTTTGCGGCTGTCACGCCACACTCAGGAAAATGAGCATATCCCTTTGTAATTCTCTTCCTTTCTTCCAGTCTCTGGGATCTTTTGCCATTGGAGTGTGTAGTAAACACTCTAAGAAACACAGGATTCTCCTATGTTCTGGTACTGACCTACTTCCTGATCCCTGAGGCAACTCCTGATGTGGAACCTGCCCCCCTCAGGCCTAGAACCCTCCTAAGCTGCAGTTGTGACCTTGCTTTGTGAATGAGCTTTGTGGGCACACTGCAACTTCCTGGGCTACAGTGGACTGAGTGTGTGCCTGGCCAGAGCTCCTCAGACTGTCCTGAAAAATGAAGGCTGCTTTAAACAATACTTTCTAATTTATTGTTGGCTGATCCTTAGGTAAAAGGCTGCTAACGTGGCTTACTGTGAAAAAAGTCAGGTGAATGTGCATCTCGATTTTCTCTCTGTAGGTTCAGCATATATAAACTTTCTCTGTGTAACTGTTAAGTTTCTAAGTCCCCGTTCTCCATTTCCACCCTGAATTTGTTGCAGATTGGATGAAATCTTGCAGATCACTGAGCCACAGTCTCACATTTCCCCTTTTGTGCCTGCTGGACACAGTGATCTCTGGGCCATGCCGTTAGAATTTCTGCCTTGGAATGTTCCGCAACTTCTGGCCGATTATTTTGGCTTAAGAAACGAGAGGAAACTGACAGTTGTTGAAAACTTAATGATATGCCAGCCAGTGTGCAGAGCTTTTTTATTTTTATTTCCAGCCAATCCTCAAAGCAATCTTGCAAAGTAAGTGATATTTTCCCCACTGTGCGGATGAAGTAACTCACTTCTAGTCGTGTCTTCACTCATGAAGGTCCCTGACGGCCCGCTCAGGACCAGCTGTGTGCTAGGCAGGCATGGGGAACACAGCAGCAAACGGGGCACGTAAAACCCTGTCCTGGTGGCATTTAAATCTTTGTTGGGGGTGGGAGGATCATAGATAAATAAAGTGTGCACAGTGTATCAGATGGTGAGAAATGACGTGGAAGCAAGTGAGAGGAAGACACGGGAGTAGCAGGCAAGGGGTGCACATCGAAGCAAACTGGGTGCGACGTCCTTGCTGGGGTGACCTAGGGGCTGAGGGAGAGGGAAGCATCTGGGATTTGGGGGAAATCACTGAGGTTAAAGCCCTTTCTCATGTCACCCTGCCAGTAAACGTGTTCTTTTCTGTGAGGTTCACTCCCCAGGCTCCTGGGTTGAGAAGTGCCTGTGGTGCAGGCACTGTGGCACTGCTGCTTGAGCTGTCGCTTGGGGCACCTGCATGCTGTGTCAGGGGGCCTGGCTCAAGTCCCAGCTCCTCTGCTTCTGATCCCGCTTCCTGCCAATGCCCCTGGGAAGGCAGCAGAGGATGGGTTAAGTACTCGAGTCCCTGCTACCCACGTAGGAGACCTGGATGGAGTTCCTGCCTCCTGACGTCGGTGTGGCCCAGCCCTGGCTGTTGTGGGCATTTTGGAAGTGAACCTTTTAAGTAAGTAAAAATTTTTAGGGTGCCTGAATCCAAAAAAAGCAGAAATCAATTTGAAAACAGGAAGATGCAATTTATGTATTAGGGAGATGGAGTTTAGTCTACTCTTTTTGTGGATTTTGCTTTTGATTAACTCTGTATATATATTTATTTTTAGTTATTTGAAAGAGAGAGAGAGAGTCAGAGACAGAGACAGAGAGAGACAGAGAAATCTTCCATCCACAAGTTCAGCAAATAGCTGTAACAGCCAGGTCCGGTCCAAGCCGAAGCCAGGAGCAGGATCTCCATCCTGGTCTCCCATGTGGATGGCAGGGGCTCAAGTACTTTAGCCATCTTCTGCTGCCTTCCTGGCACATTAACAGGAAGCTGGTGAGAAGCAGAGCACCTGGGACTGGAACTAGCGCTCCAACCTGGGATACCTTTGTTGTTGTTGTTGTTAGCCCAACTGTGCCACAATGCTGGTGGCCCTCCCTTCCATTTGCATTTTAATTGGATAAAATTTCTCTGGGGGATTTGGAAAGCTAGATACAATCAGGGAAAGAATTTTTGGAGAGGAGATTAAAGCTTTGTCATGAAGGCAGTGCTTTGAAGTCTGGGGTGCCTGAGATGCTGCCTGCTCAGGACGTTGTGGCTCTACAGGCAGCCGTCCTCATTCTCAGCTGGCTGCTGAACCACACGCCCTCAAGTGGGTTGGTGAAGAGGAAGAACAGGGTGGATGACTATTTATGACTGGTGGGTATTGTAGTCTCATTTGAGTTGGTGAAATTGGCAGAGTTGGTCTTCCCAAGGTACTGAAGAGAAATGTGAAGTTCAGAGATGTTAAATAGTATGAGAAAACCAATGTGGAGGCGTCAGCCAAAGTCCTACATTTCCATGTCCCCTGACTGTTGCTACTGCCTCATCTTACCCAGCTATGTTTCGGATTAAGCAAGCTTTCATGGGTTGGTCATGATTTTATTACAGTGGAATTGATTATATGGCCTCTATGGAAAATGTGTTCCAGAGTCGTAAACAATAGAGAATCCAAGTTTTTGATAACTGAGTGGAAACTAAATGAATATCATTTCAATTTTTTTTATTTATTTATTTGAAAGAATTACAGAGAGAGGTAGATAGAGAAAGAGAGAGGTCTAACATCTGCTGGTTCACTCCCCAAATGGCCACAAAGGCCGAGCTGAGCCGATCCAAAATCAGGAACCAGGAGCTTCTTCCGGGACTCCCACGTGGATGCAGGGGCCCAAGAACTTGGGCCATCCTCCACTGCTTTCTCAGGCCACAACGGAGAGCTGGATCAGAAGGGGAGCAGCCGAGACTAGAACCAGCGTCCATATGGGATGCCGGTGCTTCAGGCCAAGGCTTTGACCCACTGTGCCACAGCGCCAGCCCTCAATTTTTATATGCTTTGCTATTTTTATGTTGAAAATTTTTTTTAATTTTTTTTTTTTTTTTTTTTGACAAGCAGAGTGGATAGTGAGAGAGAGAGACAGAGAGAAAGGTCTTCCTTTGCCATTGGTTCACCCTCCAATGGCTGCCGTGGCCGGCGCACTACGGCCGGCGCACCGCGCTGATCAGATGGCAGGAGCCAGGTGCTTCTCCTGGTCTCCCATGCAGGTGCAGGGCCCAAGGACTTGGGCCATTCTCCACTGCACTCCCTGGCCACAGCAGAGAGCTGGCCTGGAAGAGGGGCAACTGGGACAGAATCCGGCGCCCAGACCGGGACTAGAACCCAGTGTGCTGGCGCCGCAAGGCGGAGGATTAACCTAGTGAGCCGCGGCGCCGGCCCTTATGTTGAAATATAATAATTCATATAAGTGTACTTTGGCAGGGTACTCTTACTCTTTTTGGAATTTGTATTACCCGTTAGGAATATTTCTTGCACTAGGTACATTCTTTGGTAACTAGCTTTGACACTGAGTTATCAATCAGATAGAGAACTATCACACTGTTTTTTCCTGGCTAGTTTGTTTTGTCATTTGTAACTTTCTTCCAAGGTTAGGGGATAGGGATGGGGTTGGGAATTTTAAATCAGAGGTAGTGTATGTTTTGATACTCTCTCACACACAGTTAATCTGCTTTTTAGAATGTGAACTAACCATTCTCCAAAAAGTGAAAAACAATTAATGAGTGTGGTACTGGTGACCATGTAGTAAAAACTAAGTCCTCCCAGAGTTAACCTGAAATAGTAAATAGTTGTGCTGCCTTAACGGAGCTCATGGGAGCCCTAGTCTGACAGGGACAGACGATTAACTTCTTAGTTCAGAGGAACCTTAAATAGCCAGAGGCTTTGGGCACTCCTCCTTGAAGTTTATCTTTTTTATTTTCTTTCTATTTTTTTTTTTTAAAGATTTTATTTATTTGAAAGGCAGAGTTACAGAAAGAAAGACCTTCCATTTGCTGGTTCACTCCCCAATTGGCCACAGCTGTGGTCTGGGGGAAAGCCCTGAAGTTGTTGGCCTGTTTTAGGAGGTGGGGTGGTGCCTCTACATGTGTGAAACCACCTGTGGATTTTATGACACTGCCACAAGTTCCAAAAGCCTGCAGGTGGGAGGGCAGGCGTCCTCTCACGTCCTCTCACGGGGCCCTTGGCCATCCTAGGCATGAATACTCACACGTCACTGCTTGAAGCCTCCTGACCCTGCTGCTTGATCTCTTCTCATAAGTCCAGATTCCTTGAAAATGGATCTGAAACTCCAGCTGTAGTGTGCTGTCTCAGAACCATCAGTGCACGGGACGCTGGTCTCCCGCACTGAACTGCACGCTCACTTGGAAGGCAGTGAGGCTGTTTGAGTGCTGTTCCTGAGCGCTGCACCGAGCCGACAGTTGCTGTCCTTCCCCTCTGCTGCTTTGTGAACCCCACTCAGCGTAGACGCCCTTCAGCAGCTCACTCCGTAGCTTTCCTGCTGTTGCTCCACCCAGAGAATTCTCTGCTGTTTCACAGGATGGTGCGGCGTCCTTGTGATTCCAGCACAGCCTGGGCAGGTCCTCAGGGGGCAGAGTCTGTGCCTTGGTCATCCTACTGGGCCCTGTGCCTACAACTGTTAGATAACTGTTAGATAAATACTGTTTGTCCCTCTCCCCATGCCACCCCCCACCCACCCCGCAAACTGGGTAATTAATAGGCTAGCACTTGCATATGCACAAAAGTCAACTTTTACTACCTTAATGTTTTTACTGACTTATACTCTATATATACAAATTCTGTGTATTGTAGTACTTTACTTTTAAGAGAGAAAATGGTGCAACAGCATTGTAGCATAACAGGTTAAGCTACTGTCTACAACACCAGTATCCCATATGGGCACCAGTTCGTCTCTGCTGCTCCCCTTCCGATACAGCTATCAGGAAAAGCAGTGGAGGACGGCCCAAGTCTTGGGCCCCTGCACCCATGTGGGAGACCTGAAGAAGCTCCTGGCTCCTGGCTTCGGCCTGGCCCAGTCCTGGCTGTTGCAGCTATTTGGAGAGTGAACCAGTGGATGGAAGATCCCTCTGTATCTCTCTCTTGCTCTCTGAAACTCTGACTTTCAAATAAATAAAATAAATCTTCAAAAAAAAAATGCTGTTTAGCATTGCTGGGAACATTAAAATCTGTTTTTTTCTGAGAAATAAAATCTTGTCCAGCTATTCTCCTTTTACCAACTGACTGTTAAGTATACTTCTGAGATTGTACATCTTATAATACTGTAATAAGGTATATATTGAAATTGGTAGTCACCAGTAATTTCTAATTAACACTCATTTCATCTCCCTCCTTCAATTAAATTATTCCTAACAGCTTATCTTTTGCATTTGGCTATGTGAAAACTTGTTTTATATACTTCTAATCTGTATGTGCTATCCAGTTTTGTTATATCATCTTTGAATGCAAGCACTTTTATTTTCAAGTGTTAATATAACTTTCAAGTGTTCAAGTGTTAACTTTCAAGCTTTCAAGTGTTAATATAACTTGGTGGTGTCAGAGGATCTCATGCATACAGAGGAAAGAAATTCCCAAATTTCCAAGAGGCTAGTGCCTTAGCTGAACTCTTAAAAACATTTCAGCTGCTATAAATATGAGAGGTTTTAGTTCATGAGATCTGATTTATTTTCCACTCAAGTTCCCAAGAAAAATGATGTTGTACATAGGGATATCCTTTCTTGTTTCTCAAGAATAAGTTTAATCCAGAAATGTTAGGTGAGCATTCCAGATTCAGTATCTTTCATCGCTTTTTGGTATGCACTCATAGGATTTTGTAGGCAACTTCATGCATGAGTGTTATATTTTCTAAAATCTGATTTTTAAAAAAGATTTATTTATTTTGAAAGGCAGACTTAGAGAGAGCATGCGCTTCCATCTGCTGGTTCACTCCTCAGATGGCCACAACGGCCACTGCTTTATCCAGGTCTCCCACGTGGGTGGCCAGGGCTCAAACACTTAGGCCAACTTCTGCTGCTTTTCCCAGCTGTTATCAGGGAGCTGGATCAGAAGTGGAGCAACTGGGACAAAACTGGCACCCAGATGGGATGTCAACATCACAGGTGGCAATTTTACCCACTACACCATAGTGCTGGCCCCCCCACAATCTGATTTTTTTTTAAAAGGATTTATTTATTTGAAAGGAAGAGTCACACACACACACACGCTCAGATATCTTCCATCCACTATAGTGTTTACTCCCCAAATAACTGCAATGGCCAGGACAGGCCAGACTGAAGTCAGGATCCTGGAACTTCCATACTGGTGGCTGGGGCACAAGCACTCAGGCCATCTGCTGCTGCCTTCCCAGGTGCATTAGCAGGCAGCTGGATCAGAAGTGGAGCAGCAGAGACCCATACTGGCACTCTGATATGGGATACTGGCAGTTTAACTTGCTATGCCACAACACTGGCCAGAATCGGAGTTTTTAATAGTTTATATTCAAATTGGCACTTATTTTGAGGTGATTCTGAATTTTTAGCAGAAATGCCCTAGGTTTGAATTTTCACTTTCATGATTTAATCTTTCCCATAGCACTGAAATATATGCACAATGGTTACTATCCCATGTTATGGATGCTAAAGCTCAATATCAAGAGTTTTGACCAAATCCTGGTGTCAACAGCTGGTAGATGGTACAACTGAGACTATCACTCGTTTGAGAAGGATTCACTCGCACTTGCTCTCTGCCAGGCGTGCATGTACTGCTTGTCGGGGGTGTGGCTGTGGATGAGATCAGCACTTGTAATAAACCGCGATTTGGGGTCACACTGCTGAGGAATCAGGCGGATTCCTGGGGGAGCCTAAGTGTCCAGCCCGAGCAAGTGATGTCTTGACTGAGCATGTGCGTGGGTGGAGTCATCCAGAACTGGCTTTGGGGCAGGAGGAGCAGAAGGCAGGAGGCCAGGAGGTAAGAGAAAGGATGCTGAGATGGGCGGCAGAGCAGCTGGGCTGGCCGGGAGCTGGGACTCGCTGGGCAGGAGCCGGGCAGCCAGGCCCGCTGTTACGGCCTGCCTCCTGCCTCCGCTCTGAAAGACGCCTGGGGCTGGAAGCATTGCAGATCAGCAGCTGCTGCTCGGGGCTCGCTCTTGTGTGTTACTCTGTTTGGAAGAGGCTTGCTGTGCTAGAATGCTGTTTTCCTCATGTAGTTTAGTCTGAGTTTGATAATATTTGGCAGTTGAGGCCTTCTTTGGTTTTTGAGAATTAAATTTATAGCTGTGTTTTCAGTTATACTATTCAAATTTTTTTTAGTAGTGTGTAGGGCTGTGGAAATTACCTCGAATTTTTTAAAAGGCCTGAGAGATAAAGAAATGCAAGCATGTTAGACCTTGAACATGTTAAAAAGTAGAACTGTGTCCATTCAGAAGTTATTCTACAGAAAGTGTTTATCCTGATTTTGTTTCTGTGTGAGCCTAAGAGAATAGCGAAGTATGACCAGGGACAGATGAAAAAGGCTGGTTCTCAGGCACAGTGGGAAGCCACAGGGTCCCCCATCCTGTCCCCTCCCTCAGGCGAGCTCCTCACTTGGTCCCCTGTTTCTGAAGCCACCGGGTATGACCACTCTCCTATGGCAGCTGCAGCACTGCACGACCCTCTCCGGCTGCTGCTGTTCCGGGGGCGTGGCCACAGCCTCCTAGGCTGCTGTTTTCCCCTTGCCCCTTACCCACCCTCCCCAGAACCCCCTCTCCCCAGCTGCCTCCATTTGCTTAAGAAAAGGTTTTTCTCCTGCTTCCCCAGCACCAGCAGGCCAGCGGAGGTCACTTCACCCAGAAGGCCAGGGTATGCAGACAAACCAGACCCAGCCAGACCCAGCCAGACCCAGCCAGACCCAGCCAGACCCAGCCGGCACAGAGCCTCCTGGCACAGGATCCAGGGGCTGAGGAACCTTTTTTTGGCCAAAGGTCATTTATGGGTATTTATGACATCATTCACAGGCCATATAAAATTATCAACTTACAAATTAGTCTGCTATAAATTTATTAATTTCAAGTCCTTCCTGTGGTTGCATGGGGCAGGGGGCAGACCACAGATTTCATGGGCTAAGTTATCTACAGGTCCTGAGAGAGTTCAGAGGAGGCTCGCTCGGGCTGGACACTTAGGCTCCCCCAGGAATCTGCCTGGTCTCCTGTTGATTGCAGGGCTAGGCCTAGGGGGCCACCTTTGTGAGTGGGCGTGGACCCTGCTTCATCTGCCGGTCTGTCTATGAAGGCGGTGTGTTCCTGCTGTATATCACATTTTCATCACATTACCCGATGAAGCCACCAAGGGTATCCTGCAGTATCAACAGTCAGGAACCTGTCTGGATGTGCTTAAAGACAGCTGTGGCCCTGCTTTGACTATTTCAAAGGTTCCCTTTTGACAGACAGCAGCCCATGCAGGCCCTCTGGGTGGACGCTTAGCCCGTGGGGTGTTTGACCGAAGGAGTAGTAGAGCATGACAGGACAGCCAGGCCTTGTCTAAGAGATAACACACTGGGATTCACATAATTTGTGTGCTGTGTGAAGGAGCGGATTGCATCTCCTCACTGAGCCAATAAGCCTCTCCCATACAGACGCGTGTGCATGTTATGCTGATTCTACTCTGTGCTTTGATCCTATGAAGATTCCCCCCAAAAGTAGATGCTCTCAAGAGCTGAACTTTATAGCCATCCACTGTGTTAAAATGCCTACTCGCAAGTCTTGCTTCTTTTGGGATATCAAAATGTATTTTGTACTGTCCTGAAGTCTATCAAATATTATAGTGCATTTTAACCTAATTCATTTTCTGAATGAAGTAGCTGTAGATGACTAGCAATTATGTCACTTGTGTTAAACAGATCTATTTCCGAGTATGTGGTTCATGCCATTGTGAAAAATAGTTTACCTTTTACCTTTGTCTGTAATATAGTCCTTGGAGAGCACCTAATGTATCATCTCAACATAATAAATGTGCTCCTGAAAGCATTTGGAGAGAGAGAGAGAGAGAGAGAGAGAGGAGAAAAATGAAAGGAAAAGACAAGGAGGGGAGGAAGAGAGGGAGGGGAAGAGAAAGAGAGGACAGAAAAGAAGAAAAGAAAAAAAATAAAGGCTTGTTCTTTCCCAGGGCACTGTGTCCCTAGCTGGAGGTGGCACAGAGCTGTGGCTCCCTCTGCTGGAAAGAAACAAACCCGCGCATGCACAGCGTGTATGTACAAGCAGTGTTTCCAAGGCACTTAACTGTGTGCTGGGTAGCACCTTGTCAGGGTCTGCAATGACAGAGCAGAACCTGGGCGTGTTCCCTGTTCCACTTTGCTTAGCTCCGAGGGACCTGCTGCCAAGAAAAAGACCTAACTTAGCTGGTGTGCTTCTGAATTCTGTGCCCCCTGCTTGAAAGTCACCTTGGGTAGCTTGGAGGCAGGCAGCGGCTTCTCAGCTTCTTTTTCCTCATCTGGGAGGTAAGAATGGCATGCCCCTCCTGCAGGCTTCAGTTTAGCGGAACTGTCTTCAGTGCCTAGTAGCTGCCAGGAATCTACTTCCTGCCCTCAAGGAACTTAGAAAAAAGAAGACCAGAAAAATGATCATTGTAATGTAAATGAGAAGGGGCAGATGGGGCAAGATGTTCCTGTCCGAATGGTCATGGTAAATGGCAACATGGACATGGCCTGCATGGTGTATGTGTTGCTTTCTATGTGAAATGAGAAACAGGAAGTTCCCAGAAACGAGGGTTTAGGGAAGTAGGTGAGCAGAGTCATCCCAGGGTCTATTCAGGGTTCAGTTAGGAGAGTGTCAGCCTCCTGGAGAGGTGGCATTTGACTAGGGGGATCAGGCTGAAGACAAAGAATCCACTTAGGAGACCACAGCAGCTGACCAAGTGAGTAATGACTGAGACTGAACTGTAGCAGGGGTAAAAGTGGGAGTCGGGTCGGGGTTAGGGACACGGGTAAGGCTGCAAAGATGACCAGGAGACCTCCGGCTTGGATGACTGGTTGGACGATGGTGCCGCACCTGGGAGAGGCATAGTGAGAGTGAGAACTGGATTTAGGCATGGTGGGGAGGAGTGGGTGGTTTGTTTCGGGCTTCATGAGTTTGAGTTACTTGTTGTGACTGCGTGAAGACAGGCAACAGATACTCTGATGTGTGACTATGAAGTACAAGAAGATCTAGCCGGTGTTCCTAATGTGGAAGAAGCAGTTGAGCCATGAGAGAGGTTGAAGTCATCCGGAGAATGTGTGTGACGGGAGGAGTGGGGGCAGGTTGGTACTTGGAAGTAGCCATACTTCTTCTAACGCAGGTGAGGAAGAGGCTCCTGCAAAGGACACAGTGATGAGTTGATGAGGGATGCAAGTATGATGGTCTGGCAGCCAAGAGAATCAGTTTGCAGGACAGCGTTGTTTAAAAATGTCAAAGCTAAGGTAAAGACTGAAAAGCGTCTTCTGGGTTAGACTCTTAAGAGGTTGCTGTGACCTTAATGAGAGATGTTTCCACATAGTACTGGGTTGAGTAAGAAGGAGGTTAGATTACTCAGGAAAATGTCTGAAAGAGGAGTGTGAGAGTAGTTGAGAATGACTCAAGAGAGGCTCACTTCAAGGAAACAGGAACTGAAGCTTGTTTGCAATTCCTGGTGGGAAAGAAAGAACGTGGCTGTCTGGATCTGTTTGGTTGTTTCTGACCGGCCTCTCTGGGGCTGAGGTTAGAGCCAGCAGATGGGTGGGGAGAGAGGGTGGCGGCGGCGGAGGGGGCAGTTGAGAGAGAACCTTCCAGAGATCTATGATCTGCTTTGTTCTTAAAGCAGCTGGAAGGTAATACCATACCATCTGCTGAGAGAAGAAATGGATGTGGTTGATAATGGGAAGAGGCTGGCGCCACAGCTCACTAGGCTAATCCTCCGCCTGAGGTGCCAGCATCCCGGGTTCTAGTCCCGGTCGGGGCACCAGATTCTGTCCCGGTTGCCCCTCTTCCAGACCAGCTTTCTGCTGTGGCCCGGGAGTGCAGTGGAGGATGGCCCAAGTGCTTGGGCCCTGCACCCCATGGGAGACCAGGAGAAGCACCTGGCTCCTGCCTTTGGATCAGTGCGGTGCGCCGGCCGCAGCGGCCACTGGAGGGTGAACCAACGGAAAAGGAAGACCTTTCTCTGTCTCTCTCTCACTGTCCACTCTGCCTGTCAAAAAAAAAAAGACAATGGGAAGAGCCCCAAGACAGGTAAAACGGCCCGTGATGGGAGTGGCGCCTGGCTTCCAGAGGAGGATTGGCAGGACCAGCCATGAGGAAAGGAGCTCTCAGCAGTGCCCGTCTTTGCAGCGGGGTCAGCTGCTTAGCGCTTGCTAGGTGTGGTGGTGCGGAAGCTGGCTGCAGCAGGGCTGGAGGACTCGTGAGATGTGGGGCCTGGTGTGTCAGGCTCAGCACGGGGCAGTGGAATCCAGGCTAATAGAACCGAAAGGCGAAACTGGTCCAGGGACTGAAGAGAGATGAGAGGCGGACGTGTGGAGGGGCAGGAGTTTCATGGCTGCAATTGGGTGGGCTGTCTGTGCAGGTGTTTTATCTCATGAGATTTTGAGGTTGGCTCTACTGGAGAGGAAGGTGATCAAGTGTCCCGGGAAGGAGGGAGGGTGACTTAGAGGCTCAGGGCGACAGCTGGAGGATACACTGTGGTGGCTTGAGGGTCAGAAGAGGATGAACGTTGCGTCTCTCTGCCTAGAACTCTGTGCCCTTTCTTCACTTCTCATTCTTCTGCTCTCAGCGGAAGTGTTCCCTCAGAGCGCCGTCTCCAGGTCACCAGTCACTTCCTTTCACAGCCGAGTAGAACCGGGACAGAAGACGTCGGCCCTTTCCTCTTGTGGGTTCTTACTGCAGTGACATGACTGTTAGAATGCCGTCTTGGTGTGTGTGGGGGTGCAGCCCAGAAGCTCCCCTCAGTGGCTGCCCTCCAGGCACAGTCACTCTGCCCCAGAACCATCCCTGCTTCTTGTCCACAGGCAAGCGTCTCACTTCCAGAGCCTAGAAACACTGTTAGCCTGCTAAGAATGGCTCTGTGACAGACACATTGAGATAAGGACCTCCCTTGTATTCTCCAGGAGTCACAGTAGAGGAAGAGGAAGACTGCATTCATTGCTTCATAAGTTCTTCCTCAGCCTCCACCAAAGATCTTTTTTTTTCTTCAGTGGAAACTTAGCACTTTGGAGTCCCAGGAGGTGACTCAGCTGGGTGTGTGAGACCTCAGCCCCACTGCTCAGCCCTGCTGCTGTGCTGCACCATTTTTCGGGGACATCCAGGACAGAAGGAGCAGTTCCCACTGTTCAGCCAGCCCGAGCCTGCATCCCCATCTCCACGCTGGCCTGTTCCACACACTGGACCGCAGAAGAGACAGGGGCTGTTAATTCAAACAGTGGATATTTTCATGGTCCTGAAGGGTAGAGGCCCCATTTTATGAAAGTCCACCTTCTCCCTTGCTCATTAGTTATTGGTCATTTTTCCAGTCTTTGGATCTGCGTGTCACAAATGCTTTCTTGACATCACAGAGTATATAAAACAGTTCAACAGGGTGTGAGTTCTGACATGTAAGGATGTTGTCTTACTGCTTTAGAACTGTGGGGCTATCGTGTAATACACCAAGTCACATGACTTGACTGCATGCAGGAAAAAAAAAGCCTCAGCTTGGTTTCATTGGCTCAAATATAGTTCAAGACAACAGACACAAAGTTGTGATGAGGAAGTAGTGTTCAGTATAGGAAACAGGAGCTTGGAGAGATAGTTTACTGGTGTGTGGAACTGGCTTCCTATGCTCTGATAAGTGGGTTAAAATAAGAGTGGAAGCACAGGAGAGTCTTGGCTCTTGGGTGGGGAGAGAGGGAATGTGAAGACACCTCAGGCCGAGCACTGGGAGTATCAGCTTGCCTTTGCAGAGTAAGCCTGTGTACGCTGAGACTGAGAGGAGCGGAAGTTGGAGAGAAGAGGGCCTGGTACCCTAAACCAGTGTCACAGGGTATTGTATCTCTGGATTCAATTGTTTGCCTCATGACTTATCCTTCTCAGTTACTTGAAAGCCAGTCTACAAGTTATTTGTCTAAACTCCTGTACACAGTAACAGAAGGGGTCTGCAGTAAACTGTAACCTTTAGCCGTGCTGCCCAGGGGGTCTTACATCTTGTTAGGTACATATTTAATTATTGAACACAAGGATGTGTGAAAGCAACTTTATGTTCTACTGGTTTCACAGTAAGGTAGGTGTGGAAGGGAAGCTATCTCTTGTATTTGCGAAGAAAAAATTACCAGCTGTAGTAACGTGTAGTATCATATACTTTTTTGGTCCTACAGAGCCTTATACTGTAAAAGACCTTATAGCTTCTTTTGACTTTTTTATACATTCAATTTTTTAAACACAAGTTCTGCGTGAGGTCTTTGGTGAAAAAGATGTACTGTTTAACACTATGCTTAGTGACCTTTTGTCCTTGCCACGGTTAGGGAAAAAACAGCTATAACTAGTTAGGGAGTTATTCTTGTTCATTAACCTGTAAAACTCAATTTAAAAAACAATCCAGCAGGTTGTTCCTAAAGGAATCTTGTGCACCAGTGCAGATCTGTAAAACACTTATTAAGAGGCGATTGTTCGCCCCAGTGTAATCTTGTGCTTTATTCTATGACATGCTTTGCACAGTGAATTTCCTGAGATTTTACAAAATTTTAACAGATGAGGAGTACCGTGTGATGTATGCATAGTGTAATCAGAGTAAATATATCTATGTCTCGAAGCATTTAACTTATGGTGAAAACACTCAAAATCCTATCTTCTAGGTTTTTTTTAAATACAGAATACACACTATATTAACATTAGCTGAGAGATTTAAATGTATTTACAAAAATACTTTGTAGTTATTCTTAAGGAAAATAACATTAGAAGAATATGCTTGAGATGTAGATTGGGATGTATGAAGGAGTCTCCTATGTTTGTGTTATATGATGGATGAGTTATGTGGATATGTTTACATATATACACATAGTTTTCAGGTATAAGAAAGAAAAAGTTAATGTAAAAAGTCCCTGTAATCCAGTCTTTGAGTTAATAAGAGGGTACTTTAGTTTGCAAACAGCAAGGCACAGCTGATAGAATGAAAAGTGAATAAAATATCCCAGATGAATATACTCATTAGGTGATATTAAAAAACGTGCACACATCCCAAACATCTTGACATAAATGTTGTCAAGTTTTGGGGATAATAAAAGGGAGGCATAGCCTAGAGTTCTCAGGATGACATCAGTGCATTAGTGATTTTTGAGTTGGGCTTTGAAGAATTTGAAAAGTAGGATGAGGGTATTGCAGGTGGAGCTGCCTGGTGACGGTTGAAGCAGGTTTACAGTCAGCGTTACTTCTCTGTCCTCAGTGCCCCTCCGCGCCCAGGATGAAATCTGAGGGGCCTGCTGGACCTGTGCCCGGCCCTGTACCTTTTGGATACTGTGATAACCTCTCTTTCCCATGAGACTGTAAGATCCATTAGGGAGAGGCTTTCATCTCCTTGTTCGCCAGTCTTCCCAGTGCCTAGAGGAGTCAGTACTCAATAGGTACATGTTGAATACATGAAAGAAATTCAACAGCCATCTAGCAGTCTGGAATGAGCCGAAAATGACAGGGAGGGAGGCTGCACATAAAGTATTGGTCTTGAATGCAATGTAAAGTCTGGGGGCTTTGGGAAGTAGCTATGATTTCCCAGTAAGTTGATACAATATTGCAGAGTAAGGGATGAATTCTAGTGGAGAGAGTTATACAAGAGGAAAGGGGGTATCCATGGTTCCTTTATTCAATTGGCGTTTGAGTGTTTGCTGCATGCCAAGCACTGAGCTAGCTTCTGGGAATACAAAGATGACCAGAAATGGTTCCATTTGGCGGGGTCAGATGTATGTACAAACCTCTTGCTGGCAGGTGAGATGGGGTGGCTGGGCATTGCCAGAGCAGCGGCAGGGAATCTTAAGTCTCATTGATAGTTTCTTGATATCAGCAGCTCCAAGAGTTCCCAGAGAAAAGATAAAATATTTAAGGAACCTTTAAAAACATTTTAAGTTTTAATTCTTTTTAATGCCAAGTTCTTATGATTTTGAATTAGATCTTGCCCAAAAGTTCTTAGCAATGCATTGACTGATGCATTGACAAAAGATGTTTATAGAAGCAGTGCTATCTGTAATTGTCAGAACAATTGTAGAAAGAAATACTGTTGTCCTATAGAGTTTTCGATTGAGTTAAGTGAGGTGATATGTGGGGGAATATTTTATGCGCCAAACATTGCTACAAATGTGTGGTAGTATTGTTGGGGAAAATGGATTTCTGTAACTTCACAGATAGTGGTTTGGAATAGGGCTTATAGAGGAGGAGAAAAATGCCCACATCATGCACTGGGGTGCCAGGATTCAATTCCTGGCTTCTACTCTAACTCCAGTTTGCTGCTAACGCAGACCCTGGAAGGCAGCAGTCAAGGCTCAAGTACTTGGGTCCTGACCGTGGGAGGCCCCGATTGAGTTACTACTTGGCTCCTGGCTTTGGCCCCAGCCCAATCCCAGCCACTTTGGTGTTTGGGAAGTGAACTGGGATAGTTCTCCCTCCCCCACCCCCTGCCTCTCAAATATATAAGTTAAAAAAAATTTTAAACCATGAGAAAGTTAAATACCTTTTACCAGTTTGAGGCGACTGTGTGTGTGTGTGTGTGCGCGCACGCATATGAATGACATTCAGCCTAGAAAGGCATTTAGACACCAAGTTCTTGGCTCAGTTGTTCATGGTCTTTCTTGTCATTGATTTGAAAAATTTCAGACCTGTAAAGAGAATATACTTTTCTTACTTGTTTCTTTATTCATTGAGCTTATTTGTACACAAAACACTATGGTATAGTTGAAAGATCATGGGTTTTAGAGCTAGTGGTCTTCGGTTCAGGTCTTCTGCATTTGTGCAAGTTTGAACAATTTACTGTCTGAGTCACAGATTCCTCATCCATAAATGGCAGTTGTATCTATGAGTAATGAGGATTAACTGAGATAACATACAGAAAGGATATTGCTTGATATTTGTTCGGATCTAGCTCGTCAACAAATGCCCCCTTTTTACTTTGGTAAAATATACCTAACATGAAATTTTCCATTTCAGTTATTTTAAAGTGCACAATTTGGTAGCATTAATCACATTCACAGTGTTGTACAGTTATCACCACTATTTCCAAATCTTCTCACCATCTCATACTGAAGCTCTGTAACCTTGATTAAGCATTAAGTGCCCATTCCTTCCTCCCAACCTCTAGTAACCTCTACTTTCTGTGGATTTGCCTATCTAGGTTTTTTTAGATAAGTGGAGTTGTTCAACATTTGATCTTTGTGTCTGCCTTTTATCTGTTAGCCTGTGTTTGAACTTTATCCATGATGTGGCCCGTGTATCAGAGCTTCATTCCTTATCATGGCCACATACTCTTCTTCCTTTGTACAAATACATCACATTTTGTTTACCCTTGATCTGTAGAGGGACACTTGAGTTGTGTCCACTGTTTGGCAGTTACAGATAATTCTGCTCTGAACATGGGTGTACAAGTCCATGTTTTCAGTCTTTGGGGCATATACCCAGAATTAGAATTGCTGGGTCATACTTATTTAATGCTACTCTATGCCATTTGTGGGTATCTTCTTTGAGATCCAGAACTACTGGAGCTCAGAGTTGAAGGCAACCAAGTCCTGTGGAACACCTGACAATCTCATGGTTTTGTCTACCTCCATCCAGCTGTGACCTCCTCGAGCCTCCAACACCTGGCTACAACTACGGAAAACACCCTTCTTTCCTTTGCCTTTTCTTTCTTAAATCTCCTCCCCTTTTCTTTTTCTCCCTAGCTCTGTCTCATTCATCCTCTGCTTCTGTTACCAGTCACCACCGTCTACAGAGGGATGCCAAGGAGGAAATCTTGCAGGATTGGAGCTGCTGTGCTTTGTGGGAAGAAATGAGAAATAGGACACAGTGGATCAGACCCAGAAGCTGCATTGCACAGTAAACACATTTAAGCCAGATCTCGAGAATGATTTGTATGGTGCCCAAACCTGGCAAATACGAGGGCTCTTCAGGAAATTCATGGTGGGGTGGGTGTTGTGGTGCAGCCAGTTAAACTGCCACTTAGGATGCCCGCGTCCCTCTATCAGACTGCCCAGGTTTGAGTCCTGCCTCTGCTTTCTGTCAAGCTTCCTGCTAATGTACACCCTGGGGACAGTAGATGATGGCTCAAGTACTTGGGCCCCTGCCACCCATGTGGGAGAGCTAACCTCTGGCTGTCGCAGGCATTTGGGGAATGAACTAGCCAATAAAAATGTTCTCTCTATCTCTGCCTTTCAAATCAATGAAAAACAATTGTTAAAAGTTCATGGACATTTTCCATTATGAAATTATTATTACATTATGAAAAGGCTGTAGATTTTAAATTATTTGCACCAAAATAGACTTATCTTTTTAATTCTATTTTTCGTGAACTTTTTGAAGTGCCCTCATATTTGGGAGTTGGATACAGAATGAGAAAATAACATCAGTCAAGGGGAAGTTCAGTCGTCGGAGCTGCCAGCGAGGAAGAGATCACAGAAGTGAATTTTCCACAGGCAAAGCAGCCAGAAAGGAGCCCTAGACTGCAGAGTCAGCTGTGCTTTCTTCGCACCTTAGGAGGTGTTTCCATCCCTATGATCCTGCCTGGCCTAGTCAGTAATTACAGGTCAGCATTCACTTGTGTTTTGTTTGTTTCTGAGCCCTAACCTGATGAGGCCCTAGTGGGAAATAGAGGATGTGTCCATGCGTCTCGAAAGAATGACACGTACACATATGAAGTAGCCAGAGTACAACAAAGCCACATTTAAACACAGCACCTGCTGTGATCTATTGGAGACAGTCCTAAAGAGAAAATGAGCAGCAGCCAGAGTTTTGAAATGAATTTTAGTAACTTATTGGTGTGTGGACCAACAGTGAGGAAGTGGGAATCAGTAATGCGTTTGTGGGAGGAGGAAATGTTCTGTCTAGAACGTTCCCCCGCACACACTGCCTGTGGGGGTGAACCCTGTGGAGGAGGAGATTGGAATGCAGACACCCCCGTGACTCACCCCAGGATGACTGTGTCAGCTGCTGAACATACTCGGAGGGAAGTGCCACTTACGGAGAACGCAACTTGGTGGCTAAATGCTAAAATGCCTTTCTTGTGTGTTCAGCCTTTTCCGGCACAGGAGGGGTTTTATTTTGCCCACACTGTAATTGGAGACTCTGATGTGCAGGGGAAGAAACTCTACCTTTTAACGCTGTTGATTGTGTCCATGGGTGCAGAGAGGTTTTTATTCTTGATATAATCTGTTTTTTCTTTTGTTGTATGTCCTTTGGTATCAACATTTGTAAAAAAAAATTTATTAAAAATTTGAGACCGGCGCCGTGGCTCAATAGGCTAATCCTCCGCCTTGCGGCGCCGGCACACCGGGTTCTAGTCCTGGTCGGGGCACCGGATTCTGTCCCGGTTGCCCCTCTTCCAGGCCAGCTCTCTGCTGTGGCCAGGGAGTGCAGTGGAGGATGGCCCAAGTGCTTGGGCCCTGCACCCCATGGGAGACCAGGAGAAGTACCTGGCTCCTGCCATCGGATCAGCGCGGTGTACCACGGCCATTGGAGGGTGAACCAACGGCAAAGGAAGACCTTTCTCTCTGTCTCTCTCTCTCTCTGTCTCTATCCACTCTGCCTGTCAAAAAAAAAAAAAAAAAAAAAAAAATTGAAAGGCAGAGAGAAAGAGATCTTCCATCTGCTGACATGGAGCCAGGAGTGTGGTTCAGGGAGTTGTTCTGGTTTAGAAATAAAGACTCCAGGGTGCTTCTCCCCTGAGTTTGAATATGATCTGCCCGAGTTTTCGTACATCTTCCTCAGTGTGTTCTGGGCTACGTGTCTTTATTCATAGAGGGCTTCTTCTGACATCTGGAGTGGTGCTACCTGTTGAAATGTAATCTGAGCTCCAGGTAGGATTTTTTTTTTTTTTTTTTTTTTTTTTTGACAGGCAGAGTAGATAGTGAGAGAGAGAGACAGAGAGAAAGGTCTTCCTTTTTGCCGTTGGTTCACCCTCCAATGGCCGCCGCGGCTGGCGCGCTGCAACCGGCGCACCGCTCTGATCCGATGGCAGGAGCCAGGTGCTTCTCCTGGTCTCCCATGGGGTGCAGGGCCCAAGGACTTGGGCCATCCTCCACTGCACTCCCTGGCCACAGCAGAGAGCTGGCCTGGAAGAGGGTCCATGTAGGATTTAAGATTTTCTTGTATCTGTGTTCAAAATGCAAAAAGAAACAGAATTAATTTTAATAATGTATTTTATTTACACCAGTATGTCAAACTATCATATCTGAGCTACATGCATACCATGTCATCGTATTAACAAATTACTGAGATAATCCAGCATTTATTTTACACTTACAGCATATCTCAACTTGGAATTGCCACATTTCAAGTTAATACGAGTGGCTAGCAGCCGAACTGGACAGGATAGCTCTAAGAAAAGGCAGAGACTCAGCCTAAAAAACGTCGAAGGTAGAGGCCTTGCTTTGGAGCCACGGGAGACACTCCTGGTGGCACAGGAGCACAGGCTGCCCTGAGGGAGGAGGCTCTGTGGCAGAAAGGCACCCTGCACAAGAGGCGGGAATGCTCCTGAGAGGAAAGGAGAGGGAGCCATCCTGTGGGGCAGTGGGTTAGCTCCCACTTGGAATGCCCACATCCCGTATCAGAGTACTGGTTTGAGTCCTAGCTTCTCCACTGCTGATCCACATTTCTCTACTGCATCTTGGGAGTCAGAAGGTGATGATTCAAGTGCTGGAGTTTCTGCCACCCATGTTGAGCTCCTGGCTTCAGCCTGGCCCAGCCCTGGCCGTTGTGGGTATCTGAGGAGTGCCAATAGATGGAAGAGCTTTTTCTCTCTAAATGTCTGTCTCTGTCTCTATTGTACTGCCTTTCAAATAAAAATAGATAGATAGATAAATAAATAAATAAAAGCAGAGGATGTGGCCGTTATCTGTGAGTGCGTTACCCGCTGCAGGGCTATTTCTGGAGAGCAGTGACATCCTGCTGGCCTTTATCAGCAGCCCAGTAATGACCACAGGAACACTGTGTGCTGACTGCAGATGCTGAGCCATGTCTGGGCAGGAGCGGGGTGAGGAATGGCATGTCTTGGCAAGTCTCACCTTTAAGAATGGAAGCCACAGTTTTTAACGTATGTGTGGATGTTGTTGCCAAAGAGTATTTCCTCCTAATGCCTTTTCCAAATGGAAAACGGTGATGTCTGCCTGAGGAAAGAACCGTGAACAAAGTACCTTATATGGGAATTTCCAGACCTCAGCTCTACCCAGAGCAAGATAAACGATAGCTTCAGCCTTCTATTCCAGCTAAACAAGGTCATCCTGAACTTACAGAGCCTTAGTCATTTTTCCGTGCTTTTAAACAGTTTTATTTAGAAGACAGACAGATACCCATCTGGGGGTTTCCTCCCCCAGATCCTGGAAATAGTTGGGTGTGGGTCAGGCAGAAGTTGGGTGGTTGGAATTTAATCTGCATTTACTTTAAATACCTTTTTAAAAATTGTGGTTTGGGTTCTCTTATTTATTTGTTTGAAAAAGAGAGCACTCCCATCTGCTGGCTCATTCCTCAAATGCCCACAATGGCCCTGGGTCAGGGACTGAAGCCCTTACCCAGGAGTATGCAATTCAGGTCTCCTGTGTTGGTGTCAGGGATCCAGTCACTTCAGCCATCTCTGCTACCTCCCAGGGTCTGCGTCAGCAGGAAGCTAGAATAAAGGGTTGGGTATCAGGGCCGGCACTGCTGCCTGCTGTGCCCACATCCCGTATGGGTGCCAGTTCAAGTCCTGGCTGCTCCACTTTTGATTCAGCTCCCTACTAATGCACCTGGGAAAGCAGTGGATGATGGCCCAGGTGCTTGGGGTCCTGCACTCACATGGAAGACCCAGAGGAAGCTTCTGGCTCCTGGCTTTTAGGGAATGAACCAGCAGATGGAAGATCTCTGTTTCTTCCTCTCTTTCTGTAACTCTGCCTTTCAAATAAAATAGAATAAATCTTTAAAAGCAGAAAAGAGTCAAGTATCAAATTAAGGCACTCAGGCATCTTAACCAGCAAGCCAAAAGCCTGCTGCATTCCCTGGATCAGATTCTCTAAATCTCTGAATCGCTGAATCAGGAGTGGAGCAGCTGGGACTCGAACTGGCACCTATAGGGATGCTGACATTGCAGGCAGTTACTTAGCCCGCTATGCCAGAGCGCCAGCCCCCATATTTTTCATTTTTTTAATCAGCTGCCCACTATTTTCCATAGAAACTATGTCAGTCTACATTCCCACCAACAGTATAAAAGGGTTCTAATTTTTCCAAGTCCTTGGCAACACTGGTAATTTGGTCTTGTTGATAGTGAGGATCCAATTGAGTATGAGGTTATATCATTGTGGTTTTGTGTTTTCCAAGTGATTAATAATGTTGGGCATCTTTTAATGTGCACATTGGCCATTTATATATCTTCAGAAAAATGTCTGTGTACATCTTTTGCCCATTATTTAATCCGGTTGGTTTTCTATTGGTGAGCTGTAGGAGTTCCTCATTTATCCTGGGTATTAGAGCCTTACTAGATAGGTGACTTGCTGATATTTTCTCCCATTCTGTAGTTTGCATTTTAACTCTGTTGATTGTGTCCAGAGGTTTTTATTCTTGGTATAATCTGTTTTTTTCTTTTGTTGTCTGCCCTTTTGGTATCAAAAATTTAAAAACATTTATTTATTTGAAAGGCAGAGCTAGAGAGAGAGAGAGAGAGAGAGAGAGAGAATGAATCTTCCATCTGCTGTTTGGAACAGCCAAGTCTTGGCCAGGAGGAAGCCAAGAGCCAGGAATTCTATCCTGGTCTCCCACGTGAATGGTAGAGGCCCAAATTCTTGGGCCATCTTCTGCTGCCCTCCCAGGTGCAGTAGCAGGAAGCTGGATCAGAAGTAGAGTAGCCAGGACTCAAACCAGCCCTCCGAAATGGGATTCTGGGGGCAGCTTAATTCATTGTGCTACAACACCAGCCATTGATATCATATTTTTTTAAAAGATTTATTTATTTATTTGAAATTTAGAGTTAAGGGGCGGGGGAGAGGTCTTCCATCTGTAGGTTCACTCCCCAGTGGCTGCAACAGCTGGAGCTGGGCTGATCCAAAGCCAGAAGCCAGGAGCTTATTCCAGGTCTCCCACATGAATGCAGGGGCCCAAGGACTTGGGTCATCTTCTACTGCTTTCCCAGGCCATAGCAGAGAGCTGGACCGGAAGTGGAACAGCTAGAACTTGAACCAGTGCCCACGTTGAATGCTGGCACAGCAGGTGGAGGCTTTACCCTAATGGGATTCTGGTGCCACAGACAGAGGCTTAGCCCACTTTACCACAGTACTGGCCCCACTGATAACATAGTTAAGAAAAACTATTACTGAACCATTGTCATGAAGCTTTTCACCTATGTTTTCTTTTGAGAGTGTATTTTTTTAAGTCTCAGTTTTTTATTTTGAGAGGCAGAGAAAGAGAGCGAGGAAGCAAGCTCCCATCTATGGGCTCACTCCCCCAAATGCTTGCAACAGCTGGGGAAGGGTTAGGCTGAAGCCAGAAGTGAACTCAGTTCCCATCTCCCACATGGGTGGCAGGAATCCAACTGCTGAGCCATCACCTGCTGCCTTATAATCTTAATTCTTTCGTGATCAACACCTGCATTTAATGTTTGCAGAAAGATTGTAGGAACATATGTTGTCTTCGATTTGGCAGGGAGGAAGTGGAAGGCTCTGTAGAGGACGACCTGGAGGTAACACAGTATCTGGAATGGCAGGAAAGCCCAGCAGTGCCTCAGGAGCCTGTTCCAGCTCTGGGGAAGGGGGTGGCAAAGTCAGCAGGGCTGGCAGGTGGTTGCTCCCTCCAGTGGCAAACACTTTCACAGACAGTTTGCTGTGACCTGCTGGTCTGAGGTGTCCCTTCTGACTCTGCCTTCTGACTCTTCCCTTCTGGCTTCTTTCTTCATCTGTTTGTTTATTTATTTATTTATTTTTTGACAGGCAGAGTGGACAGTGAGAGAGACAGAGAGAAAGGTCTTCCTTTTCTGTTGGTTTACCCTTCAGTGGCCGCTGCGGCCGGCGCACTGTGCTGATCCGAAGCCAGGAGCCAGGTGCTTCTCCTGGTCTCCCATGTGGGTGCAGGGCCCAAGCACTTGGGCCATCCTCCACTGCACTCCTGGGCCACAGCAGAGAGCTGGCCTGGAAGAGGAGCAACTGGGACAGAATCTGGGGTGCCAGCGCCGCAGGCGGAGGATTAGCCTACTGAGCCGCGGCGCCGGCCATCTTCATCTGTTTATCATGTTGGGCAGAAGCATAGAAAGATCTGTTTATTGTATTCTCTAACCAAAATGTTTTATGTGGTTCTTTTAATATAAAAAACAGGTGAAGTGGGTGAATATCCTACAGTTCTCCCCTAACACACACACACACGCACACGCACATACACACACACACAGCTGGCACTGTAGGGTAGAAGGGTAAGCCTGCAGTGCTGGCATCCCATATGGGTACTGGTTTGAGTCTCCACTACTTCACTTCTGATCCAGCTCTCTGCTATGGCCTGGGAAGGCAGTGGAAGATGGCCCAAGTCCTTATGCCCTCACACCCACATGGGAGAGGTGGAGGATGCTCCTGGCTCCTGGCTTTGGCCTGGCCCAGCCCTGGGTATTGCAGCCATTTGGGGAGTGAACCAGCAGATGGAAGATCTTGCTCTTAATCTCACTCTGTATTTATGACTTTCAAATAAACAAAATCTAAAACCACACCCACTAACACAAAAAACACTTTTGTTGGGCATTTGGCACAGTGGTTAAAAGGCCTCTTGGGACACCTGCATCCCATATCAGCGTGCTTGGGTTTAAGCCCTGGCCCTAGCTCCTGACTCCAGCTTAGTCTGGAAGGCAGCAGGTAATGGCCCAAGTGGTTGGGTCCCTGTCACCCATGAGGGAAATTTGGATGGATGTCTGGGCTTCTGACTTCGACTTGACCTAGTCTCAACTGTTGTGGGCATTTAGGGAGTAAAAGAGAGAAGGAAGATCTCTTTTTCTCTCTGCCTTTCAAATAAATAAAAATAAAATTTAAAACACCTCTTAAGTTGCATTCTGTTTCTTTGGTCTTGGTTGGTTTTAAAAACATGTAATTTGGTTTTATTACTTATATAATGTAGAGCATCTTCCTGTGCATAAAAGAAGACACTCTGTGATAGATTTAAAACAGAAAATAATTTATTATTTGATAGTCTTCAATATTTATCTCAAAGTATAACTTTTAAAGTAATTGTTTATTTCAGCAAGTTTTCCTTTTAAGAGTGAGGGTTTTGGCCGGCGCCGCAGCTCAATAGGCTAATCCTCCACCTTGCGGCGCCGGCACACTGGGTTCTAGTCCCGGTCGGGGCACCGATCCTGTCCCGGTTGCCCCTCTTCCAGGCCAGCTCTCTGCTGTGGCCCGGGAGTGCAGTGGAGGATGGCCCAAGTGCTTGGGCCCTGCACCCGCATGGGAGACCAGGAGAAGCACCTGGCTCCTGCTTTCGGATCAGCGTGGTGCGCCAGCCGCAGCGCGCCAGCCGTGGTGGCCATTGGAGGGTGAACCAACGGCAAAAGGAAGACCTTTCTCTCTGCTTCTCTCTCTCACTGTCCACTCTGCCTGTCAAAAATAAAAAAATAAAAAATAAAACAAAAAAAAAGAATGAGGGTTTTCAATGCAGCCTGCTACTCCTCTGTTATAAATAAGTATTGTTAAGCCCTGTGCATCCTTAAAGGGATAATGACAATGCAGTGTTAGGCGCCCCCTCTTGCCAGGATGTCAGAGTTAACAAACCTCAGTGGCTGGAATACAACCCCTTTAATTAGCCCTTTCTGCTTTGGGATTTTAGGTAAAATTAATTATGCTGAGCTTCAGTTTGTAAGACCAGAAAGTAATCCTTGAATCTCGGGTCTCGATCAGCTTGCAGGACTGTTCCAGAGCGCAGGGTCATAGTTTCACTTTTCTGGAGAGACCAAAGGTCATGTCTGCTGACCTTTCCCCTTTGTCAGGTCCTGGCCTTGTGGCTTTGTCACCACCACCACACATCCCTTGGTGTGAGAAGTTACTGAACCCGTTAGAAAGATGTATACAGTTTTTTCAGTTGCGCAGTGAAGAAAGTGAGAATTTTGTTTCGTGAGATTAGGTAGTTGTACTTAAGAGTAAAATTACATGGGGAAAAATAGGAGCAACCTTTAAAATGTTAACTTGGGGCCTACACTGTGGTACAGCAGGTTAAACCGCTGCCTGCAGTGCCAGCATCCCATGTGGGCTCCAGTTCTAATACCAGCTGCTTCGCTTCTAATCCAGCTTCCTGCTAATGTGCCTCGGAAAGCAGAAGATGGCCCAAGTCTTTGGACTCCTGTATCCACGTAGGAGACCCAGGTGAAGCTCCTGGCTTCAGTCTGACCCAGCCTTGGCCATTGTGACCACTGGGGAGTGAACCAGCAGATGGAAGATCTCTCTCTCTCTCTCTCTCTCTGCGTCTTTCTCTCTCTCTCTGCGTCTTTCTCACCCCCCCCCCCCCAAGCCCCATAACTCCACCCTTCAAATAAATATGTTTTTGAAAATGGTAACTTGTCTGGCGCCACGTCTCACTAGGCCAATCCTCCGCCTGTGGTGCCGGCACTCTGGGTTCTAGTCCCGGTTGGGGCGCCGGATTCTGTCCTGGTTGCTCCTCTTCCAGGCCAGCTCTCTGCTGTGGCCCGGGGAAGGCAGTGGAGGATGGCCCAAGTGCTTGGGCCCTGCACCCGTGTGGGAGACCAGGAGGAAGCACCTGGCTCCTGGCTTCGGATCAGCACAGCGTGCCGGCCATAGCGGCCATTTGGGGGTTGAACCAATGGAAGGAAGACCTTTCTCTGTCTCTCTCTCTCGCTCTCTCTCTCACTGTCCACTCTGCCTGTAAAAAAAAAAAAAGAAAGAAAATGTTAACTTAATATGAGAGCTTTTACAGCACAGATGCGTGGGTTTCAGTTAGGTCTCAGATCCTGTCTTCCTTGAAGGGGGGACACAGAGAAAGGACATGTAAAGGAAATAGGAGCTGGGGGTATCTGAGAAGGCTCATTAGTTCCCCACTGGCAAGGTTGTCCTGTCTGGATTTTTGTTATGGCTTACTTTGAGACTCGAAGACTTTTATTGAAAAAGGCACAAAAGCACATACATAGAAAGTGTTTCCTATAACTTCAGGAATTCATGCCTCCAGCTCCCTTCCAAAACATAAAAATGATGTTGCAGTTTGCCATCTGTTAGGAAGCCTTTTTTTGAATAGTGAATTTTTGACAATTGCATAAGCAGTACATTCACTAACTGTCACTAGAGGGTGATGTTTTCTAGCACAGACTGTTGTGGGCCAGGTTGGGCCAAAGTTAGTATCTCAGGCTCTTGCCTTTTACTTAGAGCACAGGCTCAAACATGCATGCAGTATGGCAAGGTTTATTTACAAAGTGAGAATACGCAGACATGTGAGGGCTTCATTTAGGGAGAGTGGGCCAGGAAAGGTAAAAGGGGAATTTCATATCCTGCTCTGCTTGTCCTGAGTCTTGAGGTGGAGAGAAAGAGAGAATGCCACGCCCCTTCACTGGGCTTTTATTAGCTTTGAAAAGGGGTGTAGTTATAGGACCCAGGTAAGGGAAGGTGCATCTTGGGGAGAGGTCATCTGATTGATGATAGGATTACATGGTGGAGGGGGAGGTGTGGCCTCCAGCTAATGAACTTAATCTGTCTCCCTGACTTTATCCACCTCATTGCCCCCTCAGAGATCCCCTTAATCTCAGGGGATGCTGAAGGACATAGACTCATCATATCTTCTGTATCTGCTTCCTGCTGCTCATGAACACAGACCCTGCCTGTCCTGGTTCTGGAAATCTCTTCCTGTCTCACCTAATACGAATCTGTTTCATGAGCTGGAGAATTTTCAGTGACTGCCAGTGACTGTGTTCCCTGCGTGGTCGTCATTACTCAGAAGTTGTTGAATTCTGAAACACACAAGTTTATCAATCAGTGTGAGCAAAACGGGAAGAAAACAAATTACAAGTGGGATGCCCTTAAGAATGGGAAGAAAATATTCTGTTGATTCCCAGATAGTGGGTGGTGATAGGCTGTCCTTGTGCAGGCTATAAAACCATTTAGCCCGAGCATAGAGATTGTTACTGTCTTTCAGTAAATATATACTGTTAGAGTAGAGGTGGCAGAGTCCACTAATCACCGCACATGTTTCTTCTTGATCTGTCATGCCTATTGATTGTCCATAACTACCTTAGCGTGTTCACAGATGTAAGTACTTGCTGTAAAAGCTGGCCTGAACGTGTAAGCCAGATTGCCTACAGGAACGGTCAGGTTTTTAAAATCAGCTTCATGTGGCACATCAGGATCTTCTAGTATTGCAATAGAAGAGCCCACTATGGAGTTTTTCTGCCAATAACAGCTCCCAGAAAGAACCAGCAGAGGTAGGTCCAACATGTCTGCCTTAAAGTGCAGCAGTCTTGATGCGACAAAAGCAAAAGCTTTACTTATCTTTTTCTTTTTGAAGAGGTATTTGAGTTCTTCAGTTGGCTCATAGGAATAGGCAGACTTATCTTTCAAGTGCACCTGCAAAGACTTAGGAGGTGGGAGTTTAATCCTTGACAAATGTACCCAGCCCTGTAATTTCATTGAGGTAGGCATGCTCAGTAGCACCTGGGAGAGACCCTTCCATGTAGGCTGCAACTGGCCTGAAGGAATCCTTCCTTCTGAGGTTTTTTTTTTTTTTTTTTTTTTTTTTAAGATTTTTATTTATTTATTTGACAGGTAGAGTTACAGACAGAGAGACAGAAAGGTCTTTCTTCTGTTGGTTCACTCCCCAAATGGCCACAACGGCCGGAGCTGCGCTAATCTGAATCCAGGAGCCTGGTGCTTCTTCCCAGTCTCCCATGCGAGTGCAGGGGCCCAAGCACTTGGGCCATCTTTTACTACTATCCCAGGCCACAGCAGATAGCTGGACTGGAAGAGGAGCAACTGGGACTCAAACCGGCGCCCATATGGGATGCTGGTGCTGCAGGGATTAACCTCGTGCGCCATGGCGCTGGCCCCCCTTCTGAGTTTTCAATAAGATTGGATCTCCTGGGGAAATGGGCTGCTCATGAATTTTAGGATCTAGCACTGGGAGAGCTTTGTTACCTTACTCTTATCAGAGTCTTTTGTACCTGGCCTAAATTGATAATATACTTTATCTGATCTTGAATCTCTGAACCAAAGCAGATGTCAAAGGTGAGGAAGGGCCTTCTGTATAACATCTCATGCGGACTAAGCTTTCAGGCAGTCTTGGGCGCTATTCTCATCCTGAGGAGGGCAATAGGCAGTAATTTAAGCCATGTTTTTGGGGTCTCTTGGCAAAGCTTAGCTAGAATTTTCTTTAGACTATGATTGACGTTTTGAACTTTACCCAGTGACTGAGGTCTCCAAGAGTGTGGAGATGGTAAGAAACTCCTAGAGCAGCGGCTGCCTGTTGAGTTATTTTAGGTACAAATGCAGGTCCACTGTCACTCTAGAGTGACTGTGGGAGGCCAGAGTGTGGCACAACATCCTTCCTCAAGGCTTTGGACACTTCCTGTGCCTTTCCTGCCTTTTCTTTTTTTTTTGACAGGCAGAGTGGACAGTGAGAGAGAGAGAGACAGAGAAAGGTCTTCCTTTTGCCGTTGGTTCACCCTCCAATGGCCGCCGCGGCCAGCGCACTGCGGCCGGCGCACCACACTGATCCGAAGGCAGGAGCCAGGTGCTTCTCCTGGTCTCCCGTGCGGTGCAGGGCCCAAGGACTTGGGCCATCCTCCATCTGCCCTCCCGGGCCACAGCAGAGAGCTGGCCTGGAAGAGGGGCAACCGTGACAGAATCCGACACCCCAACCGGGACTAGAACCCGGTGTGCCGGCGCCACAAGGTGGAGGATTAGCCTGTTAAGCCACGGCGCCGGCCCTTTCCTGCCTTTTCTTCTATCAATCCGGTGAAAGTTGCTATAAAAACTAGAAGATATTTGTAATTATTCATTGGAGGTGTGTTAGTGAAGTCAGCCTGCCAGTCTTCACCTGGTTATGTCCCTCTCCTCTGCACAGGAGACAGCAAGGGAGGCAGCTCTGCATAACCACCAGTTATGTTGTGAACAAAGTGGGAAGAACGAGTTACTTCCCTTATGGCAACACTTAGTCCCTTCCCACCAAACACTTGAGAGTGTTCGCATTAAAGCTCCTCTTCCCCGATGAGTAGAATCATGTATTTCCCTAATGGTTTTTCATTGAGAAGCCACTGGGCTTATGATCTAAGTCCACCATGCACTAGCATCCTTAGTATAACCCCATTGCTGGGCCCATTCAGTCTCAGACTCAGTGTAGTGAGGCTCTTCAGTCATTACTGCAGGCCGAGGTGTTACAGCCATTTCCAGAGCTTCCTGTGCAGCAGCTCTTTCCGCTGCTTTATCTGCAAACTCATTTCCCTTGCTCACATGGTTCTTCCTTCTGACGTCCCTTACAGTGAATGACAGCCACTTCTGAAGGCCCCAGTACTGCCTGAAGTAGAGCTGACATCTCCTTTCTGTATTTAAGAGGAGATTCTTTGCAGTCAATAGGCCTCTTTCTCTCCAAATGCCCACATGTGCATCTAACACAAGGAAAGCGTATTTGGAATCTGTGTATATATTAACTCGCTGTCCTTTTCCCAGCTGCAAAGCTCTAGTTAATGCAGTAAGTTCAGCCTTTTGAAGCTTGAGCTTCTATTACTTGGGTAGTGGGTGAAGCCGCCGCCTGCAGTTCTGGCATCCCATGGGGGTGCCGGTTCAAGTCCCAGCTGCTATACTAACAATCAAGCTTTCTGCTATGGCCTGGGAAAGCAGTAGAAGATGGCCCAAGTCCTTGGGCCCCTGCACCAGCATGGGAGACCTAGAAGAAGCTCCTGGCTCCTGGCTTCGGATGGGCTCAGTTTGGGCCTTCGCGACTATCTGGGGAGTGAGCTAGTGGATGGTGCACCTCTCTCTGCCTCTGCCTCTCTGTAACTCTGCCTTTCAAATAAATAAATAAAATTTTTTAAAGAGTTGTCTTAGGTGAGTCTAACAGTAGAGCCTGATATTTTGTGAGCTGTCCTCCTGTCCTTTAATTTCTAAGACCCTTTGCCCCTGGTGTGGAGTTTGAACTAAAAATGGCTGGCCTAAAGTCAGGTTGGTGGCTTCCTCCACCAAGAGTGCTGTAGCAGCAACAGCCCTTAGGCACGCAGGCCACCCTGTAGCCACTGAATCTAGCTGCTTAGAAAAAATAGGACACTGGTTGTGGAAGTGGACCCAACTTCCGAGTCATTACTCCTAGAGCAACCCCCTGTTTCTCTGCTATAAACAAGGTGAGTGGCTTACTCAAGTTAGGCATTCCTAATACTGGAGCTTGTTAAAAGCTCTTTAGTTCTTTGGAACACTTTTTGTAGCTCCCCTGTCCAGCAAAGTGGGTCTGTGTCAAGGCCTTTTTAAAGCTTCATACAAAGGCTTGGCTATTAATCTGAATCCTGGGATCCACATTCTACAGAACGCATTCTGAATGACTGCTAATGTGTGCACCCCTCTGTGTGTCTCTGTGGGGAGGGGGCCAAGAAGGGAGAGGAGACTCTTTCCACTTGCACAACTGGAAGAATTCCTTGTGCACATTTCCTTTTTTTCTTGTCCAGCAAGTAATGCTGTTTTTAAAAGCCTCTGCTCCCACATGTTTTATAGTGTAATGCAGACATCTTTATTGTCATCTGCCTCTTCAATTGTTAGTACCAACTACAGCCTGCATTGTGGCATAGCAGGTTAAGCCACCACCCTGCGGGGTTGGAATCCCAGATGAGTGCCAGTTCATGTCCCCGCTGCTCCAGTTCCAAACCAGTCCCTGCTAATGGCCTGGGAAAAGCAGCAGAGGATGGCCTAAGTGTTTGGACCACTGCTAACCATGTGGGAGACCCAGGTGAAGGTCCTGGCTCCTGGCTTCAGCCTGGCTCAGCCCTCGGAATTGCTGCCGTCTGGGGAGTGAACCAGCAGATGGAAGATCTCGCTCTCACTCTTTGTTAACTCTTTCAAATAAATCATTTAAAAAAAAAAAAGTTGTTGGTACCTACTATCTTGTGGGCTGTGCATTATGAACTTGACCTCTGATCCTTACAACCTGTGAGCTGTGCAGTAGGTATGAACTTGACCTCTGATCCTTACAACCATGCTCAGCCTATGCTGGTTCACAGATTAGGACCTGTTATTTAAGTAGCTGGCTTAACTCCCAGCTAGTGAACTGACCTTTATCTGTTCACAGTAAACCAAAATAAGTATATCTACGTTTCCAAAATTACTAGTTTATAAAAGGATATTTTTTTAGGTCAGTAGGTTTTAGATGTGATTTGAGAGGCATGGAAAGGCCTTTCTGCTCAAAAGTATCCTCTGCTGCGGTTGAAGTTTCCGTGTTGCCTGTCAGAATACTGATGGGGAGGTGGGGACTCTTCTGGGAAAGAGGGTGGATGTGCTCCCTAAGAGCAGCAGTTCCTGTGTCTGCTCAGATGTTTGGTAGCTACGCCCTCCCTCTTGTGGGCGGGAGGAGCTGGCCAGCCTGTGTGTGCTGGTCACACTGTCCGTTTGTTTGTTCCACCATTTATGCTGATGCAGCACAGTGGAAGCAGAGTCTGTTTTTCCAGTCACCATAAAGCCAGTCCTGGCCTTTCTAAAAGCTGAGTTTGTGTGGCTCTTTTGAGCATTCCTTTAGGAAATGTGGTATCCAGTATTTTGTTTATGGAGTTAGTATCTTGTAAAGAAAAGTCTGGTAGTCTGCAAGACCTAAATATTTACTGTTTGACCCCTTGTAGTAGTTTGGTGATCCCAGCTATAGAGGAATTGTAGCCACTTCTGACAACATTGTTTAACATTGTCAAGTATTAGACTGCTATTGCATTTAGATATTTTAGCCTTTACCTTCAAATTAAAAACAATTCTTATACAAATAACTAGGTAGTAATATACTTTAATTACATCTAAGTGAGTCTTGTCTGGATCTCCACCTGCCTTCCTCGAGAGTGGATTTCTGGGTGGGCCAGAAGTCACAGCTGCTCCACTTCTGATCCGACTCCCTGCTAATGTGTCTGCAAAACAGCTGAGGATGTCCCACGTGCTGGAGCCCTGCCACCCATTTGGAAGACCAGGGTGAACAGACTTCCTTTCTCTGGCCTGGAAGAAGACTAGGGATTTGCCTCAGGTTGCAAATCTCAGCAATTGGTCTTCAAATCTCAATTTGAAGACCTCACTCTGTCTCCCACCCTCACCCATCACTCTGACTTTAAATAAATACATCAACATTAACAAAAAAAGATAATATAGAGTAGATTGCCTTGCACATATCAGTATTAATCTATGTAATAACTATTTCCTTATGTGAGCCTGTGTATCTTGGTTTTTTGGGTTGCAGGGGGTAGATGAAAGTTATGCAAAACATACCTATAAAATCTATGAGAAATGTAAATATATTGTTTTGCAAAAATGGAGATTAAACCATAGGTAATTTCAGTAAGAATTTTATTATGTGGCCAGCATTGTAACACAACAGGTTAAGTCATTGCCTACAATACCTGCATCCATATTGGAGTTCCTGTTCCCAGTTGCTTTGCTTCCTATCCAGCTTCCTGCTGATACGCCTGGAAGAATCTTTCTTTTTCTGTCTCTCCCTCCCTCTTTGTTTTTCTGCTTTTCAAATGTATAAAGTAAATCCAATGAAAGAATTTTATTAATGACTTGATTTGTGTATGGGCAATCAGAAAATCTTCTTAATGTATGAGGGATCTTCATGGTAAAAGTATATCATGAAATAATAATGCATGGACTTCATTTTCTGCATCAGAAATATATTTAATTCCATCTCCATGAAATTTTGGAGTACCCTTGTAAATAGGAAAATTTTAATATCAGTTACTATGTTAAGAAAGGCCATGGTAAAGATGTGTACAATAAAAAAAGAATCATCAATTAAAGGAAAAGTAGCACTTTATGAATGAACAAATAACTTCAGTGAGGGAGGAAAATAACTGTCAAAGGACAGTTGGAGGCTGCCTCCAACGCCCTCTGCTCCCCAAAGCTCAGAGCTCTTGGGAGTCAGAGAGAGAGAGAGCGCGATGTCTTCCACATACTGGTTTACTCTCCAGATGCCCACAGCAGCCTGGGCTGGGCCAGGCTGAAGGCCAGGAACCCAGAATTCCATCCAGGTCTCTCATGTGGGTGGCAGAAACCCAAGTACTTGGGCCATCATCTGCTGCCTTTTGGGTTCACTGACAGGAAGCCGGATCAGAAGGGGAGGTGGGTGAGGGGGTTTGAGTGTTGTGGCATGGCAGATAAAACCACTGCCTGTGATACTGGGAACACATAAGGGTGCCAGTTTGTGTCCTGGTTGCTTCACTTATTATCCAACTGCCTGAAAAGCAGTGGAAGATTAGCCCAAGAGTATGGGCCCCTGCCACCCATATGGAAGACCAAGATGGATCTGGCTTCTAGCTTTGGCCAGGCCAAGCTCTGGCTGTTGCAGGCATCTGGGCGGTGAACCAGTGGATGGAAGGAAAAATCTCTGTCTCTCTCTCTGTATAACTCTGAATTTCAAATAAATATATTAATTAAAAAAAAAAAAAAAAAAAGATGGGACACTGTAATATGGGATGCGGGTGTCCTGAGCCACAGCTTAACCCACAGTGGCATAGTGCCCTCCCCTCCACTGACCTCTTTTAATCTAAGACATAATATGATCAGATTTATAGTTACAAAAACAAAGGAAATAAAAAGCCCGGATTATTGGCGTTTGGCATAGTGGTGAAGAAGCTGCTTGGGATGCCCACATTCCATTTCAGAGTGCCAGTGTTCAGGGCCAGCTCACTTCTGTGATAGCTTGCTGCTACTGCACACCCTGGAGGCAGCAGATGATGACTTGGGTGACTGAGTCCCTGCTGTTCCCATGGGAGTCCTGGATTGAGTTCCCAGCTCCCAGGTTTGGCTGGGCCCAGCCCAGCTGTAGCCATTGAGGGCTATAAAAATTTTTAGGCTTATTTATCTCAAACTTAGACATTCAGGAAAGAGGAATTGATCTCTCTAGTACATTTTACTGTTAGAAGTACTGATTTTTATAAGTAGAATTATTAACATCACGGATGGAGTTTGTTTTTGCTGTATTTTTTCTGCTTGCTTCTGGGTTTTGAGGTCTGTACTGAGGTCTGTGCTGATTAAGTTAATTGCCTGGAAGCCAGCCTTTCCCATTTGTTTGGTGGTCTGATGATTACTCATCTCTATGGTGTATGATGTCGATTTTTTTCTCTTAACAGTTTACAACCAGTAACTCTCATTGCCATCTTGCTTGTGTGGTCTCCGAGCACAGTATTTTATGCTGTCTATTTAGTTAACCATCACTTGGAAATGGGTATGGTATGTTTTTAATATTGCTCGTGAATCAAGAGGTGGCTCTTCGGGCTTCCCTGTGGTTGATTATGTGATACTGCACTGAGAATTGACAGTGCCCCTTTCTTCCATCTTCTGAAAATTGTGTGCATGTAATATCTTCAGGAGCCACATGGTGGCAGTGTCTAATTGCAGTGTTTGCTATGTGTCTTCAACTTTCCTTGTTAAAAAAATTGTGAAGATACAGGAATTAATAGATGGAAAAGTCATATATCTGCCACCCACCTGGAGAAATAAAACATTCAAAGACTCCTGGTATACTTTCCTCTTCCAGTTATTTTCCTTCCTCCTGCTTTGTTGGTAGTTTGGAGTTTGGTAAATATCACCTCTCTGCGTGTCTTTATTCTTTTATTACACATTTACAAATTTGGAAGCACTTTTAAACAAATTTGAGATGCAAAGAGAAAGCTTCCTTCTACTAGTTCATTTTGCCAGTGCCCACAATGGTAAGGGCTGGGCCAGGACTCAGAATGCAATCCAGGTGTCCCTCAAAGGTAGTAGGAACTCAATTATTTGAGCCACCAATGCTGCCTCCCACGGTTCGCACTAGTGAGAAAAGAGAGCTGGGCTGGCGCCATGGCTTAACAGGCTAATCCTCCGCCTTGCGGCGCTGGCACACCGGGTTCTAGTCCCAGTTGGGGCGCCGGATTCTATCCCAGTTGCCCCTCTTCCAGGCCAGCTCTCTGCTATGGCCCGGGAAGGCAGTGGAGGATGGCCCAAGTCCTTGGGCCCTGCACCTGCATGGGAGACCGGGAGAAGCGCCTGGCTCCTGGCTTCGGATCAGCGCGATGCGCAGGCCACAGCGGCCATTGGAGGGTGAACCAATGGCAAAAAGGAAGACTTTTCTCTCTGTCTCTCTCTCTCTCACTATCCACTCTGCCTGTCAAAAAAAAAAAAAAGAGAGAGCTGAGAATTGGATGAAAACATTCCAGTGTGAGATGTAGGTGCCTCAGCCACTAGGCGAAACACCTGCTCCCTATTTATGTTTTTTTTTTTTTCCCATTTTTATATGGAAGACAGACACACACACACACACACACACATAGATACACAGACACAGAAGCAGAGTCAGGGAGGGGAGATATCTTCCATCACCTGGGTCATTCCTAAAATGTCCACAGCAGCCAGATTGAAGCCAAGTTGAAGTTGGGAGCCAGGAACTCAATCCTAGTTTCCCATATGGGTGGTAGGGACCCAACCAGATGAACCATCACCTGACTGACGCCTCCCAGGGTGTGCCCTAGCAGGAATCTGCAATTGAAAGCAAAGCTGAGGGGAGCCCTGTGGCATAACCCCCTGCAAATGCACTTGGAAAAGCAGCAGAGCATGGCCCAAGTCCCTGCCCCTGCACCAACATGGGAGACCCAAAAGAAGAGAGAGAGAGAGAGAGATCTTCCATCCACTGGTTCATTCCCCAATTGGCAGCAACAGCTGAAGCTGTACTGATCCGGAGCCAGGAGCCAGGAGCTTCCTCTGGGTCTCCCACGTGGGTACAGGGGCCCAAAGACTTGGGCCATCCTCCACTGCTTTCCCAGACCATAGCAAAGAGCTGGATCAGAAGTAGAGCAGCCAGAACTCCAACTGAAGCCCATATGGGATGCCGGCGCTTCAGACCAGGGCTTTAACCTGCTATACCACAGTGCCAGCCCCTATAACTTTACCTTTCAAATAAATATATAGATCTTTAAAAGTAAAAATCGGGGTGTGCCGGCCGTAGCGCACCGGCCACAGCAGCCATTGTGGGGTGAACCAATGGAAAAGGAAGACCTTTCTTTCTGTCTCTCTCTCACTGTCTACTCTGCCTGTCAAAGAAAAAAAAAAGTAAAAGAAAAATAAGTTGTGATATATGCTCTCTTCTATTACTGAGAAAAATGACAATTTTCTGGCTAGGATACAGTACTCTGTAATGGTTAAAAACCAAGAGTAAGGCCAGGTTCTGAATTCCCACTCGATTACATAATAAGTATGGGATCCTGAGCAAATGACTTGTATTTTCTATATCTGCCTCATCATCTTCGAAATGGAAATAATCATAGTACTTACTTCATGGGATCATTGTGCTCATCACAGTGCCTGGCACAACATAAGCACTTAGCAGGCCCAGGACTTGACAAAGGTGTTATTTCCTAAATTGTAGTGAGCCTCAGGGAAGAAACAGACATCCCTGAGGCTCACTGCGGTTAAAAATAAAGCATACTGGGCTGGAACTGTGGCTTAGGGGTAAAGCTGCCGCCTGCAGTGCCAGCATTCCAAATGGGCGCTGGTTCGAGTCCTGGCTGCTCTACTTCTGATCCAGCGCTCTGCTATGGCCTGGGAAAGCAATAGAAGTGGCCCAAGTCCTTGGGCCCCTGCACCTGAGTGGCAGACCCAGAAGAAGCTCCTGGCTCCTGGGTCCAGATCGGCGCTGCTCTGGTCATTGGGGCCAACTGCGGAGTGAACCAGCGAATGGAAGACCTCTCTGTCTCTCTCTCTCTCTCTGCCTCTCGTTCTCTCTCTGTGTAACTCTAACTTTCAAATAAATAAATAAATCTTTAAAAATAATTAAAAAAATAAAGCATACAGTGGTAGGCAGTTAGTGTACCCCAGAGATGCCTGCACCTCACATTGGAGTGTCTGGGTTGTTTCCAGCTCCAGTCCTTCATTCCATCTTCCTGCTAGTGCACACCCTGTGAGACAGCCCTGGTGGCTCAAGTAGTTGGTTCTTTGCCACTCATATGATCCAGTTCCCAACTTCAGCCTCAGCCTGGGGTGTTTGGTGGCATTTGGGGATGAATCAGCAAATGGGCGCTCCATCTCCATCTGTCTGCCTCCAAGTAAGTAAATATTTTTTAAATCTTCTCTTGCCTTAAAAGCCGTGCCTTTGCTTTGGTTCTGTGTAACCATCTCATTGAGTTCTGAGCTATTTCGCCTCCATTTTAGGAGTTTTTATCCAGTACAATATAGTTCTGTGGTATGTTTTTATCAAATACTGCATTGGCTTCAAAGTTATTTGCTCTCTTGCAGCTGTGAGCCTTTCTTTTTTCACACAGCGACTGGTTGGTTTTGTGTTTTACCAGCCTCTCTGTGTGTAGAGTGTAGACAAATGGCTCTTATAGTGGCTTAAATTGTCACCAACTCTGTGGTCTACAGAACCGAACTGGAGTGCTCACAGCATGAGTGTGCCTCTGTACCCCAAGCCCTTCCCAGGTCTCCCTGTGCTGACTGCCAGCACCCTGGTCTCAGCAGAGTTGCTGTGATAAACCACACGTGTTTTCATGAGAATCGGGAACCACTGCCTAGTCACATGTGCTCTAAAAAGAAAGTAAGTTGGTGGTTTGGACCCAAGGACTCCAGGAATTCGTTAAATTGAAGGTTGCCAGTTTGACCCCTGTTTTTGCACTGGCTTCTGTTTCCAGACTTGTAGGAGAAAACTGGTTGAAGAGGAAGAGATACATACTTGGGTCTTCAAAAAAGCTTGTGGAAATGCCTATGATGGAAAAACTGCATGGAGTTTAAAAGTTTTGCACCAAAATAAACTTATCTTTTAATTCTATTTTCCTCCAGCTTTTTTTTTTTTTTTTTTTAATTTATTTGAGAGGTAGGGTTATAGACAGAGGGAGAGACAGAGAAGAAAGGTCTTCCTTCTGTTGGTTCACTCCCCAAATGGCCGCAGCTGCGGGAGCTGTGCCGATCCGAAGACAGGAGCCAGGAGCTTATTCCAGGTCTCCCACACAGGTACAGGGGCCCAAGCATTTGGGCCATCTTCTGCTGCTTTCTCAAGCCATAGCGGAGAGCTGGACTGAAAGAAGAGCAGCTGGCACCCATATGGGATGCCGACACCACAGGCGGAGGATTAACCTACTGCACCATGGCGCCAGCCCCCAGATTTTTTTTTTTTTTTTTTTAAGATTTATTTATTTATTTTGAAAGTCAGTTACAGAGAGAGAGAGGGTGAGACAGAGAGAGAGGGCTCTTCCATTCACTGGTTTACTCCTCAGATGGCCACAGCAGCCAGCACTGGGCCAGGCTGAAGCCAGGAGCCAGGAGTTTCTTCTGGGTCTCCCTTGTGGGTGCAGGGACCTGGGGACTTGGGCCATTCTCCGCTGCTTTCTCAGATACGTTAGCATGCAGCTGGATGGAAGTGGAGCAGCCGGGACATGAACTGGCACCCATGTGGGATACTGGTACCACAGCCGGCGGCTTAACCCACTATACCACAATGCTGGCCCCTCCCCCAGCCTTGCAAAGTGCCTTCATATGTATTAGTGGAAAACTGCACATGAGTGCCCACAGGTCTGCTTCCCAAACTCCCAAAGCAACCATTCACGGTCTCTACCTACTAGACTATGGATGTGGTCCTACCTACTAGATGCTGGATGTGGCTCACTTGGGAAGGTGGAAGGTGCAGTCCAGCCAAGGCCACTTCTGGTCTATGTGGGCATCTTCAGGAGGCTTCAGGAGCCTCCTGGTTAGGCCTTTGTGTGGGTAGAGGTGACTGTATTTCAGAGTTGACCTTGGGGTGGCCCGTGGGGGAGGATGATCTGGGGTTTCAGGTGTTACAGTCAAACAGAGCTGAGTTTGGCTCCACACTCTCCCTTACTGGCCGTGTTGCTGTCAAGCCGTTGAGCTGCTTCAGTGTTCAGTTTCCTTGTCTGTAACATGATTCAGGCCTCATGAAGTTGCAGTAAAGATTAAGTGACGTACACACAGGGTGCTTGGGAGGCGTTGAGGCCTGAGTGGTTAGTGTAATCGTCAGGTAAATACTTGAGAGAGAGAGCCTCACGGTCAGTAATGTGAGGTAGACATTTGTGTGTCCCAGCTTTTTTGTGTGTGTGTGGATTCTTGTGAAACTACTTCGTTAGGTTTGAAGTAGGTTTAGAATGCTTGCCTTTGTGTGGACATGACTGAAGAAGTCAGAGCTGTTTTGTTGCCATGTCAATAAAATAATATGGAGGAAAATGTTAACCGTGTCCTCGCCTCACCCTGCCCTCTCCACTCGACTTCTCCTCTCTGTGCTCACCCTCCTCTCCCCACCCATCTCAAGCTGCTGTCTCCCCAGGACCACTGCCTATGCTTGTCACCACTCTGCCTGTGCAGAGTGTCCCCACTGCCCTGTGCCTGCTGTTTACTGCTACCTCAAAGGTCTCCCATAGACAGCTTTTATCTTGTCAAGTCACTGCTTCAAACAGTAGCTTCCCATTGCTCCTAGGATAAAAAGAACAAACAAACAAACAAAAAACCCAAAAAAAAGCAAAGAACTACCAGGCCTTTTGAACATGCTGTGGACTTTCTCTTTCAGTTCATCTAACACTTCCTATCCCCACCCCGGCCCGGCCCCGGCCACATGGTCCCTTTGGGTAGTGTGATCACCTTGGGCCCTTCTGCTTTGGTGCCTTTGAACCTTTCAGGTTTGGGGGGTTTCTGTCTCAGGAAACTTCACCTGCCCTGCCACCCCATGTCCGCATCGTCATGGCACCCTGCTCTTCTATAACTTGACATGTTTTGCAATATAGATTTATTGGTGTGGTTATGTGGCCGCCACCTGTGTCCCCTAGTAGACTGCAGTCTCCACAAGGACACTGAGTCTCTGGTGCTCAGAGCAGAGCTGGGCATGTTTTTGACACCCACTAAGGGTATGGGAGTTGAATGACTGGCTGTGCAGGTGCACAGAGCATTTCTCTGTGAGGGTCTACTGAACCCCGTCCTCTCCCTCAGTCCCGTCCCTTCCTTACAGTGCCTCACTTCACCTTGTACTTGAGTGATGACAGACCCCCTGCGTGTGACTTGCAGTGTTTTCACACCAACTTGAAACTGACTGTCCTGATTGTGCCTATATCATCATAGCACTGACAGGTGTCACACTGCACAGTCTCCTCCACTCTCCTCACCTCTGTCTAACCAGATCCCTCCCTGTCTTTTAGTTCCTCCAGTGAGAGATACCTTGGAAAATACTCTTCCGGAATCTGTGGGGTGTGTGTGTGTGGGTACACATATACCATGCATGTGGCACATATATATACAATTTTTTTTTTAAAGGCAGAGACTGACAAATCTTCTGTTTTGTTCCCTAAATGCCCACAATAGCTAAGAAAGGTAGAGGCCAAAGCCAGGAGCCCAGAACTCAATCTAGGTCTCCCATGCATGCGGGTGGCCGAAACGCAACTTCATGAGGCATCAACTGCTGCCTCCCTGGATATGCATTAGCTGGGAGCCTGGACTGGAGCCCAGGCTCTCCAGTGTGGGATGCAGGCGTCCCAAGCGGCAGTACAAGTATACTCAGCAGTACAAGTATACTCCATAAAGTTTGTGGAAAAGAGAATTAAAACGTAAATTTATTTTGGTACAGAGAAAATTGAAATCTGTATATTGTTTTTTACATGATAATGCATTTTCCACAAGATTTGTGAAGACCCCCTTTATGCATGGATTTCAAAAAAAGTTTTGTACCAAAGTAGACCTATCTTTTCATTCCATTTTTTCGTGAACCACCTGAAGTACGCTTGTATTATCATGAACTCTTAGATAAGCTTGGTCCCCCATGTAACAATATTGAAAAGTGGTGCGGCATTTTTTCCCCCATCTACTTGAAAGGCAGAGTGACAGAGACATTGATTGATTCACTCCCCAAATGCCCACAACAGCCAGGGTTAGGCCAGGCTGAAGCCAGGAGCCCGGGATCCTGTTCTTCTATATGGTAGCAAGGGCCCAAGCACTTGTGCCATCCTCCCCTGCTTCCCAAAATGTATTATTAGGAAACTGGTTAGGAAGCTGTACAGCACTGTTCCAGCTGGCTGTTCAGTGAACTAAACAATTTCTTCCTCCCTTCCTTTCCTTCCTTCCTTCCTTTTTTTTTTTTTTTAAGATTTTATTTATTTGAAAGTCAAATTACAGAGATGGGAAGACAAAGAGAGGGAGAGCTCTTCCATCTGCTGGTTTACTTCCCAAATGACCATCTGGGCCAGGCCAAAGCCAAGAGCTTCTTCCAGGTCTCCCATGTGGGTGCAGGGGCCCAAGCACTTGGGCCACATTTTGCTGCTTTTCCAGGTGAGTAGCAAGGAGCTGGATCAGAGTGGAGCAGTCAGGGCATGAATTAGCACCCATATTGATGCTGGTCTCTCAGGCAGCAGCCCAACCCACTGTGCTACAACATAAACCCCTAAGTACTTTTGTTTATAAAGGTCCCAGCTCAGGTATTTTGTCATAGTCACACAAAATGGACTAAGACAAATGCCTTTTCACGTCAGATGGATGTCTGCATTGTTGTTTTCAGTGCAATAGTACTCTAGTTGAAATAATTATGTCTTTCTAGAAACCCTTTTTTAAATTTCTAAATTCTAGTTTTTTATCATTGAATTGAATATGAGTTAGGAAGAAAAAAGAAGCACTAAATGAAAGGATTTGGCTGATATTAGAAACAAGGCAAGGGGCTGGTGTTGTAGCCTACCAGGTTAAGCCAATGCCTGTGACACTGGCATCTCATATGGGCACCAGTTCATGTCCTGGCTTCTCCATTTCCTATCCAATTCCCTGATAATGGTCTGGTTAAAGCAGTGCAAGATGGCTCAAGTGTTTGGACCTCTGCCACCTGGGTGGGAGACCCGGATGAAGCTCTTGGCTCCTGGCTGCAGTCTGGCTCAGCCTTGGCTATCGCAGCCACTTGGGGAGTGAACCGGTGGGAGGAAGATCTCTCTCTGTCTCTCTCCGTCTCTGTAACTTTGACTTTCAAGTGAATAAATAAATCTTCAAAAAAAAGAAAGAAATGAGGCAAGAAGCCCCCCCCCCCCTTTTTTTTTTGACAGGCAGAGTGGATAGTGAGAGAGAGACAGAAAGGTCTTCCTTTTTGCCGTTGGTTCACCCTCCAATGGCCGCCGTGGTAGGCGCGCTGCGGCTGGTGCACCGCGCTGTTCCGATGGCAGGAGCCGGGTGCTTATCCTGGTCTCCCATGGGGTGCAGGGCCCAAGCACTTGGGCCATCCTCCACTGCACTCCCTGGCCACAGCAGAGAGCTGGCCTGGAAGAGGGGCAACCGAAACAGGATCGGTGCCCCGACCGGGACTAGAACCGGGTGTGCCGGCACCGCAAGGCGGAGGATTAGCCTATTGAGCCACGGCGCCGGCCTAAGACAGCCCCTTTTTAAAAATGTTGTTGCATTTGAGACACAGAACTTGGTGAATATGATCCTGAAGTGATTGCTGCTGTGCTGACAGTCCTGACTGTGAGTAGTGAAGTGTGCTCTACATGAGGCAGGAATTGTGTAAGTTTTTCAGGGCACACCTCTTGAATTCCAGGGCGTGGAAAAGAACTGCATTTTTCTTCCTCGTTCCCGGAAGCTCAAAATTACAACTTTGCCACAGGACTGCATGTGAGAAATCGCGGTATCTTTTTCTCCTCTTGCACACAAAACTTCACCTATTTTTTAAAAATACATATTTTTTATTGACTTGCAAGGCAGACAGAAAAACAAACGGACATTGAGAGGTCTCCGGTTCACTGGTTCACTCCCCTCATGCCCTCAATAGCTTGGGGTGGGCCAGGCGAAAGCCAGGAGCCACCAGGTGTCCCACGTGGTTGAGAGGAACCAAAGTGCTTGGGCCGTCACCACTGCCTCCAGCAGTACACCTGGAACCCATGTGGTGGCTTAACCTACAGGTGAAGCCGCCACCCAGCACCCGCTTTTTATTTCTTTATTTTTATTTCTTTATTTTTTTAAAGATTTATTGGAAAGAGTTAGAGAATCTTCCATCTACTGGTTCAGTCCCCTGATGCCACAACTGCCAGGGCTGGGCCATGCCAAAGCTAAGAGCCAGGAGCTTCATCTGGATCTTCCACGTGGGTGGTACGGGCCCAGACAATTAGGCCATCTTCCACTGCTTTTCCCAGGCCATTGGTAGGAAGCTGGGGAAGTGGAGCAGCTGAGACACGTACCAGTGCCCATATGGGTTGCTGGTGTCGCAGGCAATGGCTTAACCCACTGTGCCACAATGCCAGACCACCACCACCAGTTATTTTAATGAAGATTTAGTTTAAAATGCATTCAACAGCTGTAGATATTCTATAAAATATATAGTAAGTGGGTGGGCAGAAACTGTTTGTAGCTATGGCATCTTTTGTGCACTAGGCTTTGGGGAAGGATTTGTTGAGCCCCTAAGTATATACTCCCTGTAGTCCTGTTTCATCCAGGAGTGGGGTTGCTGGTGGAAGCTGTGCTGCTCAGGGGGTGTTGTCAGCACTGTTCATGCTGTTTCACAGGACCTTCTTAGAAGCAAGCAGTCTCAATCTTGGGAGAGACCATTGAGGTCATCTAATTTAGCTGCTCTATCTCCAGATGGAAATATTGAGGGCTCCAGTAGTTACAGGACTTCCTGTCTGCTTAGCAAAGTTTCCAAACATGGAAATATCAGCACTTGGTTCCCTTTTGTACCCTTTCATCAACCTGCCCTGTACTTTCCTTGAGCCCCTTAAAGATAAAGGATTGGATACATTATTTGAAATTTCACTCAAAATTCTTTGGAAATATGCCAGGAAAACGTACCATATTATGTCAGTGCCTTTGCGTCCATTTGGTAATTATCCAACAGAAGACTGTAGGTGACTGGTGTTGTAAGAGAGACTGCTGCAGATTTCTGACTCAGAATAGCACAGTCAGGTTTGCGTGACCTTTTGATAAAAGCTCACCCTAGCCACTTGGATGTGTCAGCGTTACCAGAAGGCTGATTATTGAGAAAGTTCAGAGGAGGTTGTAGATGGTGACATTGTCATCTACTTGTGAATGGGCTGTATTTTTGGTGTTTTTTTCCCCCAACTCTGAACTGTGTGTTCCTTGCCATAGTTAATTTCTTTTTTTCATTTTATTTCAAAGAGAAAGAAAACAAACCTTCCATCTGCTGGTTCACTCCCTAAATACCCACAATTGCTGGGACTGGGCCAGGCTGAAGCCAGGAACCAAGGACTCAATCCTGGTTTTCCAAAAGGGTGGCAGGGACCCAAGTACTTGGGACAGGATCTGCTGCCTCCCAGGTGCATTAACAGGAAGCTGGATCAGAAACAGAGCCAGGACTTGAATCAGGGATTCTGATACCATATGTGAGCAACTTAATCTCCCCCCTCCCCCAGTTCTGGTTGATTCGAGCTTGAACCTACTCAAAATGGGAAACTGTTGCTGGACTCTTCTGCACAGTACTCTTCTGTGTAATACTAGGTCTTCCTTCATGTTCGTAGCCCAGAGGGGCCCCATTTAGCTCTTCCTAATGTGTGGTTAGCAAAGGAGTGTTTACAAGATGAATGTACATGGGAAATAGTGTCTGAAAGGACAGTCTTGTTTTATTAAAGTTTGGTTTTCCCTGTAAATAATTGTTCATAAGATAAAACTTAAAGTATAAAAGAGTTTGTTTTTATCAAGGTTAAAAAGTTAGTGCAAAACCTGACATTTCTTCTCTTATTATATATCACACAAGGAAGTCAGTGGCGTGGAAATGCAATAGCTGCAAGACCAGTTTGCCAGCCTTGGGTCCCTGGTATAAAAGGTACCATCAGGATCCCCGGTTAACTGTCACTTTGCCGTGTATGCTACTATGCAGCTCTCTTAACTCTACAGGTGAAAGAACTGATGATTCAGCGACAGTAATGATCAATTGTAGGGGCTTAATGTTCCAGTAGGTTTGTTTACATTCCTATACCTGAACAGTTACCAGGCTATGATAAGTTTAGGTAAAAATCTAGACTATTTTTTCTTATCCCAGGTGGAAAGTTTTTAATCCTTAAGGAAGGTGTTGTTCAATTCTACGAATATGAAACCTTCAGGGTTGTTAGAAACTCTAAAATCTCACCAAGGAAGTAAAATTTTCTAAACTATCCAATGGATATGTCTTTTTAAATCCCTTTTAGCTCATATTGTGTGTTCAATGCAAAAACATTTTCAAAATTCTAGAGGACTCATCTCAAACATAACATTCTAAAATGAGTAGGTTGTCAAAATCAATTGGTTAAATAAAGCAAAGAATTTCTTTATCTAACAGATGGGAGTGTTTGCCATGTCCCTGGCCCTCAGATGCGGTGATAATTTAGATATAATCGAATTGCTGCCCTCCAGGATCTGGTACCCAAGGGCAAAGGTGGGTAGGAGCTAGCGTGTCATGGGGCCCTCTGATGGTGATAACAAGAGGACACATGGGGAGCCCTGGGGGAAAGGGGATTATGTTGTGTGGGTTCTGGAAGACTTTGTGGAAAAGCTGATCCTTGCACTGAGTCCTGGTGGTGGCATGACCAGGGGCTGGTTCTGCCAGAGACACTTCTAGTCTTAATGAGGCTGCGTGTGCACAGGCTGGGAGGGGAGAGGAGGGACAGTGTGTCCTAGGAACTGCCTGGTGTCCAGTGCATGGGGGTGGGGAGCAGGCTCAGCTGGCGCCAAGTGGCGCCAGGTTCTCCCCATCGGGCCTGTATTACAAACAAGGTCAGTAAGTGATCTGCTTACACTTTGAAGGAGAGAGTAAGACTGGTGGAAGAAAGGTCCGTCAGAGGCCGAGAGAAGTTAAGAGGGGACGAAAGGAACTTTTCTGAAGCAGTATGTAGCCCAGTGCAGGCTCAGAGTAGATACACGATACGTGAACAGGAGAGAGGGAGGCAGTGTTGGTGGGGGCCTTACTCCTGCGCCTCTTCCGGAGAGAGCTGCAGGAGGCCCGTGACCCCCAGAACATGGGCAGCTGTGGGGTGAGAAGTTAGACGAGGAGGAGCCAGGCTGTGGGCAATGCCCCAGAGAGCTACAATTCAGTGCAGAGCGTAAACCTGGAGGGGAGATCAGTGCCGGCTGTGCCCGTGACATCAAAAACAGCCTTCTGTTCATGCCAGCAGTCAGAGCACAGATCCAAAGAAAACCCCGCAGGCTGAGGAAGAGGGCAGGAGAGAAGGGAAGGCTGTAGGGTGGGCCTGGCGGTTTCTGTGAACTGTTCTCCCTCGCTCTCAGGCCTGGAGTTTTAGGAGGTTGGAAGCTCCCCATCACGGACCCTGTCTGGGAAGAGCTGTGATCCTGGGTTGTGAGTACTGTGCAGGGGTGAGGCCTTGAGGAAAGTGAGAGTGGGAATTCTACCGGATGGGTCTTAACAGATTTTCTTAAGAGTGCTTAAGTGAAAAGTCTCCTTAGGTAAGTGAAAGGCGGTGAGGAGCCGGCGCCGTGGCTCAACAGGCTAATCCTCCGCCTAGCGGTGCCAGCACACCAGGTTCTAGTCCCGGTCGGGTGCCGGATTCTGTCCTGGTTGCCCCTCTTCCAGGCCAGCTCTCTGCTGTGGCCCGGGAGTGCAGTGGAGGATGGCCCAAGTGCTTGGGCCCTGCACCCGCATGGGAGACCAGGAGAAGCACCTGGCTCCTGCCTTCGGATCAGTGCGGTGCACCAGCCATTGGAGGGTGAACCAACGGCAAAAGGAAGACCTCTCTCTCTCTCTCTCTCTCTCTCACTGTCCACTCTGCCTGTCAAAAAAAAAAAAAGGCGGTGAGGGCAGTTACCCAGGCCTCGGCACTGTCAAGGTCATGTTAAGACAGTGAAGATCCGCCCATTCTCAGAACTGAGGCACAATTAATTGATAACTCGGTTTCTGTGCGAAAGTGTGTTTGAAAGAAGTGAAGATGGGGACCTGAAACCCCGCTTTGGGCTGGCAGCTCCTGCTGTGTATACTGGGTGTGTCCTTGCCCCTGGTGTGGGGAGGAGCTAGTCCATGGTGTATTTTGTGGCTTTGGAGCTTTTTGCTTTCAGAAATTATGTGGGTGCCTGCTGGTGCCTGTCTGTTTTCCTCTAGTTCTCCTTCTATCACTGTCAAGTCTTAGTGCACCAAAGCGGGCAGAGAGAGAGGGCTGTGCTTTCTCCGTCTCTGTCTTCACGGATGAGCCGGCTAAAAGAACTTTCCCCAAAGGCCCAGAATTTGGTTTTATACAGTAATGGCAGTTTCATTAGAATGTAGCACTTACACCAAGCCCAGACATCTTAAAAGTCAAAGGGCAAGAATTGTTTCAGCTTGCTTGTTACACAGCTTGGGGACTGTTTTTTTCTGTTCCTCTATTCACATCCTTTTAACCCTAGACTCATCAGAAGTGGGACTCCTCCTACATGGTAGGTGTTTCCTGTCTGGTTAACCTTCAGTAGTCACCACGCTCTTTGTCCTTGTCAGCACACTGTATTCATTTTTTAAGAGCTTTTTTAAGAAATAAAGCTATTAATCACCTTTTCCCATAGAAACAGGTCGCACTTAATGTTGGGTTCTGTGTTTGCAGAGAATATACAACTGATTTGTATTTTACTCTTCAGACATCTGGATGCCCAGAGTGAAGATCAGTGGTTGTTTCTCTTGTTTTTTTCACATGTCTTGACCAAAGGTTAAAGAATGGATATTCGAGGAGTCCCAGTCTTACATGTTTCTGTTACTGTAAACTTTAAAATTTTCCCTACTTTAGATCTTAGGCTCATACGGCTTTGGAAAAAGACTTGTAAATCTTCTAAACTATTTATGTTTATTTTATTTAAAGAAAAGATTTATTTTATTTATTTGAAAGGTACAGTTACTGTGTGGAGGGTATATATACAGCGATCTTCCATCTGCTGGTTGACTCCCCAAATGACTGCAATGGCCAGGGTGGGGCCTGCCCAAAGCCAGGAGCCAGGAGCTTCTTCCAGGTCTCCCATGTGGGTGCAGGGGCCCAAGCACTTGGGCCATCTTCCACTGCGTTCCCTGGGCGCAGCAGAGAGCTGGATTGGAAGCAGAGCAGTGGGGACTCAAACCTGAATTCCCATATGGGATGCCAGCATCACAGGCTGCAGCTTAACTCACAGTACTGCAACACTGGCCCGTCTTATTTTCTTTTAAATAAAAAATAAAGACATGTTTCATGACTAATTAAATCCAACACACTAACAAAATCATTACATTTTCCCCTGCATCTTCAGAAATGTTTATATTTTAATGGCCATTTAAAAAGTGATTTGTTTTTTATTTGGGCCATGGAACTAGGGTCAAATAGTGACCCTAAGGGAGCTAAGGATGTCCTGAGTGAAAGAGTAAGATAGAGACACCGCTTTCCCTGTGGATTATCCTAATGTTTATATTTATAATGCAGATACTCCTGGAGAGGGGAGTATATTAACCCTCTATCCCTTAGTGTAAAGGAGGTGTTAGACCCATTTGTGTTATTATTGCTGAGGGGATTCTAGAAGGCAAGAGGATGGTACAAGTTGTGGAAGAGAAATTCTCGTTAGTACCGGAATCAAACCGTGGTATGGTGATTTGTATAGACTGGGACTAACCCAGTCAGAGGACAGAACTGTGCCTGCCCTTGTACTCACATTATTCGGGGCTGAGTGACAAAGAAGTAGCCTTCTACACCCCCACTCAACATCCAGCATTGGGACTTTCTTCCCAATGTCACCATCTAAGAGAAAACATACAAATAAAACAGACATTATTTAAGCTGCCACCTGAGACACCGACATCCCATATAGGTGCCAGTTCTAGTCCCAGCTGTTTCACTTCCCACGCAGCTCCCTGCTGATGCACCTGGGAAAGCAGTGGAAGACGGCTCAAGTGCTTGGGCCCCTGCACCCACATGGGAGACCCAGAAGGAGCTCCTGACTTCTGGCTTTAGCTTGGCAGTTGGTGGCCATTCGGGAAGTGAACCAGCAGATGGAAGATCTCTTTCTGTCTCTCTCTGTGTAATTCTGACTTTCAAATAAATAAATAAACCTTTTTTAAAAATCATTTAATGGAGGTTGACAGAAGAAAGCATCTTCCTTTTGTTCGGAGTTTTTGAGTAATATTTAATGAGAGAGGGTGGTGGACTTCCTTCCCTCCACAGAGGATTTAGAGTGGTGAGAGGGAGGAATTGGACTGCTTCCCGCTAGGAGGTTTTTTTGTTTTGTTTTGTTTTTTTAAGGAAAATGTCCCAAAGAGCTCATGATGACAAGGCACTTTCTTTAAACTGACAGCTGCCTGTGAAATGTTAATGGGTTTCCTGGCAAATAAAACCGGATAGGACCCTTCTCTAGTCATTATCTAACTGAAGCTTTTTAGCTCAATTTTAATTCAGAACAGTCCTGAAAAGGCTTATAAAGGGATCTGTGTGATTATTCCCAAGAGTAACACTTTGCTTATTAGTAAACATGTGGGTGACCGCCTTCTCAGTGGCAGGTCCCCCCTCCCCAAAGTGCAAGGCCCAGAGATAAGGCAAGTCATGCCTTGCTGAGGAGGGTGTGTGCCTGCGAGAAACAGGAAGCTGTTCTCTCGCAGCCTGGCCTGCCCTGCGTGGAGGGTTCCAACTGTGAGTCAGGTGTGCTGAGGTTCCTCACCGGGAGACACGGCAGCCACGCTGCTTTCAAGTGTCGGTAGCCGGTGCGTAGAGAGAAGTATGACTGCATTACGACTGAAGGAGCTTTCGCATTCAGGTCTCTACCGGAGAAGGCGTGATCGTCCTGACAGTTTGAAACTGAATGGGTTACCGGAGGAAAAGCTCAGGTGAGTGCAAAGGCAGGCTTGGCTGAAGGTCGAGGCGCCTTGGAGTTGTGGTGGGGATTTCGTGTCCAAGTGGATGCAGCAGGGGCGTCCACACTGAGCAGGAGGCATTCAGGCTGTAATTGCAGACTGAACACAGTCCCAGGCTGAGCTGGACTGGAACTCTTCCCCACTTAGGCACAAATCCTTTGAGTTGGTTTAGCTTTTCTCCAGACCTGCAGTGTTGCTGTAACTGAAAATGAGATAACCACCAGAGTAACATTTTAAACTGGGACCTATTTTTTTTTCCCACCGTAAAGGTACTTTGTTTGGGTTTATTAGCGCATTCTTCTGTGAGGAATTTTTCTGAGTGTTGGTGGCTGGTTGCTTTGGGTGGGGGCTGGGAGGGCTTCTGGATTCTTTGTTATTGAAATAGTGTAACAAAGGAATGCTGTAACCTGGGAAGGAAGGGCAGGAGAAATCTGGAGACGGCTTTAACCGGAAAGCCCAGGGTTTGGGCTCTCAGAAGTTAATTTGCCTAGAATAACAGCGTTTTACTCTTTTGCTGCTGCTACGGAGCGGTTCAGAGGTGGGGTTCTGAAGAGTCCCTGCATCCTGTAGCCCACGTGTGGAGGCTTTCGACTTTCTGTTCCTGAGATGAAATGTGCGCCTGTTCAGTGCTGACAGGGCTGCAGTGCAGGCTTCCTCTCCTTTTTTTTTTTTTTTTATTTGTTTGCTGTGCAGTGTGTCCTTTCTTTCTTTCTTTCTTTCTTTTTCTTTTTTTTTTTTTTTTTGATTCTTTCTTCCAGTGTTCGAATATTCTGAGAACATGGCAGGTGGACTATCTGTTGTGCACTGTTGCTGTTTTTCCTATAAACTCCTCTTTTAGACTGTATTTTAAATTCTGTCGAAATGTGACAGGGAAAACATGACAAACTTTTTAAAACTTCTTTAAATTTGCACTTATGGCCAGCTGTACCACGGGAAGTGTACGTGGAGAGAGAAATACTTATTTGAAAATTAACTGACTTTCACCTGTTTCTGAAGAGGGGCGTAGCTTTAAAAGACTGGTAATTGATGCTACTAACATCAGAATTGATTTCTGGCTCTGTCAGGTGTCTCTTAATTACCTTTAATGGGTTGACAGAATTTTAAACAGAATTTCAAAAACTTTGAAGTTTGAATTGTTACAAATTTCACGTGTTGGGCTGTATGTTGCTAACCAGGTAGAAAGCTGGACGTGAGCTGTGTAATTGACATTTATTTGTAGACTATAATGTACGCTGAATACAAGAGTGAAGCTGTCAAAAACAGTTAATTTCAGGGTTGGGGTTCTAGAAATTTCCTTTTTAAAAAAACTGAGGGGCTGGTGTCTGGCTGCTCCACTTTCAACCCAGTTCCCTGCTGTTGGCCTGGGAAAAGCAATAGAGGATAGCTCTAGTGTTTGTGCCCCTGCCATGCACGTAGGAGACCCAGATATGAAGCTCCTGGCTCCTAGCTTCAGCCTGGCCCGTCCTTGGCCATTGCAGCCAGCTGAGGAGTGAAGTAGGGGATGGAAAGCCTCTCCCTCTCCTCTCTTGTGTCTCCCTCTCTCCATGTAATTTCAAATAAATAAATAAATCTTTAAGAAACTAAAATAAAAAATGGAGATCTAACAGCATTTAAAATCAGCCCTTCTGAATTTATTTTGAGACAGTAGCCGAAGCACTCATGAATAAAATTACCTGTGTGCCCAGGGAGATGGGTAGTTACATAATTAACAATGATCTTTAAAACAACCACGTTTTTTGTTTGTTTTTGTTTTTCTCCAGAATATAAATTTAAAGAGGGAGAGTAGTTGTTAAATATTGCTTGCTCCAGAACCTGTGATGTAAGAGACTTGCGTCTCTGCTACTTCTCCTGCTCACTAATGCAGTAAACTGTTTTCCTTATTTAAGTGACTGTTTTCCTTATTTAAGAACACAAGTTAGCCAGGAAAAGTAGACAGTTGTTTTCTTGCATAATTTTTGATGAGCTTAGAGAGATCGGATTCCCCTCAGCTCCTATTTATACCTGGCCTGTTTTTTAGTATTAAATTGGATTTCTTAGCTTATAGGAGTCAGAGAGAATAGACTTTAGAGTTAGGCACACCCACATGTCAACAACATTGTGTTTGACAAGGTATAAAATCTTTTTTTAAAAGGTTATTTCATTTATTTGAAAGGCAGAATTAGAGAGAGAGAGAGGTCTCCATCTGTTGGTTCACTCCCCAAATAGCCACAATGACCAGGGCTGAGCCAGGCCGAAGCCAGGAGCCAGGAGCTTCCTCCAGGTCTCCCAAATGGGTGCAGGGGCCCATCTTCTGCTACCTTTCCAGGTGCATTAGTAAGGAGCTGGATTGGCAATAGAGCAGCCAGGTCTTGAACTGGCACCCATATGGGATACTGGTACTGCAGGTGGTGGCTTTACCCACTATGCCACAACACAGGCCACAAGTTATAAACTCTTTTTGCACCTTGGTTGCTTTTCTTTATAATGGAGATAAGAATAAACTACTGTTGTTGAGTGTGATTTATTATCTCCTAAAATCCTTACCACCACCTCAGTGAGGCAGGCATTGTTCTTACCTTGAGAATAGAACCATTAGTTAACACTGCCACAGGGTTGGTTAACGCACCAGTTAACTAATTTTCATGGCATGCATTTGGTATCCAAAATACATGCAGTGGTGAAGCAGGCACACTGAGTGCTACCAGCAAGTGGCCTCCCTGTGAGCAGTCACTTGACTTTGAACATGTGTATTACCAGACGCCTCTCACACTGTCTCCAAGACTGCCCGAGATCCATTCTCACTCCTGATTCCTTCTTACACATTCATTTTCTTGATGTGTTTGTGGACTCTAACAGAAACGTTGTCAGAGGCCCAGGAGAGCTGTAGCCATGGTCAGAAAACAGTCCCCCCTTCAATGGAAGATTGCTCTGAAGCATAAAATGCAAATATTTAAAGAACACCGTAGTACACGTAAAAATAGTTCTGGCTTCAGACTTTAAATTGTTCATGTGGAGGGCAGCACAGCACACATGGGATGGTGCACATTTCTATTTTAAAGCAGTGAATATGACGTTGCGTAGTTTGTACAGTTGGACCCTGTATCGGAGGGTCGTGGAGTGAGGTAACTCACTCCCCTTCCAGTGGGCGCAGGAACCACTCTGAAACTCACATCTTTACCAGTGCTGTTCCCTTTTCCCCTGAAATTTTTGATGCCCCAATGTAGCGTCTAAAATGCACCCACGTATACAAACTTACTCCCTAGCTACTTACTCTTTTAGAATATGTGGCACCCAAAAAAGTTTTGTTTTGGGGTGTGTGTGTGTTTAAGGATGTCTGAATGACAGACATACCTGAGCAATTTCCTTTCTTTATAATTCTCAAAGTCACTTTTGCTCACCCTCAGATATCAGGGATCTGTAAATAACTGATCTGGGATACCTGAAATTCAAGTCTTTGCTGGCTGAGTCTGAAATTTATTTTAATCCAGGGGTTGTCCAGCCATGACCCTCATGCCAAATCTGGTCCATAGATATATTTTTACACTTTCAAATAGTTGGAAAAAATAATAAAAAGATGACTTTTCTTGACATGGGAAAATTACCTGAAATTTACATTGCAGTGTCCATAAATAGTTTTATTGGAACACCGCCATTTTCATTTGTACTTGTCTGGGCTGGATTTGTGCTGCAAAGACAAAAAGTGTTTGCTGTCTGGACCTTTGCAGAAAACCTTGGCTGACCCTGGTCTAGTGCTAAGATAAAGAACCCTTGATGTTTCTCTGTGGTTCTTTAGTTATGCCTCTGCCCTCTCCACTCCCTTCCTCCCAAGTTAGGATAAAATCATGCCTGGATAAAATCAGGGCTGGGCAGCATCTGAAATGAATGTGAATCAAAAATGGACTCTGGGGGCCAGAGTGGCACAGTGGAGGAGGCACACTGCCTCCCAATGGCACAGTGCCATGTGGGCATCAGTTCATGTCCCGGCTGCCTCACTTGTGATCCAACTCCCTGCTAATGGCCTGGAGAGCAGTGAAAGGTGGCCCAAGTGTTTGGGCCTGTGTCACTCACATGGAAGACCCGGAGGAAGCTCCTGGCTCCTGGCTTCAGCCCAGCTCCTACTCATTGGGACCACTTGAGGAGTGAACCAGTGGATGGAAGACTACTTTCTCTAACTCTTTCAAATAAATAAATAGCAATGTACTCTGAAGCGTGTGTCTGTAACGGTTTAGGAGTACAGTGAGGATGTGAGAGTACAGAGAATGCACCTGTGAGCTCTTTGCTTCCTGTAGCACTCTCTGAACGGCCCTTCTCCTGGTTTCTGGACAGACCAGGATAACCTGGAATGATGGGCAGAGGGAAAGTGACCTGTATTTTCTGGCTGTGGAGTAAACCGTCCAAGCTTGTATCTTTCCAGAGACAGCATACAAAATGATTTTTAAGTGGTGGGAATGTTGGTGTCTTGGTTTGAGAGTGAAAACTCAGACCATGTGTCCCAGGGTGACACATTGCCGTTCATAGAGCTCTTGTGGCCAAGCACAAGCAAGGGCTCAGGGCACGCACGCCTGTGTGCCTGCGCCTGTGTGAACAGATGCGCTTAGTGTGTGAGTTTCCTCGGAGCTCTGTGTCGCAGTTTGCTGTTTGCTTTTTGGCTAAGCAGCTGTTCATAATTTAATCTTAGAAACCCCAGTCTGTTGTCATTATTGTCCGTTCTCATTACTTCATGGTTCAGAGAGAGCAATGCCGGTGATCGCAGTGAGCAAACACCTCACAGGCTTAGCACAGCATTTTTTTCTCTGTGGTCAGTTCGTTCACGCTGCTCTCTGACAGTTAGCAGGACTTTCTCTGTGATGTTTCCTCAAGTGCTCCTGTTGGGACCACTGTGTCCCAGGCTCCCCCGCTCCCTCTTGCCTCCTTGCCCAGGTTACAGGGGAGGCCCTTCCCTCATTGCCTAGGCCTGCATGGTGCCTGATGGGCCGGCACCAGCCAGTGCCTGCCTCTCATTGGCTGAGTGAAGGCCCGCCCCGCCCTCTCTGTCCAGTCTTCCTGGTTAACTGACAGCTCACACACGGAGCCCGGGAGCCCGTCCGAGAGGCGCTGTCTGCACCGGCCAGTGCCTGCCTCTCATTGGCTGAGTGAAGGCCCGCCCCGCCCTCTCTGTCCAGTCTTCCTGGTTAACTGACAGCTCACACACGGAGCCCGAGAGCCTGCGCAGTGCTGACTCGGCGCTTCTGCAGTGTGTGGGGAAGCGTGTTTTCTGAGGACAAACAGCCTTCCTCTGTCGTCTGACATGTTTCTATAGAGTAGAGGGAATGGCTGCTGAAACTTACAGATATCGAGGCTAATGCTTTAAAATTAGGTCTGTCAAGGAAATATTAAGAAGAAGTCGAAAGTCTGTCGTAAAAATCCTTTTTTTTTTTTTTTTTTTTTTTGACAGGCAGAGTGGATAGTGAGAGAGAGAGAGAGACAGAGAGAAAGGTCTTCCTTTTGCCGTTGGTTCACCCTCCAATGGCCGCTGCGGCCGGCACATCTCGCTGATCCGAAGCCAGGAGCCAGGTGCTTCTCCTGGTCTCCCATGCAGGTGCAGGGCCCAAGCACTTGGGCCATCCTCCACTGCCTTCCCGGGCCATAGCAGAGAGCTGGCCTGGAAGAGGGGCAACCAGGATAGATTCCGGCGCCCCAACCGGGACTAGAACCCCGGTGTGCCAGCGCCACAAGGCGGAGGATTAGCCTGTTAAGCCACGGCGCCGGCCAAAATCCTTTTTTTGTTTCTACACTGCTGAGAGACATTTAGGAAAGAATCTCGGCTTTAACAGATTCAACCTGTAAATCTTTCATTGCACGTTAAGTTTTCAAAATTATTTACTATTATGACAAGTTCTAAGCTATTAATAGTTGTAATTGCTGGCCGGCGCCGCGGCTCACTAGGCTAATCCTCCGCCTTGCGGCGCCGGCACACCGGGTTCTAGTCCCGGTCGGGGCACCGATCCTGTCCCGGTTGCCCCTCTTCCAGGCCAGCTCTCTGCTGTGGCTAGGGAGTGCAGTGGAGGATGGCCCAAGTGCTTGGGTCCTGCACCCCATGGGAGACCAGGAGAAGCACCTGGCTCCTGCCATCGGAACAGCGCGGTGTGCCGGCCGCAGCGCGCTACCGCGGCGGCCATTGGAGGGTGAACCAACGGCAAAAGGAAGACCTTTCTCTCTGTCTCTCTCTCTCACTGTCCACTCTGCCTGTCCAAAAAAAAAAAAAAATAGTTGTAATTGCTTTTCTATTTTTTAAGAAAACATAAAAACTTGGAGTATCAGGGGTAAATCACAAATATAAAAAAAGCATTTGTCTAGAACTTGTGCCTTACCTGTGTAGCTTTTTTTTTTTTTTTTTTTAATTTATTTGAAAGGCAGAGTTACAGAGAGGCAGAGACAGAGAAAGAGATCTTCCATCTGCTGGTTCCCTCCCCAAATGGCTGCAATGGCCAGAACTAGGCCGATCCAGAGCCAGGAGTCAGGAGCCTCTTCCAGGTCTCCCACACGGATGCAGGGGCTCAAGCATTTGGGCCATCTTCTACTGCTTTCCCAGGCCATAGCAGAGAGCTGGATCGGAAGTGGAACAGCCAGAACTCAAACCAGCACCCATATGGGATGTTGGCACTGCAGGCAGTGGCTTTACCTGCTACACCACAGTGCCAGACCCATGATTTATTTTATATGTATTTATATATCTTGGAAACATAGTACCTTTATGTGTCTGTGTGACCCACTGGCTATTCTGGGATTAAAATAAATTTTGAAAACATTTCCTTATAGGAAAAAAATACTTTTAGAAATAATAGCCATTAAACATGTTTCACATAAATATAAAACTCCTGAAGTTTTTTTTTTTTTTTACAGGCAGAGTGGACAGTGAGAGAGAGAGAGAAAGGTCTTCCTTTTTGCCGTTGGTTCACCCTCCAATGGCCGCCACGGCCGGCGCGCTGCGCTGATCCCAAGGCAGGAGCCAGGTGCTTCTCCTGGTCTCCCATGCGAGTGCAGGGCCTAAGCACTTGGGCCATCCTCCACTGCACTCCCAGGCGATAGCAGAGAGCTGGCCTGGAAGAGGGGCAACCGGGACAGACTCCGGCACCCTGACCGGGACTAGAACCTGGTGTGCCGGCGCCGCTTGGCGGAGGATTAGCCTGTTGAGCCAGGCTCCTAAAGTTTTTCAGTGGTTGATTTTTCATTTCCTAGGACCTATAAAAAAGTACCATAACCTTGGTAGCTTCAGACAGCTACAGTGTGCTGTTTGAGAGTCCTGCACACTGGGAGTCAGAGGTCAGTGTGTCGGGCAGGGCCGTGCCCTCTGGGGCCTGGAGGCTTGTCTGGGAGGCGGCAGTGCTGGGCATCCTTCCACTCCAGTCACACGGCTGACTTCTCCCCCTGTCTGCCTCACCTCTGTCGCCCCCTCTCCCTCTCTCTCTCTACTAAAGCCAGCAGTCTTAGTGGGTAAGTCTGAGCCTACTCCAGTATGACCTATCTTAACTTGTCTCTTAATCACATTTACAAAGACTGTTTCCAAATGAGGTCACATTCACAAGTCGAAGGAGAGATCTTCAGTATATCTCTTTATGAGACAGAATTCAGCCTATAGCGGCGGTCTCTTTGTATAGTGGGCGGTAAGATCATTCCAGTGGGCAGGTTTTTAAAAACAGCTTTACTGACATTCAAGTAATGAATCTCAGTAGTGCATGGTTGCAATGTGCCCAGTACGGACATGTGTACACGGGGATAGCATCACTGCGGTCAAGATGAGGGAAGTGGTCCTCGTCCCCAGTTTCCCTGCTGCCTGTAACCCTTTCCTCCCTCCCCTTCAGCCTTCCATCCCTAGACGACCTTTGGTCCACTCTGTAACTTTCAATTAGTTTGCTCTTTTCAGAATTTTATATAAATAGAATGGTCCAATATGTTTTGGCTTTTTAAATTTAGCATGATTACTTTGAAATGTGTCCACTTTGTGTGTGTATCAGTAGTTCCTTCCATTTTATCATTGAGTGGCATTTCTGTCTGTGTAGATACTATAAGTTGTATAGCCAATCACTTGTTGGTTGACATTGATTTGTTTCCAATTTCTGTCTATTTCAAGTAAAACTGCTATAAACAATCATGTTCAAATCCTTGTACAGATACCTACTTTTTTTTGTTTTAAGATTTGTTTATTTATTTATTTGAAAGGCAGAGTTATAGAGAGGCAGAGCCAGAGAGAGAGAGTCTTCCATCTGGTGGTTCATTCCTCAAATAGCTAGGAGCTTCTTCCTGGTCTCCCACACAGGTGCAGGGGCCCAAGGACTTGGGCCATCTTCCACTGCTTTCCCAAGCCATAGCAGAGAGCTGGATTAGGGAGCAGCCGGGACTCAAACTGGCGCCCATATGGGATGGTAGCACTGCAGGTGGTGGCTTTACTCCCTGTGCCACAGTGCTAGCCCCCAGATACCTATTTTGATTTTGGAAAGGCTGAGTTATTTGTTAGGTATCTTAGTTAAGGTTTTTTTTTTTTTTTTAATTATTCACTTGAAAGAGTTACAAAGAAAAGGGAGAGACAGAGATCTTCCATCCACTGGCCCATTCCCCAGATGGCTGCAAGGGCCGGAGCCAGGCTAAGCCAAAGCCAGAATCAGGAGCTTCAGGTCTCCTGTGGGGCCCAAGCACTTGGGCCATCCTTCCTTACCCTTCCCAGGCCATTAGTAGGGAGCTGGATCGGAAGTGGAGCAGCCGGGACATGAACTGGCACCTATGTGAGATGCCGGCATTGCATGAGGCAGCTTTGACTGCTACACCACAATGCCAGCACCTTATTTTAAGTTTTTGAGAAATAACTAACTTTTCTAGAAAGGTGTACCATTTTATATCCACACCAACAGTGAAAGAGGGTTCCAACTTTTGTACATCTTAACCAACACTGAGTATAGTTTCTTTTTTTTTTTTTTTTCAATGTTAGCCATTCTGTGGGTATTTCACTATGATTTTTAAAAAGATTTATTCACTTGAAAGGTAGCATGGCAGAGAGGAAGGGAGGGAGAAAAATAGAGAGAGAGAAAGAGAAAGATCTCTTCCATCTGCAGGTTCATTCCCTAGTAGCCAGGGCTTGACCAGGCTGAAACCAGGAACCAGGAACTCCGTCTGGGTCTCCCATGAAGGTGGCGGAGACCCAAGCTCTTGACCATCATCCACTGCTTCCCAGGTGTATTAGCAGGAAGCTGGATGAGAAGTGGAATGGCCAGAACTGAAACTAATATTCCAACACACAATGAGAGCCTCAAGCAGCAGCTTAACCCACTGTTGCCCGCCACTTACTGAGATTTTTAATTTGAATTTTTATTTATTTTTGTTGAATTAAACAGAGACAGATAGATCGTGGGTCTTCCAGTTCATTTCCCAAATGCCCACAATAGCCAGGGCTGGACCAGGTTGAAGCCAAGAGCCAGGAACTCGTCCATGTCTCTGACCGGGGTTACAGAACCCGGTTACTTGAGTCATCACGACTGCTTTCCAGGGTGTGCACGAACAGGAAGCCGGAACCAGGAACACAGTCAAGACAGGCCCAGCACTCTGAATGGGATGCAGGCATCTGAACAGCACTTTTATTATTATTTTTTTAATGTTTACTTACTCATTTGACTTATTTTTTAAGGCAGAGCATGAGTCAGAGAGACAGAGAAAGAGATCAGCTTTCCATCCACTGGTTCACTCCCCAGTTGCCCGCAACAGACAAGGCTGGGTCAGGCTGCAGCTGGGAGAAAGGAACTCCACTGTGGTGTCTTATGTGGGTGACAGGAACTCAAGTAGTTGAGTCGTCTTCTGCTGCCTCCTGGTGCATTAACAGGAAGCTGGATTGGAAGTTGGGGACAGGACTGCATCCCAGGCACTCAGTTATGAGATGTGGCCTTCCCAGGTGGTGGCTTAACCCACTGTGCCACAGTACCACCCCTCACGTGGTGTAACTGCTGTGGCAAACCCCTGCCTCTCTCAGCGTGATTTTTTTCCCTCTTCATTTTATTTGAAAGAGAGACAGAAAGACAATTCTTCCATCCTGCCTGGTTTATTCCCCAAATACTGGCGGCAGACAAGGCTGGGCCAGGGTGAAACCAGGAACCTAGAACTCAATCCAGTTCTCCCATGTGAGTGGAAGGGACCCAACTTATTTTTTTTTAAAGATTTATTTTATTTACTTGAAAGTCAGAGTTACACAGAGAGAGGAGAGGCAGAGAGAGAGAGAGAGGTCTTCCATCCAATGGTTCACTCCCCAGTTAGCTGCAACAGCCAGAGCTGTGCCGATCAGGAGCCAGGAGCTTCCTCTAGGTCTCCCACGTGGGTGCAGGGGCCCAAGGACATGGGCCATCTACTGCTTTCCCAGGCCACAGCAGAGAGCTGGATAGGAAGTGGAGCAGCCGAGTCTCGAACCAGCGCCCATATGGGATGCCAGCGTTTCAGGCCAGGGCGTAAACCCACTGTGCCACAGTGCTGGCCCTGGGACCCAACTTCTTGAACCAACACCTGCTGCCTCCCAGGGTGCACAGTAGTAGGAAGTTGGAAGTTGAAGTGGAGGAGCTGGGACTTGAGCCAGGTGTTGCAGTATGGGATATGGACATTACAAGTGGCAACTTAATCGCTGTGCCACGTGCACCCCTGCCCCCATAATGTGACTGAATGTATTTCCCTAGTGAGTCTTGAAGTTGAGTATCATTTCAAGCAATTTGTACATCTTCTTTGGCAACATGTCTGTTTAAATTTTTTGTCCATTTTAATTAGCTTATTTCTTGTGGTATTAAGTTGTAATCATGCTTTGTGTGCTCCATATACAAATGTTTTGTCAGATACATATTTTGCAAAGGTCTCTTTTCTAGTTTTTTAAGTGTCTTTTGAAAAGTAATTTTTTCTAAAAACTGAGAGTTAATTATTGTTCTTTTGGAGTTTATACTTTCTAGTTTTCTGTTTAAAATCTTTCTCGACTTATTTATTTGTTTTATTTGAAAGGCAGAGAGACCAAGAGCAATCGCCCGTTTGCTGGGTTATTCTCCGGATGCTTGTGGCAGCCACGGCTGGAGTAGGCCAAAGCCAGGCGTCCATAGCTAGATCCTGGTCTCCCACAAGGGTGGCCCCTTGAGCCATCACCTGCTGCCTCTCGGGGTATGCATTAGCAGGAAGCTAATCAGAAGCAGATCCGAGATTTGAGCCCAGGCACTCCAGTGTGGGATTCAGGCTTCCCAGGTGGCATATGTTTTAAGCACTGTGCCAAACACCTACCCCCTTTGTGTTCTATCTGGAACATCGCTCCCAAGCTCCAAGTCAACAGATTTTTTTTTTCTAAAGATTTTTATTTATTTATTTGAGGGGTAGAGCTACAGACAGTGAGAGGGAGAGACTGAGAGAAAGGTCTTCCTTCCGTTGGTTCACTCTCCAAATGGCCACAGCAGCTGGAAGTGCACCGATCCGAAGCCTGGAGCCAGGTGCTTCTTCCAGGTCTCCCATCTGGGAGCAGGAGCCCAAGGACCTGGGCCATCTTCTACTGCTTTCCCAGGCCACAGCAGAGAGCTGGATTGGAAGAGGAGCAGCTGGGACTAGAACCTGCGCCCATATGGGATGCCGGCACCACAGGCGGAGGATTAACCTAAGCGATGGCGCCGGCCCCAACAAATTCTTATTAAGTGTGTTCCATCTGTGTATAAATTCACTAATTATTTCTGTAAGCCAGGTGGCCTTTCATACTATTTATTACTTACCTAGCAATGTGGTAAATACTCTACTGTTGACCGTTAGTAATAATCCTCTGGGCTGTGATGCAGTTTCTCTTTTCACATGAGGGGTAAGGACTCTGAGAGGCACGGGGCTAGTAACTGGGACATGTGAGGTTTGGACAGGGCTGCGCTCAGCTGTGTTGTATGTGCAAAGCTGGAGCTGTTCTCCAAGAAGCCATATGGCCTACTTAGGTTTTAGAATGATTTGTTACATGAAGTTTTGAATACACCTGGTCATATCTTAGAAGTTTAAAATCTACCATTGAACTTAAAAGTAAGTTTTAACCTCCTGCGCTTTTCTATAATAAGATTGAAACAGAAGGGAAAATGTTCTGCCTCTTCTTCATAGACATTTGCCAGAGAAAATATCTAGGTTGAATTTGCTAAAAATACTACATGTATGTTCATAGTGGGTATATAACTTAAAATTAAACATCACAAGAATATCCAGGATTTTTTTCTTGCCAAAGACATTATCCTACTGTTCTCAGCGGACAGAACGTAAGGGGAAGCAGACCAAGGTAGGAAGCTGCCTTTGTGTAGGGTGTTCCTTTGTATTCAACACTTGCTGCTGCCAGTGTTGGCTTTTAATTTGAATGTGTACACTTTGGGGGGACAGAATTCAAATGCTGCAGTATTTTGGAAAATTTCAACATTTCTAGATGCTAGAAAATACATTCTTTGTTTTAAAGTAAAAACAATAATGATGATCATTGAGATATTAGATAAATTGAAGTAATAAGTATTTCATTTTATATCTATTATTAAGAGATTTAGATATTTGAAAGGCAGAGTGACAAAGAGAGGGAGAGAGAGAAACTTTGATCTGCTGCTTCACTCCCCAAGTGCCCGCAACAGCTCTAAAACCAGCAGCCAGCAGCTCCATCCTTGTCTCCCACCTGGGTGGCAGGAACCCCAAGTCTTTGGGCCATCATCTGCTCCCTCCCAGCACATTAGCAGGAAGCTGGAGTAGAACTTGAACCAGGTACTCCTATATGGAATGCAGGAATTGCAAGTAGCAGCTTAATGTGCCTTGCCACAACACCCACCCTGGATGTTACAGGTATTTTTTTTTTTAATAAATCTTTTTTTATTTTATTTTATTTTTTATTTTTTAACAGGCAGAGTAGATAGTGAGAGAGAGACAGAGAGAAAGGTCTTCCTTTTGCCGTTGGTTCACCCTCCAATGGCCGCTGCGGCCGGCACATCGTGCCGATCCGAAGCCAGGAGCCAGGTGCTTCTCCTGGTCTCCCATGCGGGTGCAGGGCCCAAAGACCTGGGCCATCCTCCACTGCTTTCCCGGGCCATGGCAGAGAGCTGGCCTGGAAGAGGGGCAACCGGGATAGAATCCGGCACCCCAACCGGGACTAGAAGCCGGTGTGCCGGCGCCGCAAGACAGAGGATTAGCCTGTTAAGCCACAGCGCCGGCCAGATGTTACAGGTATTTTAAACAATGAAGTTTTATGAGAGTATAGCCAGTTTAAAAGATTAAAAATTTCTATGAGTGGGTCTGTAGTCATTTTTTGTGTACAGTCAAAATATCTTTAAAATAGATTCAACTGGAAATAGCAGTTATTCGGCCTGTACTCTTCACGCTCTTTAATGTCGTAGATGAAGAGGATATGTTCTTAGCGTGAGTTTTCTGGATTAATGTGTGAAATATGTTTGACTAGGCATTTTTTGTTCAGTCTACATTTACTAAGGCCCTACTGTGTGTTGGGGATTTGGAGCTATACCACTGATTAACATATTCGTTATCTACTGACATGTAGCAGCTTGTGGGAAAACAGGTGCGTGGGGGTAGACTGCTAGAGGGGTAGCCAGGATAATATAGGAGCAGCGTGTACCATCTGTCAATTGCTGACTAGCAAATCACACCTAAACCTAGTGACCATAAATGTCGTTTTTGGTAAAGGGCAGGTAGTACATATTTCAGGGTTTGGGGGCCTCACATCTGTCACCACCCCAGCCCTGTGCTGCAGTGTGATGCAGCTGGAGAACACGCATAAATGAGTAGGTGTCCTAGCAAAACGTTCCCGCAGAAACAGGCTGAGAGCCACATTTGGCCCCCGGGTACTGCTTTTGCTGACTGTAGACCTGAAACAACAAATATTTACTATCTTCTACTTCTGTGGATTAGGAATCCAGGTACAGTTCTCCTGGGTGCCTTGGGGTTCTAGGTCTTTTCATGAAATGCTGTTAAGTTTTCAGTCAGAGCTACACAATTATGTAGAGCACATGTCTCTTCTACAGTTCAGCTTTTTCCTGGCTGAATTTAAGGCTGGGCATTTCTCATCATTCTGGTCACTGTAGCTCATAATATTTCTCATCATATTTGTCACTGTAGCTATTTGAAAATGTTCCTATTCATCAGGCTTTTTTTTTCAATTTTAAAAGTTATTTAGTGGCCAGCGCCGTGGCTCAATAGGCTAATCTTCTGCCTGTGGCTCCGGCACACCGGGTTCTAGTCCCGGTTGGGGCGCCAGATTCTGTCCCGGTTGCTCCTCTTCCAGGCCAGCTCTCTGCTGTGGCCTGGGAGTGCAGTGGAGGATGGCCCAAGTTCTGGGAGACCAGGAGAAGCACCTGGCTCCTGGCTTCGGATCAGCGGGCCGCAGCGCGCCAGCCGCGGTGGCCATTGGAAGGTGAACCAACGGCAAAAGGAAGACCTTTCTCTCTGTCTCTCTCTCTCTCTCACTGTCTACTCTTCCTGTCCAAAACAAACAAACAAACAAACAAACAAAAATAGTTATTTAGTTTCATGTTATTGAAATGCAGAGGCAGTGGGGTTGAGGGACCTTTGATCTGCTGGTTCGCTCTGCAGATGCCTGCAGTGGCCAGACCTGGGCCAGGCTGAACTCCAGGTGTCTCAGGTGGTGGCAGGGGGCCTTGAGTCATCACCTGCTGCTCCCCAGCATGCACAGTAGCCGAAAGGTGGCTCAGAAGCCGCGGAGCCTGGGCTCAATCCAGGCCCTCCTGCGCGCAGTGGGGGCGTCCGGGCCGGTCCTCGCCAGCTTCCCTAATCCCATCCGACTCTCTTGCCTACAGCTCCCCTCCTACTTTCCTAAAAACATCTGAGCTGAATATGTAAGATTGCTCTCTACTCCCCCTCCTTTTTGCTTAGAGGAGCTTTTCAGTCTGGGGCCGATGTCAGATTGCACAGATATGAGGGTAGCCGAGTCCCTCTCCTTTATCACAGTGCCTTCACTTTCTCCCACCTGCTTCCCTGTCACTGGGTTTACCCCTTGTCTGCCCACAAGGTCGGATGCTGTGCTGAGTCTCAGGGGCTCCCCCTCCTCAGGGTCTTTGATCCCGTCCTGCTTCTCCCGTCCTTCTCCCCTGTGACCGAAGGTCTCAGAACCACGGTGACCTTGGTCCCTGCCACCCCACCCTGCATTCTTGACCCCTTGTGGTCCATCTTCTGACCCCACCCCGCATTATTTGCCCAGTGTTGGTTCTCAGTGGGGAGCTACAGCAGCAATTTAGCTAAATTAGGCAGAGAGTGATTTTCCTGGAAAGGCCTGGCTGGCTTGTACTCCTCCAGGTAGGGAGAGGGCGGCCCCTCCCAGCCCCAGGGCCTCTGGTTACTCTGGTTACAGGGCCTCTTCCCCTTGAAATCTGATGGAAGTCATACTTCCGTCTCGAAATCTCCCAGCACCGCCTGTGCTGTCTTCCTCCTGGTGGCTGCTTTTCAGTCCCCCCATCTCCCTTCAGTCAGCGTTTTCTTGAAGCTCCCCAGTAGAGCTGGCCTCACACTCTGTCCACGTGAAGACGATAGTCCAACCAATCCAGGCCGGCCGGCATTTCTGACTCCCCGTGACAGACACACTTTAAACTAGTGTCCAGTTAGTGTTTGTGATGAGGCAAATTAGCTGTGAAAGCAGTTTATTGGATCTCACTGACTAGGCAGTGGAATCAAGAATTGAGTATTTGAAATTTTCTTTCCACAGCTTAAAGCCATCAAAAGATAGCAGAATATGTAGCAGTGAAAATTTCAGGAAAAAATCTTACATCTCCCTCCAAGTCTTCCCCCAAAGGAGAAGTTCTTGTTGTCTGTTGTGGTAGAGAATGCTTTCATATATTTTAAAATAAAGGAAGAAATTTCAGTGCATATATTTTTGAAAATAAATATCATTAATATGATAAAGTTAGTATTACAAAGTAGAATGCTCCTTAAATAAAAGGTTGCTGGGGGAGGGGGGAGAGAATGCTTCTTTGGTCATATGTGGTAGCTTTGGGATCCACAAGGAGGGAAGGCCTACACTTCCGGGAATGGAGAGTCCCTACCTGTACTTCTGGGGAAGAAAAGTCCTTGTCAGGGTCCCTGTGGGTGCCTAAAGGTCAACCAGTGAGGATCAGACCCGCCTCAACCTTTAACCCCCATGCCCTGAATCTACAAAAGGAGCCCTCCCAATCTGTGACTCCCAGGACTGCACGACTCCCCCCCCCCCCTTCCACCCCTACCCCCCCACCCCCACCCGCTCTGTTGGGACTGGGAACCTCGCCTGGGAGCTGAATCCTAATAAAAGCTTGTGAATTAATTGATTCTTCTGCCTGGGAAGATTTGTTACGCGCCGGACACCTTGCAGTATGTGCTTAAAGCAATATTGATCGAGTTGGTGACCACCATAACCAACTATGCAACTCGGCAGGAACTCACTGCTCTCATCTCCGTTCATCTCTGTATTGGCAATTGCTATACAACTATTCAAGGGACAGTGCTGTGGCCTAGCGGGTGAAGCCACCCCCTTTGACGCCAGCATCCCATGTGGGTACTGGTTCAAGTTCTGGCTGCTCTGCTTCCAATCCAGCTTCCTGCTAAAGTGCCTGGGAAGGCGGCAGAGGATGGACCAAGGGCTTAGACCCTTGCACCCATGTAGGAGACCTGGAGGAAGCTCCTGGCTTTGGACAGGCCCAGCCTTGGCTGTTGCTGCCATCTGGGGAGTGAACCAGCAGATGAAAGATCTGTGTGTGTGTGTGTGTGTGTTTCTCCCTCTCTCTGCCTTTCAAATAAATATCTTTTAAAAAAAAAAAAACTGTTTAAAGAAGGCTTTGTCAAATAGTATTGAGATGAAATGGTATATTTTATTGTTAGCGTTCTGATTGCTTAGAGGCAATGGGAGCAAAAAATAGCCACAGTATAGGAAACAAATATGAGTATGCATGGAACTAGAAATGAATCATAGCTTACCTGTGGGCTTCTAGTTTTTAATGTTTCTTCTATGTTTGAGTGGAAAAAAGAACAGTGCAATTGTTTGCAAAAGTTTGAATTCTCTGCAAATGCACCTGGGATTGTCTTCTGAGATATATGTAAGGAACAAGAGGAAATGAAGACTGGTAGATGTTTTTAGGTGATGCATAATAATTGCATATATTTATGGGGCAAATATGTATGTTTTGTGCGATACACCTTGCATACACTCATTTCAGGGTATGTAGCATCTTGTTTACCTCATACTGTTGTCATTTCTTTGTGATGAGAGCATTTAAAAACATCCTCTTGAAGCTTTTGTTCAATATTTGATACTGAAGTGCTAACCCTAGGGGGAAGGGAAGGGAGGGGAGGAGGGGGAGAGGTTGGTTAGTGGGTATTAAGATAGGAGACAGAGTGAGTCAACTACCAGTGAGTTAACTTTCACTCATAATAGAAATAGATAAATTACATCTCACATTTCTGAAAACCAATCACCCTTTTTAGAGCTCTGTCACAGAAACAGACCAAAAACGTACAAATGTGAGTTATATAGCAACTCCCGATTTGAGAATTCCAGGAAAGGAGTAGTTGATTACTATATTGGTTTGACATTTCATCTCCTTCGGCCTTGCATGAGCTCATGGAGCATATTGGAAGGGGAACTGTGGGAGCTTCGGCCTCTCTCGACCTCAGTTTATCCAAATACAAAAAGAGGCAATATGGCAATCAGAAGCTTAAAAAAAAGAAAAGCTGTCTCTCCGGATTTCCCTAGGGCCTGTGGAGTAAGAACAATCAGAGATGCGGTGTGAAGAGGGAAGGGGCTGTGTGACCGACTGTGGATTCCTATCCCCAACCTTCTGCTCAGCTCTGTGGTGCTACCTGTGTTCCAGCTTGGAGAGCCCCTTGTGGGCAGCCCGCCCTCCACGGAGAGTGTAACAGTGGAGTTTGTGCAACCCTTCACTGCACCTCCTTCAGAATCCATGGTGCTACTGTGCACCACTGTGGGAAATAGGAGCTTAACTTGCTAACACTTTCATGCTGAAGAATTCATGGGTCAAATGATGCACTGTATGAAATTAGCTTCAAAACATTAAACACATTGACAGTGATTCGGTTCTGTGGGATTCATTGTACTTACTAGCTTAATCCACTTGAAATCTTAAGGAATCCAAGTTTTTTACTATATTGAAATATGTACCATGGTGAATGGCACAGTTTTTTTTTTTTAAATAATTATTTTATTTATTTGAATGAAAGAGTTACAGAGAGAGGTAGAGCCAGAGAGAGGTCTTCCATTCCGCTGGTTCACTCTCCAAATGACCACAATGGCCAGAGCTGAGCTGAGCTGAAGCCAGGAACCAGGAGTTTCTTCCAGGTCTCCCACATAGGTGTAGGGGCCAAAGGAGTTGGGCCATCTTCTACTGCTTTCCCAGGCCATAGCAGGGAGCTGGATCGGAAGTGGAGCAGCTGGGACTCAAACTGAAGCCCATATGGGATGCTGGTGCTGCAGCCTGGGACTTTAACCCACTGTGCCACAGTGCTGGCCCCGAATGGCACAGTTTTAACTTTCCCCTCTTAGACAATGAACACATTACAATTTTTCAGTTATTGGGGTTTGCCAGTGGTTGTACCCCATCCAGAATCTACACTAGTTCCCCTATTATTCATATTTCAGGATCTGCTGTAGATGCCTGAAAACACAGGTAGCACAAACTCTCCTTGTACTGTACTTTTTCCTATACATACGTGCCTGTGATAAAGTGTAATGTATCAATTAGGCACAGTAAGAGACAACATAAACACAGTCATTATAATATACTGTAATAAAATTTGGCCGGCGCCGCGGCTCACTAGGCTAATCCTCTGCCTTTGGTGCTAGCACCCCAGGTTCTAGTCCTGGTTTGGGCACCAGATTCTGTCCCGGTTGCTCCTCTTCCAGTCCAGCTCTCTGCTGTGACCCGGGAGTGCAGTGGAAGATGGCTCAAGTCCTTGGGCCCTGTACCCACACGGGAGATCAGGAGAAAGCACCTGGCTCCTGGCTTCGGATTGGTGTAGCACACCAGCCGCAACGCACCAGCCGTAGCGGCCACTTGGAGGGCAAACCAACAGAAAAAGGAAGACCTTTCTCTCTGTCTCTGTCTCTCTCACTGTCTAACTCTGCCTGTAAAATAATAATAAATTTATATGACTGTGAGCTCTCTCTCAAGCTATCCTGTTGTACTGGATTCACCCTTTTTTTTTTTTAATACTGCCCTTTTTTTTTTTTTTTTTTTTTTTGACAGAGTGGATAGTGAGAGAGAGAGACAGAGAAAAAGGTCTTCCTTTGCCGTTGGTTCACCCTCCAATGGCCGCCGCGGCTGGCGCGCTGCGACCGGCGCACCGCGCTGATCCGATGGCAAGAGCCAGGTGCTTCCTCCTGGTCTCCCATGGGGTGCAGGGCCCAAGCACTTGGGCCATCCTCCACTGCACTCCCTGGCCACAGCAGAGAGCTGGCCTGGAAGAGGGGCAACCGGGACAGAATCCGGCGCCCCGACCAGGACTAGAACCCGGTGTGCCGGCGCCGCAAGGCGGAGGATTAGCCTAGTGAGCCACGGCGCCGGCCTGGATTCACCCTTCTAACCCTTCCTCTTGTAGATCACATGTAACTGACACCTGGGAAAGCCAAACGGGGAATGAGACAGGACTATTGTGTTCCAACACTCAGGTACATAGCATAGGCCCGAGAGAGGGTCCTTCTACCTCCAGCCTCAAGCATAACAGCTGGTGCAGAAACCGGACTAGGATTTCACTGCATGGCTCTGGCACCTGTCATTTGGAGATTGACCAGGAAAAGTAGGGATGGGAGAAATAGGATCCTCTATTTGAATCTAGGATGCCTACCTATGGTAATTATGACCTTTAACATTTTGTGTTGGGAAGTATGATGTGTTATTGTTTTGTTAAAGATTTTTTAAATTTATTTGAAAGGCAGAGTTACAGAGAAGGGCTGAAAGAGAGAACTTACCTGTGCTGGTTCACTTCTAAAATGGCCACAGTGGCTGGGGCTGGGCCAGGCCAAAGCCAGGAGCCTGGAACTACATCTAGTTCTCCCAGGACCATCTTCCGCTGCTTTCCCAGGTGCATTAATAGGGGCTGGATCAGAACTGAAGTAGCCAGGACTCGAACTGACACTCATTTGGGATGCTGGCATCACAGGTGGCTGCTTAACCTACTGTGCCACAACACTGGCCCCAGTGTTTCCTAGCATTGTTAGAAATGAAATTTCTTCCACAGTGTGAGGATGAGAGGAGGAAATTGAACTCAAAAATGAACACTGGGGCCTACACTGTGGCATAGTAGGCTAAGCCTCTGCCTGCAGTGCCGGCATCCCATGTGGGCACCGGTTTCAGTTCCGGCTGCTCCACTTCCTTTTTTTTTTTTTTGACAGGCAGAGTGGACAGTGAGAGAGAGACAGAGAGAAAGGTCTTCCTTTTTGCCGTTGGTTCACCCTCCAATGGCCGCCGCGGTAGCGCGCTGCGGCCAGCGCACCGCGCTGTTCCGATGGCAGGAGCCAGGTGCTTCTCCTGGTCTCCCATGGGGTGCAGAGCCCAAGCACTTGGGCCATCCTCCACTGCACTCCCTGGCCACAGCAGAGAGCTGGCCTGGAAGAGGGGCAACCGGGACAGGATCGGTGCCCCGACCGGGACTAGAACCCGGTGTGCCGGCGCCGCAAGGCAGAGGATTAGCCTGTTGAGCCACGGCGCCGGCCCCAGCTGCTCCACTTCCAATCCAGCTCTCAGCTATGGCCTGGGAAAGCAGTAGAAGATGGCCCAAGTGCTTGGGCCCCTGCACCTGGGTGGGAGACCCAGAAGAAGCTCCTGGCTCCTGGCTTCAGATCGGTGCAGCTCTAGTCCTTGTGGCCAATTGGGGAGTGAACCAGTGGATGGAAGACCAATCTCTCTCTCTCTCTCTCTCTCTCTCTCTCTCTCTTTTAAGATTTATTTATTTATTTATTTGAAAGTTAGAGTTACAGAGAGAGAGGAGAGGCAGAGGGAGAGAGGTCTTTTGTCCACTGGTTCACTCCCCAGGTGACTGCAATAGCCTGAGCTATGCCGATCTGAAGCCAGGAGCCAGGAGCTTTTTCTGGGTCTCCCACATGGGTGCAGGGGCCCAAGGACTTGGGCCATCTTCTACTTTTCCAGGCCATAGCAGAGAGCTGGATGGGAAGTGGAGCAGCCGGGACTTGAACTGGCACCCATATGGGATGCCGGCGCTTCAGGCCAGGGCATTAACCCACTGCACCACAGTGCCAGCCGCCTCTCCCTCTCTTTGTAACTTTCTCAAATAAATAAATAACATCTTTTAAAAATTGAACATTATCTTACTGCTCTTAATAGAGCAGAAATGGATTTGTTTGCTTTCTAAGACCCGTGTTGTGGTGCAGTGGGTTAAGCTGCCGTCTGTCATGTCAGCATAGGGTATGAGCACCAGTTCACAATCTGGCTGTTCTACTTCCAGTCTAGCACCCTGCTAATGCACCTGGGAAAGCAACAGAAAATGGCCCAAGTACTTGGACCCCTGCACCCATGTGGGAGACCCAGATGGAGTTCAGGCTCCTAGCTTTGGCCTGGCCCCAGCCCCTGCCATTGCAGCCATCTGGGAAGTCAACTAGCAGATGGAAGATAGCTCTCTCTATATATCTCTAACTCTCCCTCTCTCTTGTAACTCTGCCTTTCAAATAAATAAATCTTAAAAAAAAAAAAAAAAAAGACAGTTTCTTTAGAAAATGTGAACTTGGCTCAGAGAATGTGGGACATGGAAGATAGCTGTGAGGAGTCTGGGGTGGTCAAAGACCAGCCCTGTGTCTTGGTTCACCACTTAGTAATTGACTTAGTAGTTGACTCTTCTCAGAAGGGTGATGAAAAGTGAGGGAAAGCCCACGGTTTCAAGTGCTCCGAGTTCCGTGGTTCTGAACAGTTTGTTCTTTATCAGGCAGCGCCAGACCATATGGAACAGAATGGTGTTTAGGGCTGAGGGAATGGGAAATGAGCTTGAGAGAAGCCTTCTGCCTTCTTTCTCTGCCTCCTCGCCTTCAAAGTATAAGAGGGAACGCAGACAGGACTTGAGAACCATTGTGAATAATGGCATGACTGTGGCTTCTGTAGCACTGTGTGTGATCCCCTAGGATGGTGGCCCCAGGCACTACAATCCTGACTCAGGTTGCCTAAATTTAGATGAAAATATGAAAAAGGCAGGTAAATTGATCTTTTAAAGTCTGTTTATATAAGCAGTTTACTTAGAGCCAATCTGTACGTGCACAGCAAGTATACACATCAATTCTAGATGAGAAAGCACTGACGCTGCCCCGTGAGCCATTGCAATATTGTTTTTATATCAGTGCTCAGGTTAATAAAGTGCTCTGGATAAGTTCCCCGCCCCCCTCCCCATCTGCTCCAGAAAGCACCAAGCATCCCTTAGGACCATCATGTTGGCTCAGACAGCAATGTAAAATCATGGGTTTGCCTTTTTGCTTGCTATTCTTTCTCCTCACTTTTTTTTTTTTTAGATTTATTTTATTTATTTGAAAGAGTTACAGAGAGAGGTAGAAACAGAGAGAGGGGTCTTCCATCTGCCGGTTCACTCCCCAGATGGCCGCAACAGCTGGAGCTGGGCTGAAGCCAGGAGCCAGGAGCTTCTTCCAGGTATCCCACGCAGGTGCAGGGGCCCAAGACTTGCGCCATCTTCTACTGCTTTCCCAGGCCATAGCAGGGAGCTGGATCGGAAGAGGAGCAGCCAGGACTAGAAGCAGCACCCATATGGGATGCCGGCGCTTCAGACCAGGGCTTTAACCCTGTGCCACAGTGCCAGCCTCTCTCCTCACTTTTAGTCATTGATTCCATGGTACTTTCTTCATTCACCCTTTAAACATAGATATATTTCCTTCATATCTGATTGGTTTACCTAAAGATAGAACCGTCACTTGAAATTATCATGTGGTCATTGGTTTCTAGTGGATAAGAATGTTGCCATCTGTGGGAGAGTAAACCAACTGGAATTTGTAAATAAGATTAAGTGATTGGCTTGATATTATCGATGCAGATGCTATCATTCTAGAGGGTTTTATGCCTCTTTTCCTTACATTTACTCTGTATGGCCTTCCTAGGTTATGTGAACCATTCTCCGCATTCCTGTCGTTTGATTTGCTTTCTTAATAGAGCCTAAGCTTTTTGAAAATTATTTTGTTTTCTCCATATTTGCCCAGAGTAGTAATTTGGCCTCATACCAAATTAAGTTTGGTTACATTTTTGCTTTATAATTTATCAACAACCATGAAGGATATTGTTATGTTTTAGCTTTTACTGATGTGTGGTTTAAGGTGTCGTTCAAGGGACTGGCTGGGCCCAGAGTCCTCGACAGCGCTTAAGTCTCTGGCGACAGTTGTGTTTGTAAAAGGATTAGAACAAGGAGTTTCCTGCCCTACAGCCAGGAAGATCTGTTTCATTTACATCACTGGGTAATTAAATGTTGGGGTACACACACACACACACACACACAGCGTCTGTCATCTCCCGAGATCCGTGGTGGTGGTCTGGCTCCCAGCTTCCTCCTGCTTCTTGCCTGCACACTGTTGTTTAGCAACAGTACTGTGTCTGTAGTGGGAGTTGGGAATTGGTTGCTGGCTGTGGTCTCTCAGTCCTCAGGGACCCCTGCAGGACTGGGTGGGAGTTTGCGAGCGGAGCAGGGCTCTGGTGCCATCAGCGAGTCGCTGCTCTGTTTCGGGGTGGCCTCTCCTCCCAGGCTGTCTAAAAAGAGAAAGGGGCCGCTTTCCGCTTTCCACTCTCTGTGGTAGCAACTCCATCTTGCATGCAGCCCACTGTTCAGTTTAGTTTTTCTGTCTGTAGGGATTGGCAGAGGAAGATGAGCAGGAAAGGGAAGAGTTTTGTAATAAGAAAGGGTTCAGGCTTAACTGTGTTGATTTTGCCTGATTCCCTCAGAAAACACAGAAGCCTACTGTAGGACGCTGCCCTGTTGGTGTTTGCGTGAAGCTAGCCCACCAGCCCTGCCAGGGCCTTTAGCCTGCCCCCTAGCTGTGCTTTCTGACCTTGGCACAGCCCTGGGGGGAGGCTAGGCACACCTGCAGTGCACCTGGTCCATTTCACCGCAGATACCCCAAGGGCAAAAGCTGCTGCTTCCTTGTGCATGTACTCCAGGAGTAGAAACGCGGCAGGAACGGGGTGCAGCAATAGTGCCGCAGCGCTCGACCCAGGCGTCCGTGCACGGCGGGCACCCGGGAGGCTGACCACTGCCTCGTGGGCTCCGGCTCTTTGACTCTGACCTTGTACTGATTCCCCCACCCCTCCCTTCGTTCAAAGGCAAATACAGGTGTTTGAAGTTGCTAAAGGAGACGTGTGCCTCCTGGTGGACGAGGGCCCACAAACTCTTTAACAACTCAGCCACTGAAGCCTGACTGCCTCTGTTGGTCTGGATCCAATCAGGAAAGAAAATGCACACAGTAATTTAAGCAGTGACAATTTAACACAAAGATTGAAAGAGTAGATGGCCAGTGCTGTGACACAGCGGGTTAGGGCCATGGCCTGCAGAGCCGGCATCCCATATGGGCGCCGGTTTGAGTTCCAGCTGCTCCACTTCCGATCCAGCTCTCTGCTGTGTCCTGGGAGAGCAGTGGAAGATGGCCCAAGTGCTTGGGCGCCTGCCCCGGCGTGGGAGACCCGGAGGAAGCTCCTGGCTCCTGGTTTCAGATTGGCACAGCTCCAGCTATTGTGGCCAACTGGGCAGTGAACCAGTGGATGAAGATTCTCTCTCTCTCTCTCCCTCTGCCCTCACTCTGTGACTCTGTCTTTCTTTCTTTCTTTTTTTTCTGGACAGGTAGAGATAGACAGAGAGAGAGAGGTCTTCCTTCCGTTGGTTCACCCCCCAAATGGTTGCTATGCGCGAAGCCAGGAGCCAGGTGCTTCCTTCTGGTCTCCCATGCGGGTGCAGGGCCCAAGCACTTGGGCCATCCTCCACTGCCCTCCCAGGCCACAGCAGAGAGCTGGACTGGAAGAGGAGCAACCGGGACAGAACCAGCGCCCCAACTGGGACTAGAACCTGGAGTGTTGGCACCACAGGCAGAGGATTAGCCTAGTGAGCCGCGGCGCCAGCTGACTCTGTCTTTCAAATAAATAAAATAAATAAATAAATAATGATTGAAAGAATTAACTCTACTGGGTGCTGGAGTAATTGGAGATTTGATTATTAGGAAAGAAAAAGCAGGGGTAGGTATTATCACAACACATTGAGCCTACACTTGGAACACTGCATCCTATAACCAAGTACCTAGGATTGAGTCCCACCTCTGCTTTGGATCCAGCTTCGTGCTAAGTGCCTGGGAGGCATCAGAGGATGGCCCAAATACTTGGGTTCCTGTCACCCAGATGGGAGACCCGGATGGAGTTCCTGGCTCTTGGCTTTAGCTTGGCCTGACCCTGGCTGTTAAAGGCATTTGGAAAGTGAACCAGTAAATGGAAGATCTCTGTCTCTCCCTCTCTCTAACCCTCTGCATTATAAATAAAAGATAAATAGGTTTTTATCAAAAGCCTGCATTGTGGCATCTGAGTGCTAGTCCCAGTCCTGGCTGCTTGGCTTTTGACCCACCGCCTGCCGATGTGCCTGGAAAGGTAGATGGCAGGCGATGGCTACCTACCTTGAGTCCCTGCCACCCCTGTGGAAGACCAGGGTAGAGTGCCTGGATCCTGGCTTCAGCCTGATCCAGCTCCAGCTGTTGCAGCCATTTGGGGAATAAACCAACAGCTGGAAGATCTTGATCTCTCTTGTCACGCTGTCTTTCAAATACATGAGTAATTTTCTTTTTTTGAAAAACAAGAGTTACAGGAGTAGCTGCTACCAGGAGCAGCCATTAGCCCAAGGGCTGACTTGGAGCCCACCCTTCCCTCCCCTCCAATGGCAGAGAAGTCCCAGGCCCAGCTTGCTGGAAATCTTCCCTCCAGGGTGCCAGAGACCTGAGGCACCCCACAAAGACCTGCCCAGGCGGTGGGCGTGCCGACTGCCCTGCCCCAGCAGCCGATAACCAGAAGCCATGGGTGCCGCGGGCGCCGGCTCGTGGGCAGCCCTCGCCCTAAGCAGCTGCTTCCTCCCACAGCGTCCGTGCAGCGCCCTCTGCTGGCCGCCGCCGCCACCGGCTTGTAAGACGGAGGCGCTGCTGGGACTCGCCTGTCCCTGCTCGGGGACTGAGCAGAGCCTCCTCCTTAGCCATTGGCCTGCCTCCGAGGCAGAACCTCGTTGTGGCAGGATGCTGAGCAGGAGGAGGGGAGGTGCAGAGTTCTGCTGGAGGACAGCCAGGGCGTTCAGCGCCCCGGGGCTGCGGTGGGCGGAGTGGGAGCCTCCCCGCCCTGCCCTTCCCGCCTTTCTTCGCACTTGGGAGAGACCTACCTCGTGCTTAATTTCTTGCATTCTGTGTACACTTCTTCAAACCTTAAGGAAACAGAGGAAACCATTTTCAGTTTGGCAAAAAAATTTTTTCCTTTTTCAGTTCCTTTCCCAGGGAGATGTTGGGCATAACAGTTACGCTGCTGCGTGGGACGTTGGCAGCCCATGTCCGAGTGTCCCCTGGTTTGGAGCCCTGGCCCTGCTACCATTCCAGCTTCTGGATACTGCTGCACCCTGGAGACAGCGACTTGGTTCCTGCCACCCACTCAGAGGCCCAGGTTGAGTCCACGGCTCCTGGCTTCCTCCTGGCCCAACTCCCACGTGGGCATCTGGGGAGTGAACCAGTAGATGAGAGATTCTGTCTCTCCCTGCCTATCTCTGTGTTTCAGAAATAATAATGATTTTTAAAAAAAGAAAGCAACTGACATGAAAGGCATGCAGGTTTGAATTTGAAAGGGTTTTCTTTGTCCTTCCAAATTGAAATTCTTATTTTTTTTTAACCTTATCATTGAACAAAGCAGACCTCACATTGCGCTTAGTCATGAAATAAAAACTCCCACTGACTTCGTCTGCCAGTGTAGCTCACTGAAGGTCAGTGTTGGTGAGATAGCCCAGCCTGAGTCAGAACTAAAATAAGAGTGTAATTTAGAGCCAGAAACTGTGGTGCCAGTGGCCAGCAGAGCCTTATAAGGAGCCATGGGAGCACGGGAAGGGCTTCCCTGGTCGTCTGGACACCCTCTCCAGTCAGCACTCAGCCAGAACACTGTTGTTCTGTTTGTAACCCCAGCCTTCCTCACGTGCGTCTGTTTCGGTCATTACCTTCTTAAAAGGATGTTAGCAATGAAAATACATGTTAGCAGGTCACGGCACACATTGAGGGGAGAAATGATTTGAGCAGTGAAAGAGCTGTTTCAGAGACGGTTTCCAGTGCAGGTGTTTTTAAGAAGTCAGAGAAAAGTCGCCTAACCTACAAGAAAAAAAATTCAGAGCTTTTAAAAATTAACCAAATACTCTGCTTTTTTGAGTGGCCATGGGGTTCCAGGAATTTTTAAAAGATAAGTTTCTTTGGATGTGAAAATATTTGGAATTCATGCATGGTTTTTTCATCATGTGTGTTTTTCATAAACTATTTAAAGACCCCACAGAGACCACTCAGCAGGCTGTTGTTGGTACATGTCAGACTGGCTGAGATTGAGCAACTGAGCTCCTTTATTTTGTTTTAAATTAAAAAGTTGTATGTATGTATGTATGTATTTTGAAAGAGTTACAGAGAGTGAGAGAGAGAGAGATCTTCCATCTGATGGTTGATTCCCCAGATGGCCACAATGGCCAAGGCTGGGCCAAGCCGAAGCCAAGAGCTTCATCCAGGTCTCCCACATGGGTGGCAGGGGCCCAAGTACTTGAGGCACCCTCCACTGCTTTTCTCAGGCCATTAGCAGGGAGCTGAACCAGAAGTGGAGCAGCCAAGACTTGAACTGGCAGCCGTACAGACTGGTGGCATCTCAGGCAACGGCTTTACCACATCACAACGCCTGAGCTCTTTGTTTGCAGTAACCTGTCACACATGGGCAGGGCACTTGTGACTCTGCGGGCTGCTTTCAGAACCTGTCTTATGCTGTGGCACCCTGATGGGTCCTGAGACCAAGCAGAGAGAGCCCTGCCGGCCTGTCCCCATGCACACCCGGCTGTGTGGCTCCTGGGAGGCCACTCTGCTGTAGGTTGTGTTGTGAGCTTCAGAAGTCAAACCAGGACAGACAGCTTTCCCTCACATACTAGACCAGGCATTTTTGCCTCATCCCCTTTTATTAGAAACACTGTATTCTATTTTTTTATTTTGGGATAAAACGTGTGCTTGATAGTTTACTTCCTGAAAAATTTCCAACCTGAGATTGAATAGTATTTCATTCATTTTCATTGTGTGGAAAATAAGCACCCTTAAAATGTCCTATTTGAGATGCTAATGAATCTTACTGCCAACACCAGAGATAATCCCTGAACTTTTCGATTTGTTTCCAAAGGAATTTCTTGTGAACAGTCCGATGTAAAAAAAACCAAAAAAACAAAAAAAAACTTATCCCTGCCATACTTCATGTGGTTGCTGAACTTTGGCCTAGTATTTGTTATTGTTTGGGATCCTGGAATGGGACCTTGGTGGTGCATAGGAAATGATTTGATACACGTTTGTGTCACCTTTGCTAGGAGGCATTTTTTTCTGCTTGGTGATTTGAGTTATCTTCAGCATTCTGTAACACGAAGTTTGATAATCCAGTGTGGAGCACTCGCTCAGACGTGAACCACAGGCAGTTTTCCCCTGTAAGCTAGTTTGAGAAAATGTGTGTCATTTCTTTCACACACTCTCTTGCCTCTCTGGTAGTGAATAATTTCGTTTTGCTTGCGCAATCCAGAGTTAGGAAACAATTTCACAGACAGGCAAAATGGCATATTCAGTGCAGACCCATCTCCTCCTCTGGGCAGCCTTTGTCTGCTTCCTCACTGTCTGTGGAAAGAAAACAGAGTGCGTTTGTCCTGGAAGTCGGGAAGTGGGAAGGAACTTTCCAGCTCCATTATCTTTACTTGCATGGCACAGTTGTTTTGTTTTTAGTAGTCTGGGGGAAATCAGATTAAATTTTCCATTTGAGTGCGACGGAGAGTCGCAGTGAAAGCAGTCCATTTTGCCATAAGTCCTTTTTAACCAGGCCACCTCAACAATTTGGAAATCCCTGTATATGTGGAAGCCTTTGATTGCGGTTGAAGATGTTTACTGTATTTGTTAATGCCTCGTGCTTGCCTTAGCCATCACTTGTGCAGATCTGTTTGTGGAAGGGAGCAAAGCACTCCCCTTTTTCTTACATATCAATCCCATGTTTTAAGGCAATTGGTTCAAAATATCCAGTTTGGCTTTATTTTTGTCTGTAAGATTTATTTATTTAATTTGAACATCAGAATTAGAGAGAGAGAGAGAGATCATCCATCTGCCAGTTCACTCCCCTAATGATCGCAACAGCCAGGGCTGGGCCAGGCCAGAGCCAGGAGCCAGGAGCTTCATCTGGATCTCCCGTGGGTGCAGGGGCCCAAGCACTTAGGCCATCTTCTGCTGCTTTCCCAGGTGCATTAGCGGGAAGCTGGATCTGAAGTGGAGCAGCCGGGACTTGAACCCGTAGCTGTTGTTGGATGCCTGCACTGCAGATGGTGGCTTAACCTGCTATGGCACAGCACCGGCCCCCAGTTTGGCTTTGTAAACCCTTAGATGAAATACTAGATAGTCATGCAAGTAATTCAGTCATTCTTTTTGAGAGAATTTTAATTTAAAAACACCAGCTATTAAACTACGTGTTCGTTTTGGCGGCTGTGCTCATGATTCTGTCCATACTTCAGCTGTTTGTGCTCTTGGAAATAGCTGCCGTGTGTGTGGTGTCGGTGTAGTTATTTATCTCTGTGTGTTTGGCTGAAATCTTGGAGTTGGCAGACTGGTGGCGTCTGATGCTCTTCCGCCTTCACAGGGGGCCCTGGCGTGAGCACACTTGACAGCATACCCGTGACGCAGTTGCAGGCACACTCAGCCAGGGCCCCCTGTGCTGTAGCTATCAGGACGAAGGGGCTTAATTAGATGTTAGAACCTCTTGGGAAAACCCTTAAGGAATTGAGGGCTGCAAGCAACCCCGGGTCTTCAGCAGAAGGCACCTCATAGGCTTGGTATTCAGACAAAACTGACTTGTTGGTGCTTTCATTAAACAGCTTCCCACCTTGCTTTACGGCTGTTTTGATGCCACTGGAGTGGCGCCAGCAGTTCCCATCTAGGGAGTTCTGGTAACTATTTTTTTCAAGGTTATAACCACAGTCCAGAAGAATTGTTTCCATTTTTTAGAGTGACATTTTAAGGCCAAAATGTAACAGAATGCCTGCATTATAACTTAAGCAGTGGTGTTTATTTGGCCTCAAATGATTCCCCTGTCCTCTTGGAAAATGAGCAAACATTAACACACAGGACCCTTTTTTTTTAAGCTCTGCTCTGTAGTAACTAAACAACAGAGGTGACTGCCTGCTTAGTGTTTTGGGAGATTAGCGTCACCTAATCTTTCAGCGGCCACATGGTCACTAATCCTCGTTCAGGGCACTGGGACATACAAACAACCTTGTTCACTCATCACTAGGAGTTGATGTGGAAATCTGCACCATCAGATGCCTGCCTGTAGCAAAGGCCATGTGTACCTACATTGTTATCTAGGTAATTGAGCGTCCAGCTGCACTGTGTACTCCTTAGGCTGCAAACTCCGCGGGTGCTGTATCCCTTACGTTACATAAATGATGTAGAATTCCCATATAACCGATGCACTTCCTCACATCCTCCCGTGTTCTCTAAATCATGCCTGGACTGCTTCACACTGCCTACTACAATGCAGATTTTGACTTTTGTTGGATAGCTCTTGGATACCAAGGCCAGCTGTGTTCACTTGCTTATCCACTCAGCAGATATGTCATATTGTCTACTAAGATGGCAGGCCAGGTACTTCTTGGGTCCCCTTTGGGTCTGTGACATTAGGAGCTCATAAGCAGAGGCTCATATGTTCAGGCATGATGTAAAGTACACAGGGAGGGGCAGAAGTTCAGCCTAGTGTTCAACACACTGGTTAAGATGCTGTGTCCCTTATCAGAGTCCCTGCCTCCTGCCACACACATGGGAGACCTGAATTGAGTTTCTAGCTCTTGCATTGTGGGCATTTGGGGAGTGAACCAGCAGATGGGAAGATGGGAGTGTTTCTCTCCCTCTCCCTCTCCCTCTCCCTCTCCCTCTCCCTCTCCCTCTCCCTCTCCCTCTCTCTCTCCCTCTCTCTCTCCCTCTCTCTCTCCCTCTCTCTCTCTCTCCCTCCCTCCCTCCCTCCCTCTCCTTCCCTCTCTCCTTCCCTCCCTGCCTCCCTGCCTCCCTGCCTCCCTCTCCTTCTTAAATTAAAATAAATAAAGTATACAGGGCCATCATTGTAGCTCAGTAGGTCAAACTGCCACTTGCGATGCCAGCATCCCATATCATAGTGCTAGTTCAAGTCCCAGCTGTTTGGCTTGTGATCCAGCTTCCTGCTAGTTCTCCTGGGAAGACAGTGGCAGATGGTCCAAGAGCTGGGGCCCCTGCCACCCCTATGGAAGACAAGAGTGGAATTCCTGGCTCTTGGCTTCAGCTTGGCAAAGACCTGGCTGTTATAGCCATTTGGGGAGACCAGTGGATGGAAGGGATCTCTCTCTCTCTCTCTCTCTCTCTGCTTCTCTTCTCTGTGACTCTGCCTTTAAAATAAATATTTTTTAAAAAATAAATGGAGTTTGCCAGCGCCGTGGCTCAATAGGCTAATCCTCTGCCTGCGGCGCCGGCGCACCAGGTTCTAGTCCTGGTCAGGGCGCCGGATTCTGTCCCGGTTGCCCCTCTTCCAGGCCAGCTCTCTGCTGTGGCCCAGGAGTGCAGTGGAGGATGGCCCAAGTCCTTGGGCCCTGCACCCCATGGGAGACCAGGAGAAGCACCTGGCTCCTGGCTTTGGATCAGCGCGGTGCGCCGGCTGCGGCGGCCATTGGAGGGTGAACCAACAGCAAAGGAAGACCTTTCTCTCTGTCTCTCTCTCTCACTGTCCACTCTGCCTGTCAAAAAAAAAAAGTAAAAGTAAATGGAGTTTGTATACCTTAGATAAAAGGTTTTCCAGGGGGGAAAAAAAAAAGTAAATGGGCCAGTATTGTGTATAGCAGGTTGGTCCACTGTTTGCTATGTAGCATCGCATGTCAGAGCGCTGGTTCGAATCCCAGCTGCTCCACCTCCAATCCAGCTCCCTGCTAATGTTCCTAGGAAAGCAGCAGATGATGGCTCAAGTACTTGGGCCCCCGCCACCCACATGGGAGACCCAGATGGAGTTCCCAGCACCTGGCTTCATCCTGGACCAGCCTTGGCCATTGTGGCCATTTGGAGAGTGAACCAGCGGGTGAAAGATCTCTAATTAAATCTTTTTTCAAAAATAAACAATGGAATAATATTAGCAATTAATTAAATCTTATTTACATATTTTCACTTTATTTGAAAGGCAGAAAAAGACTTTGTATCAGCACTCCTAGCATGTGTAAGTTGCAGAGAAATATTTGTGCTTCAGTATTTATGCTGAGAATAACTGATTGGGGCTTTAGTTCCTAAGAAGAGGCCGATGGGAAGTGGATGTGTGACAGGAGATCTGTAAGTCCTTCATGCCCATTTTTTCTTCCTTCAGAACCTCAGCCCCCTTTTCTGTCTGGCAGAAAGAAAAGAGGAAAGAATTAGTTCTGGCATTTGGAAACAGTGCAAATATGTCTTCAATACTCTTAAACTGATTGATTAAATATTTTAAAGATATTTTCATAATATATGATACCTTTGATCATAAAACCAACTCATATTGAGGTGCCTAATGTTTTGGAATTTTTGGGCCAGCTCTGTGGTGTAGTGGCTAAGGCTGCCACCTGCCACACTGTTACCCCTTATGGGCACTAGTTCCAGTCCTGGCTGCTCCATTTCACATCCAGCTCCCCGCTAATGTGCTTGGGAAGGCAGTGGAGGATGGCCTAAGTCCTTGGACCCTGCACTCACATGGGAGACCCAGAAGAAGCTCCTGGCTCTTGGCTCCTGACTTCTGCCTGGCCAAGCCCTGGTCATTGCAGCCATTTGGAGAGTGAACCAGCAGGTGGAAGATCCTTCTCTCTGTCTCTTCCTCCCTCTCTTTCTATCTCTGCCTTTCAAATAAATAAATAAATTTTTTAAAAAGTTTACAAGTTCTATTTAGGGTACTGTATGGCATGCACCCTCATTAACATATTCCCAGCTGCAAATAGAGGCAACCAGAAAAAAGAAAGGTCTCCTAATACTTCCCCTTCCTGTGGTATCCCCTGAAGGGCCAGGAGCAGCTAGGTGGAAGAGACTTGGGGAAGGGCATAGAGCTTCCACCCTCATTGTGCCTCCGTGTGTTACAGGGCCTGCCCTCGGCAGGAGCTATGCCATGAGCGAGGAACCTTGCTACAAAATCAACATATATCATGATGTCACAAGTTGCCCTTGGCCTCTGTAATTGTTGGATGGCACCCTGTGCTGCGAGGACTGAGCCCTGAGAGAGGTTCTGTGGGCCCTGGGACCTCATCATGGTCACTGTCGTTACTGATAAGCACCCAAGAGAACCTGGTAGTATGGACTAACTACAACAAGAATGGCAAAGCATGGAATGTCTTTAGTTGTGACAAAGATCACGAAATGTTAGCCCTGAGTTATGGGGTTAGCTGGGGTCAGATTGGAAAAAGAGTTACGATTAAATTCTAGCACTTTCCTATTTCTGCCTGCATGCATTCACTGAATGTTGAACTCTTGCTCTGTGCCAAGGGCGAAGGTGATAGAAGTCAAACACAGCTGTTCGCAGCAGGCTTCTGGAGTCCTGGGGGAAGGTAGCCATGGCATAGCTGGCCATCATGCCCTGAGGTCCAGGGTGCCCCAGTCAGGGAGGCTCCCGATGTTCCTTACCAGTGTCTGGCAACAGCAGCCTCTCGAAGGGCTTGTCGGGGGTGTTTGACAAGCTGGCCAAAGATTCGTATGCCCACCAAAGCTGAGAGCACAGTGCTGGTTGGTGGGGGTGAAGCCAGGTGCCTGCCCAAGGCACTGTGAGTGTTAAGTCCTCTCTTCCTGTGGCATTCTTTATGGTTGCAGTTCACCAGCAAGGCTGCTCTGAACACCACTGTGCCCCTAGAACTTCCGGAAGGCCTCACAAAATGCAGGCTGGTGTGCCGACCAAGTGTTGTGCTGCTGAGCCCTTCCCGTGGAGTGTCAGCTGCAACTCTGGCAGCTGGGCTGACATGCGTGGGAACAGGGGGAGTGACCCTGGCGGGGAGGCGGGGAGGCCTGGATATTGTTTCCCCTGCCGCGTCCTGTCGCACCAGTCCCTGTGCGGGGAGCTCTCAGCAACATCCACAATGGCTTTCCCAGGCCAAGTGCGCCCCTGCGCTATCCCAGAGAATGAAGAGCTGTCCCAGACAGTCCTGAACAGCGTCCATGAGGCTAATGGGAGTGAAGATGAGAGGGCTGTGTCCAGACTGCAGCGCAGGCACAGTGACATAAAAGTCTACAAGGAGTTCTGTGACTTTTATGCGAAATTGTGAGTGTCTTTCCTCTGGACCTGGTGTCCCGGGCTCTCTGACTCCTCAGGCCTTCTGACCTGCTGTGCGCCTTTCTGTGTTCTGGGCTTTCTCTGGGGCTTTTCCTTGGTGATCTGAGGGCTCTGAGGGCAGCTCACAATGCAGCATGTGCCAGGGAGGCAGTCAGGTTGCCTTGTCGCTGTCACTGGATGGCATGCAGATGGGAAGGAGAGTGTACCTCCATGGTGAGAGTCTTTGTCTTCAGTGGGTTCCTGATAACAGTGCAGCTTCATGATGCTGTCCAGAACGGGTGGTTAGAATTTTTATCATCAGTGGGTTTATAACAGAAAAACATTACACTCTAAAACTTCCCAAAGATAAGGAGCAGGTTGAGCAGTAAAAATTGAAGTACTGACTGTTGATACATATTTTTTTATTAAGTTTAACAGTCAGCAGTTTTAAGTAGGCTAACTGGGTTTCTTAAGATTATTGACCTCATTCAAAGTTGTCAGCTTGGAATCATTGCCGATCCCCAGTTTGTCCGGTAAGAGTTAAGAGAATTTAACTGAGCCGATTCCCTATTACTGGGATCACTTATGTCGCAGCGTTTAACAGATGTCATTTAGCTCATGGAGCTCTGTTTGAGAGCAGCTGGGGAATTGTAAGATCGTGACCAGTACATTTAAGGGCTTGGTGAATTCTCAAGGTCATTTTTGGATGTATTTGTTATTGCATATTAAGACCAGAACATTTGTTCCCCATCCAATGATAAATGAGGCACTTGAATAATGGAAAGCTAGATGGTGTGAGACTGCTGTGTGAGATGGGTCTGTGGAAGTAGCTCAGCTTAGTCCATCATGACAGGCTGTGGCAGAGGCGCTCTCGCTCTCTCTCGCTCTCTCTCTCACTGTCTCTCTCTCTCTCTCACACATATACACACACACACACACCTTCCATGTCATCAACACTTTTTAGTGGAAGTCTTTTTCGGGAAAATTATCAGTTATGGCTAATCTAATGAGAGCTACAATGATCACTCATAACTTTTGAAAAGTAACTTCAGTCATATGTCATGTTAAATGTAAAGTAAAGAAACACTTATAAAAAGTATCGTGCTGCAGAGAGTCAAGTTCAGGTGGCGACAGCAAACCTAAGCAGTTCAGTGGGATGGTGCTTGTTATTGAAGACTCCTTAAAAAGACAAACTTGTTTCTTTTTCCTGTGTATGGGAAATACGCTATGTGCTTGTTCTTATAATGTGTCTACCTATTTCCTAATTCTATCTGAGTATTTGAACTTGCATATAAACCATCTATAGTATAATGGGTATAAACAGATAAGTGATACTCAAACATTTTGATCCAGGGATCTCTTTATACTCTTAAAAATTAATGAGGTTTCCAAAGAACTTTTGTTTAATATTTACTGTCTGAGAAATTTGCACTGAGGAAAATATTTACTTATTTAAAAATAACAAACTCATGGTAATATTGATATTTTTATTCAAAATACTGTTTTCCAAAACACTGGCATTGTGGGATAGCAGGTTAAGCTGCTGCCTGCAATGCTAACATCCATGGGTGCCAGTTTGAGTCCCGGCTACTCCGCTTCCCATCCAGCTCCCTGCTGATATAAAGAAAATACAGTTTCCGCAGAGATGTAATTGGAGAAGACCCCTAAAACGGTCATGGTGACTTCACTACCTTGTGACCGTGGGATACAGGTGGTAGGGAACCAGGTTGTGCTAGAGTGTCATTCTTTTTTTCAGGGAAGTTTATTTTTTTTAGGTTTTTATTTATTTGAAAGGCAGAGTTACAAAGAGAGAGGGAGAGGCACACACACACACACACACTGTCCATCTGCTGATTCATTCCCCAAATGGCCGCAACAGCCAGGGCTGGCCAGGCCAAAGTCAAGACCAGGAGCATTCTCCGGGTCTTCCACGTGGTGCAGGGGCCCAAGCGGTTGGTCCATCCTCCCCTGCTTTCCCAGGCACATTAGCACGGAGCTGGGTCGGAAGTGGAGCACCCGGCCCTCAGCACTGCCGCCCATATGGGATGCCAGTGCCACGGGTGGTGGGTTATCTCGCTGAGCCACAGAGCTGGGCCCTAGAATGTCCTTTTCTAACTTTTTGGAATTTCATTAAGATCACTGGGGTTTGGTGAATCTTTTGAGAGGGTTCAGAATTCATGGTAATGCTGTGTAGCATATTCTGATTTCCAGAGTGGTTTGCTGTAACTTTTGTTATTTTGCATCCCCTAAATAGCACTGAGAATTAACCAGGAAGGGATGGGGTTCACCATGCTTCTCTTCAAGGGAGAGGCTCAGGGCTTTCTAAAACAGCCACAGTTCATCTGTATTACAACAAAGCTGGTGCAAAGGGAATTTTATAAATATTTTGCCCAATCCACAGTCAATTTTAAATGACAATGTAGGGGTCCAGCGCTGTGGCACAGTGGGTCAACACCCTGCCTTGAAGCACTGGCATCCCATATGGTTCTAGTCCCGGCTGCTCCACTTCCAATCCAGCTCTCTGCTATGGCCTGGGATGGCAGTAGAAGATGGCCCAAGTCCTTGGGCCCCTGCACCCGCGTGGGAGACCCGGAAGGAGCTCCTGGCTCCTGGCCTCAGATCGGCGCAGCTCCGGCCATTGCAGCCAATTGGGGGAAGAATCATCGGATGGAAGACCTCTCTCTGCCTCTCCTTATCTCTCTGTGTAACTCTGACTTTCAAGTAAAAAATAAATAAATATTTTTAAAAAATGGCAAAGGAAAAATTTTAATATGAGACTTAGGCCAGGTTTGCCAAGCAGTGAGGCCGCCTCTCTTTCTTTGTTTTTTCTGATGACATTTTAATTCTATATTCAAGCCTGTTAAATAAAATTGAGTTTTGCTTGGTATGAGGTTGTAGTGTTTCAGCATGGAGTTACTGGAGCTACAAAATAGGATTACCTATATGTGGGAAGTCAGTAGAATACAAAGTTGTCTTCCCCTGGAACTCCAGTAGTTGGAGGTGAGGCCGGGTGGGTGAGGCCACTTTTCCCTTGGGAACTAACTGGGGGGAGGCAGCTAATGGTCTGTGAAATGGACACTCTGCGTCCCATCAACCTAAAGGGCTGACAGTGAAGACTCAGGAGCATGCTGAGTTGATTAAACATTAGAAGGTTGCAGACCACCCCAGGGCACCTGACTGGCAGGTAGAGCTTATGCTCCAAGTAGGCGTCTACAGGGAACACTTTGCAAACTCCACAGGGCAGCTTGGCCAGTGAGTGCTCATCACAAGGCACTTTCTCCGTTTCTGAAACTTTTTTATGTGAGATCCTTACCTAATTACAAGTCTGTTGAAGCTCTGTTGCTTTTCTGCTTCCAAACTGAACAATGGTTAGAGGGAATTTGGGATCATTTACACAATTCCTCTGTGTTTTAAGATGTAGTAGGGAGGGGGCATCGCTGCGGCATAGCAGGTTAAGCTGCTGCCTGGCCTGCAACACCAGCATCCCATATGAGTGCTGGTTCAAATCCTGGCTGCTCCACTTCTGATCCAGCTCCCTGTTAATGTGCCTGGGAGGCAGTGGAGGATGGCCCAGTGCTTGGGCCCCTGCACCCACGTGGGAGACCTGGAGGAAGCTCCTGGCTCCTGGTTTCGGTCTGGCCCAGCATCTGGCTGATGTAGCCATTTGGGGAGTGAACCAGCAAATGGAAAGTCTGTGTTTCTGTCTGTCTCTGTCTCTCTCTCCCTCTTCCTCCCTCTGTAACTCTGCCAAATAAAATAAATAAATCTTTAAATAGATAAAAAAAAAAAAAAAAAAAAGATGTAGTGGGATTACTGATGAGGGAGTTACCCAAGCTACTTGACTCAGCAGTAGTTACTGGACTACCTGGTTTCATTTTCCTGACCTATAAAATGTGATGGTGTCCCTATCACAGCCTCTCAAATGTTTCACGTAAATGTAATCTGTGTTGATTGGGATTCTGATTTTATGAGGGGGAGAACCTGGATTCTAGCCCTGTGCCTTCCATTAATTGATTAGCTTTTTAATGTTGGACTTAACATTAAACGCCTCAGTGAGCCTCTGGCCATCAGTGTAATGTAAAATTCTGTGATTTTAAGATTTCACATTTGTCTTCCCTGAAAGTTAATGGGTTTGGGGCATCCTGGCTGGTTTTAAGGGTTCCTTAAGCAGGTGCTTTCGACAGGGCGTAGTGGCATGGTGTACAATGGATATGCAGCTTGGGTTCTGTTGTCAGAAGGTAAAGAAACTGGCGTTGAGGTGTTGACTTGTGGATATTGCATTTTTATTTTTTATCTGTTATTTGAGAGAGAGAGAGTGAGAGAGAGAGAGTGAGAGAGAGAGAGCGCGCGCACACTCTCCCCAGTTAACTACATTCAAATTCCTGCAACAGATAGGAGGGACTGGGCCAGGCTGAAGCCAGGAGCCCAGATCGCCTATGTGGGTGGTAGGGACCCAACCACTTAAGCCATCACCTACTGCCTCCCAGTTGCACGACGGTGGAATTGGGAGCAGAGCTGGGACTTGAACCCCGGGCACACTGATATGAGATACAGGTGTCCTGAGCAGCATTTTACCCACTGTGCCAAACACTTGTCCCAACTTGGGGATGTTTTTAATTAAGCTCTTTGTCAAGCTGGAAAGGCAAGTTCCTTGAAGACAACTTGTGAAGAGACAACCAGAATCAAAGCAGGAGGCTCTTTCAGAACCTGAGATGCTCGGGTGAAGAGCCTGGACAGTTATCAGATTTTCTCTTCAGTTCTTCAAGTTGTGAAGTCTAAGAAAGGCTGACAGTCTGTGATTTGCTGTGCTTTGTGTGTTACAGCAACATGGCCAATGCCCTGGCCAGCGCCACTTGTGAGCGCTGCAAGGGGGGCTTTGCACCTGCCGAGAAGATCGTGAACAGTAACGGCGAGCTGTACCACGAGCAGTGCTTCGTGTGCGCGCAGTGTTTCCAGCAGTTCCCGGAGGGGCTGTTCTATGAGGTAGGTCACACTGGGCGGCAGCAGCAGGACTTGTAGACTAGCGCCCTCCTTTTTTCTCATGCTCTTTTGCTGTTGAACATTGTATTGAAGTGCCACATAACACGCCAGGTCTTTGGTGCCTGTCAGACAGTGATGGAACTTGTGGGCCATGGCCTGGCTGGGATGCCCTTACAAACCCCACCATTTGTATCATGCAATTCATCTTCCTGCTTCAGAGCCCGTCTAAGCCCATGAGGTCCAAATTCAGAATCTTCAGCTGAAGTTCTTTGGGCTTCTCCACTTAGGTTCCGCTGTGCTTACCCCTTGCCGATTCCTGGCCCTGTCTTTCTATCTCTCTAAAGTTAAAAGCATATATCCTGTTCTGTGACTGCCCAGCCATGAGTAAGAGCTTCCGTGTGTTTCTTATCTTTTTTATTTTTTGAAGATTTATTTTATTTACTTGAAAGGCAGAGTGACAGAGAAAGAAGAGAGAGATTTTCCATCCCCTGGTTCATTCCTCAAATGGCTGCACTAGCCAGAGTTGAGCCAGGCCAAAACCAGGAGCCTGGAACTCCATCCAGGTCTCCCGTGCTGATGCAGAGACCTAAGCACTTGGGCCACCCTCCACTGCTTTCCCAGGTGCATTGGCAGGAATTTGGATCAGAAGTGGAGCAGCTGAGAATCGAACCGGTGCTCACATGGGAAGCTGGCATTGTAGGCAACAGCTTAAAGCTCTGTGCCATAATGCCAACCCCCATGTGTTTATTTAGAAAATAAATCTTGTTTAGAACATGTTGTTTAGAAACAAGTATTTTGGAGAACACCACCTGTGTTTAGTTATTCTCTGTGTCTTGTGTTCTTTTCAAAATCCTTTTTGCCCTCTTTGTTTTTGGGATGGTCAAGGGAGGCCAGCCTTATATGTAGGTGAAGATGAGAGTGATGCAGCTATGTGTGTGGGAAGAATTAGGTAACTCTTTTTACTAGCTTACTCCTCCATATCTGATTCTCTGCCCGCATCTCTGCTTAGATTGTATGTAGTAGAGTTAGGTTATAGCAGAGGCTGCTCTGGTGTGACTTCTTCCTTTGCCTGGAGGATCTTTACACTGCATGCCTGCGGAGGGAGAGGGAAAGGTGATGAATAAGGTCTTTGTTGGCCACTCAGGCAGTGTTTCCCGTAGAAACAATCCCTGTGAGAGTGCAGTGTCCAGGCCAGCCCCCAGCGTCATCCCTCCCGAGTGCCTGAGACGTGTAACTGGCACGTATGCAGTCATGTAACTGTGGGAAAGAGTGTGAGAGTCTGGGTTAGGAAATGCAGTCGTGTTCACTGGCACGTGTTTCTGTGGCCTCCAGCTGTGGCCCAGACATGCGTGTTCCCTACAACAAATCCTCAGCACTGGGAAGAAGACCTCATTTTCTCTTTTCTTCCAGAGTTCTTCCTGGCAGTAGGAATCATCTTCTTCTCCCCTCTCCCCCCAAATCTGATGCCTTTAGGGATGGGAATGACAAGTTACAGTGGTGGGGAGGGGCAGGAGCAGGGGAGCCCAGTGTCCACTACAGGAACAGAAGGATGGGGAGGAGCTCCTGGGGTGTGAATAGCCTATCAGGGCCAGAGACCTGGGCTGAGGCTGCAGTGGCTGCAGGGGTGAGGGGGAGGGAAAGGACATTCCTGGTTCCGTCTGCTTCCAGAGTCATGACAAAAGGCTCTTGGAGTAGAGGCTTCTCAGGGCTGATGCAGAGGGGCAGGCTGCTTTGATTTAGGATCTCTCAGAGGCTGCGCAGGCAGGGAGAGAAGCAGGGACCTGTGACCGATACCTTTACTGGGTCTGGGCTGGTATGCAGACCAGGCGTCCCAGGAGGAGTCTGATTTGGTGCATTTAGAGCAAGCAGGTGCGAGTTCCAGGAGGTGGGCTGTGACTGAGAGGTGGGCACTGAGGCATGGCTGACAGTCCCTGGGTCCAGCTGGCCCACAGGTCACAAGGGAGCAAGTGCAAGAGGCAGACACTGGGATGGACCACGTTGAGGGACCACGTGAAGTGTGGAACCGGGAACTGTCAAGGGTGCCTGCGCCCTGGTTCAGGTGTGAGAAAGGTGCACGTGTATTCAAAGCTGATGCCAAGGCTGTGTGAAGTTACGAGAACACACTGCAGCCTCCCAGAGCACACGGCAGAGAGCCACAGACATGGGCTATGGAGGGAGCACTAAGTTTTGGGCCATATAGCCTCCCTCTTTATCCCTTTTTCTTTTTCTCCTGTGGCCCAGAGAGGTTGAACTGCCCTCGACAACATAGCAGGTTTGGTCCCTAATGTCCAGTACAGGCTCTTTCCCTTACTTTTTTTTTTTGACAGGCAGAGTGAACGTGAGAGAGAGAGACAGAGACAAAGGTCTTCCTTTTTCCGCTGGTTCACTCCCCATTGGCCGCTGCGGCCGGCACGCTGCAGCCGGCACACTGCGCTGATCCGAAGCCAGGAGCCAGGTGCTTCTCCTGGTCTCCCATGTGGGTGCAGGGCCCAAGCACTTGGGCCATCCTCCACTGCACTCCCGGGCCACAGCAGAGAGCTGCACTGGAAGAGGGACAACCGGGACAGAATCCGGCACCCCGACCGGGACTAGAACCCGATGTGCCGGCGCCGCAGGCGAAGGATTAGCCTATTGAGCCGTGGTGCCGGCCCATTTTTTTCTTTTTTTCAGTGTAAGATATTATTGCTGCTAAGGCCTAGAAGAGAGTCCCAAGGAACCACACAGGAGGATGCAGAGAAAGACAGGCTCTGTTGTCCAAACATTCTTCCTGATTCCCTCAGAGGGCACCCAGAGCTCCAGTTCTCCTGAATTGTCTTTTTGTCTGACACTGGTGCTACCCTCATTCCTGAACAGGGCTGCCTCCCGAGCTCCTGGTTCTGCCTTTGGGTGCTATCAACTACAAGGCCACAGAGGGAGTCAGAGGGAGGGCTTGCCAGCAGCCTTGAGCAGAACGGAGGAAGGCATGACTCATGCTGGTTCTCACCGGCCTGCCTCCCCCACGTCTAAACTATAAATACCCTCCACGGTCTGTCTGGTGCTAGTCCAGAAGAGGTTATACATACCCAGAGCTGGGCTGCTCATGGGCTGTTGCCCAGCTTCAGCTCTCTTGAGTCCTGAGGAAGATCACTGTTTTAGCATCAGTGATTTTTGAAAGTGAACCTGAGGCCACCGTTGTGGTGTAGCAGGTTAAGCCACCGCCTGCAGCACCAGCATCCCACACAGATGCTGGTTCAAGTCCTAGCTGTGCCTCTTCTGATCCAGGTCCCTGCTAATGGACTGGGAAAGCAGTGGAAGATGGCCCAAGTCCTGGGGCCCCTGCACCCATGTGGCAGACCCAGAAGAAACTCCTGGTTCCTGGCTTTGGCCTGGCCCAGCCCCGGCTGTTGCAGCCATTTGGGGGATGAGCCAGCGGATGAAAGATATTCTTTCTCTCTCTCTCTCTCTCTCTCTCTCTCTAATTAAAAAAAAAAAGTGAACTTGTTTAGGCACCAGTTAAGATGCCCACATTCCACATCAGAGTGCCTTGTTTCAGTTCCTGGCTGCAGCTCTGGATTCCAGCTTCCTGCTAATATGGGACTTGGGAGGCAGTGGGTTCCTGCTGAGGTCATTGGGTTCCTGCCACCCATGTGGGAAACCTGCATTGAATTCCTGGCTCTGGACTCCACCTCTAACCCAGCCCCTCTCATGGGAGTTTAAAGAGTAATCTAGTTGGAGCTCTGTCTCTCAAATTAAAAAATAAAAATAAAATGTTAACCTAAAAGGTTGACATCACCACTGAAGAACACAGGATAGATATTCACTGATACCTGTGCTCTGTAACATCTATCATGAAAAGAATCATGTACCCAAGTGTTTGTTATTGTAAGACATCTTTAGTGGTATCTTTAGCTCAGCCTCCTCTGAGTCCATACAGCACTTCGTTTTTTTATTTGAATCATTATAGCTGTTTATTTATACATTTGCCTTCCCATCTAACTTTTAATACCTCTGGGGCAGGGACTTTACAGAATAATTTGCTATCTCTTGCGTTCTTTACAATATTTGATGCCTAGCAGGTCCTAATAAGCACAATGATACATATACACATTACTGATTTACTAACTAGGACTAAGTAAGACATTTCCTAACTTAAGCACTTACTGGCTGTGCTTCAAAATCTCAGCACTCTATAGCCAGTGCATAGCATGAACATGGCCCAAAGTTTCATATGCCTTTGTGCAGTGCAGGTGGATGAAAGAAATGCATTCTTGGGTGGAAACAGGATATTCTACTTGAGGGTAGAACTCTTAAGCTATGATGTCTTTTCTGTATGATATGAGTATGTAGAGTATGTAGAGTTGATGTGTTTATTCAGGCCAATGTGGTTTTGTTGAATGAACTTACTTTTTATTTTTTAAAATCTTTTTTTTTTTAATTTATTTGAAAGACAGATAACAGAGAGAGGAGAGAGAGAGATATCTTCCATCCACTAGTTCACTCCCCAAGTGGTCACAACAGCTGGGGCTGAGCCAGGTGGAAGCCAGGAGCCAGGAGCTTCTCCCAGGTCTCTCACGTGGGTAGCAGGGGCCCAAGCACTTGAGCCATCTTCTACTGCTTTCCCAGGCCACAGCAGAGAGCTGGATCAGTAGTAGAGCAGCCAGGACTTGAACCAGTGTCCATATAGGATGCTGGCACTGCAGGCAGAGGCTTAACCTTCTGTGCTACAGTATCAGCCCCTAGTTTTGAAAATCTTAAAATTTAAGCAAAGTTGAAAGAAAAGTACAGTGAGTAACATGTGCTGTATGCATCTTTCATATACATATGAAACACATCTGTTTGCCAAATGATTTAAAATTATATGACACTGAATAGAGTTACTTTTAATTTTCTACAACTTTTGCGTTTGAATACTTGTGAGGAGGATCCTTGATCTGACTGTTACTTGCAGGGAGAAGCAGTGGAGGAGTTGTAGATAAGAGGCTTTGGGATATTGGAATCTCCAAAATATTCTGTTATTGAGTGACAGGTTATATCAGATTGGGATTTTGATATGATGACTTCTGGTCATTGGAATATCATTTCTTAATTAAAAGCGACCCCTGCCTTTGTGTTTAAGTGGTTCAAATAAGTGTATAAGTTAAAAGGAAAATCAGTAGAGCTTTATTTGCCTTAGATTGAGTATGAGTTGGACTCAAGAACTTGCCTCTATGAGGTAGATAAGGGCAAGAAGTAACTTACGGTGGAGGAATCTGGCAGATGTAGGCCAACATCAGTAGTAATAAGTTGTGGTGAGGTCATGCGCCTTATATGATGCAACAAGTAGAGCATGTTACTACTTTTAGAGCATTCTTTCCCAAAACCCATGGCCTGAGTGTAAGCATGAGATAGGAGGTCAGTTGCTTGGGCGGATGCAGCAGCAGCAGTGTTAGATGCTGCTTTGCCTTGTCCTCCTCCATCTCTGATGCAGAATATGATGCTGAGGTTGGATATTTAGGGGTCATTATCACTGATGACAAGTTCTAGGTTTTTTTTTTTTTTTGACAGGCAGAGTGGACAGTGAGAGAGAGAGAGACAGAGAAAGGTCTTCCTTTTGCCGTTGGTTCACCCTCCAATGGCCGCCGCGGCCAGTGCACTGCAGCCGGCGCACCACACTGATCCGAAGGCAGGAGCCAGGTGCTTCTCCTGGTCTCCCGTGCGATGCAGCGCCCAAGGACTTGGGCCATCCTCCACTGCACTTCCGGGCCACAGCAGAGAGCTGGCCTGGAAGAGGGGCAACCGGGACAGAATCCGGCTCCCCGACCGGGACTAGAACCCGGTGTGTCGGCGCCGCAAGGCGGAGGATTAGCCTGTTGAGCCACGGCGCCGGCTAAGTTCTAGTTTTTACAGAGAAATTTAATGGCCCAGTACTACCAGGAATTTAAAAACATAGAAGAGAATAAATTTGCCTACAGGCCTATCTTTAACAAATATAGTTCTCATGGTAGAAAAGTATGTTGAGGTGGTGGTTTTGTGGTGTAGCGGGTGAAAGCTGCCAGATGCAGTGCCGGCATCCCATATGGGCGCAGGTTCAAGTCTTGGCTGCTCCACACCACCTCTCTGCTATGGCCTGAGAAAGCAGTAGAAGATGGCCCAAGTCCTTGGGCCCCCTATTAGGAGACCTGGAAGAAGCTGCTGGCTCCTGGCTTCAGATCTGTCCAGCTCTGGCCATTGCAGCCATTTGGTGAGAAAACCATTGGATAGAAGACCTCTCTCTCTCTCTCTCTGTCTCTCTCTCTCTCTCTCTGCCTCTGCCTCTGCCTCTTTATAACTGTGACTTTCAAGTAAATAATTAAATCTTAGAGAGAAAAGTGCCTTGAAGAACAGCTGCTGTGCTGGATTCCTGGAATTAGCATGGTGGTTTTCACAGCAGCATCAGAGCACCATCAGGGTGAAGTAGCTACTGGACATGCTGCTCACATTTATGGATTTTCCAGCTTTTAAAGAAATGTCTCTGAACTACAAAGCGGAAAAAGGCCAGGGGCTGGACTTCAGCAGTGGTTTAGTGATGACTTCATTGTGCAAGGCATCTTCTATGTTAGCTTTCCGGAACAATCTGCAGCACCAGTTCCCACCTCCAGACAGTGAATGGATCATTCTAGATGTTACTGGTCTACTTGGCTCAGAGGGACTTCAGCTCATGGTGACAGAGTACATCTGGAAAGACTTCTCTGTCCCTCAGCCCTTCATTCATGTCAAGTGTGGGGTCAAGACACGCCCTGTCCTCCTGGACCTGTTTCTTCTGAAACACCTTCTGCATTCAGTGACCCTGGCGGCCTTCCTCTCCTCAAGCAGATGTCTCTCTCAGAGACACTTCCGTAGCAAACTCATGTCAGTTTGCACCTGGGGCTTCCTCCCTAGTATATGTGTTGGTGTCAAGAGTGGGGAATAACCCATTGTCATGAACGCCCTTTGAACCAGCAGATTTTTTTCGTGTGTACTCAACAGCTCTTTTTAACATGGGTCAGGGTTTCAGTCCTTCAGCTCAGTGGGATTTTTGTTTTGGAGTAGTTATCTAGGGTGCTACTCAAGCCAGCTGCTCACCATAATATTTGTGTGTCTCTTGGGACCACAGATTGTCTTGGCTGTAAGAATCAACCGAGAGAGGTATCCTTTACTTAAAAGCTGCATGTAAACATTAATTTCTAGCCTTACATTTATAGTCCTTGTATTACTGTGTCTTCTGCTGTTCCTGATATAGTCTCACTGTTTCTAGAAGTCTCTCTTAAGCATTATTGTTCAAAATATATATGTATAATTTTTAAGTTTTATTCATTAGTTTATTTGAAAGACAGAGACTTACCGAGAGAGAGAGAGGGAGAAGAGAGAAATCTTCCATCTACTGTTTTACTCCCTCAAATGCCCACAATAGCCAAGGCTAGGCCAGGTCAAGGCCTCAGAACTCCATCTGGGTCTCCCACATGAGTGGCAGGGACCCACGTACTTGAGCTGTTGCCTACTGCTGCTTCCCAGGGTGCGCATCAGCAGGAGTTGGACCAGAAGTGAAGGAACCAGGCTTTGAAGCAGGCACTGCAATGAGAGATGCAGGGACTGAAGCAACACCTTCACTGCTAATGCCCCGGGCAAGACAGTGGCCTGACCAGCCCTGGCCATTGCAGCCATAGATATCTTTGTCTATTCTCTCATTTTCTTACTCTCTCCCTCTTTCTCCATAACTCTGCTTTTCAAATAAATAAATTTTTTTAAAAAATGAAAAGTGGAGAGTATGTGGGCTAAAAACCATTCATCACAGTCAGAGGTAAGACCACTGGAGCCTGGAGGTGTAACACTCACTCCAGCCTCAGCTTGCTCAGGGTATTGCTCCTGTACCAGCGTGTAGGGTATGGAACGTACATGAGTATTCCTGCCTTTAAAAATAGCCCATTGGAATTAGATTCTGAGCACAGAGCATTTAGTTAAAACACACACACACGCTTTTCTGTGTATCTCTTTAGAATAATTTTATTCCTCCTGTGATTGTTTAATATGTGGTACTTTGTCTTTCAGTTTGAAGGAAGGAAGTATTGTGAACATGATTTTCAGATGCTCTTTGCTCCTTGCTGTCATCAATGTGGTAAGTTTTACTGATGAGTACAAAGTAAAAAGTAACTTTAAAATTACATAAGTTGGGGCTGGCGCTGTGGCACAGTGGGTAAAGCTACACCTGCAGTGCCAACATCTGAAGCCAGGAACCAGAAGCTTCCTCTAGGTTTCCCACGTGGGTAGCAGGGGCCCAAGGACTTGGGCCATCTTCTACTGCTTTCCCAGGCCATAGCAGAGAGCTGGGTCGGAAGTGGAGTGCCTATATGGGACTATATGCAGTGGTACCTGCAGTGCCAACATCCCATATAGGCACTCCACTTCCGATCCAGCTCTCTGCTATGGCCTGGGAAAGCAGTAGAAGATGGCCCAAGTCCTTGGGCCCCTGCTACCCACATGGGAGACCTAGAGGAAGCTTCTGGTTCCTGGCTTCAGATCAGCCCAGCTCCATCAGTTGTTGCCATTTGGGAAGTGAACCAGCAGATGGAAGACCTCTCTCTCTCTCTGCCTCTGCCTCTCTGAAATAAAATAAATAAATTTTTAAAAATTACATAAGCTATTGACTGCTGTTAAAGTACCAGTGGTAAAAATGGTTTGAAGAGGCCGACGCCATGGCTTAACAGGCTAATCCTCCGCCTTGCGGCGCCGGCACACCAGATTCTAGTCCCAGTTGGGGCGCCGGATTCTATCCCGGTTGCCCCTCTTCCAGGCCAGCTCTCTGCTATGGCCCGGGAAGGCAGTGGAGGATGGCCCAAGTCCTTGGGCTCTGCACCCGCATGGGAGACCAGGAGAAGCACCTGGCTCCTGCCTTCGGATCAGCGGGATGCACCAGCTGCAGCGGCCATTGGAGGGTGAACCAACGGCAAAGGAAGACCTTTCTCTCTCTCTCTCTCTCTCTCTCTCTCTCTCACTATCCACTCTGCCGGTCAAAAAAAAAATTAAAAAAAAAAAAATGGTTTGAAGAGAGGTGTTTGGCACCGTCGTTAAGATTCTGCTTGGGACACCCACATCTCATATTAGAGTGTCTGGGTTCAAGTCCTTCTCCACTTCTGATTCCAGCTTCCTGCTCATGTGTAATCTGGGTGACAACAGTGATGGCTCAAGTAGTTGGGCCCCTGTTACCCACATGGGAGACCCAGATTGAGTCCCAGGCTCCTCGCTCCTCCCTTTCCCAGTCTATTGTGGGTATTTGAGGAGTGAACCAGGAGATGGAGCATCTCCATGTCTGTCTTCTCCCTTTCAAGTAAATAAGTAAATGAATATTTTTAAAATGTTTTTTTGATGCTTATTACCCATAACTATCAGGTTCTTTATCAGTCTTCTCTATTATTGATACATTACAAACTGGAAGAGTATCAAGACCTGGAGAGAATATTTTTACTTTTTATTTATTTGCTTATTTGAGAGACAGAGTGATGGAGAGACAGAGCGCACACACTAGTTCCCATCCACTAGTTCATTTCCCAAATGGCCACAACAGCCAGGGCTGGCTGGGGCCGGAACCGGAAGCCAGGATCTCCCATGTGAGGGGCAGGAACTCAACTACGTGAGCCGTCACTGCTGCCACAAGCGAATCTGCGTTAGCGTTCTACCATGGGACGCGGGCATCTTACCCAGCAGGCCAGATGCCACCTCAAGAAGTAAATTGTAGGGGAATCTAGGGCAGAAGTTTTGGGGGACTAACTAGGAAGCAGGCACTACGATAAGAGATGCAGGTACTGAAGCAACATCTTATCTGATAAATAACTGGCTGATAAATAACTAGTTGGTCTTCTGGAAGGCTGTCTGCCCTGGCAATGCAGCCTTTGCCTGCTTGCCTTTAGGGCTGTCAGGAAGGCATCAGTGAGGTGCGGATGCTTCAGGGTTGCTTGGGTGGTACGTAAGTGCTTGATTTCCTTGCATTTTAGCCCCTTCACTGGTTGCTAACGGCTCTACTAGAAGATTTCTAGAGACTGGAGAAGCTGACATAACGTTGTAAAGGTTTAGTGAAGAAGGAGTTAAGTCTGTGTTCCAAGAGAATGTGCTATGGATTTCAGTTGTCGAGGTTGACAATGACCAGAAGTAGCCAAAGGCAGTCAAGAGAGCCCAGCATATTGGGAAAGGAAAGACTTGCTCAGATGTTCCAAATTTAGAATGCTTAAAGCAACCTACAGAAAAGAAAAAGCCCACAGAAGTTCTCAGTTTTAAAAAATTAAAAGGCAGTAAGCAGAAATAAGTATTGTGTTATACCGCATTGAAAAAAATCAAAATTAAATATGAGCAAAATAAAGGAAAGCCAGATTCAGAAATATAATGAAACAGCCCCAAAATACAGCTAGAGAATTGAAAATAATGCAAATGGCAAAAAAGGCTATATTTTCTAAGGTAGTACTTTGGTAGACATATCGGACTTAAAAGTCTCTCTTTCTGGAGAAGGGTTTAAATGTGTGTTTTCCTCACTTGTTTTTAGCAAATAAGGTGGCACACTGGACATCCTTTGTGTACTACTTTCCCACAGGTGAATTCATCATCGGCCGAGTTATCAAAGCCATGAATAACAGCTGGCATCCTGAGTGCTTCCGCTGTGACCTCTGCCAGGAAGTTCTGGCAGATATTGGCTTTGTCAAGAATGCCGGGAGGTAGGCGGTTTCCATCCTTGTCGGATGTTGGGGGAGAGTGACTGCTGCAAGGTCATGTGTGGTTTCCACGTGGGGTGTAAGGCAGTGCTGCGGAACACTGGGTTTAGGGTGCGTGGTCACAGACGCCGCAGTGCGCTGACTGGGTAAGGACTCTGCAGTTGCTATGAGACAAGGCCCAGCTGCCCCACGCCCCCGGGCTGCCCACAGGAGATGCACACGCAGATAGAACTTCCTGGAAATCACTGGGGTTGGAATAAATAGTTCCTGTAGCTTGGTGCTGCTCTGCTAAAAACAGGAGTGATTTTTTTTTTTTTTTAAGCAATGATTTCCTTCTTGTCGGAAATATGCGAAGCATATTTCTTTTTAATTGTTAGGAAGAACCTAAGATTTTAAATTTAAGTTTTGGTTCTGCTTAGACACCTGTGTCGTCCCTGTCATAACCGTGAGAAAGCCCGAGGCCTTGGAAAGTATATCTGCCAGAAGTGCCATGCCATCATTGACGAACAGCCTCTGATATTCAAGAACGACCCTTACCACCCAGACCACTTCAACTGTGCCAACTGCGGGTATGGTGCTTTCTTCCTTCTCAGCGCACAAACGGGAGTAAAACAGAGCATGCTAGTCCTCCGAATCTCTGGTACTCCAGCCAGTTACATTATTAAAGTAATTTGTACTTGTTTTCAAGAACTTTCATCTTCCGGTTCACTCCCCAACTGCCCACAACACTCAGGGCTAGGGCTGGCCAAAGCCCGGGGCCCAGAAAATCTAGGTCTGCCACGTGGGTAGCAGGGACCCAATGTGTTGTGCCGTCTTCTACTGCTCCCAGGGTACACGTTAGTAGGAATGTAGAATTGGAAGCAGAGCTAGGACTCGAATCCAGGCACTCATTTATTGGGCGTGGGCATCCCAAGGGGAATCTTTTCTTTCCTTCTTTCCTTCTTTCCTCCCTCCCTCCCTTTCTCTCTCTCTCTCTCTTTCTTTTTTTCTTTCGCAGAGTTACAGAGAGAGATGGAGAGACAGAGAGAAATTTTCCATCCTGTTTGTTCCCCAGATGGCAACAATGGCCAGCGCTGGGCCAGGCCAAAGCCAGGAGCCAGGAGCTTCATCTGGGCCTCCCACGTGGGTGGCAGGGGCCCAGACACTTGAGCTACCTTCTGCTGCTTTCCCCAGGCCATTAGTAGGGAGTGCGACTAGAACTGGTGCAGCTGGGACTCAAACTGGCACCCGTGTGGGATGCAGCATCACAGGAGGCAGCCTTACCTGCTGTGCCACAGTACCGGCCCCCAAAGTGGCAACTTAACCATTGTGCCAGCACCCACCCCTCCAACTTTTAATGTAGAGAATTTAAAACTACAGAGGGTCGAAAGAATGATATAATGAAAACAACATTTTGCCACACTTCTTGAGTATGTGTGCAGTACCCCCTTCCCTCTGTGTTTTGTGTGCATGTACACGTTCATGTGCACACACGTATCTTTAACTTTTTTTCACTGTACAGATTGAAGGCTAGTTGTAAGCATCAAGACTCAGGGTGCATCTCCTGAGAATAAGGACATTTTCCTATAAAAACACAATTCTCTTAGCATACTAAGAAAATGACCAATAATTTTATAATATCAGATATTCAGTTCATGCTACAATATTCCCAGTTATCCCTAAAACTGTTTGTCATCATGATGTTTTTCCAGTATAAGATCCAAAATAAAAATGTTACCTCTGAACTGTGTGTTGGAGTACAGCACATTAGGCTGGGATGCCAGTGTCCTGTGCTGGACTGCAGGTCCCACATGCTCTGCTGCTAATCCGGCTTCCTGCTAATGTGCCTGGGAAGCAGCAGATGATGGTATTTTGTTTTAAAGATTTATTTTATTTATTTGAAAGATAGAGTTACAGAGAGAGGTAGAACCAGAGAGAGAGAGAGAGAGAGAGAGAAAGAGTCTTCCATCCACTGGTTCACTCCCCAAATGACTGCAATGACCAGAGCTGAGCTGAGCTGTTCTGAAGCCAGGAGCCAGGAGCTTCTACAGGCTCTCCCACGTGGGTGCAGGGGCCCAAGGACTTGGGCCATCCTCTACTGCTTTCCCAGGCCATAGCAGAGAGCTGGATTGGAAGTGGAGCAGCCTGGACTAGAACTGGCGCCCATATGGGATGCCAACATAGCAGGCCAGGGCATTAACCTGCTGTGCCACAGCGCTGGCTCCCAGATGGTGGCTTCAGTTTCTGCCACCCACGTGGGAGTTCCTTGCTCCTCGCTTCAGCCTCCCGACCCTAGCAATTGTGGCCTTTTGGGGAATGATTCAGTGGATAGAAGATCGTGTGTGTGTGTGTGTGCGCACGTGCATTATGTATGTGGCTTATCTTTCAAATTAATTTTTAAAGTGTCTCATCTTTGTATAATATATAATTTTAAAAGCTGTGAATATTAGACTGTTGGGGCCATGTTGTGGCATAGTGGGTTAAGCTGCCACTTGGGATGTCTGTGTCCCATATCTGAGTGCCAGTTTGAGTCCTGACTATTCCATTTCTGATCCAGCTCCCTGCCAGTGCACTTGGGGAACAGCACAGGATGGCTCCAGTACTCAAGTACCATGCATGTGAGAGACCCATATGGAGTTCCTGCCTCCTGGTTTTGGCCGTACCCAGCCCCAGCTTGTCGTGGCCACTTGGGGAGTGAACCAGCGGATGGAAAATCAATCCATCAGTCTCTCTTTATTTCTCTCTCCCTCCCTCTCACTCTCTCTCTACCTTTCACATAAATAAATTGATCTTTTTTTTTATAAAAATCAGGGTGTTATTTTAAAATATGGTAAATTACATTAGTTTTGCTTGATTGTTTTAAAACGATTTATTTATTTACTTGAAAGTCAGAGTTACACAGAGAGAGAGAGAGGTTTTCCATCGTTGGTTCACTCCCCAGTTGGCCGCAACGGCTGGAGCCACATCGATCTGAAGCCAGGAGCCAGGAGCTTCTTCCGGGTCTCCCACGTGGGTGCAGGGGCCCAAGCTGGACTGGAAGTGGAGCAGCCGTGTCTTGAACCGGTGCCCATATGGGATGCCAGCTCTGTAGGCCAGGGCGTTAACCTGCTGTGCCACAGAGCTGGCCAGTTTTGCTTGATTTACACCCAAAGGGAATATACCCACTTGTTGTTGTCTTCAAAAGTCATGACGAATTGTTAGACATGAATTTTCTAATTTTGTTGTCAGGTATAAAAACTTAATGGAGGCCGGCGCCGCGGCTCACTAGGCTAATCCTCCGCCTTGCGGCGCCGGCACACCGGGTTCTAGTCCCGGTCGGGGCACCGATCCTGTCCCGGTTGCCCCTCTTCCAGGCCAGCTCTCTGCTGTGGCCCGGAGTGCAGTGGAGGATGGCCCAAGTGCTTGGGCCCTGCACCCCATGGGAGACCAGGAGAAGCCCCTGGCTCCTGCCATCGGATCAGCGCGGTGCGCCGGCCGCAGCGCGCTACCGCGGCAGCCATTGGAGGGTGAACCAATGGCAAAAGGAAGACCTTTCTCTCTGTCTCTCTCTCTCACTGTCCACTCTGCCTGTCAAAAAAAAAAACTTAATGGAGGGGCTGGCGCTGTGGCACAGTAGGTTAATCCTCCACCTGTGGTGCCAGCATCCTATATGAGCGCTGGTTCTAGTCCCGGCTGCTCCTCTTCTGATCCCGCTCCCTGCTATGGCCTGGGAAAGCAGTGGAAGATGGCCCAAGCTGTGGGCCCCTGCATCCACATGGGAGACCTGAATGAAGCTCCTGGCTCCTAGGTCAGCTCTGGCCATTGCAGCCATTTGGGGAATGAACCAGCTGATGGAAGACCTTTGTCTCTGTCTCTTTCTCTCCCTGTCTGTAACTCTACCTTTCAAATAAAAAGTAAATAAAAATCTTTAAGAAAACTTAATGGAAAAAAATTTGTTTATATAGTTAGTGTATGAGCCTCCATGCTAAATAATAGTAGGGCGGAAGGAGAGGCCACAGGAGAAAGACTGGAGGACAGTTTGAGGTGTAAGTTCACCACCTCATGTTTTGTGGTTGAATTACCAGTTTGTACCTGTTCTCGTTTTCTTGCCTGTCCTTCCTCCGCGGGAGTCTTCTCTGTAGGGAATGATTTAAAACGTGAAATTCGCACAGGCCCATTTGATTGATTGCGGGCAATCTCTAGCATAATACTTACTGGTGCAAAACAATAGGTAAGCATTTGGAGAAGGAAAATTCTGGGCTATGTTCTGCTTATTTCCGTCAATCTAAGTTTGTAAGTTCTTAACAGGTTGTGACAATTTAAATAATTATTAGTAAATACAGTTGCCTCCTCATTCCTTGGTTAGTTTGGAAAGCAGAATCACTGAGTTGGTCTTCAGCAGTGACTCATTTCTGTAGTTTTCTGAAGACAGACAGGAGCCCTGGAATACAATATGACAGATGACAAGGAAATGGTAAATGGGACTGGTGTAACGGTGTGTGTGTGTCCTATTCTTGTGTCTTCCTATCACAGGTTACTGATGTCTTGGTAACAGTCTCAAACCTACTGAAGGCTATTAATTCAAGTTACTCTGATCATCTCTAACAGGAGAACAAGACATTTCACAGAAATTATCTTAGTAGTATCTGGAAAGTGTGCTAGCCACACTGATGGCCTGTTTTTCTCTAATAGTCATATCTATTGGATGTCTTTCTTGTGGACAGGAAGGAGCTGACCGCTGATGCCCGGGAGCTGAAAGGGGAACTGTACTGCTTGCCTTGCCATGATAAGATGGGGGTCCCCATCTGTGGTGCCTGCCGACGGCCCATCGAAGGGCGTGTGGTGAACGCCATGGGCAAGCAGTGGCATGTGGAGGTGAGAGCAGGAACCAGCACTTTGGCTTTCTGTGGTTTGGCTGTGCCAGCAAGATTAGGAGGGTTTAAAAGGCCGCATTGTGACATATTTAGAGACAGCTGACTTTGTAGAAAGTGAAGAGCGGAGAACTGCTTTGTGATAGTCAGTAATGGTGCAGGACGTGCCCTTGGTTAAGTCCTCCTTGAGGCTCTCTGTATGTAGCAGCGGCCCCTCCCTAAGACATCCCGCTGAGCTGTTCCTGGCGCTCATCTTGTGTTGTTTGCGGGGAGGCTGTGTCTAAGAGTACCTGTCAGAGACTCAGACACCGGAATCAAGACTGGAAGTGTTCCAGGAGGACTCATGTTATTGTTTATGCACACAGAGACTTTGGGGCTGCTTCATTAGATGAATGAAATATGGCCATTAAAAGTGACCTACAGCAATTTCTTTCCAGCATTTTGTTTGTGCCAAGTGTGAGAAACCGTTTCTTGGACATCGCCATTATGAGAGGAAAGGGCTGGCATATTGCGAAACGCACTATAACCAGGTATTGATTATACTCACTTGTACTTGTTGGACACTAGATAGACTTCTATGAATTTAAACTTACCAACACTTTAGCTTCAAGGAAGTATCTTAGAAAATGTACTTTGAGAAGTGAGCGCCGGTGTCGCGGCGGCAGCTCCAGAGGAAGCCCGGCGGCCGTGGCCGCTGCTTGCAGGCCAGACCCTTCCTCGCTGGCAGAGCTTTCCCTTGGGCTGGCGAAGGCGGGGCCGCAGTCGGGGCTGCCTCGGCATCTGGGCTGACAGCAGAACAGCTGCATTAAGAAAAAAAAAAAAAAAAAAAAGAAAGAAAATGTACTTTGATCTACAGAGATTTTGTTTTTATGTTTTCATTTGGGAAATAATTTCAGATTCATACAAAGAAAACTTATATACCTTTTACTCAGACTCACTATTCGATTCATGATTTGCATGCATTTGATCTTATGTCAAAACACACCCCTATATACACATACCTTTTTGAAAAATTTGTGTTTTTTGAGAGACAGAGAGACAGAGCAAGGTTCCATCCTCTGATTCACTCTCCCAATGCTTGGAATGGCCAGGGTTACGCCAGGGCTGAAGCTAGGAGCCAGGAACTCCATCTCCGTCTCCCTGTTGTGGCAAGAACCCAAGTCCTTGAGCCATTCTCTGCTGCCTCTAAGCTCCATTAGCAGAAAGCTTAATTAGAAGCTCTGAATTGCTAGAACTCAAACCAGGCACTCTGATACAGGATGTGGGCATCCCAAACAGTGACTTAATGTGCTGTACTACAATACCCACTCCTACAATACCTCTGTGTACAAATATTTGTTTGCATATGTCAAACACATACATAGCTTCCGTTCTTCAGCATCACAGTCCTTTATCCTTAAATACTTCCATGTGTAGTTCCCAAGAAGACAGAATTGTCTTACACACCTGTAGTTGTGAGTGTTGATACAGTATTTTAGTCCACTTATTCCAATTTTTTCATTTGCCCCAATAGTGTCGTTATAGATGTTTTTTCCTACTTCAAGACTGGACCCAGCCTGGGTTTGTCATGTTTCTTTGGTCTCCTTAAGTCTGGAGCATTTGCAGGCCCTTTTTTGATGTTTGTTAACATTTAAGAGTACATAGACTACTTTTCAGATGGGTGTCTACACTGGTCCCATGCAGCCACGCTGAGGTTGTGTGCTCAGGGTTGGAACACATGCAGGGGTACCGTGTGCCGTGTCCTACTCAGGTCTCCTCTGGGTCCTCTAGTCCCTCTCGTCCCCTGTTGGCGATCCCAAGAGCCCCATGCTGGATGATGTCATCACTCTGAGTTATTGTGTCCCCCTTCCCAAGTCAGTAATGACAGTCACTTTACACCAGATCAGTGTTCCTCCCCAAAACTCTGCTCATGATTCCCGCCTGCCTGGCTGATGATGTTTCTGCAGCCTTACCTGTGTTGGCCCTTGGCACTCTGGCTGAGCAATAGCCCGTTTTCCTCCTGTGTCTAACCTTTCTCACTTACCTAATGCTTATCCATATGGACTCACAAAGTCCTGTATTTTTTATTAATTAACTTTGATATCAAATTGCCATCGAGAAAGGTTTTTTTTAGGTGATGAAAAGTAAATTATTCTCATTGTATGAAGTGAAAAAACTTAGTGAACTTGTACTAACTTTCTCTGATAATGGCAAGTTCTGGATGAGGTAGACATTTTCTCTGTTTTTTTAAGCACTAGAGAATACTGAAATTGTATTAGATTATCCGTGTGCTGAAACTTAATTATAATACATCCTGAACCTTGACCGCTTGTTTTTCCTTTGCAGTTATTTGGTGATGTTTGTTTCCACTGCAACCGTGTTATAGAAGGCGATGGTGAGTGTCTGTGGGTGTTAACGTGGCCGTGTTTTGACACAGAACAGCTGGGTCATGTGAAAACTGAAAGAGGTTAATGGTCCCTCTTGTTTGGAATGTGATCGTTATCAGCTACCTTTGCTCTGTCTCTGGCATGTTTCCCAGAGCAGTGAGGTGACGTTATCCCAGAACCGGATTCGTTATTCCTTTATGGTGATAGAAACTGCTCCTGACTGACCCAAACACCTGTTGGAGTTGCCAGTTCATGGAGGCTTTCGGACACGTGTCTTAGGGCCAGTTTAATCTGCTGTCGCTATGAGGAAGTCGCTCGAGCCCCGCCCGTGCTGTGACCTGGCCGTTACCTGCCAGTGCTCCTAGGACTTCCCACCCTGCATGGCAGGAACCAGACAGGGCTGGCTGGCTGCAGTGCTGTGGAGAGGAAGCAGCTGTGTTTGCTCACAGTCACCAGCACAGTTCTGCCCGAGACTTCCTGGCACAGTTCTAAACAATCCTGGTTCTCAGCAGACATCACCCAACTCAGGAAATGCTTTCCGAAATACTGCACATGTGAAAAGGTCAGTGCAGGAAGACCCTCTGTAGTGCCACTGAAGATAACTCAGCTCGCTCCTGCGGGAGACAGTGGTGAGGCGAAGGGAGCCGTCAAGGCAGCGATTTTCTCACTGTTAGCTTTAGAGGAAAGGCTCCTGCAGGCAAACAATTTCATGTCTGGATTTTTTTAAAAAAAAATACAGACTCTGCATGTCTCCGTTGGACCAGTGACAGCAGGGACTGAGACATAACTGACTGATGGTCTGAGGTGCCGTGCAAGGAAAGCTCCTCTGAGTGGCACACTGCATGTGGGTGGGGCTGCCTTGTCCGCAGGGGGGGGGACCAGGTGGCAGACACATATATGTACCTCACAGGATGCCTAAGGGGAAAATTGGCAGTCAACATTGACAAGCCCATAATAATCTTCTCTAAATGGATGCCTGAGGTCAGTGAAGACATAAGTGTTTGGGAGTACGTGTGTGTGTGTTTTAAAGAAAATGATGTGAAAAAAGTAGTTCAAGAAATGGGTTGATTCAGTGCACTTGCGTTAATGACCCCGAGATCTTAGCTCTGTGAGTCTCTTGTGAGAAAATCTCTCAAGAAAGAGGTTCTTGAGTGCAGTTGGCAATGGCCATGGCTCCCGGAGTTGAAAATGCAAGCTCCCTGCTCCCCACGGCAGTGTTTCCCAGTGACCAGGTCTCTCTGCTCTCTCTCTAGTGGTCTCTGCTCTTAACAAGGCCTGGTGCGTGAACTGCTTTGCCTGTTCCACCTGCAACACTAAGTTAACACTCAAGTAAGTCGATGGCCGGTCCCAGGTGAATCCCGAGACTGAAAACTTTGGGAAGACATTTTTTTAAAAACTACTCCCAGAATTAAAAAATGTTGTTTAATTCATTTCTCCTTTCTCTTCAGCCCTTCTGAAAGTAAAGGTTCTTCCTTTAACTGTTTGCTATTCTTTCTTCTGTTCCTTCTTTGTCCTACTCAAAGGGATAAATTTGTTGAAATTGATCTAAAACCAGTCTGCAAACACTGTTATGAGAAAATGCCAGAAGAATTTAAGAGGCGACTTGCCAGACGGGAGAGAGAAGCAAAGGATAAGGACAAGCAGAAAAAGAAAAAGCCAGTCTGTTTGTAAACTTTTCTATCCCTTCTGTCATCATTTTTGCTACTTTCCTCTTTGGTTAGTCCTTCAGAATGTGTTTTTTGTTCTGTTTCTTTCGCTTTTTTTTTTTCTTTTTGGTCTGTATGTGCAGCCATCAGAGACTGGAATTCCAGGATCTGTTCTTATGCATAATTATAAACATGGTGACACTTCGGATGAGGTCTGCACTGAATACCAGCTGTGCTCACGTATTTCCCTCAGCCTGTAGACTCACTCACCTTTTATTTATTTATTTATTTTTAATTACAATACATCAGAGAGAACTTTTCTTTCAAGGGGAAGAATTCCGGTCTCTTAACAGAGAGTAGGAGAAGTTTTAAAATATTTTAGTCTAATAACACAGCTTTTAAAGTCCTGGTCTTTGGTTTTTTGGCTGAAGACATTTAACTAATAAATAGTAAATATTGTTTGATGTTTTAAAAAAGTGCATGTGTTTGAAGTTCTGTATTCTTTCAGCATGTTTTGTATCCAAGCCAAGTCTTATCTCATTGACATACGTACCTCTTACGGTGTTGCTATATGTCCCTTCATACAGTGCCTATATGCCACTGTTTATGAATTCATTTCCTTGATGTCTTCAAACTCTCTTGTTCCTGGTATTTTTTAAAAAACACTTATTTATGTATTTGAAAGGCAGAGTTAGAGAGAAGAAAAGGTGGGAGGGAGGAACATTTTCCATCTGCTGGTTCACTCCCCAAATGGCCACAACAGCCTAGGCTGCCCCAGTTGGAAGGCAGGAGCCAGGAACCCTATCTGGGTCTCCCACATGGGTGGCAGGGATCCAAGTACTTGGGCCATCTTCTGCTGCTATCCCATTTGTCCGTTAGTAGGAAACTGGATTAGAAGTGGAGCAGCTGAGACTCAAGCAGTCATTCCAGGAGGGGAGGCTGGTGTCACAAGCAGTGCATTAACTCACTGTACCACAACGCCAGCCCTGAAAAATGCATGAAAACTTGGACCCGACTTATTAGATGACAGTGTACCTCTGAACGTTTCCACAAATTCTCCCTGAGTACAATTTCACAGACAATGAACAAGTCATAAAATGTGTATTTAATTCAAAACCAAAGGGTCTGAATTCCAGCAGTGGTAGCTTACTGTGCTTCCCTGCTGGACGTGCATTACAGACGCAGCTGAGATGCAGAGTTGTCTTCCCCAGCACAGCTTTGTCAGATGCATTGAAAGCGTGCATTGCTCTGCCGTTAAAGAGCTGGGTGGAGCGATGTCGGATGCCATGGTGAAGACGCCACATGGGATTCCCACATCCCACACGGATGTGCTTGGGTTCAGTCCTGATTCCACTTGTTCAAGTGCTGGGGTCCTTGCCTCCCCTGGGAGAGACCTGGCCTGAGTGACTTTGTGCTGGCCCAGCCCTAGGTGTTGCGGGGGTTCCTTAACGTGCTCTCATGGCCCTTAGAACGCGGTTGACTCTACTTCCCCAAATTATACCTACATTGGGTTTCTCTTTACTTAGCACTGAGTAAAACGTAATGTAAATTATTATTCTGTGTTACACAGAAAAGCGATCCATTGTTAGGGGACAGTTTTTAATACTATGAATTTTTTTACATTTACCACAGAAAGAATTTAAGGTTGGAATTATAGTTCTTTACTAACTGGAATGTAGATGCTACCATATAGTGCTGTTAAGAAACATTTTTACATCTGTGTTGAATCTGTTTCCACTAATTTGTCTTTTTTTATGTAATTATTATCTTTAGGAATAAATTTGTGGAGTTTGACATGAAGCCAGTCTGCAAGAAGTGCTATGAGAAATTTCCACTGGAGCTCAAGAAAAGACTTAAGAAACTAGCTGAAACCTTAGGAAGGAAGTAACTTCCTTGATTTTGTTTTTCCTCTTCTATGCAAAGATAAAAGATTACTAACATGACTTAACTTGATCTGCCCTTACTTAAAGCTATAGCTCTGACAGTTGAGAGTGAAGAAGACTTATATGGATGATTCTCATCTCTCTTTTTCTGATTAAGAAAAGTTATATTTAAATGCTGATGAAATCAAGATCTGCCTTTGTTAGCTGTTATCAGTGTTGACTTGCAGATGCTACATGATCAAATGTTAAATTTCAGTTTAGGACCCCCAAATTAAATATAATTTTTTAAATGAAAGAATTCCATTTTTACATGATTCAGATAAAAAATAATATAAACATTTTATTTTGTATTAAAAAGAAAATTACTTCCCACTGCTGTTGGGGAGGATAGAAGGAAGAAAAATAATGAACCAAGAAAAATGAGTGCTACACAATCTCAGTATGTTCAGCCTATCGGACTAGTAGCTATAAAAATGAATGCATACATTACTAAGGAAAGAAAAAAGGTGTATTCAGAACTACTTGATTCTATTCTTTTTTGTTACATGGAGTAATTATTATGCTTAGTTTTATATTTTCTTCTTGTGAACCTCACCTTTGTATGATTACTTAGCACATTAGTTATAGCTAGCCATCAGTATGTCTTTGAAATTTTTATGCAAAAAAAAAATTATATAAGGCCTTTGAAAGTACTGCTTCCAATATTGGAAAAATGAAGTATTTTTTAATGTATTACAGCAATTGTATGTCTAAGTTTAACGTCAAACATGTAGTCTTAGAATAGGACATGGAATTAAATTTTATGTAGTTTGTAATGTATTACCTGGAAAAGGTAGTTAATATGTATGTATTGGTCATGTTGCTTTTATAACCGTGCTAATATGTATGCTTTATATATAATCAGACTTGCTTTGCCTTAAAAAATGCATACTTTAATCAGGAATTCTAGCTGTTTCCTACAATGCCAACTAAAAGTTAAGTGCATTGGTGAGATCTGTAGACCCAAATTCATTTATCGCAGCTGTCATAAAATTAAGAAAATGTTTTTCCTGTTTTTTTGGGGAAACACATTGAAATTAATTCCTGTCATCTCAGTGGAAGAGAGTGATGTTGATACGTGTTTTAGGTTTTCCATTTCAAATATCATGATTCATTGGATTTTATTTACTGTAACTGGGAGATATAAATGCCACATATTAATGGAAGTAGGATGTTTAAGTGCTGATTGTAGGTCAGAATTAGGGAACTATCCTATTTTATAAAATTATTTGATCCTGAAGTATCTGAACCATTCTTTCTGGATAACTTGTTATGCAAAGCTTTATGAACATTTCAAAAATGTTACTGCTGCTATGTTATTTAAACAGAAAGTTGCTTTTAAGATAGACTTTTAAGGGAAATTTTTTTTCCAAAAATCACAGAAACCTTGTTTTGCCATTAAAGAAAAATCTCAGGATGCTAATACTCTGCCATTAAAATACTTGTATGCATGCTTTTTAAAAAATATTTGTGCATGTGCTTTTCAGATTAAATTCTATTTTTATTTTCAGAAAACATAACCAATTACCATATTTTTTTAGTGTTCTTTTAGAGTTAAAAGAACTGTCATAGGTGATTGAAAATAAACAATATATAGTCTAAGAATGTATGTGCTCAGTAATTTAGAATGGCCATTTGACAGTGAAAAGCAAAATCCTTCCAGTGTGCCTTTGTCAGCTGATAAGACCAACCAGCACTGAACACCTGTAAAGTATTTATTAAATATTATACCCTGGGTATAGACAAAATAGGACAGGGTTTGCCAGTACTGGGTCATGATGCTAAATTCTTATATAACCCTATACCGAAACCAGAAGCATTTACATGAACTCCAAGTATTGCAGAAAAGCAAGCATTTACATTTAAGCTTAATCCCTTTGAAGATGCATGGGCTGAACTCATCTGCCTCACGCGGCCAAGCATCTCCTGTAGCCAGAAGTCCCACTGCTGTCTTTGCTCAGTGCTGTTTCCTGAAGTTGGCCTCGGAGGCCTGGGACACCCGCGGAGAGTTATCTCCCACAGTGTTCTCTTGTAGGGGTATCACTGGAGCCATTGTACGTGGGAAAGAAGGGCAAAAGGTTTACACAAAATGGAAGACAAACTTGGTCTAGATCATAGTATGTATCATGGGGTGTACCCAGGCTACTGACAACCTCAGGCCAGTAAGCATCTCTTTATTTAAAGTCCTACAGGACAGTCTGAAGCAATTCGTTGTTCTTACCCAGTTGCTAAGTACTCTTGTTCTTAGGAAGCCTGGGGTAATCAGGGAAATTGGTACAAGAAAGCCTTAGTAACCCTCAGCCAAAGTCATAGATCATTTTGCTTCACCAACTTGCCAAATAGCCATTTCCAAGTGAAGGAAAATTTAAGGTCAGCATACAGCATGCTTGGGTTTCATTTTAGATTGTAAGCCCAATGCAGGGAACTACATCAACCATTACAATATACTCTTGGTGCTTAATAAATGTTCATAATTATTCACAATAACCTGTTGTGTAGTGTTAATTTGAATGGCATCTATCTATCTATCTATATCTAATGTATGTAAGTGTCCATGTATATAATAGAAACATATATGAATGGAAGAAAGAACGGTGGTGGAGTCTTCCACTATTCAGTGTGAATGCTGTTAAAAAATTCTTCATGAGGGGCCGGCGCTGTGGCACAGCGGGTTAAAGCCCTGGCCTGAAGCACCAGCATCCCATATGGGTGCCGGTTCTAGTCCTAGCTGCTCCTCTTCCGGTCCAGCTCTCTGCTATGGCCTGGGATAGCAGTGGAAGATGGCCCAGGTCCTTGGGCCCCTGCACCCACATGGGAGACCCGGAAGAAGCTCTTGGCTTTTGGCTTCGGATCGGCACAACTCCAGCCGTTGCGGCCATCTGGGGAGTGAACCAGCGGATGGAAGACCTCTGTATCTGTCTCTACCTCTCTCTGTGTAACTCTATCTTTCAAATAAATAAAAATAAATCTAAAAAAAATTCTTCATGAAGGATATATGTATCTTCATACACACCCAGAAAGCCTGAGTCATCGCCAGTGTTTGGTCCTCCCTTGATTCTTGACTCACCTTCAGTGAGGAGGTTCCTGGCTCTGTCAGAATGGGGTCTTGCATTATTTTGCTCCCCTAGGAAGGTGAGCCAGGCCATTGCGCCTCCATGAAATGAGACAAGTGTGGGGATGGGAGAGCGCAGGGGCATTAAGGAGGGAGGGAAGGCTTCCTAGAGGAGCTGGGTCGAGAGAGATGAACAGACATTGGGCAGAGGAGGCAGCTAGGGATGCAGGGCCTGGGGTCTCCTCCATGGCCCGTGTTCCCCGTCACCCTCCGTCCAGGCTCTGGAGCTGGTAACCAGTTGACTTCAGCTTTTCCCTCCCCACAGCCTGCAATCTCCATCACCTCAGCTGGCCTCCTGACTGGCAGCCCTGGCTTGGCCACCCCGTGTGACGTCTGCCTTCTCTCAGGGTCAGCACACGTCCACACAGAATGGTCTTTTCCACCTCTTGACCGACTCCCTGGTCACAAGGGCACCCTTCTCACTTGTGAGACTCAGCTCCAATGTCACCATATTTGTAAACTCTTCCCTGATTTCTTCAAGCACCGTTGGTCACTTTCCTTGTTCCGCTCTGACGTAGCAGTTAAGGTGTGCACTGTAAAGATCAGCTTCCGTTCCCACTGGAAGGTTGGCTCCTTGGCGACAGGATGAGGTTGTTTGTGGCGTTGAACCCTCTGTGCCAACCCCATGGCCTGGCACAAGTGCTCCATGATTGGTGAATGGGTGAGTGAGTGCTGGTACAGTGTGCGTTACACCGTCACCTGTTCCAGACACTTTGTGTAGAACAGAGTTCTAATCAGCACGAAGACTATAGCCAGAGTTTTCTTTCTCAAAACACACTTCTTGCTTTATAAAAGTCTGCTTGGGAAATGTTTATAATAAATATTAAAAGCAGAATCCAGAATTTTATCTAGGATCATAAATATGTACAAAATGGCATTTTAAAAAAATTGAAGGAAATACATTAAAGTGTTGGGAAAATATTTATTTTTCAGTTTTTGTTTGGAGTTTATTTTTTGCAGGTGGGGTTTTTCAAAGCAAATGTTTGTTATAATACTAACAAGAAATGCCGACTTTAGTTTTTGAGCATGTTCTGTTAAGTGGGTTAAATGTATGTCTTACAATGTTGTTGACACAGCTTTGTTTTGAGAAAATTTCTCCATAGGTGGAGCAATGGTGAGCTCCAAGCATTTCCTGTCAAAATTATCAGAAATGCTAAATTCATACACATGGAAGTAGAGCTTTCACCCTGATGAGCCAGTCCCCTTGCCTAGTAAAATTTTAGATTTAAGCAGTTAGTTGCAGGGCCACCATTGTGCTGCAACAGATAAGGCTGCCACCTGTGATACCGACATCCCATGTGAGCACTGGTTTGAATCCGGGCTGTTCCCACTTCCAATCCAGTTTCCTGCTAATGTGCCTAGGAAAGCAGTGGATGGTGGCCCAAGTACTTGGGCCCCTGCCACCCCTGGGTTTGGTTTGGCTCAGCCCAGGATTCATTTATTTTCTCTCTCTCTCTCCCCTCTCCCCCTCCCTCCCTCCCTCCTTCCTCCTCCTCCTCTTCCCCTTCCTCCCTTCAAATAAATAAGTCTTTAAAAAAGAAATAGCACTGAATGCCCTCGCAGTAAAATTCACTAATCATTGTGACTCCTATTTGATCTTGTTGCATCAAAAATTCTCATGTGACAGCCAGATGAGACAGAAAAGCAGGAAATCCCAAGGTTTTAGAGGAGAGGAGGAAGGACCTTTCTGTTCTAAAATGCTGAGTACTCCCCATGGAGACTGAAAAGTCGCCATCTTCCACTGCTTTCCCAGGCCACAGCAGAGAGCTGGACTAGAAGAGGAGCAGCCGGGACTAGAACCGGCGCCCTTATGGCATGCGCCACAGCACAGCCCCTATTTCTGAAACTTTTACATAGCTCTTTCCCAGTGTCAAAAGATAGCTAGGGTCTTTTAACTTTATATACCTGTAGCTGAGCTGAGCAGATGGACCCCGACCTGTGGGACAGAAGTGAGTAGCCCTGTGAACTCGCTGGAAACTGAACCGATTTTGAAACCACAGACTGCAAAGAGGAGCTGGGACTTGTATCCTGAACCTAACCAGATAGATGGTCAAAACAGCATCTGGCCAGCGCCGTGGCTTAACAGGCTAATCCTCCGCCTTGCGGCGCCGGCACACCGGGTTCTAGTCCCGGTCGGGGCACCGATCCTGTCCCGGTTGCCCCTCGTCCAGGCCAGCTCTCTGCTGTGGTCAGGGAGTGCAGTGGAGGATGGCCCAAGTGCTTGGGCCCTGCACCCCATGGGAGACCAGGAGAAGCACCTGGCTTCTGCCATCGGAACAGCGCGGTGCGCCGGCCGCAGCGCGCCTACCTCAGTGGCCATTGGAGGGTGAACCAACGGCAAAAAGGAAGACCTTTCTCTCTGTCTCCCTCTACTGTCCACTCTGCCTGTCAAAAATAAAAAAAAAAAAAAAAGAAAAGAAAAAACAGCATCTACATTCTCCCTAGGATTTCATTTAGTTTTTAAAAAAAAAAAAATTCACAATGTTGTACAGCCATCCCCACAATCTACTTCCAAATTCCAGCAGAAGACTCCTTTCGTGTTAGCAATCACAGGCTCTCCTCATTCCCCCTCCACCCAGCCCCTGGCAACTGTGAGTCCACTTGGTCTATGATTTGCTTGCTCCTACTTGACTTCTCACATACATGAATTTTAAGCTATGTGGGCGTTTGTGATTATTGCTTTCACTTAATACTCTCAAGGTTCACCCATGTTGTAGCGTGTATTAGTACTTTCATTCTTTTCGTGGCAGTATAACATTCTATGCTGTGGAGATACCACGTTGTTTATATTTTCTTCAGTACGTGGACTTCTTGGTTGTCTTCACCTTTGACTGATAAATAGTGCAGCTGAAAAATAAAAAAATCACATGGGTTGGTGCTGTGGTGTAGCAGGTAAAACTGCCGCCTGTGGCCCTGGCATCCCGTATGGGCGCCCATTCATGTCCTGGATGCTCCACTTCCAATTCAGCTCTCTGCTGTGGCCTGGAAGAGCAAAAGATGGCCCAGTTGCTTGGGCCCTTGCATCCACTGGGAGACCCGGAAGAAGCTCCTGGCTCCTGGCTCTGGATTGGCACAACTCTGGCCGTTGCGGCCAACTGGGGAGTGAACCAATGGATGGAAGACCTCTCTCTCTCTCCCTCCCTCCCTCCCTCCCTCTCTTCACTCTGTAACTCTTTCAAATAAATAAATGTTTAAAAAAATTCACACAAAGTTTTATGTAGACATGTTTTCATGTAATTCATAAACACAGGATGTCATTGGTTTAAATAATGTTTTATTTCTTTCACCAGTGTTGTGTAGTTTCCAGTCTACAAGCCTTTTACTTCTTTGGCTAAATTTATTCATAATTACTCTCCTTGAGATTATTGTAAATGGGATTGTTTTCTCAACTTTCATTTCCGCATTGTTCATTGCTCGTGTACTAGAGTACTGTAAAAGGGAAAAAAGGAATTAAAAGTTTGTTTAGGTGCAAAAAGTTTTTGGAATCCATGCATTTTTTTTTCATAATACACATTTCTCATGCCAGGGTTCTTCAAAAAGTACATGAAAATGTGGGGAAAAAAACCATGCATGGATTTCAAAACTTTTTTATCTAAGTCAATTTTTGTAAAGACTTTGAAGTATTTTAATGTAAATAAACAACTGGATGGGGGTATGTATTGGCCTTATAGTGTACAACCTTATTTACCATTTTTTTCTTAAAAGATTTTATTTATTTGAGGCAGAGAGAGAGAGCTTCGATCTGTTGGTTCCCTCCCCAAATGGTCTTGCTGGTTGGGCCAAAGCTCAGAGCCAGGAATTCCATCCTGGTCTCCCATGTGGCTGGCAGGGGTCCAAGTACATAGGTCATCTTTTGCTGCTTTCCCGGGCGCATTAGCAGGGAGATGGATCAGAAGTGGGCCTGCCAGAATTCAAATAGGATGCCGCTGTCACAGGCCATGTCTTAACCCTCTGTGCCACAACACTGGCCCCTGAACTCATTAATGCCTTCTGATAGTTTGGGGTTTTGTTAGTGGTGGTGGCTGTTTTTGTTTTTTTAGGCTTCATTAGGGTTTTCTATACTTGAGTTCATGTCACCTGTGAGTAGAGAGTTTTATTTGCTCTGTTCCTATCTGGATGCCTTTTATTTTGTATTTTGTTTGTGTTTTGTTTTTGCCCAATTGCCCTGGCTAGACCTTCTAGCACAGTGTTGAACAGAGATGGTGAAAAAGGACATACTCGTTCCTGCTTTTACAAGGAATGCTTTCTGTGTGAGCGTTGTGGATGCTCCCACCGTGTAACGAGGTTTCCTGTTTCTAGTAGGTTGAGTTTTCCTGTTGTGAAAGGGGGCTGGATTTTGTTCAGTGCCTTCATTGAATCTTCTGAGACACTCATGTGATTCTGGCCTTTATTAGTTTTGGTGTATGTTGATTTTTTAAGTGAATCAACTTTGCATTCCTGGTTATATAACTTAATAATAACCCAACAATTAATTGAATCAATAATAGAAAGGAATTGTTGATGGCCAAAAAGATTTACTACTACTATTTTGTTGTTTTCCATCATTTTGGAGATGCTCTCTTTATTCCTTCCTGCTGTCTCCCTTTGTGATTAGCTGATTTTCTATAGTGGTATACTTTGATTTCTTATTTTTTGGTCATATTTATTTGAAAGATAGAATTACAGGGCAGGGGAGGGAGAGGGAGAGGGAGAGATCTTGATCTGCTGGTTCATGGCCCAAATGCCCGCAAAAGCTAAGGCTGGGCCAGGCTGAAGCCAGGGGCCTGGAACTCTATCCAGGTCTCTCATGTGGGTGCCGGGTTCCAAGGGCTTGGGTCATCTTCCACTGCTTTCCCAGGTGCATCAGCAGGGAACAGGAGCAAGTGGAGCAGCCAGAAATGCCGGTGCCTCAGGCCATGGCTTAACCCGCTACAATACAACACGGGCGCCTCGAGATACACTTGTTAAACAGCCCTTACAGCTACACATTTCCAACTAAGTTCTGCTTTGGCTGTTTCCTGTGAATTCTGGTGTGTTGTGTCTGCATTTTATCCACCTCAAAGTATTTTAAAATACCTTTTGGATCTCCTTTTTTGACTCACTGGTTCTTTAGAAATATGTTGTTTAGGCCGGCGCCGTGGCTCAACAGGCTAATCCTCCGCCTTGCGGCGCCGGCACACCGGGTTCTAGTCCCGGTCGGGGCACCGATCCTGTCCCGGTTGCCCCTCTTCCAGGCCAGCTCTCTGCTGTGGCCAGGGAGTGCAGTGGAGGATGGCCCAAGTGTTTGGGCCCTGCACCCCATGGGAGACCAGGAGAAGCACCTGGCTCCTGCCATCGGAACAGCGCGGTGCGCCGGCCGCAGCGCGCTACCGCGGCGGCCATTAGAGGGTGAACCAACGGCAAAGGAAGAGCTTTCTCTCTGTCTCTCTCTCTCTCTCACTGTCCACTCTGCCTGTCAAAAATAAAAAAAAAAAAAAAAGAAATATGTTGTTTAATTTCCACATATTTGTGAATTTCTCACATTTCTGTTACTGATCTGTAGCTTCACTCCGTTGTGCATGGAAAACATATTTTGTAAGATTTCAATTCTTTTCACTTTATTGAAGTTTGTCTTATGCCCTAGCATATGATCTGTGCTGGAGAAAGTTCTATGTGCATTTACGAGGAATATGTATTCTGCTGTCAGGTAGAGCTTTTTGTAGATGTCGAATACATTTCACTTGTGTATAATGTCTAATCTTATGCTACACTGATGAAGTCTGTTAAGTGGATCTGTTATGGTTCTTTTAAAAAATGTATGTTTGAAAGTCAGAGTTACAGAAAGAGATCTTTCATCTGCAACCGCCAGGACTGGGCCAGGCTGAAGCCAGGAGCTTCTTCCAAGTCTCCCATGTGGGTACAGGGGCCAAAGCACTTGAACCATCCTTGACTACTTTAACCTGGCCATTAGCAGGGTGCTGGATTAGAAGTGGAGTAGCTCAGACACAAATCTGTTCCCATATGGGATGCCAGCATTGCAGGTGGCAGCTTTACCTGCTATGCCACAACACCAGCCCCTATTATGGTTCATTAAAAATATATTTAATGGTTTAGAGCAAAAAATCTAACATTGAGTTTGTAATGCATGTAAATTTAATATATGACTTCAGCATTAAGAGGGAATGGAAGATAACTTGTATGAATGTAGTTGCTACGTTCCTTTATAATAATACAGATGCTGATGGGGTTATGTCCTGATAGAGCCATTGAAAATATACGTTGAACTGTATTTAACACACTTAACCTATCAGACATGATAGCCACACGGCACAATCCCTCATGGCAGATTGCGAGCTGTGGTTTACTGCCACTGCCCAGCTCTGTAAGACAGAACTATAATATCGTACATCACCTGTCTAGGAAAAGATCGAAGGTCAGAACTGCATTATGGTTTCCACTGATTGCACATTGCCTTTGCACCACTGTAAAGTTGAACATTGTAAACTGAGCTATTGTAAGTCAGCAACCATGCCTTCCTAAGAAGTCTGTGAGAGATTCAGTACATTGTGATTCCTAGAGTCGCTGTTTACTATTACAATAACAACAAAGGAGGCAGAAAAGGTATAAATAGAGGAATGAAAAGTGGAACAAACAAACAAAAAAATTATAAAGTATCCAAACAGATCATCAATAATTACATTACAAATAAATGGGGAGGAGTGGTAGGTGTTGTGGTTGCTTGGGATGCACAAGCCCACACTGCAGTGCCTGATTTGAGTCCTGGCTCCTCCACTTCCAACCCAGCTTCCTGCTAACATACACCCTGGGGGACAGCAGGTGAAGCTCAAGTGCTTGGGTCCTTGCCACCCACATGCGAGACCCAGACTGAGTTCCAGGCTCCTGACTTCAGCCTGGCCGGGCCTTGGCTGTTGTCAATACTTGGGAAGTGAACCAACAGAGGGAAAACCTCTCTCTCTCTCTCTTTCTCTCTTGTGCATGTGTGCGTGCAAGCACCTGCTCTGCCTTTCAAATAAATTTTAAAAATTTTAAAAAGTGGATTATACATAATTAAAAGACATTGTCAGAATAAATAAAACAATACCCAGTTACACGCTGTTTACAAGAAATTAGATTTAAATAGGACATATATGTGCTGGGTCTTAGTCCACCCGTACAGGATGGACTGGGTCCGAGGAAAGGTAAGTGCGCCGCTCGCCCGTTCCCTAGACTCCCGGTCCCAGAGAAGATCAGACGCAGCGGGGAGCCAAGACTAGTAGCAAGGACTTATTTACCTTTTGCATAATAGTACCTTTTATAGCACAAAACTGTAGAGTCATTGGGGCAGGGCTAAGGACCAACCAATCACTTAAAAAATCACCTTGTAGGGGGATTTCTATAGGACTAGCCCTATGTCTATACACTTGTTACTAGTTTTGTTACCTCCCCTGATGTTGCACAGCCAATTAGTTTTAGTGGTAAACAACTTTGGATTCCGCCCATCTTACTTCCTCTGGGCGCCATCTTCCTTGGCTCTGCGTGGCTTCGTTTCTTGCAGCTAGGGCGGGGGCACCCTGGGGCAGCTGCGCATGCGGAGCCCCCCGGGCCAGGCCGGGCCTGGCCTGGCCGCGCCATGGCCGCGCTCATGCCCCACATATATGTATATATATAAAGGATGGAAAATATGTATACTATATGTGTATGAACATATATAAAGGATGCGGAAATGATATACTATAGAAACCTTGATCAGTAGAGCTGGACTGGGTGCAGACACTGTGGTACAGCATTGAGACAACTGCGTCCCATATCTGTGCTAGTTCATGGCCACCTCCTCTGCTTTCTATCCAGCTTCCTGCTAACACATCCTGGGAGGCTGCAGATGATGGCTCAAGTGTTTGGGCCCTTGCCACCTATGTGGGAGAGTAGGCCAGACTTCCAGGCTCCTGGCTTTGGCCCTCCCAGCCCTGCTGGTACAGGAAGTTGGGAAGTGAACCAACGCATGGAAGATTCTCTCTCTCTCTCTCTCTCTCTTTATTTGACAGGCAGAGTCAGACAGTGAGAGAGAGAGAGAGATAGAGAGAAAGGTCCTCCTTCCATTGGTTCACTCCCAAATGGCCGCCACGGCCGCTGCACTGTGCCGATCCGAAGCCAGGAGCCAGGTGCTTCCTTCTGGTCTCCCATGCAGGTGCAGGACCCAAGCACTTGGGCCATCCTCCACTGCCTTCCTGGGCCACAGCAAAGAGCTGGACTGGAAGAGGAGCAACTGGGACTAGAACCCAGTGCCCATATGGGATGCCAGTGCTACAGGTGGAGGATTAGCCAAGTGAGCCACAGCGCCAGCCTCTCTCTCTCTCTCTCTCTCTTTCTCTCTCTTTCTCTTTCTCTCTCTTTCTCTTGCCTGGCCTGTCAAGTAGCTGGAAAAACATTTTTTTTAAAGAGCTGGCATGAACATTTTAATCAGACAAGGCAGATTTCACAGCAAACAATCAAAGAAAAACATGAAAATTACTAACTCACAAAAGGTTCAGTTCATCAAGAAGACATAAGAACTCTAAATGCATTTCCATCTAACACCGGAGCTTCAAAATTCATGAAGCAAAAAGTGACAGAATTGAAGGGAGAGACAGCCAAATTCAAAATACTAGCTCCAGATGTCAATATTCTTCTCTCAGCGACCGGCAGGACTATTCCATGAAAAATCAGCAAAGAACACAAGTGAGCGGCACCCACAGCTAGCTGGCTTGAATTACCACTATAGAACCCCACCTGGCAGCAGCAGAGTGCATACCCTCCAGCGCACGTAGAACCGTACAGCGAGACAGACTGTGTATGAGGCCTTAACAAACTTAGATGACATCAGGCAAAGTGTGTCCTCTCACAGAATGGAAGTAGACCAGGGTGCAGTAAGACAAACCCCCTGGAAGTTAAACAAGTTTCTAAATAATCCACGTAGCCGAGGGGGAATTAGAAAATATGAACATCCCTCATGGGCTCCAACACAAAGTTTGTTAATAAATTATTAACACTGGGGGCGGCGTTTGGCCTTGCCTTGCATTTGCGACATCTGTATTTCGTATCCGAGTGCCAGCAACTTCCCATCCAGCTTCCTGCTAACGCATCCCCTTCCTCCAAAGCAGCTTGAGTCCCTGCCACCCTCGTGGGAGACCTGGATGGAGTTCCAGGCCGCGGGCTTCAGCCTGGCCCAGCCCTGACAGTTGCCGACATCTGGGGAGTGAATCAGAGCATGGAAGACCTCTGTTTCTCTGCCTTTCAAGTAAAATGAAAATAAATAGAAACATTAAAAAACATTATCAAATTGAATCTAGACTACAAAATGTTAACAAATACTCAGCTGTGAAAGCCCATGGAATTCTGAGAAATACTACACTACAGATGAACCTTGAAAAACATTGTGTTAAATATGCCAGCTATAAATATAATCATCACTGATGATTCCACTTCTATAAAGGCAAATCCATAGAGACCCGGAGTAGCACTGGGATGACACGGGTTTGTGGGGAGGCTCCATGGGGCAAGTATTGTTTAATGGGTATGGACTTTCTATTGTAGACGACCAAAAAGTTTTGGAAATGAATTATGGTGCTGGCTCCATAACATTGTGAACATACTCAATGCCATTGAGTTGTACGCTTGAAAATAGTTATTTAATTTTTTTTTTTAGGCAGAGTTACAGAGATAGAGAGGAAGGGAGAGACAAGAGATATCTTCCATCTGCTGGTTCACTCCCCAAAGGGCCACAATAGCCAGGGCTATGCTGGTCCAAAGCCAGGAGCCAGGAGCTTTTTCCAGGTTTCCCACATAGGTGTAGGGGCCTAAGAACTTGGGTCATCTCCCGATGCTTTTCCCAGTCCATTAGCAGGGAGCTGGATCAGAAATGGAGCCGTTGGGACACAAACCCCTTTTCAATTAATTTAGAAGTTGAGGATTCAGAAGATTAATCAGGTAAACCCACTATTGATGAAAAATATGAGCCATATGTCATCCAGATGGAATTTTCCGAGGCTAGTGTTGCGGTGTAGTGGGTGAAGCTACTGCTTGTGATGCCATTGTCCCACATCACAGTGCTGGGGCTTGAGTTCTGGCTGCTGTGCTCTAATGCCCCTGGGAAAGCAGCAGCAGCTGTCTCAAGTACTTGGCCCCTGACACTCACATGGGAGACCTGGATGGAGTTCCTGGGTCCTGGCTTCAGCCTGGTCCAGACCTGGTTGCTGTGGCTATTTGGGGAGAGAACCAAAGAATGAAAGCACACTCTTCCCTCAACCCCATCATTGCCTTTCAAATAAATAACTCTTTTAAAAAAAGTTGATTTTGCAATTTGCACAGGATCTACTAGTGACGGTGCTGTTAAAGTAGAATTCATCGTCTAGCTCTTTGCTAAGAACATTTCAGTCAAGCACAACCGTTGTGCTGTGTGGAAAGATGTGGGCTGGGGTGGACATCATCAAGAAGAGAGTTCCTACCTTTATGCCTGGAAGGACTTACTGATTCTCATATTTGTTGAAAAATTGGGCTTAAAGCTTTATCAATGCATTTTATTTTTTATTTTTTTATTTTTTATTTATTTATTTATTGACAGGCAGAATGGACAGTGAGAGAGAGAGACAGAGAGAAAGGTCTTCGTTTTTCTATTGGTTCACCCCCTAATGGCCGCCACGGCCGGTGTGCTGCAGCAGGTGCGCCACATTGATCCGAAGGCAGGAGCCACGTGCTTCTCCTGGTCTCCCATGGGGTGCAGGGCCCAAGTACTTGGGCCATCCTCCACTGCACTCCCGGGCCACAGCAGAGAGCTGGACTGAAAGAGGGGCAACCGGGACAGAATCTGGCACCCCGACCGGGACTAGAACCCGGTGTGCCGGCGCCGCAGGCAGAGGATTAGCCTAGTGAGCTGCGGTGCCGGCCTATCAATGCATTTTAGACTCTACAAAAAAAAAAAAAAAGTTAAATGATGACTTATAAATGAAAACACAGAACTACATAACATTATTAGAAGAAAAAATATGAAGGCCGGCACCGCAGCTCACTAGGCTAATCCTCTGCTTTGCGGCGCCGGCACACCGGGTTCTAGTCCCGGTCGGGGCGCCGGATTCTGTCCCGGTTGCCCCTCTTCCAGGCCAGCTCTCTGCTGTGGCCAGGGAGTGCAGTGGAGGATGGCTCAAGTACTTGGGCCCTGCACCCCATGGGAGACCAGGATAAGCACCTGGCTCCTGCCATTGGATCAGCGTGGTGCGCCGGCCGCAGAGCGCCAGCCGTGGCAGCCATTGGAGGGTGAACCAACGGCAAAGGAAGACCTTTCTCTCTGTCTCTCTCTCACTGTCCACTCTGCCTGTCAAAAAATTTTTAAAATAAATAAATAAATAAATAAATAAAAAGATTTTAAAAAAATGAAGAAGAAAAAATATGAAGACATTAGTTCCTTGGGTCAGATTCCACCACAGGCAACAAAAACAGGCAAATGAGATTGCATCAAACTGAAAAGCTTCTGTACAACACAGGAAATAATCAACAGACTGAGACTACCTGCAGAACGGGAGAAAATATTTGCATACATGTGATAAAGAGTTAATACCCAAAATACTTATGGAACTCAAACAACTCCATAGTAAGAAAACAACCCAGTTTAAAAATGAACAAGGGGTAGGCATTTAGCACTGAAAATATGTCACTGCTTGGGATGCCTGCATTCCATATTTGAGTGCCTCACTCCTTCACTTTTTTTTTTTTATTTGATAGGTAGAATTATAGGCAATGAGAGAGAGAGACAGCGAGAAAGGTCTTCCTTCCGTTGGTTCACTCCCCAAATGGCTGCTACAGCCAGCGCCCTGCGTCGATCCGAAGCCAGGAGCCAAGTGCTTCCTTCTGGTCTCCCATGTAGGTGCAGGGCCCAAGCACCTGGGCCATCCTCCACTGCCCTCCCAGGCCACAGCAGAGAGCTGGACTGCAAGAGGAGCAGCCGGGACTAGAACCTGGCGCCCATATGGGATGCTGGTGCCGCAGGCGGAGGATTAACCAAGTGGGCCATGGCGCCGGCCCCTCCTTCACTTCTTTTTTTTTTTTTTTAAGACAGGCAGAGTGGATAGTGAGAGAGAGAGAGACAGAGAGAAAGGTCTTCCTTTTGCTGTTGGTTCACCTTCCAATGGCAGCTGCGGCCGGCGCATCTCGCTGATCCGAAGCCAGGAGCCAGGCGCTTCCTCCTGGTCTCCCATGCGGGTGCAGGGCCCAAGGACTTGGGCCATCCTCCACTGCCTTCCCAGGCCATAGCAGAGAGCTGGCCTGGAAGAGGGGCAACCGGGACTATAACCCGGTGTGCCGGCGCCGGAAGGCGGAGGATTAGCCTGTTTGCCAGGGCGCCAGCCCCTCCTTCACTTCTGACCCAGCTTTCTGCTAATGTGCATGCTGGGAGGCAGATGACAGCCCAAATACTTGGATCCTTGCCACCCAGGTCGCGGACTTGGCTGGGGTCCTGGGCTCTGACTTTCAGCCTGGCCCAGCTCTGGCTTTTGTACTTGGGGAGTGAACCAGAAGATGGTAGGTTTCTATCTCTCTGCCTTTTAAGACAATGAAAATAAAAAATTGTTAAAAATGGAGAAAAGACCTGCATAGACAAGTCTCAAGATATTCAAATGGTTATTAGGTATATGAAATTATGCTCAACATCACTAATCATCAGAAAAATATAAATTAAAACCATGATTATGTATCACTTCACATCTGTTAGAATGGCTATTTTGGCCGGTGCCACAACTCACTTGGCTAATCCTATGCCTGTGGCGCTGGCATCCTGGGTTCCAGTCCTGATCTGGGCACCGGATTCTGTCCCGGTTGCTCCTCTTCCAGGCCAGCTCTCTGCTATGGCCCGGGAAGGCAGGATGGCCCAGGTCCTTGGGCCCTGCATCCGCATGGGAGACTGGGAGGAAGTACCTGGCTCCTGGCTTCGGATTGGCATAGCGCTAGCCATAGCGGCCATTAGGGGAGTGAACCAATGGAAGGAAGACCTCTCTCTCTGTCTCTCTCTCTCTGTTTATAACTCTCTCTCTGTCTCTCTCTCTCACTGTCTAACTCTCCCTGGCAAAAAATAAAAATAATAGAAAAAAAGAATGGCTATTTTATCAAAAAATAAAAAGTGCTGATAAGTATATGCAGAAAAGGGATATACATTGTTGGTGGGAATGTAAATTAGCACATTTTGGAAAAAATTTATAAAATTTGTAAAAAACTGAAAATAGAATTATATGTGTCCGGCGCCATGGCTTAACAGGCTAATCCTCTGCCTGCGGTGCCAGCACACCGGGTTCTAGTCCCAGTCAGGGCGCCGGATTCTATCCCGGTTGCCCCTCTTCCAGGCCAGCTCTCTGCTATGGCCCGGGAAGGCAGTGGAGGATGGCCCAAGTGCTTGGGCCCTGCACCCCATGGGAGACCAGGAGAAGCACCTGGCTCCTGGCTTTGGATCAGCAAGATGCGTCGGCCGCAGCAGCCATTGGAGGGTGAACCAACAGCAAAAGGAAGCCCTTTCTCTCTGTCTCTCTCTCTCACTATCCACTCTGCCTGTCAAAAAAAAAAAAAAAAAAAAAGAATCATATGTTTCAGCAATCCTTTTTGGGTATATATATCCAAAGAAAATGAAATCAATGTTTCCTTTAACAAAAGGAAATTTTGTCATATGCAACATGGATGAATCCAGCAGGCAGTGCTAAGTGAGATAAACTATACACAGAGGAAAAAAATACCATATGATCCTGTATGTGAAATCTAAAATCCTGAACTCAGAAGCAGACAGCAGAATGGTGGTTGCCAGGGTTGGTGGTAACTGTGGACAGAATGGAGAGCCATTGCTCAAAGTAAAGGTTCAGGATGGACAGGTTCTGGAGATGTGTAGAGAGCACCAGCTGACTAGTTAATGTATTATTATTATTATTATTATTTTTTTTTTTACAGGCAGAGTGGACAGTGAGAGAGAGAAAGGTCTTCCTTTTGCCGTTGGTTCACCCTCCAATGGCCGCTGCGGCCGGCGCATCTTGCTGATCCGAAGCCAGGAGCCAGGTACTTCTCCTGGTCTCCCATGCGGGTATAGGGCCCAAGCACTTGGGCCATCCTCCACTGCACTCCCAGGCCATAGCAGAGAGCTGGCCTGGAAGAGGGGCAACTGGGACAGAATCCGGCGCCCCGACCGGGACTAGAACCCGGTGTGCCAGCGCCGCTAGGCGGAGGATTAGCCTATTGAGCCACGGCGCCGGCTTTTCTTTTTCTTTTTTTTTTTTTTTTTTTAGTTAATGTATTCTTTTTAAAGATTTATTTATTTATTTGAAAGTCAGAGTTACAAAGAGTGAGAAGGAGAGATAAAGTGAGGTCTTCCATCCACTGATTCACTCCCCAATTGGCTGCAATGGCCGGAGCTGTGCCGATCGGAGCCAGGAGCCAGGAGCTGCTTCTGGGTCTCCCACATAAGTGCAGGGGCCCAAGCAATTGGGCCATCTTCTATTGCTTTCGCAGACCATAGCAGAGAGCTGGATAGGAAGTGGAGCAGCCGGGACTCGAACTGGCGGACATATGGGATGCCAGTACTGCAGGCAGCAGCTTTACCAGCTATGCCACAGTGCCGATTCCTAGTTAAGATATTCTTTTTTTTTTTTTTTTTTTTTTGACAGGCAGAGTGGACAGTGAGAGAGAGAGACAGAGAGAAAGGTCTTCCTTTGCCGTTGGTTCACCCTCCAATGGCCGCTGTGGCCGGCGCACTGCAGCCTGCACACCGCGCTGATCCGAAGCCAGGAGCCAGGTGCTTCTCCTGGTCTCTCACGGGGTGCAGGGCCCAAGCACTTGGGCCATCCTCCACTGCACTCCCGGGCCACAGCAGAGAGCTGGACTGGAAGAGGGGCAACCGAGACAGAATCCGGTGCCTCGACCGGGACTAGAACCCGGTGTGCCGGCGCTGCAGGCGGGGGATTAGCCTATTGAGCTGCGGCACCAGCCCATAGTTAATGTATTCTTGAAAACTGCTAAAAGAGATCTTCAGTGTTCACACCATTTACATATAACAAAGCATAACTAGAGGATGTGGAGGTTATGTTTATTGCTTGGATGTAATTATTTCACAATCTATAAATATATCAAATTATGTTGTACATCAAAAATACATAATGTTGTCAATTATACTTCAATAAAGTTGGAAAAGTGCAATTGCAAAATGATAGAATAGACACTTGTACACATACAATGGGGCTACATCCTGATAAACCCCATTGTAAGTTGAAAATATCAGTCTAAAATGCATTGTATACAACTAGCCTACTGAAGAACAACATAGCTCAGTGTTGCCTGCCTTACACTTGCTCCGGATACTTGCCTGCAGCCTACAGTAGAGTGTTATGAGACAGTATTGTGCTGCATATCTCTAGCTAATGAAAGGATCAAAAATCAAAGTACAGTTTTACTGCACACGTATCACTTTAGTACCATCATAAAGTCAAAGGGGCATAATCTAGGAACAGTCTTCTGTATATCACAGGACAATAATGTAAGTGGATTTTTAATGCCTCTGTAGAGATGTTACACCACTTAACAAATTTGTTGCTAAAATGAAGAAAACATATGACTATCCTAGTAAATGCAGATATATGAACTGCCTAGAGGGAGAGAGAGAGAGAACACCCATCTGCTGGTTCACTCCCCAAATGCCTGTAATGTCTGGGGGCCGAGCCAGGCGTAAACCAGCAACCCGGAATTCAATCCAGGCATCTCACAGGGGTAGCAGGAACCCAATTACTTGAGCTCTCACTGCTGCCTCCCAGGGTCTACTGGGGGAAGCTGGAGTCAGGAGTCAGGGCTGGGAATTGAATCCAGGTATTCCCCAATATGGGCCTCTTCACTGTGAGGTTAAGCACTGGATCTAAGAAGTTTTTTGAATTCCTCATGAAGGTTCTCTTATTGGTCCACTTCTCAGTATGTTCAGCTTTAAAAGATCAGTATTTTTCACTGGTGAGTGTGTTTGGGCAAGTTGTTTTAGTGCCCATTCTCTTGGTTTACTAGTCTGTTGGAAACCATAGGATAACAAATAATAGTACACTCGGAAAGTCATTGGGAGAATTAAGAGTTCACACTGTGAAGCGCTATGAAAGAGCCTGCATCGCAGCAAGTGTTTACTTGTTAGTTATGGCTACTTTTACCAACACACTTCCCAAGGCTAACTCTTTTACCAACACACTTCCCAAGGCTAACTCTTTTACCAACACACTTCCCAAGGCTAGCTCGTGGTTCCACCCACTCCCTGAGGGTTATGACTCCCAAGTCCGTCACAGATCTTTGTCTTATCCTTTCATCTACATACAGGCCAACTCCATCTCTGTGTATTTCACCTCAAGGGAAAGAAAGCAGCTACCTAAAATGGGATATTCCAGCCCAAGCTAGATGCTCTTTCCATACTATTTGGTAAAGTACAGCAGTCATACAGCAGTAACCCAAGAATCATCTTTTCTTACAACAAAGACTGAAATAAAGAAAAAAATCTGTTTTTCCTTCTTCTTCATAAAGGTGATGCTTGTTCAATACAGAAAATATGGAAAATCCAAAAAGGATAAAGATTACTCAGGGTCGGCGCTGTGGAGCAGCCGGTAAAGCTGCTGCCTGCAGTGCCGGCATCCCATATGGATGCCAGTTCATGTCCCGGCTGCTCCACTTCCAATCCAGCTCTCTGCTGTGGCCTGGGAAAGCAGTAGAAGATGGCCCAAGTCCTTGGGCCCCTGCACCCCTGTGGGAGACCCAGAAGCTCCTGGCTCCTGGCTTCAGATTGGCGCAGCTCTGGCTGTTGCGGCCAATTAGGGAGTGAACCAGCGGATGGAAGACCTCCCCACCCCCCCGCCTCTCCTCTGTGTAACTCTGACTTTCAAATAAATTAATAAATAATAATTTTAAAAAAAAAGATTACTCATGGGAGAGGTGTTTGGCCTAGAGGTTAAGACTCTAGCATTGGCTGGCAACGTGGCTCACTAGGCTGATACTCCACCTGCGGCACCGGCACCCCGAGTTCCAGTTCTGGTTGGGGCGCCAGATTCTGTCCCGGTTGCTCCTCTTCCAGTCCAGCTCTCTGTTGTGGCCTGGGAGTGCAGTGGAGGATGGCCCAGGTCCTTGGGCCCTGCGCCCGCATGGGAGACCAGGAGAAGCACCTGGCTTCTGGCTTTGGATCTGTGCAGTGCGCCAGCCGTAGCAGCCATTTGGGGGGTGAACCAACAGAAGGATGACTTCTCTCTCTCTCTCTCTCTCTCACTGTCTAAGTCTGCCTGCCAAAAAAAAAAAAAAAAAAAAAAAAAAAAAAAGACTCTAGCATCCCACACTGGAAGGTTTCTGGCTCCTGCTAATACTGACCCTCCCATCAATTGGAGGGTCAGTTGATTGGGTTCCTGCCACCTACATGGGAGACCCAGGATGCTTTCCGGTTGCCACTGCTTTGGAAAGAGAAAACAACAGATACTCTGTGAGGAGTGAAACAGGGTCTTGCTCTCAAAAGAAAAAAAAAAAATCAAAATTCATAACATCCCAAATGTTGAATTAAAAATGTCAACAGCTTTGATTTGCTGGATATTAAGACCCTGATATATACACAAATGTGACCTAAGTCTGAAACATCCTGACCATTGAAAACATTTTCTGGCCGGCACCATGGCTCAATAGGCTAATCCTCTGCCTGCGGCGCCGGCACACCGGTTCTAGTCCCAGTCAGGGCGCTGGATTCTGTCCCGGTTGTCCCTCTTCCAGTCCATCTCTCTGCTGTGGCCTGGGAAAGCAGTGGAGGATGGCCCAAGTGCTTGGGCCCCATGGGAGACCAGGAGAAGCACCTGGCTCCTGGCTTCGGATCAGCGCGGTGCGCTGGCCACAGCGGCCATTGGAGGGTGAACCAACGGCAAAGGAAGACCTTTCTCTCTGTCTACTCTGTCAAAAAATAAAATAAAAAAATAAAAAGAAAACATTTTCTAAGCTTTATTTTAAACGAAGGTCTTAAAACTCGAAATCCCAAGATAATATTTGAGTATTTGGAAGATCCAGCTGACTTAAAATCCCGAGATTAGTACTATCAACAATTCGATGTGTCCTGTTCTTCGGCCACTGAAATGTAAGTTGCAATCCTCCAAAAAATAGCATTTGTGGCCTATTTTTTTTAAACGCATACGTTTTAAAAGCAGTGCTTCGTATTCACACGTGTCCCACACGATGTACTTTAGCCAGTCGCCTCCAGGATTGTGCCAATTTACAGGCTCAACCAAAATGGCCCGAGATCTTTTTCCTTCCACAACATCACGTGATTTTAACTAAGGCCAAACATGGAAGGAGCTTATGAACCCACGAGGTTATCTCGCGGCGCTGAACACCCCGCCGCACGCGGGAGAACCGGCCTCAGATTCAGCCAGCCCGCCTGCGCCTGCTCGGGTGGAGCCCGCGGCCGGCAGCTCTAGGCGGGAGCGCCGCACTCGATGGCGCGGCGCACAGCGATGACGCAACACGCACGCACGCCGCACCGCCCCCTCCGCCGGCGACTGCGCTGCGTCACGGGTTTTCAAGCGCTTCGTTGCTGGACCCTGCGACCGCTGCGGGCCCCAACGCCTGCCGGCCGCTCGCCGGGAGTCCGGTCGGCGGCGCGATGAGGCGCAGCAAGGCCGACGTGGAGCGGTATATCGCTTCGGTGCAGGGCTCCGCCCCGTCGCCGCGAGAGGTGAGTCGTGTCCGGAGAGGCCGGGGCCCTGGCCCAGCGGCGGCGCCGGCGCCATGGCTCCCGGCGCCAACCGCTCCCTGGCGCGTGCGGCGGAGGTCCGGGGCGGCTCGCCCTGCCCTGTGGGAGGGGCGTGGGGCCGCGGGGCACGTCGGCGTGGCCCGTTTCCTCGGGGGCGCCTTGGTCCTCGTCTGGCCTGGTCCCGTGCGGCCCGCGCTGCCCGAGGCCCCGGCTGGCGCCTCGGGCGGGCGCTTCCGTCCGGCTGCGGCCGCCTCAGGGCTGGGCGGTTGTTGGAACGCGGCGGCTGTCCCCGCTGTGACGCTGCCCGGCCGGGCAGGCACCTGGACAGCGGCCCGGCGCGGGTGACCACGCGCAGCCCTCTGGCCCGCACGCCGAGCAAGCTGCTGTTTTATTTGCGGCCCCCTCCCCTTTACAGACTGGGTGCTCTGAGCTTAGAGCTCTCAGGTCTTCCCCACAGCCGGTCCTGAGCACATTTCTCCCTCTTGGATTACTTAGAGGCGGCGGCGGGGCGTGGGGCGCGCGCCGGCTCGTTGGTCTGCCTGCAGTTGAGTCGGTGCGACCCTACCCTAGCAAACGCAGGTGGAGCATCCCGTCTGTAGAGCGGGCTCGCGACACTGACGAGATGAGGTGCGTGGTCCGTGTGGAACACCTCCAGCGATGCTTGGCACGCCGTCAGCCCTACGTAGGCGTCAGCCGCATCTCCTGGCTTTGGTGGTGTTGATGTTGGAAGTGGAGATCTAGACGGATGCTTCAACATGGACGTGGGGGAAATTCAACCATTAGTCTGTGTTGGGTGCAGAAAAGTTGTAAAGTTCTTGTATGTTTTTTTTCCCATAATACGCATTTCCCACGAACTTTTTTTGAGTTCTCACATTAGTGGTTGATCATGATCACAGTGCAGCATGACTTGCCTTGTATCGTAGCCTAGGTTATCTTACTTTATGCTCCCGATAACACCGAGTCCTGCACACAGAGAAGATACTTGTCCAGGGCCGAGTGGATGGCTCAGCAGAATGTTGGCAGTGGGTCTGATTGGCTTTTTTAGGAATAGTGTAGTGGCCTGTAGTCTGTCACTCTGGAGAAGACCCATAGGTTCCTGTGTGTAGATTGTCATTTCAAATCGCTGGCATAGTTTTTCTTTAAAGATTTATTTATTTGAAAGGTAGAGTTGGTGGGAGCCGGGGACTCGAAGGGAGAGAGCTTCAATCTGCTGCTTCATTCCCCAAATGGCTGTAAGGGGCAGAGCTGGGCCGTTCTGAGCCAGCAGCCAGGGCTTCCCCCGGGTCTCCTGTGGGTGCAGGGCCCCAAGCACTTAGGCCGTCCTCCGCTGCTTTCCCAGGCCCATTAGCAGGGAGCTGGATTGGAAGTGGAGCAGGTGGGACTATACCAGCTGCTGCCCATATGGGATGCTGGGACTGCAGACAGAGGCTTTACCTGCTGTGTCATGGAGCCTACCCCTGCATAGTCTTAAGTATGAATGTGTTGGCCGGTGCCGTGGCTCAATAGGCTAATCCTCCGCCTTGTGGCGCCGGCACACCGGGTTCTAGTCCCGGTCAGGGTACCGGATTCTGTCCCGGTTGCCCCTCTTCCAGGCCAGCTCTCTGCTGTGGCCAGGGAGTGCAGTGGAGGATGGCCCAAGTCCTTGGGCCCTGCACCCCATGGGAGACCAGGAGAAGCACCTGGCTCCCGGCTTCGGATCAGCGCGGTGTGCCATTGGAGGGTGAACCAACGCCAAAGGAAGACCTTTCTCTCTGTCTTTCTCTCTCACTGTCCACTCTGCCTGTCCAAAAAAAAAAGTATGAATGTGTTAAAAGTGTTAGAACCTTGTTGAGGGTTTCTGTAACTCCTAAGATTGGTGTACTTTTTTTGTTCTTATTTTTTGAAGCAAGTTTAGCGGCTCCACAAGATTTTTTTTTTTTTTTTTAAGATTTATTTTTTTATTTGAAAGTCAGAGTTACACAGAGAGAGAAGAAGAAGCAGAGAGAGGTCCTCCCTCTGCTGGTTCACTCCCCAATTGGCCACAATGGCTGGAGCTGCGCCGATCTGAAGCCAGGAGCCAGGAGCTTCTTCAGGGTCTCCCATGTGGGTGCAGGGGCCCAAGGACTTGGGCCATCTTCCACTGCTTTCCCAGGCCACAGCAGAGAGCTGGATTGGAAGTAGAGCAGCCAGGACTTGAACTGGCGCCCATATGGGATGCCGGCACTGCAGGCAGCGGCTTTACCTGTTACGTCACAGCAATGGCCCCCTTCCATAAGATTCTTAGTGAGGACCTTGGCTCTCAAATATTAAGAAGCTGCCACCTGTAGTTGCAGCCAATTGGGAAGTGAACCAGCAGATGGAAGACCTCTCTCTGCTTCTTCTTCTCTCTCTGTGTAACTCTGACTTTCAAAGAAATAAATCTTAAAAAAAAAAAAAAAATAGAACCACTATTCGAGACAGAAGCTAGAGTATTTCTACTATATAATTTCTGTCAGATAAAGTGAATTAGTTATTATGGCCACCTCTCAAACTTGAAGAATATTGTTTTAATTGGGTATTTTTCTTAAGGTGCATGCCCGAGAATGTCAGCAAAATATGAAGTAGCTAGTATGTAACTTTATAATGTGTGAAGATATTTTCTGTATTTTTTTTTTTTTTTTTTTGGACAGGCAGAGTGGATAGTGAGAAAGAGAGACAGAGAAAAAGGTCTTCCTTTTTGCCGTTGGTTCACCCTCCAATGGCCGCTGCGGCCGGCGCATCATGCTGATCCGAAGCCAGGAGCCAGGTGCTTTTCCTGGTCTCCCATGTGGGTGACTTGGGCCATCCTCCACTGCCTTCCCGGGCCATAGCAGAGAGCTGGCTTGGAAGAGGGGCAACCGGGATAGAATCCGGTGCCCCAACCGGGACTAGAACCCGGTGTGCCGGTGCCACAAGCCAGAGGATTAGCCTGTTAAGCCATGGTGCTGGCCTGTATTTTTTTTTTTTTTTTTTAAGACATTTTCAGAAGAGAGGCAGCCAGGACATGAGCTGGTGCCCATATGGGATGCTGGCACTGCAGGCAGAGGGTTAGCCTCCTGTGCCAGTGTCGGCCCATGAAGATATTTTCTAAAGTTAGATCTGAATGCAGTGTCAAAATAGGGAGAGTTGGATAGTTTGGAAGGGAGCTTGCTGGTGGAGAGGGCAGCAGCAGCTGTGAAGAGTGGGAAGAGAGGCACTGGCATTGTGGTGTGGCAGGTTGCATTTCCTGCAATTTCAGCATCCAGTATCCCGGTGCTGGTTCAAGTCCCGGCTGCTCTGCTTCCCGTGCAGCTCCCTGCTAATGCACCTGGAAAGCAGCGGAAGGTGGCCCAAGTGCCTGGGCCCCTGCATCCACTTGGGAAACCTAGATGCAGTTCTGGGCTGCTGTTGTGGCCATTTGGGCAGTGTACCAGTGGATGGAAGATCTCTGTCTCACTCTCCTGTAACTCTGCCTTTCAAATAAACAAACAAATAGATGTTTAACATTTTTGAAAATAAAAGAATGGAAAGAGGTTAGTACTTAATCTCTCATTTTGGCAGAGGCTGGCCATTCGTGAACTGACTATACTTTCTGGGATGTTGAGTTCTGCAGTTTCTTGATACGTGTATAATCTCATATCTTCCCAGTCTTCACTGAGTTTTCATTTGTTCATCTGCTTGTAGCTGTATGATGTTTCTGCTTCTTCACATCTACTTTTGTCCTTGTTGAAACTATTCTTTCTGTAATATTGCTTTTTACATATAATTTCTTTTGTCTTAAGATTCTGTCTGGTTGGCTTTCCATTCTGCACCTGATTTCTACTTCCTAGACGCTGCTGGACAGTACTAACTTGGTGGTTCTGCCAATTACATCTAAACTTCATACTTCTGATTTTTTATATATATATATATATAGAGAGAGAGAGAGAGAGACAGAGACAGAGACAGCCTGTGTGCACCAGAGGTCTCCCATCTGCTGATAATCTCAGGTGCTTGCAAGGACTGGAACTTGAGGTGGATCCCCCACCTTGGTTTGCGGGAACCTAATTACTTGAGTCTCATCAGTGCCTCCCAGGGAATCAGGAGCCAGAACTGGGAATCAGCCCAGGCATTCTGGTGTGGAATGTGGATGTCTCACCTTCTAGGCTTGTTTCCATGTATACTTTTTTTTTTAAGATTTACTTTTTTCTTTAAAGATTTATTTATTTTATTTGAAAGAGTTAGAGATAGAGGGAGAGACATAGAGATCTTTAATCTGCTGGTTCACTCCCCAAATAGCTGCAACAGGCACAGATGGGCTGGCCTGAAGCCAGGAGCTTCTTCTGGGTCTCCCACATGGGTGGCAGAGGCCAAAGCACTTGGGCCATTTTCTGCTGCTTTCCCAGCCACATTAGCAGGGAGCTGGATAGAAGGTGGAGTAGCTGGGATGTGAACCCCTGCCCATACAGGATGCCGGGGTGTCGGAGGCAGCTGCCTAACCTGATACGCCACAGTTCTGGCCTCTAATCTTTATTTCTTGATCCTGTTTCTTCTATTTCAGATGCTTTCTGTTGTGCTTCTCTAGAACTCTATCCACAGGCATTCCTTGTTTCTCCCTCATTCTTCCAGTACTGTTAATGTAATTTTTGGTTAAGTTAGTGTTTAGCATTTATATAATTACAGACAAATATTTTTGTGTTTAATTTGCCTTTGTGTGTAGTTTCATTTTTCCTGAGTTAATACTTGCTTTAAATTTTGATTTATTTATGGTGTATTGCTAATTCTTTACTCAAACTATTCAGTTTTAAACTCTGAAGTGTAGTCCAACAGGCACGTAATCCCACTAATTTCAGCCAAAAGATTTTTCTAAAACAGTTTTCTTATACTTGGAACACTGTTTTACTGCTACAGCGTTGACTGGTTTTTTCTTTCTCTTTATTACACAGCTGTGGTCCTGGGACGTCCCATTATCCTCACCTTGATAATTTCCTTTGCCTCTTTTTTGTGTTAGACCGTCTGTTTTTTGTACTTTCCATCTTCTTGATTTACTTTCATTGTTTTAGAGTAGGATAATCGTACTTTGAGAAGGAATGGATGAGAGCTGTTTTTTTTTTTTTTTTTAATTGTATGTTTGAGAAACATTTACTTTGATGGATAATTTGGTTATCAAATTCTGGATTCAAAATAACTTCTCAACTTTAAGAGCATTTCTCCATTTCTGATAGTTTTATTAGAAGTCTGATGATTCTTGCTTTGGTAATTTATAGGTTTCTCTGGAAGCTTCAACTTAAGAGTTCTGGCATATTATTTCTTTGAACTTTTTAAAATTTTTTTCTCCTGTTATCTTTCTGATACATTAACTGAAATTTGGAATTTTTGACTTGAGCCTCAAACTCTTTCTTTTTTTCCCCAATATTTTCAGTGCCGAGCCCTTTTTTTAAAAGATTTTTTTTATTATTTGAAAGAGTTACAGAGTGAGCGATATCTTCCATTTGTTGAGAGAGACAGATAGAGATCTTCCATCTGCTGGTTCACTGCCACAAAGGCCAGGAGTCAGGAGCTTTATCCAGGTCTCCCACATGGGTGCAGGGGCCAAGTACAGTCTCCCACAAGTGCAGAGGCCCAACCTCTGCTGCTTTTCCCAGGCCATAGCAGGGAGCTGGATTGGCAGTGGGGTGGCTGAGATATGAACTGGCACACATACAGGATGCCTGGGTCGTAGGTAGTGGGTAAAGGTGACTATACCATAAAGGTGGCCTCAAAGCGCCCTACAGCAGGAGAAAAATCACCAAAACAGGTCACATATTGGGAAGTTAAAAATGATGGTTCTGTTATTTAAAAGAGGTCATCTTAAAACATTCTTCTAAACATGGCCACATCCAAACGACTAATCAAAAGAGATTGGTAAAGTATTGGTTTGACTGTAGATCTCTTCCCTGCCCCTCCTGGAAGAAAATTGACAGGAGGCTGGAGAATGGTTATGGATAGATGGGTGGTAGCGGGGAAGGGGAATGAGTGACTGAGTCACTGGGCTGAGGTCCAGGAAGAATCCGAGCACTTGCTCACTGGCCGTCTGGGGCAGGGCAGTCACATGTTGTGTGGCTGGCCTTGAGCTTCCCGCCTCTGCTGAACTGAGGTCACCATCTCACCCACTTCACTGAGTTCAGGGTCAGAGCACTGGATTCCCCACAGACTAGCTCAGGATCTAGATGGGGCTGGAGTACCAGGCTGTACACTTGAGCTGGGCAAATGCACACTCAGGCTGTTTGGGAGCACACAGACTGAAAAGCAAGCACATTTTTTTCATTAAAAAGATCTACTACTTTGACCAGGTAATGCATACAATGGGAACTTATTCCAAAGAAACGAAGAGACAGTGAACCTCTTCAGTATAGTCTCATCTCGGCCTCCCCCAGTGCATCCTCGTGGTTGTTCATGTGACTCTGTGTTAGACAGGAAGGAGAGTGGCTGTGCTGTGCCCATGTGTGTACCAGGCACTCAAAAAATGTCACTTAAATTAATGGTTCAGGGTTTTGTGTCTTAAGACACTTTCTGCTATGCAATTATATTTTAAAAATCTGCCTTCTAAGGGCCGGTGCTGTGGTGTAGCGGTAAAACCACTGCCTACAGTGCTGGCATCCCATATGGGCACCACTTCGAGGCCTTGCTGCTCCACTTCCGATCCAGCTCTCTGCTGTGGTCTGGGAAAGCAGTGGAAGATGCTGCACCCACGTGGGATGACCTAGAGGAAGCTCCTGCCTCCTGGGTTCAGATCAGTGCAGCTCTAACCGTTGTGGCCAATTGGGGAATGAACCAGAAGATGGAAGACCTCTCTCTCTGCCTCTCCTTCTCTCTCTGTGTAACTCTGACTTTCAAATAAATGAATAAATCTTCTTTAAAAAATCTGCCTTTTTTTTTTTTTTTTTAAAGATTTATTTATTTGAGAGGCAGAGTTACAAAAAGACGGAGACAGAGGGAGGCCTTCCATCTGCTGGTTCACTTCCCAAATGGCTACAGCGGCTGGAACTAGGAGCCAGGAGCTTATTCCGGTTCTACACAGAGAAAGGAGAGGCAGAAAGAGAGAGAGAGGGTCTTCCATCTGCTGGTTCACTTCTCAATTGACCGCAACAGCTGGAGCTGTGCTGATAGGAAGCCAGGAGCCAGCAGCTTCTTCTGGGTCTCCCACCTGGGTGCAGGGGCCCAAGGACTTGGGCCATCTTCCACTGCTTTCCCAGGCCATAGCAGAGAGCTGGATCGGAAGAAAAGCAACCAGGATTAGAACCTATGTCCATATGGGATGCCAGCACTTCAAGCCCTGGCTTTACAAAACAGCACCGGCCCCTCTTCCTGTATCTTTTTTAAATGTGTTACTTCAGGGGAAAGGGGAGAAACTACCCACGTTTTGCATATTCTTTGCATTGCTTTTTCTTTCTTTCTTTTTTTACAGATAGAGTTATAGAGAGAGAGAGAGAAAGGTCTCCCTTCCGTTGGTTCACCCCCCTAAATGGCTGCTACGGCCGGCGCGCTGCGCTGTTCCGAAGCCAGGAGCCAGGTGCTTCCTCCCGGTCTCCCATGCGGGTGCAGGGCCCAAGCACTTGGGCCATCCTCCACTGCCTTCCCGGGCCACAGCAGAGAGCTGGCCTGGAAGAGGAGCAACGGGGACTAGAACCTGGTGCCCATATGGGATGCCGGCGCCTCAGGCGGAGGATTAACCAAGTGAGCCACGGCACCGGCCCCTGCATTGCTTTTAAAAGTATCTGTGGTTAATTGAGGTTCTGTTCTTTGGCCTGTTTTCTCAAGTCTTTGTAAAGAATTGAATGAAGTTTATAGGTTTTTAGTTTTAGACTATATATATATTTTAAGATTTTATGTATTTATTTGACAGAGTTACAGACAGTGAGAGAGACAGAGAGAAAGGTCTTCCTTCCGTTTATTCACTCCCCAAATGGCCACAACGGCCGAAGCTGCACCGATCTGAAGCCAGGAGCCTCTTCCCGGTCTCCTATGTGGGTACAGGGGACCAAGCACTTGGGCCACCTTCCACTGCCTTCCCAGGCTATAAGCAGAGAGCTGAGCTGGAAGAGGAGCAACCAGGACTAGAACCGGCACCCACATGGGATGCCAGCGCCACAGGTGGAGGATTAACCTAGTACACCATGGCGCCAGCCCCAGACTGTATATTTTGTTAAGGATGTACTAGGAAAATGCTGTCAACTAACATCACCAGGAATAGTTTGTCACTATCTTGTGATACTATCTTGATACGTAGTTTTTTTAAAACATCTTTATTGATGTATGTGCTATTATATTACATACCATGTAATTCACAATTTTGCAGTGTACAATTTAGTAGTTTTTAGTGTATTTCATTCTTGATATTTTGAATTATGGAAAAAGAAAAATAATTATCTCTCTGTATTTCTGGGGGATTGGTTCCAGGAGCTACCTCTTCTGCCATAGATGCCAGGTATTCAAGTCACTTGTATAAAATGCCATAATATGGCCGGCGCCGTGGCTTAACAGGCTAATCCTCCGCCTTGCGGCGCCAGCACACCGGATTCTAGTCCCGGTTGGGGCGCCAGATTCTATCCCGGTTGCCCCTCTTCCAAGCCAGCTCCCTGCTATGGCCCGGGAAGGCAGTGGAGGATGGCCCAAGTCGTTGGGCCCTGCACCCGCGTGGGAGACCAGGAAAAGCACCTGGCTCCTTGCTTCGGATCAGCGCGATGTGCCGGCCGCAGCGGCCATTAGAGGGTGAACCAAAGCCAAAGGAAGACCTTTCTCTCTCTCTCTCTCTCACTATCCACACTGCCTGTCAAAAAAAAAAAAAAAAAAAAAAAAGCCATAATATTTGGATGTAATCTTGCATACATTCTCCTATATACTTCAGGTCATTTCTGATTACTTGTACAAGTTGAGAGACCCTAATCTGAAATCTGAAATGCTTCCAAATACAAAATTTTTAAATGTTTATTCAAGAATTATTTACTTATTTACTTGAAAGGGAGAGTTCTTCCATCTGCTGATTCACTCCCTAAGTGGCCTCAACAGCCAGGACTGTGTTAGGCTGAAGTTAGGAGCTCCATCCTTTCTCTGTCGTGGATGATGGCAGAGGTCCAAATACCTGGACCATCTTCAACTGCCTTTCCAGGCACATAGCAGGAAGCTGGATTGGAAGCTAAGCAGCTTGGACTCGAACTGTGATATGCAGTGGCTTAACCTGCTGTACCACAATGCTGTCTTTCCAGGTAGCACCTTTTTTTTTTTTTTTTTTAAGTTTTATTTATTTATTTGAGAGAGTTACATCCATGTGCTCATGCACACAACACACACACACACACATACATCTCTTCCATCCTCTGTTTCACTCCCCAGATGGCTGCAGTGGTAAGGGCTGGGTTAGGCTGAAGCCAGGAATCAGGAGTTTCACCTGGTCCTCATATGGATGAAGGGGCCCAAACACTTGGGCCATCTTCTGTTGCTTTTCCCAGGCCATTAGTAGGGAGCTGGATCAGAGTGGAGTAGCTGGGATGCTAACTGGTGCCCATATGGGATGCTGGCATTACAGGCAGTGTCTTTACCTACTACACCACAATGTCACCTCCCCTCCCCTCCAGGGCATCTTAACTGGTGTGACAGATGCCTGCCCTGTGTTTATCCAGTTTTCATGCTTTGGGTTTTTAAATTGACTTAAGACTTTCCATTGTTCAGCTGTAGAAATGCTTTATATATTTTTGGATAATAAACCCTTACAAGATGTATGATTTTGAACTATTTTCTACCATTTTTGTAGGTTGTGCATTCATTTCATGTTAGTCAATGCACAAAAGTTTAAAACTTTTTAAAAAGTTTTATTATTTATATTTATTTGAAGGGTGCAGTGACAGAGAGAAAGAGAGAGATCTTCCATCCACTGGTCACTAGCTGGAGTGGGGCCAGGCCAAACCAGGAGCCCGGAACTTGATCTGGGTCTCATAGAGCTGGCAGGGAACCAAGTATTTGAGCCATCACCTTCTGCCTTTCTGGGTGCATATTAGCAGGAAGCTGAATCAGAAGTGGAGCAAGTACTTAAATCCAGGGCCTCTGATTGTTTCTTGTGCTTCAGTATTGTGTCAAAGGATAAGTAAATCTTGAAATTTACTTCTAAGAGTTTTATAGTTTTTAGCTTTTGTACTTGATACATTTTTTATCTACTTTGTTAATATTTGTGTGAGATATAATGTAGGGGTACAACTTCATTTTTTGAATGTGGAAATCCAGTTGTGCTTTTTTTTTTTTTTTTAACAGGCAGAGTGGATAGTGAGAGAGAGAGACAGAGAGAAAGGTCTTCCTTTTTGCCGTTGGTTCACTCTCCAATGGCCGCTGCGGCCGGCGCTTCGTGCTGATCCGAAGCAAGGAGCCAGGTGCTTCTCCTGGTCTCCCACGCGGGTGCAGGGCCCAAGGACTTGGGCCATCCTCCACTGCCTTCCCGGGCCATACCAGGGAGCTGGCCTGGAAGAGGGGCAACCGGGATAGAATCTGGCGCCCCGACCGGGACTAGAACCCGGTGTGCCAGCGCCGCAAAGCGGAGGATTAGCCTGTTAAGCCACGGCGCCGGCCTCCAGTTGTGCTTTAACCATGTTTGAAGAGAATGTTCTTTTCACTTTGAATGGATGTGGGACCCTTATCAAAAATCAGCAGAAGGGGCCAGTGTTGTGGTATAGCAGGTAAAGCTACCACCTGCAGTCCCAGCATCCCATACGGGTGCCGGTTCTAGTCCTGGCTGCTCCTCTACCGATCCAGCTCTCTGCTGTGGCCTGGGAAAGCAGTAGAAGATGGCCCAAGTCCTTGGGCCTCTGCACCCAGGTAGGAGACCGTGAAGAAGCTCCTGGCTTTGGATCGACTCAGCTCCAGCTGTTGCAGCCATCTGGGGAGTGAACCATTGGATGGAAGACTTAATGTCTCTCTCTCTGCCTCTGCCTCTCTGTGGCTCTGCCTTTCAAATAAATTTTTAAAAATATCAACTGAATTGGCCGGCGCCGTGGCTCAACAGGCTAATTCTCCACCTTGTAGCACTGGCACACCGGGTTCTAGTCCCAGTTGGGGCGCTGGATTCTATCCCGGTTGCCCCTCTTCCAGGCCAGCTCTCTGCTATGGCCCGGGAAGGCAGTGGAGGATGGCCCAAGTCCTTGGGCCCTGCACCCGCATGGGAGACCAGGAGAAGCACCTGGCTCCTGGCTTTGGATCAGCAAGATGCGCCGGCTGCGGCGGCCATTGGAGGGTGAACCAACGGCAAAGGAAGACCTTTCTCTCTGTCTCTCTCTCTCTCTCTCACTATCCACTCTGCCTGTCAAAAAAAAAAAAAAAAAAAAAAAAAAATCAACTGAATGTAGATGTATAGGTTTATTAATTTTGTTTCATTGATCTGTATGTATATTCAGTGCTGGTACTACACTTTTGGGGAGGGGTACCTGATTAATTTATTTGAAAATTACAATATTTAATTACAAATTACAAATTAAAAAAAAATTTTTTAAATGTGACACTGATTGCTATAGCTTTATTTTTCCTTTAAGGATTTATTTATTTATTTATTTGAAAGAGTTACGCAGAGAAGGAGAGAGAGAGAGGTCTTTTGTCTGCTGGTTCACTCCCCAGTTGGTGGCAATGGCTGGGGCTGTGCTGATCTGCAGCCCCGATATTCTTTGAACTGGCTATTTAATTTCTAGGAATTTATCGTAGGAAATCATGGGTACACTATTTTATAAGTAATCAGTAAATAATTGAGCACTGGTGGTGATCAGGCTGCAGGGGATCCTACCCCAGTGGAGCCTACAATTTTGAGAGAGCCAGTCATCAAAACAAAAATGATTATGACTTTGATCAGTGCTGTGAAGGAATGAACAGGAGGATTTTTCTTTAATAACAACGAAGGAGACGTATTTCAATCAGAAGAGAATGATAGAGCTGCTGTCTGAATCCAACCGTTTATCCGTCTTGCTGCTGTACTGGACTGCCTTGCTGGGGTTCTTAGAGACATTCAGTCAGAACCTCACTGATGTTTGCTTTGATACAGCAGGTGGCTGAACTGCAGTTCCCCTTGTACTGTGCAGGATTACTATATGACAACAACCCATTAGCAGCAGATAACACTAACCTATTTATTGAAGGTCTAAAACCCAGGTACATTAGTGAAGAAAATAGATAAATTCTTATTCACAAAACTGATAGGACCCAAAAGTGGGTCTCTATGAATGCATGACCTCCCAAGCCAGTTGTAATTTTCTGACACCTCTTGCTTAAAACCAAAAAAGTTGGAAGGATTGGGAGGATCCACTTTCAGGGTCTGTGTTTATATTGGAAATTAAGATGATGTGAATCCTCTCCCTTTGTGCCATTGGAGTCCTATGTCTTCTCTGAGCTTAGTAAACTTCCTGACTTAGGATAGTTACATTACCCTTTCAATAAGCATACCGGATCCAGCCTTTCCTCCCCATTGTGGATGGGTGGCCCTAGAACATAATCTGATATGTACTAGCATTCTGGCTTTGGAGTTTAGGGAAGTAAGAGCTGGGGTGTGAGCTTGGTTTACTACCCAAAAGAATAAGATTGTTATTTGTGTCTTTTTTATTCCTTGATTGTAAAATACTGATCTATAGTGAGAATAGTACAAGGACCAGGGAACCCCCAATTCTTTTCAGAGGCTTACACATGTTAGGAGAAGTTTCTGATACATCTTTTCTCCTGTAGGATGCTGTTTGCCTAACTGTAAAATGAGAGAGTAATGCCATAGGTTTCTAGGGTTGCCAAGGGTAAGCCTCCTTAAATTCTGACGTCTGCCTCTCTTGATGTTCAGGAATTTACTTTTGTTTTTGTTTTTTTTTTTTTTTAATATTTATTTGGTTATTTGAGAGATAGTTACAGAGGGAGTCAGAGAGAAAGGTCTTCCATCCACTGTTTCACTCTTCAAATGCCCACAATGACTGGAGCTGGCTGATCTGAAGCCAGGAGCTTCTTCTGGGTCTCCCACGTGGGTGCAGGGACCCAAGCACTTGGGCCATCCTCCACTGCTTTCCCAGGCCATAGCAGAGAGCTGGATCAGCTACCGCAGTGCCAGCCCCTGGAATTTACTTTTTTTTTTCACTTTAGAAAGTATAAAAATGTGGAATCATGACTTTTAGAATATATAGGTATATTTTAGGTGATTTTTATCTTTTAGGGAACGAAAATTAATAGTGATCTTGTTCGGAAAAATGTCCTTTTCAAAAAAGTTGTTAACTAGTTCAATATAATGGTAAGTGAAACTTTTTTTTTTTTTTTAGAAGTCAATGAAAGGATTCTATTTTGCAAAACTCTACTATGAAGCTAAAGAATATGATCTCGCTAAAAAGTAAGTACCAAACTGTAAGCATACTTTAGTTTTCTAAAATCAGTGCCTTACTTCATGTTTTTCTTTGAGATAGGTAACCATATTATGTTCTTCAGTAATGTTTTGTAAATATATCCTGGATTCATTTTTGCTCAGACTGATGTTAAGGGCTAGTCTAGATTCCGTTGAGATTGACCCTTTTTTTTGTATACTCCTATTTGTTTATACCTAAGGCACAAAACTGTTTGGCTTAAGTTACTTTAAAAAAAAAAAAAAAAGATTGATTGATTGATTTGAAAGTCAGAGTTACAGAGAGGGTGGACGAGACAAAGAGGAGTTCCATTTACTGGTTCATTCCCCCAAGATGCCCTCAGCAGCTAGGACTGGGTCAGGCTGAAACCAGGGGTTGGAAACCCAGTCCAATCCTAAAGGTACCCAACTACTTGAGCATCTACTGCCTTCCAGGGAATGCGTGATCAGGAAGCTGGAATTGGAGTGGAACCAGTCTTTAAACCAGACACTCTGAAAAGGGATGTGGGCATCCCAAGCAGCGTCTTAACAGCTTTGCCAAATGCCTGCTCCTAAGGCACTTTAAAAAAAATTTTGTTTCATTAACACACAATTATTCTTAGGTGTTTAAATTCAACTGAAAATTGATCCTTGTTAAAAATAAGAATGGCATTAAGAGAGGGAGAAGATGTGCAGTTCTGCACACCTCACTCGGACTTAACCCTAATGGTAAAGCTAGAACTGTGCCATGGGACTCCAAATCCCATTAAGTTGGCAGATACCAATGCCATCTTATTAGTTAAAGTGATCAGTTTAAATTCATGATTGATCATAAAGATAGGATTGTCAAGGGGATCACATAAATAAGACCAGTGTCTGCTAATAATAATTGATAGAATTAAAAAGGAGAGAGCAATCCAACATGGGAAGCAGGATACACAGCAGACTCATAGAATGACAAATGCCCTAAACAGCACTCTGGCCTCAGAATCAGCCCTTAAGGCATTCGGATCTGGCTAAAAAGCCCATAAGAGTTTCTCAGGCATGAAAAGCCAAGACACTACGGCAAAAAATGACCTAAATGAAAGATCTTTGTGAGTGAGATCCCGGTGGAAAGAATGGGCCATTAAAGAAGGAGGTGCCTTTCTCTGAAGGGAGGAGAGAACTTCCACTTTGATGGCCTTGTTTAAATAAGGTCGGAGTTTGTGAACTCAAGAGGCTTCCATAGCCTTGGCAGCTCACAACAAGAGCCTTGGGTGATTATTGACGTCACAAATAAGAGTGTTAATTGTTAAATCAACAACGGGAATCACTGTGCACCTATTCCCCATGTGGGATCTCTGTCCTTAATGTGTTGTATTATGAGAATTAACATAAAACTAGTCTTAAAACAGTACTATACTTTGTGTGTCTGTGTGGGTGTAAACTGTTGAAATTTTTACTTAGTATGTAATAAGTTGATCCTCTGTATATAAAGAATGAAGAATGGGATGGGAGAGGGAGTAGGAAATGGGATGGTTTGCTGGTGGGAATGTGCTTATGGGGAAAAAATCACTATAAAAGTTGTACTTTCAAAATTTATATTTATTAAATAAAAGTTTTCTTAAAAAGAAAGGAAAGGAGGCCGGCGCCGTGGCTCAACAGGCTAATCCTCCGCCTTGCGGCGCCGGCACACCGGGTTCTAGTCCCGGTCGGGGCACCGATCCTGTCCCGGTTGCCCCTCTTCCAGGCCAGCTCTCTGCTGTGGCCAGGGAGTGCAGTGGAGGATGGCCCAAGTCCTTGGGCCCTGCACCCCATGGGAGACCAGGATAAGCACCTGGCTCCTGCCATCGGAACAGCGCGGTGCGCCGGCTGCAGCGCGCTACCGCGGCGGCCATTGGAGGGTGAACCAACGGCAAAAGGAAGACCTTTCTCTCTGTCTCTCTCTCACTGTCCACTCTGCCTGTCAAAAATTAAAAAAAAAAAAAAAAAGAAAGGAAAGGAAACACACACACACAAATTGTTTCTGGGTTAGAGTAAAACAGTACCATTTCTGTATCTAATTTCTTTTGGTTAGATGTCTGGTATAGGTAGTAGCAGTGAATGCAAAATTAAACTGATACTGGGCAGAACAATAGCTTGTGTAAAAGATTTTTAATTGACTCAGCTGATGAAACTCTTGAGTGTCTGTTACACCCACAGATTCTGATTTCCTGACTTGGAGCACCTTAACATGGGAAATTAGGAGGGTGCTGTGCTATAACAGCACTGATGGAAAGACGAAATGAAGAAAGGAAGATGAGTAAAGCCTCGTAACTGGCAGTGTTGGGACTGCGAATCCATGCTCCTTGTTAATTTTTCCCCTTAGTTTTGGTCTTCGGTCTAATTTATCTTTAAAAACACTGCCACTGAACTTAGAGGATTACTGCTTGTTTTTAGTTGTTACTTGATTTAAGAAATGGAGATTATTTGCATTTGGTAATGTAGTTGCTAGTTTTTCTTTTGTTCAATTTTAGCTGGGTACAGTACAGTTAGAAATCACTTTATTTAAAGGATTAAATTTTTGTAGTTATCTTTAAAATTGCTGCTTTTTAGTTTTTGCAGTATGATAACTTTAAAAGTCTACTATAGTAACTTCATAATTTATATGCAAAACTATAGCATTTTATCAAAGTGTGATCAGGAAGAAAAAGCTTATATGTTATTTTTTAATGTGCAGAAAATGTATTTGGTAAATATAACATTTAATACTAAAGTTGGTACATGTAACATTTAATACTAAGTTGTAAACTGTGTGTGTCTTTGTTTTTCTGTTGATGAATACTTTTGAGTTATATGCATATCCCAGTTTAAGTAGACAGTGATAAGTCAATAAATGAAAATCAGTATAAATTGGTTTGATGGTTGCTTTGATTTAAGGTATACTGTAAAGTTAGCATTTAAGTACAATTCTGAGTAATAATTTAAGTATTATTTTTTGTATTCTATTTTGAAACAGATATATATCTACATATATTAATGTGCAAGAGAGGGATCCCAAAGCTCATAGATTTCTGGGTCTTCTTTATGAGGCAGAAGAAAACACAGACAAAGCTGTTGAATGTTACAAGGTAATTAATTATAATATTAAAATGTAGACTGCACAGCCAGATGTAAGAGTCATTTATGTAATGAATAATTCTAATATATCTTATGGATGTCGTGAAAAGAGGTGCTCATGTCACAGAACAGATTTAAAAAATATGTGGTGCAAAGTGTACTGTAATTTACACCTATAAATTTTGAGTCTAATATTGTGATATGGTATTCTTGTGTTTTTTGCATTCACCTAATAAAAAGATAATTTTTATTTGATTCATTATTACACTCTAAGTTACTTTAATAACTTTGAAATAATGTCATCTAGGAATAGAGTTTTAAATGAGTATACTGATACTTTTTATTCTTTGAGTGTATATATTCATACATACATAAATTTATTTACTGATTTTTTTATTTCTATTATTTCAGCGTTCAGTGGAATTAAACCCAACACAAAAAGATCTTGTGTTGAAGATTGCAGAATTGCTTTGTAAAAACGATGTTACTGATGGAAGAGCAAAATATTGGGTTGAAAGAGCAGCTAAGCTTTTCCCAGGAAGTCCTGCAGTCTATAAACTAAAGGTAAAAAATCCAAAATTTAGGAGAAGAGATTATGTAAAACACAAGTATTTCTAATATTTGGAATTTAGATTAATTTTTTATCTGTTGGTTCACTCTATCCATTTGGGCCAGGCCAAAGTTAGGAGCTTCATCCAGATATCTCCCATGTGGCTGTCAGGGGCCCAGACACTTGGGCTGTCTTCTATTTTTCCCAGGCCATTAGTAGGGACTTGGATTGGAAGTGTATAGCTGGGACACAGACTGGCACCTATATGGGTTGCTGTTGTTGCAAGTGGTGGCTTTACCTGCTATGCCACAGTGTTACATCCTACATTAATTTTTAGTAGCAAACCTTAAAATGGAGTAGGTCTATGTTGCCTTTAAAATTTTTTCTTGGAGGCCAGTGTTATGGAGCAGAGGCACTGATTTGAGGCTAGACTGTCCCACTTTCTTCTAGCTCCCTGACAGTGTGCCTGGGAAAGCAGTGGAAGATGGCCCAAGTACTTGTGCCTCTGCATCCACGTGGGAGACCCGGATGAAGCTCCTGGCTCCAGCCTGGCCCAGCCTTGGCTGTTGTAGCCATTTGTGGAATGAACCAGTGGTTGGAAGATCTCTCTCTCTCTCTCTCTCTCTCTCTCTCTCTGTCTCTCTCTCTCTGCCTTTCAAATAAATAAATCTTGAAAAAAAATGCTTTTTTTCTCTTAAAAATTACAACCTTTCTCAATTTGTGTCTTTTTAGCCATTGTATTGTATGCTCTACAAGTGATATGTGCTTTACCCTTCTGGAATATTTAATATTTTAGAGATTTTCAGTTTTGTAGTTAATAGTAGAGCTAAGATATAGATCAGGTTTTGTCTACGCGCATAAGGTTTTTGTATCATTATGTGAAGACTGCTTATAGGATGACAGTTTAGGGTTATTATATATAAGAGTTTTCTGGTAACTGTTTAGAAATGGAATGAATTATCTTATGAGATAGATTTATAAGCCAGTGATAACAGGTGGTTTTTCTAGTATGTTGGAGATAATAACTAAAAATGTCAAGAAGCTCTTGGTAATATATTAACTGGTCCCTATTATTATTCTTCATTGATAAATGCAGATTAGTAAGTAATTTTTCTAGAGGAAAGTCTTTCCAAATATGCCTTACCAACACTTTTCTTTTATAAAAGGTTTATTTTATTTATTTAAAAGGCAGAGTTACAGAGAGAGAAGGAAAAACAGAAATCTTCTATCCACTGGTTCACTTCCCAAATGGCCACGACAGTTGGCGCTGGGCCAGGCCAAAGCCAGGAACCAGGAGCTTCATTTGGGTCTCTGATGTGGGTGCAGGGGTAGATTAGCAGGGAATTGAATCAGAAGTGGTACAGCAGGGACTTGAATCGACCCACTTATGGATGCTGGCTCACAAGTGGCAGCTTTATCTGCTATGCTACAATGTTGGCCTCAGCACTTTTTTTAAAAAAAATTTATTTATTTATTTGAAAGTCAGAATAAAATTATACACACAGGGATCTTCTATCTGCTGGTTCATTCCCCAGATGACCATAACAGCTAAGGCTGTGCCAGGCTGAAGTTAGGCATCAGGAGCTTCTTTTAGGTCTCACTTATGTGTGGCAACGGCCCAAACGCTTAGGCTGTTAGCAGGGAGCTAGATTGTAAGTGGAGCAGCTGGGACTTGAATCTGCACCCATTTGGGACGCCAGCATCATAGTTGGCAGCCTCACCCACTATGCCATAAAGCTGGCCCCAGGACTTTTGTCTCAAGCTAAACCTTTGTGTTTGAAATTCTTTCCCAGGTTTTTGGAACTGAAATTCATGATGTTTTGAACTAGTTTGCAAAGTAGATCTGTTTCTGCTTAAATTTAAGGCTTATTGACAAAGACGGATAGTTTTGTGATATTTGTGTAATGAATGAAAGTATTACATATGAGAGGACTTTTTCTATTGAGTAGAGTAGAATTTTCCAAAAAGCTTTAAAAACATTTTGAATTGCAAACAAATTTTAAAAGATTTGTTTGAAAGGCAGAATGACTTCCCGGATGGCTCTAGCAACTGGGGCTGTACCACACTGAAGCCAAGAATTCCACCTGGATCTTCCAGATGGATGGCAGGAACACTTGAGCCATCATCTGCTGTTTTTTCACCACATTCAGTAGGGGCCTGAATTGGAAGCTGAGTAGCTGGCACTCACACTGGCATTTCAGTATTGCATGGTGATGTCACAAGCAGCTGTGGTTTCACCTGCTGCCCCACTGTGTCTGTCCCCAATTTCAAAAAAATTTAATGCCAAAATGAACTTACCTTTTTATTTCTTTTTGCAAACCTTTGAACTACCTTTGTCCTAGGGACAAAGACCTCTATGTCCATTTTATTTGAAAGACGTACACATGGAGTGAGAGCTTCCATCTACTGGTTCATTCTCCAAATGCCCTCATCAGTCAGCTCTGGGCCAGGCTGAAACCAGAGCCTGGAATTCAATCCAAGTCCCCATTTGGGTGGCAGGGACCCAAGGACTTGAGCCGTCGTCTGCTGTCCCCTAGAGTGCGCATTAGCAGGAAGCTGGATCCATAGTGGAGGAGCTGGACTTGAACTACTCTGATATGGCCTGCGGGAGTCCCAAGTGACAACTTAACCACTCTCCCAAATGCCTGCCCCAGACTGCAGCATTTTAGTTTGACAGAGAAAGAGTGTGTTGTGTGTGTATGTTATGGCTAATTAAAACTTGGTGATTTCAGTGCAGTAACGGAGCTTTTCATATAGTAGAGGAGAAAATATGTGATGGGGGCCAGTGGGGAGGATATGTGGGCCCTAGGTAAGGTAGAAGAATAAGAAAGGTATTGGCCTGAGTGGTGCCTGAAATACAGCTTTTGAAGACTAGTATCCATGGCAAATGGATGGCTGAGGTTGGAGTTGAGACTAGTATCACTGGACATGAGGTAGCCAAGCCATAGTATGTCTTTCCAATGGCTAGCATCAGTGATAGCTGTTAAGATGAAGTATCTTATTCCAGTTACAAAGTGAGGGAAATATTTACAAGAGGTGTGAAAGGAGCTGGGGTTTGGAGGAGGCAATGAGGAGTAAAGCCACAATCTTACCTTCTTTCTCTTGTGTGTAGTCCAAGAGAGGAAAAGTTATGGCAGAGGGTTGGATACTCCCATGGAGTATCCTTACTCACGTAAGGCCAGGAGATGAGGACTGTGCTTTGAGAAGATGATGAGGAAAACAGCATGGTGGGAGCTCTGAGGGATTCAGATTCTGAGATACTGAGCAGCTTGAAGATAGGATCTCGCAGTGAGGGTTGACTGGGATTAGGGTGAGGCCAGGATTCTGGTGATTGTGCTATGCAGGGATGTGGGCAGTGGGCTTGCTAATCCCTAGGTAACCACAGCTCCTGTGGTAATCCTGTAAGCTCTCCATATAAAGTTATTGAGGTTTAGCTTCTAAGCTGGAAGCAGCTCTTTGAAGGGGTTAATAAGATTGTAAGATGGTACTTTTGGTGAGACTCTCCTAACTAATGATTTTTATTCTCAAATAGGAGCAGCTTTTAGATTGTAAAGGTGAAGATGGATGGAATAAACTTTTTGACTTGATCCAGTCAGAACTTTACACAAGACCTGATGATGTCCATATGAACATCCGACTAGTGGAACTGTATCGCTCAAATAAAAGATTGAAGGATGCTGTGGCCCATTGTCATGAGAGAGAGAAGAACATAGCTTTGCGTGCAAGTTTAGAATGGAATTCATGCGTTGTCCAGACTCTTAAGGTAGGTAAAAGCTCTTTTGTCTCCGTGCTTGTACATTAATGATTATCATGTCTCTTTGTACAGAAACAGCACCCTCTAAGACTTAAATTTCACTTGTTTATGTAAAAAAAAAATTTAAGATGAAATTGTTACAAGGATCATTTTGATTTGTGATGGGTTGGGGGGGTGACAAATTGGTTATATATTTTGGTGATTTTACTTAAATTCTAATGTAAAAATCACTATGTGATAAGAATGGATGAAGAGATTTTTAGCATAAAAGTTTTGCAACTTGGCTTTTTCTACAAAACAGGAGTATCTGGAATCTCTACAGTGTTTGGACTCTGATAAAAGTAACTGGCGAACAACCAATAAAGACTTACTTCTGGCGTATGCTAACCTTATGCATCTTACACTTTCTATCAGGGATGTGCAGGAAAGTAGAGAATTACTAGAAAGGTATGTTGATTTTGTGAACAGTGTAATTTAGCATAAACTACTGATGCCCTTTTTTTTTTTTTTTTTTTTGACTTCTTTACCACATCATAATTTCTAGCTCCTTGGAGTTATAGTGAGTAAGATAAACCACTTGGAGGGAATCCTAATTATACTTACTTTCTGGGGATGGTATAATTGGTTTTGTCGGAATTTGAATGTTAAAGACAATTCATATAGTTTAAATTTGATTAAAATTGGCCTTATAGTTAAATAATTTAGATTTTATTATGCTTAATAAAGAGTAAAATGAATGTTGTAACTATTCCATATTTTACTGTTTTTAAAAAAGATTTATTTCTTTATTTGGAAGGCAGAGTTATAGAGAGGGAGAGAGAGAGGCCCTTCATCCACTGGTTCACTCCCCAAATGGCCCCAACGGCTGGAGCAGAGCCTTTCTGAAGCCAGGAGCCAGGAGTTTCTTCCGGGTCTCCCATGCGGGTGCAGGGACCAAAGCACTTGAGCCACCTTCTACTGCTTTCCCAGGCCATAGCAGAGAGCTGGATTGGAAGTGTAGCAGCTGGGACTGGAACTGGCACCCAGGTGGGATACTGGCACTGCAGGCGGTGGCTCTACTTGCTATGCCACAATGCCAACTCCTCCATATTTTATTTTTAAAAGGGGGCTATCTTGAGTGAAAATTAGATAGTAAGGTTCTTCTTCTGTTAAATGGCTGGGTTCAGATGTATAAGCACTTAACATCACTAATATTTCAGAAAAGATTTTCTTTTTTTCAAAAAAAGATTTATTTATTTGGAAGGCAGATTGACATATCTTCACTTAATGGTTCACCCACCAAATGCCCACAATAGCCTGAACTGGGGCCAGGAGCCATCACCTTCCCAGGCACATTGTCAGGAAGCTGGAATGGAAGTGGAGTAGCCAGGACTTGAACCAAGCATTCTAGTATGGGTTGCAGGCCTCCCAAGTGGCAACTTAACCCATGGTGCTCCAGTGACTACTGTCTCAACAGTTTTCACTTAATATACACAATACAGAATGACTCACATGTCTACATTTTCTGTTTTCTTAAACTCTCAGTTTGAGGACTAGTTATCTCTGTTTTCTAAAACTCTAAAAAATATCAATTGAACTTTAGTTTGAGTATGTTAGTTTAAAGCATGACGAATTAGAGTTTGTGAACCAATTATGGCCTTGTAAACTCAAAGGCCTCATGATTTTATAAATAAAGGTTTATTGGAACATGGTGTGTCTCAGTTTACCTGTTGTGTAGCCGCTTACACTCCACAGGGGTGGGCTTGAGTGGTTGTGACAGAGACTGTATTTCTGAAAAGCCACATTAGTGGCTGACACTTTGTGGAAACAGTTTGCTGATCCCTGGCTTAGGCTGTCTATTTCTTGGGAAGTTATTTTTTGTTTCCCCAAATGGCATATGGAAAGAGGGCCTAGGGGGTAGATAGTGTCCTTGAAAAAGTTTCTAGTGTCCTAAGGGGGATAAAAGCAGTATTCAGGACTTGCATTGTGACATAGCAGGTAAAGCCGCCCGCCTGCAACACTGGCATTTATATGAGCATTCTTCAAGTCCCAGCTACTCTACTTCGAGTCCAGCTCCCTGGTAATGCGCCTGCTTGGGCCCCTTCCACTCATGTGGAAGAAGGTCCTGTCTTTAGTCTGGCCCAGCCCTGGCCATTGCGACCACGTAGGGAATGAATCAGTGGATGGAAGATTTCTCTCTTTCTCTGTCTCTCATTAACTCTTTAAAGCAGTATTCAAGAAAACCAACTTGCAGATTATTTTTGAAAATAATTAGGACATTGGATAGCTTATATATACTAAATTTTTTGGTCAAAAGATCCTTTTACATTCTTGGAACTCCAGACATCTTTCTTTGTAGGTTATTTATATCAGTGTCATATTAGAAATTTCATCAGAAAAATTTAAAAATACTTATACACTAAAAATGTAATTGAGCCCTTTGTATGCTAACAGCAATAGCCTTTTAAATGAGAAAGTTATTTCCCAAAGGACAAAAGCAGTTGTGAGAAGAGTGGCATTGTTTTGCTTTTCTTTATTTTTTTATTTTTGTTTACTTATTTTATTTATTTGTATTTATTTGGGAGATAGATGGATCTTCCATCCTCAGGTTTACTCCCCAAATGGAATATACTAGGATAAGCGAGGAGCCCAGAACTCAATCTGGGTCCCCCATATGGTTGGCAGGCTCCCAAGTATTTTAACCATCATCTATTGCCTTTGAAGGACACACATTAGCAGGAAGCTGGAATCAGGAGTGAAACCAAGACATAAACCAGGCACTGTAATATGAGGCAGGTGTCTAAAGCGATGTCTTAATTGCTGCACCACATGTCCCTAGTTTTGCATTTTAAAAATTAATTTTTATTGACATTACATATTTATACTTTTTCATTTAAAACTTTATCATGTAACACTTGTACATTTTTTAAAAGATTTATTGATTTTTATACTTTTTAAAAAAGATTTATTTATTTGAAAGAGTTACACAGAGAGAGAGGAGAGGCAGAGAGAGAGAGAGAGAGAGAGAGGTGTCTTCCATCCTCTGGAGAGAGAGAGAGGTGTCTTCCATCCTCTGGTTCACTCCCCAATTGGCCACAACAGCTGGAGCTGTGCCGATCCAAAGCCAGGAGCTTCTTCTGGATCACCCTCCTGGGTGCAGGGGCCCAAGGACTTGGGCCATCCTCTGCTGTTTCCCCAGGCCATAGCACAGAGCTAGATCGGAAGTGGAGCAGCCGGGCCTCGAACCAGTGCCCATATGCTGGCACTGCAGGCGGTGGCTTTACTCACTACGCCACAGCGCCGGCCTCCATTTGTACATTTTTATGAGGCACACACAGTACAATATTTCAGCAGATGCGTACAATATAAATTGTTCAGGTTGTGCAATCAGCATCTCCACCTCTCTATCCTTTTGTGTTTTTGTAAATCTGTTTAGTGTCTGACATAATAAAACACAGCTTGATTCTCAGTGATGTCATAAAGCCTCTGGGAAACTTAGCTATGGTATATCTATGAAAATGAGAATGAAGAGAGAAGAAATTTAATACTATTGCACAATAAATTTATCCTTGTGGATCCCCTGTAGCTCTGTTTTCTTGATTCTAAGCTAATTTAGAATCTTGCTACAGGGGCCAGTGTTGTGGCACAGATTGCTAAGCTGCTGCTTGAAACACCAGTATACCATATTGGAGTGCCAGTTTGAGTCCTGGCTATTCTGCCTCCTGTCCAGTTTCCTGCTTATGAACCTGGGAAAGGAATGGAGGATGACCCAAGGACTTAGGAACCTGTCACCCTATGGGAGACCCAGGTGTCGTTTCATGCTCCTGGCTTTGGCCTGGCCCAACCCCAACTGTTGGAACCATTTGGGGAGTGAATCAGTGGATGGAAGATTTATCTGTTCCCACCCTCTGGCGTGTTGCCTTTCAAATACATATTTTTATTATTTTTTTATAGAGTTTTTTTTTTTTTTTAATTTGATAGGCAGAGTTAGCGAGAGAGAGAGAGACAGAAGTCTTCCTTCCATTGGTTCACCCCCCAGATGGCAGATATGGCCGGTGCCCTGCGCCGATCCAAAGCCAAATCCAGGTGCTTCTCCTGGTCTCCCATGCGGGTGTAGGGGCCCAAGGACCTGGGCCATCCTCCACTGCCATCCCAGGCCACAGCAGAGAGCTGGACTAGAAGAGGAGCAACCGGGACTAGAACCCGGTGCCCACATGGGATGCCAGCGCCGTAGGTGGAGGATTAACCAAGTGAGCCACGGCGCTGGCCCCTATTATTATTATTATTTTTAATTATCCTTTCTTGGATGGAAATTATTGGAGACAATTTTGGTTTGTCTTTTTGATTTTTTTTAAAGATTTGTTTGTTTATTTGAAAGGCAGAGTTACAGAAAGATAGAGACAGAGAGAGAACAACAGAGAGAGCTTCCATCTGCTGGTTAACTACATAGATGGCTGCAATGGCTGGAGCTGTGCTAATCCAAAGCCAGAAGCCAGGCGCTTCTTCCACGTCTCCCCCTGTGGGCAAAGGGGCCCAAGTATTTGGTTCTATCTTCTGCTTTGCTAAGTGCATTAACAGGGAGCTGCATTGGAAGTGGAGCAACCAGGACTTGAACTGGCATCCTAATGGGTTGTCAGAGCCACAGATGCTGTGTTTACCCACTATATTCATACTTCTGATCCCTCAAATAAATCTTTAAAAAACAAGTCATGCTTCATATTTGTTTCTTTTTTACTTTTATTACAAAGTAAAGATCATTAGGATATATAGGCACTTAATAGAATATAGATTATAAGAAATAGTTTTATAAGTTTGTAGTTATATAATGTGGAGAGCAGTCGTGTTACTGATAGCCAAATATCTGTTAGTTATTGCTGTTTGGCAATGGAGTATCTAATTTGAGAAATTCCAACTTTGGATTAAATACTGAAATAATGTGGATCAAGAAGAATCTAGAAAATAGCTTGCATTTTTTCTGAAATGAAAAGTTTTCCAACTTTCCAGTTTATTGTCAAATATTCACTTGTAATCAGTAATCCTACTTGAATTGTATCTTTTCTCTGATTTAAAATAAGATGTAGAGCAGTGATATGGAAAGTTTTTTCTGTCAAGGGACATTTTAATATTTATAACATCATTCACGGGCTATACATAATTACCAACTTAAAAATTAACCTGCTCTAGATTTATTGAATTTTAATTCCTGCCTACAGTTGACTTGGTGAGGCCAGACTAAATGATTTTATGGACCCCGTGTGGCTCACGGGCTGGATGTTCCCCACCCCTGTTCTAGAGATTAAGTTGGAAGTATGGGCAATGTGCAGGATAAAAGTAATAACTAGGTGATTCATAATCCATGAAATAGAGACTAAGGACTATTATGAGTTCAAAATTGGAAGATGAAGCATGAAGTAGACTTAATTTTGAGTTAATGAGACAGTGCAGCAGGTTAGAGTACGTGCTTACTGTTTTACTATTACAGCTTTGATGATGCTCTGCAGTCTGTGAAATCTTCTGTGGGTGGAAATGATGAACTGTCAGCAGCGTTCTTAGAAGTGAAAGGACATTTCTACATGCACGCTGGCTCCCTGCTCTTGAAGATGGGTCAGCATAGCGATGTACAGTGGCGCGCGCTCTCTGAGCTGGCTGCCTTGTGCTATCTCATAGCGTTTCAGGTAAGCTTTTTCCAGTTTTAGGTACTGGGACTTTGTTGTGTTTTTCCTGGTATGTAATGAAAATATGTGAACAAACCCATAGAATTAAGTTAAATTATATTGAGAGGTAAAAAATGAAGATGGACACCATACTGAGGAGGTTGGTGAATACATTATGTTGGTGTGCTGTTGGTGGTAGTCTGTGTTGCCATGACTATTTTTGAAGACTGTTCAGAGAATTTGATCTTTTTACTTTGCTATTTCGGGGGAATGTGTAATCGGCAGATAATCTCAAATATATTTAAAAAGATGTGTATGACTTTGACAAAAACATATAAATAAGCAAATTTTCAGGGGATAGTTTACATAAGTTATGATAGATTTAATAACATTAGTTGAAGTTGTATATGTATATAAAGTCTATACCATTTGATAGTATGTAATAAATGTCACAGTATGTGATAGTATGGTCATTTTTGAAAGCATAAAACATTGTGTTTACATAGACTATGACAAGGAGGAAATAATGTCAAAATGGTGTCCATTTTTTTTTTTTTTAAGGTATGATGCTGGCTAATACATCCTGGCCTAATTTTTTAAAATTTAATAAGCTTGCTTTACTTCTGAAATGAAAAACAGTCTCCTCAGAAGCATTAAGTTAGGCTTATAAAAATGAATATGCTTTAGAAAATGAATTTTTTAATTAGATGGGTAGGAAGAACTCAATGCTTCTATTTATTTTTAAGTATTTATTTACTATTTGAAAAAGTAAGAGGAGAGATCTGTCTTCTGGTTCACTCCCCAAATGATTATAAAAACCGGGGCTGGGCAAGGCTGAAGCTAGGAACTCCATCTGGATCTCTCACATGGGTGGCAGGGCCTTGCCAGGTGTTTTACAAGAAGCTGGATGAAGCTAGCCCCGGAACTCACTACTTTTTAAGAGAATGCTCCTCCTTCTAGTTTTTATTATTTGAATCTTTTAAGCACGGTGTTGATATGCATCTTCCAATGTTCATTGCTGTTATTATTATTTGTGTTTCTTCATTGTTCAACCTTAATCTTGGTTTTACTTTTTAATGTTTTTTTTTTTTAGGGGTCGGCGCTGTGGGGCAGGGGGTTAACGCCCTAGCCTGAAGCGCAGGCATCCCATAGGGACGTTGGTTCTAGTCCCGGCTGCTCCTCTTCCGATCCAGCTCTCTGCTCTGGCCTGGGAAAGCAGTGGAAGATGGCCCAGGTTCTTGGGCCCCTGCACCCACGTAGGAGACATGAAGGAAGCTCCTGGTCCTGGCTTTGGATTGGCGCAGCTCCAGCCGTTGTGGCCAATTGGGGATTGAACCATTGGATGGAAGACCTCTCTCTCTGCTTCTCCTTTCTCTGTGTAACTCTGACTTTCAAATAAATAAATAAATCTTTAAAGAAAAAGATTTATTTTATTTGAAAGACAGGGTTACAGAGAGAGGTAGAAACAGAGCAAGAGGTCTTCCATCCACTGGTCCACTCCCCAGATGACCGGAACGTCCGGAGCTGCACCAATCCGAAGCCAGGAGCCAGGAGCTTCTTCCGGGTCTCCCATGTGGGTGCAGGGGCCGAAGGACCTGGGCCATCTTCTACTGCCTTCCCAAGCCAGAGCAGTGAGCTGGATCGGAAGTGGAACAGCTGAGACTCAGCCTAGGGTTCTGATAGATGATGTCTGGTGTTGTAAGTGGTGGCTTAACATACAGTTCAACAAAACAGCAGCCCCCTCAAAAAAAATTTTTTTTAAGATTTATTTATTTATTTGAGAGGCACTTCTCAGAAAATCTGCCGAAAGCACATTCGAGTTAACATTCAGGGAAATGGAGAATTTAGTTACGTTACTTTTATATTCTGCATAAACAGAACAGATGTCAACTTGCTTTAAGCCAGTGAAGCCATACTTGGAAATGCCACATGTGGACAGCACATTAGTATAGATAACTGAATTACCACAGGGGTAAACTAAATCAATTCTAAGAGGAAATGGACTCCAGATCATGCCCCATGAGGAAAAGCTGAAAGAACGATGAATAAATACAATAGTGCAAAGAAGATATGATAACTGCCTTCAGATACTAACAAAATTCTTTTGTAAAAGTATTGAGATTGGTGGCCAGCAACGTGGGGCAGGGATAAGGCTGCAGCCTGCAATGCTGGCAGTCCATATAAGCGCCCCTTTGAGTCCTGGCTGCTGCACTTTCAACCCAGCTCCCTGCTAATGTGCTTGGGAAGGCAGTGGAGGATGGCCCAAGGACCCCTGCATCCACATCAGAGATCTGGAAGAAGCTCCTGACTCCTGGCTTTGGCCTGGCCGTTTGGGGAATGAATTAGTGGATGGAAGATATCTCTGTCTCTCCTCCCTAACTCTTTCAAATAAATAAATCTTAAAAAAAAAAAAAAAAAAAAAAAATTAAGACTTTTTAAGTAGCACCAAAAAGAAAAACAAGAAGTATCTCAAAAAAGTATAGATTATATAAATTTCTTGTTTTTCATTCTGTTTTCCAATTCAGTTTAATCATTGGTTAACTGTTATCAATAAAATACAGTGTAATAGAATGAAACATTTGTTAGAAATACAGATATCACTGCATTAAGATTTTTTTATTTTAAAATTGCCAGGTTCCCAGACCAAAGATTAAATTAATAAAAGGAGAAACTGGACAAAATCTGCTGGAAATGATGGCTTATGATCGACTGAGCCAATCAGGTAACTGTAGTGATTGATTAAAAAAGGAAGATGAGGATTTCTGTTAGGGCATATCTGGTGATAAATTCTTCTTGTCGTCCAGAAGATAAATGGTTATAATTGTTTCTCTTTGGCCTGTTAGATAAGGGCAGTACATATGGAAAGGATTGGGATAAATGATACATTCTTTACAAAAGAAACAATGGATACTGTTTGCTTTCAGATGGATATAACTTCTTAATCCCTTCTTTTTGCCATTAGATAATTATTTTGCTTGTGGAAATACAAAGATGAAGAAGATACTGGTCTCTCCCTTAAGAGCTGAGTACATATAGAGGAAGATAGTGATAATTATACATATTATCATATACATTCTAATATTCTTCTAGACTGCTGCTCTTGTGGTAGATTTATTCTCAGTTCTGGTTTTCTTGGATGCATCCTACAGGTCTGTTACATATTTGTAATTTTCCCAAGGCAAAATCTTTGAGAGTCATGTAGCCAGTAAATCAATCAGGAGCAGTTTTGTTGGAGAATTGGGTAAACTTTGTAACGAGCAAGAAGTAGTGTTCAGAGTTCCTGTAAACTGATCTGTCAGAGCTTATGTTGCTCTTGTATCCCAAAACCCGATTTTTGATAGGAGTTAGATTTGCAGTTCTTTTTTTTTTTTTTTTTTAAAGATTTTTATTTATTTATTTGGCAGGTAAAGTTACAGACAGTGAGAGAAAGGTCTTCCTTCTGTTGGTTCACTCCCCCAATGGCCGCCATGGCTGGAGCTAGGCCTATCCGAAGCCAGGAGCCAGGAGCTTCTTCCTGGTCTCCCACACGGGTGCAGGGTCCCAAGCACTTGGGCCACCGTCCACTGCCCTCCTGGGCCACAGCAGAGAGCTGGACTGGAAGAGGAGCAACCAGGACTAGAACTCAGCCTCCATATGGGATGCCAGTGCCGCAGGCAGAGGATTAACCTAGTGCACCACTGTGCCGGCCCGATTTGCAGTTCTTAAAGTGACTTTCCACTGCCCCCATTTTTCCTTCTACCTTTGCAGGGCTGTCACAGGTGCTTTTGCAAGGTGTCACAGTTAGTAAAATCAACTGTGTTTTTTTGTTTGTTTGCTTGCTTGGTTGTTTTGTTTTTCCTCTGAGTATTCAAGTTTGCTAAGAGATAATAATTGGTGGTAACCAAATTAGAATTAACCCGTGCTTGAGATTTAATTTGTGTACTCTATGATACGCCTGTTTAAAAAACAGTTCATTGATTTTTAGTATGTTCCCAGAGTTGAGCAATCATCGTCACAGTTTTTTTATTTTTACTTTTTTTTTTTTTTTTTTTGACTGGCAGAGTTGGACAGTGAGAGAGAGAGAGAAAGGTCTTCCTTTTTCTGTTGGTTCACCCCCCAAGTGGCCGCTACGGCTTGCACGCTGTGGCCAGCACGCTGTGCCGACCTGAAGCCAAGAGCCAGGTGCTTCCTCCTGGTCTCCCATGCGGGTGCAGGGCCCAAGGACCTGGGCCATCCTCTACTGCAGTCCCGGGTCACAGCAGAGAGCTGGACTGGAAGAGGAGCAACTGGGACAGAATCTGGCACCCCAACAGGGACTAGAACCTGGGGTGGCTGCGCTGCAGGCGGAGGATTAACCTATTGAGCCACGGCGCCGGTCCACAATCAGTTTTTGATCTTTTTTATTTTTCATCTCCCCATAATGAAATTCTGTAGAATACTTAGTAGTAACTGTACCTTTACCCGAAACTCCTTAGCCTTAGGCATCTACTATTCTATTTCTCTCTTTCAATTTTCCTATTCTGGACATTTTATATAAAAAGAATCATAAAATATATGATGTTTTATGACTGATTTCTTTCAGTATGTTTTCAGGGTTCATGTTATATGTCATTGCTTTATGCAAAGGGTGTTTTTAAAATAGATTGCTCATCCCAAATCAGTGGAATAAAAATCTGTCAGGTAGGGCCTGGAAGTAAGTATTACTTCTTAAAAGCTATTTAAAGGAAGATTCTGATCCAGGTAGGTTTAGAAATCTTTTTTTTTTTTTTTTTTTTTTTTTTTTTTTTTACTTTTTGACAGGCAGAGTGGCTAGTGAGAGAGAGAGGCAGAGAGAAAGGTCTTCCTTTTGCCATTGGTTCACCCTCCAATGGCCGCCGTGGCTGGCGCGCTGCGGCCAGTGCACCGCACTGTTCCGAAGGCAGGAGCCAGTAGCTTATCCTGGTCTCCCATGGGGTGCAGGACCCAACCACTTGGGCCATCCTCCACTGCACTCCTGGGCTACAGCAGAGAGCTGGCCTGGAAGAGTGGCAACCGGGACAGAATCCGGCACCCCAACCGGGACTAGAACCCGGTGTGCCGGCGCCACTAGGCGGAGGATTAGCCTGTTGAGCCACGGCGCCGGCCTAGAAATCATTTTATCAGACCAGAAATGAGAACTTGGCTTTACTGTTTTATGGCTACATAAATCTTAGACTTTCCATCTAAAATTACATACTTCTGGCATTTTTCATACATATGCCTGTCTTTGATTCTGTCATATATATACCGATTGTCTTAAATTTCAATATGTTTGTTTTCTCAGTAAGCACATACTTCTTGTCCAACTGTGGTTTTAGGGTTGAAGGGTTAAATTTGAGATAATCACTGTACTTTCGCTTTGGGCATATGAATGAAACAATTGGGACATGGAAGTAATTAGAATCTGTATCTTTTTAAATAATGGAAATAATTTATTTTGTTTTTCAGGGCACATGTTGATAAACTTAAGTCATGGCAAGCAAGATTTTTTGAAAGAGATTGTGGAATCTTTTGCCAATAAAAGTGGACAGTCTGCTTTATATGATGCTCTATTTTCCAGTCGGTCATCTAAGGATAAATCTTTTCTTGGTGATGATGATATTGGAAACATTGATGTGCATATACCAGAGTCTGATGAGTTGGCTAGATATGATGTTGGTGAGTTGAATGTTTGAAAAGAAGCATTCTGCTGATTAACACTTTTTGCATTAGGAGAAAAGTGAATAAATTGCCCATGCTCTCATTACTAAGAAATACTGACAATGTTTTCCTGTAGTCTGTTCAGGATTTGTTTTGTTTTTGTGGTGGTTGGCGGGCAATGGTGTAAGTGGCATATATTTTTCTTCTAAATAGTTGTTTTATATTGTAAGTATGGTTTGTCTTGCTGCTTGCATGAATTCTGTCCCAAAGTATCTATTTTAAAACTCTTATCACCTTTTTTTTTTTTTTTTTAAAGATTTTATTTATTTATTTGACAGAGTTACAGACAGTGAGAGGAAGACAGGTCTTCCTTCCGCTGGTTCACTCCCCAAATAGCCGCAACGGCTGGAGCTGTGCCGATCCAAAGCCAGGAGCTGGAGCTTCTTCCCAGTCTCCCACGCGGGTGCGGGGGCCCAAGCACTTGGACCATCTTCTGCTTTCCCAGGCCATAGCAGAGAGCTGGATCAGAAGAAGAGCAACTAGAACCGATGCCCATATGGGGTGCTGGTCAGCAGGCGGAAGATTAACCCACTGTGCCACGGTGCCGACCCCAAAACTCTATCACCTTTAATTGCATTGTAATTTTTTATTTAATCAACTATGTTCCATTGTCCTATCTGTAGGAAACCAGTGAAGACTTAAATTGAGCAGTCACTTATGGTGACTTTGAAGTAGATAGTATGTCATAAATTGAAAACTTGGGACTTAATGGATTAATTATAATTTACTTACTACATTTTCTGTTGTACTTCCAAGTTGCTTGTAGTTTTCCCTCTGTTAAGATTAGTACTTTGGGAGCTGGTGCTGTGGTGTAACAGGTAAAGCTGCTGTCTGCAGTGCCAGCATCCCATATAGGTCCTGGTTTGATTCCTGCTGGTTTGATTCTCCACTTCTGATCCAGCTCCCTCCCTGCTAACACACCTGGGAAAGCAGCAAAAGACGGCCCAAGTGCCTGGGCCCTGCACTCATGTGGGAGATCCAGAAGAAGCTCCTGGCTTCAACCTTACTCAACCTTGGCTGTTGTGGTCCTTTGGGGAGTGAACTAGCAGATGGACAATCTCTCTAACTCTTTAAAATAAATAAATAAATCTTAAAAAAAAAAAAAAAAAAAAGCAAAACAGAATAGTATTGGGAGGAGCAGGCATCTGGCCTAGTGGTTAAGCCAATGGTTAGGATGCCCATGTCTTGCATTGAATACCTGGATTCAGGGTTCTAGCTCCTGATTATAGCTTCCTGTTAATATTGACCCTGAGAGGCAATGGTAATGGCGCAAGTAATTGAGTTCTTTTTATTCATTTGGAGACCTAGATGAAGTTCCCATCTCCTGTCTTAAGTGTGCTTTTTGGGTAGTGGGGAAGTGAGCAGTGGATGGAAGTTCTCATCCTTATCTCATAGTTTGATATATAAACTGTCTGCATTTCAGACATTTTTTTCCATAGAGATTCTTAAAAACAGAATATTGGAACAAAGGAGGTGAACATCTTCAAGTCTCCTGTAAATTAACAAACGTTGAGAAGATTGAGCCTCTTCATGTTTTCAGAAGCCCCTCAGTTCTCTACTATATCAGAGGATTAACGTAGTGTCATCCCATTGTTCTAGTGTCTACTGAAAGGGAAATGTTTGAAGATTTCTTGTTTGATGGGCATTCTTTATTTGATTGCTCAGTAGATTTTATTTTATTGATTCTGTAGAGTTTTCATTGTGTTAGTGGGCTTGAAAGACAAAATTCTTTCCATCACAACTGTTACATTCCTAGATACAAGGTGTGAATGCATTTAATAAGAGCATAAGACTTTTGCTTATCATAGAATTTCCCTCAGTTGTAATATAGCAAAGCAAATATATAATTAAGACACCTTTACTGTGTGTTATTTTTAACAAACCTAATAACACAGTGAAGGTTTCCAAGACCTCAAGCCATTTCCCTCCTTTATTTCAGGTGCTGTTCGTGCGCATAATGGCAGTCTTCAGCACCTTACCTGGCTTGGCTTACAATGGAATTCAATGCCTGACTTACCTGCAATTCGAAAATGGCTAAAACAGCTTTTTCATCATCTGCCCCAGGAAACTTCAAGACTTGAAACAAATGCACCTGAATCCATATGTATTTTAGATCTTGAAGTAAGCAAAGATTTTAACAAAGTAAATATTCTGAATTTTGTTTAATTTTTTTCTTAAATTAAATTTTCTTTAAATGAAACAGGTATTTTTACTCGGAGTAATATATACCAGCTACTTACAATTAAAGGAGAAATGTAATTCTCACAATAGCTCCTATCAGCCTCTATGCTTGCCACTTCCTGTGTGTAAACAGCTTTGTACAGAGAGGCAGAAGACTTGGTGGGATGCAGTTTGTAATCTAATTCACAGAAAGGCAATGTAAGTAATAATCTGAAAGTATTCTTTTAACTTATTGCCTGGGTTTTACTGAAAATTTAATTTGTCATATCATAGCATAGATGTAAATGTTGAATGTATGTTTTTAAAGTGGTTTTATTGAAACTTCTTTTAGACCTGGAGCCTCAGCAAAATTACGACTTCTAGTTCAGCATGAGATGCACACACTAAGGGGCCAGGAGAAACATGGCCTTCAACCTTCTCTGCTTGTACACTGGGCAAAATACCTTCAGAGAACGGTGAGTTCACTAGAACGTAAATGGTTTTAGGAACATTGTCTTCGTTTTTTGTTTTATTTATTTATTTTATTTTTATTTATTTATTTATTTTATGGTTTAAAAATTGTTTGAAAGGCACACTTAAACAGGAGAAAGAGGAAGAGAGATCTTCCATCCATTGGTTCACTCCCCAAATGGCTGCAATGGTCAGGACTGGACCAGACCAAAGCCAGGAACCAGGGTACTTTCCCAGGCACGTCAACAGGGAGCTGGATTGGAAGTCGAACAGCTGGGACTCAATCTGGTGCCCATATGGGATACTGGTCTTGCAGGCCGTGGCTTTTCCTGCTATGCCACAATGCTGACCTGTCGTACTCTTTTAAACCATGTATTTCTTTCTTTTTCTTTTTTTTTTTTTTTTAATAAAGATTTTTATTTATTTGAGAGGTAGAGTTACAGTGAGAGGGAGAGACAGAGAAAGGTCCTGCGTCCGCTGGTTCACTCCCCAAATGGCCGCAACAGCTGAAGCTGGGCTGATTCAAAACCAGGAGCCAGGAGCTTCTTCCAGGTCTCCCACGCTGGTGCAGGGTCCCAAGCACTTGGGCCATCTTCTACTGCTTTCCCAGGCCATAGCAAAGAGCTGGATTGGAAGAGGAGCAGCTGGGATTAGAACTGGTGCCCATATGGGATGCCAGTGCTGCAGGCGGAGGATTAACCCACTGTGCCACAGTGCCGGCCCCAATCCATGCATTTCTAATGGAGTTTTTAAATTCTGGAAAAAGCAGCTTGTTCATATGCTAGGTGAAATGTTTTTTATTTTGCCACAAAATAGTTAATATACTTAAATACAAGCACTCAGAAGAATACTGCCTGGTACATCATAAATCTTTTATCAGTATAAATGTTATTACTTAGGATATTGTTGTTAGACTGAAAACCTTTTTTTATGTATTAAGTTGTGCAGGACATTGAAAGTAGGAGTATTACTGATATTTCTGAATATTTCAGATCTCTTTGTTGATGAAATTACTTTAAAGATGGTTAGCACTTTGACCAAAGTGTGATAAAGAGCCAGATTTTTTTTGACTATCTAGAATAGATTGGGTTGCCCCTTTAGGAAATATCATTGAAAGTGTTTAAAGTTTGGGTCTACAATGATCGCTGATAATAAGCTTGCTAAGTGATTTTTTCAGATTCCACTTGATTTTGAATTCAAATTTTAACCATTTACTGCCTTTTATAAATCTTAAATCTAGTCACACGTGTTCCTTAAGATTGTGTACTTGTAACTTTTTCTGTTTTAGGGCAGCAGCCTTAATTCTTTTTATGATCAACGGGAATACCTAGTCAGAAGTGTTCATTATTGGAAAAAAGTTTTGCCTTTGTTGAAGACAATCAAAAAGAAGAGCAGTATTCCTGAACCTACTGATCCTCTGTTTAAACATTTTCATGCTGCAGACATTCAGGTAATAGAATCTCTTTGTGAATTGACTGGAGTTGTGTATTTCCAGTTCGTAAACAAAGAAATTGAAATGTAAACTACTTTAATTAATTGCCTTGTTATTTAATACTAGTCTTACTTTTTAAATCCACTGGCACAAATAACCTATGACAGTAAAGTGTAAAAAAGATACTAATCTCATTAGATTAATGTAAAATCTTTGGAAAACCATTTGGATTTGATACTCCAAGCAGAAGCAATTTGACTAAAAACTATTAAATGTGTTTAGGCATCTGAAATTGGTGAATATGAAGAGGATGCACATATAACTTTTGCTATATTGGATGCAGTTAATGGAAATGTAGAAGATGCTCTATCTGCTTTTGAATCAATAAAAAATGTTGTTTCTTACTGGAATCTTGCACAGGTAAGTAGATGCTTTTCTTGTATTAAGAGTTTTTGTTTTAGTAACATTTGTTTTTGGGCCAACGTTGTGGCATAGTAAGTTAAGCCTCCACTTGCAGTGCTGGCATCCCATATGGGTGCCAGTGTGAGTGCTGGCTGCTCCACTTCCCATCCAGCTCCCTGCTGATGGCCTAGGAAAGCAGTAGAAGATGGCCCAAGTGGTTGGGTCCCTGCACTCATGTCAGAGACCCAGAAGAAGCTTCTGGTTCCTGGCTTCAGATTGACCCAGCTCCAGCCGTTGTAGCCATTTGTGGAGTGAACCAGCAAACAGGAGACTTTTGTCTGTCTTTCTCTCTCTCTGTTACTGTCTCTCAAAAAATAAACCTTTAAAAAAAATTGAAACATTTGTTTCATAAAAGCACTCTTTGCATAGATTTTTCACAGGAAAGCAGAAGACATTGAAAATGATGCCCTTTCTCCCGAAGAACACGAAGAATGCAAAAATTATCTGAGAAAGACCAGGGACTACCTAATAAAGATTTTGGATGACAGTGATTCAGATCTTTCAGTGGCCCGAAAAGTAAGTTGCAGATTGTTGTCTGTACTATTTATTAGTGACTGGGTGATCAGTTTCTTTGCCTTGGTTTTGTATTTTGATAATTTCAAAAAACAGTATCTTGTCATTTGGACATGGAAGGAATGTAAATTCTTAATTTGCTTTGCTTTGGTCTGTTTTGCTTTGCTTTTTCATTTTGGTCTTTTTTTTTTTTTAAACTTGGGAATCTACATATTTATTCTTAGCAAAGTACTTGTAGAATTAGAAAAACTTCTAATATAGGATGTCATTGATTTTGTTATCTTGGTAATGTAATCAAAGCAAACATTGCAGCCTCAGGGCTAGTTTTTAATGAATTTTGCTGAAAGTTAAAGTTGTTGACAACTTCAGAGGATTTCTTCTCATCTGCTGTGGGCTGTCTTGTTTTCTACCTGACAACAGTTTGAGATGTATTTATCCTACCTCCTGAGTATTTTGTTGGTTAATTTGTTTTGCTACTCTTAGATTAGGATTTCTGGTACATTGGATCATCTGTATTTCTTCGCCATCCAAAAGCAGTTAGAAAACATTAGTAATTTAGTTTATATACTTGTACAATTTATGAAGTTAACATTTCTCTATTATTAAGGCTAACAGAAGTAATAGAAGCAGCATGGACTTTAGAGTCAGAAACTTCAGATTATACACTTTCACATTTATTATTATTATTTTAATTTCATTTATTTGAATACAGAAAGATAGACATACCCCATTCATTGGTTCACTGCCCAAATGCCTCTGACAGCCAAGGCTGAACCAAGCCAAAGAAGATGGAATCTCAGACTGAGTCTCTGACGTGGATAACAGGGATCCAGTTACTTGAACCATCACCAGTTACTTCCTGGGGTGCATATTAGCAGGAAACTAGAATCAGGGCAGAGTGTAGACCTGAGGCCCCAGGCACTCAGGTTCAGAAGAGAGGTGTCCGAGTGATGTCTTAACTGCTACACCAGTCGCTGCCCTTTCCCCTGCCATTACTTGTATCAGATGTGAAGTTCTTGGAGCCAGCATTGTGGCATAGTACGTAAGACTGCCACCTGTAATGCCGGCATCCCATATGGGCACCAGTTCAAGTCTTGGCTACTTTACTTCCAATCTAGCTCCCTGTGAACATGCCCAAGAAAGCAGAATCCCAAATGCTTGGGCCCTTGCTACCCATGTGGGAGACCTGGATGAAACTCCTCTGACTTTAGCCTGGCCCATCCTTAGCTGTTGGCAGCTATTTGGGGAGGGAACCAGCGCATGGAAGATATTTCTGTGTCTCTCCCTGTGTCTCTGTAACTCTGGCTGTCAAAATAAATAAGTAAATCTTTAAAAAATGTTTTTACATAAAGTACGAAGTTCTTATTTCACGAAAATGAGAAAACTGTGAGTTAATTTTTAAGATAAAGTCCTTGTAATCATTTTACAGTTCTTACTTTGGTAGTTTTGCAAATTGAAGACCTTGATCAATGCATTTTGTTTTTAGTTGCCTGTGCCCCTAGAGTCTGTAAAAGAGATGCTGAATTCAGTCATGCAGGAACTTGAAGACTACAGCGAAGGAGGTCCTCTTTATAAAAATGGTTCTTTGCGAAATACAGATTCAGAAATAAAACATTCTACACCATCTCCCACCTTATATTCTCTGTCACCTAGTAAAAGTTACAAGGTAGGTCAGAAGTAAATGAATTAAAATGAATTATACCATAGTGGCATATATTTCTTTTGTGGATATTTTAAATATTCTTGTTATTGGAATTTTTTTTCAAGTATTCTCCCAAAACACCACCTCGATGGGCAGAAGATCAAAATTCCTTACTGAAAATGATCTGCCAACAAGTAGAGGACATTAAGGTAAGTGACTTGATTCCTTTCACTGTACCCCTTATTCAAAGATTGTTTCCTTGACCTCTCCTTCCCTTTTCTCTAAAACTGGTCAAACGTTCCCCTTCTATGACTATCATAGAATCATCCTGTGTGTTATATACCCATGTCTTAATCCTTAGCATGTTTTTGAAATCACTTATAAGTGCATCTTTTCCAAGACTGGATTCTTCAAAGATAGTGTCTTGTCTAAAACATGATATGGTTCTTGGCACAGAGGAGATTCTTAAGTGTTTGGATTGGATTGAATTATCGACATACACTAATTATCTTGCTGTTAATTGATTCTCAGATTGACTTTTGTTGAGATGTGTATCAAACCTGTAGTTAGGAATTGAAAATGATCTAAGCATCAAAAAGTCTTTTACCTTCTTAGTTGTCATTAGCAGGGATGCCAGTGCTGCAGACTTGGCTTTAACCTGCTGCACCACAGCACCAGCCCTAGGATATTTTTTAAAGGGGCGTTTTGTAGATATGGAGATTGGGTATGGTATTGCCATTTAGTTGTCTGTTAAGTAGTAAAGGATCAGATAGCCACACAGCTAGAAAGCAGTGTACCTGTCAAGTTGTCTAGGAAGTAGAGCAGCATTAGGAATACATTTTGGGCCTGCACCACGGCTCACGAGGCTAATCCTCTGCCTACGGCACTGGCACACCAGGTTATAGTTCCGGTCGGGGCGCCAGATTCTGTCCCGGTTGCTCCTCTTCCTGTCCAGCTCTCTGATGTGGCCCAGGAGTAGAGTGGAGGATGGCCCAAGTGCTTGGGCCCTGCACCCCATGGGAGATCAGGAGAAGCACCTGGCTCCTGGCTTCGGATCAGCGCGGTGCGCTGGCTGCAGCGCACCGGCCGCAGCGACCATTGCGGGGTGAACCAACGGAAAAGGAAGACTTTTCTGTTTCTCTCAATGTCCACTCTGCCTGTCAAGAAAAAAAAAAAAATTATTTATGGCGCTGGAGCTGTGGCGTAGTGGGTAAAGCCGCCGCCTACAGTGCCAGCATCTCATATGGGCACCGGTTCTAGTCCTGGCTGCTCCTCTTCCGATCCAGCTCTTTGCTGTGGGCTGGGAAAGCAGAAGAAGATGGCACAAATCCTTGGGCTCCTGCGCCCTCGTGGGAGACCAGGAGGAAGCTCCTGGCTCCTGGCTTTGGATCGGTGCAGCTCCGTTGCAGCCAACTGGGGAGTGAACCTGTGGATGGAAGACCTCTCTCCAGTCTCTCTACCTCTCCTTCTCTCTCTATGTAACTCTAACTTTTGAATAAATAAATAAATATTTTTAAAAAGATTTTATTTATTTATTGAGAAGCAGAGTTAGAGAAAGGTCTTCCATTGTGCTGGTTCACTCCTCAAATGGTAGCAACGACTGGAGTGGAGCTGATCCAAAGCCAGGAGCCAGGAGCCTCTTCCAGATCTCCCAAGCGGGTGCAGGGGCCCAAGGACTTGGGCCATCTTCTGCTGCTTTCCAAGGCCATAAGCAGAGAGCTGGATCAGAAGAGGAGCAGCCAGGACTTGAACCAGTGTCCATATGGAATGCCGGCACTCTAGGCAGAGGCTTAGCCTACTATGCCACAGTGCTGGCCCCCTTCATTTAACTTCTTAAAGTTCAGCTCCAGCCAAGATACTCCCCTGCTCAAAAATATAAGACTAAGGCCAGCACTGCAGCATAGAGCATGCAATGCTGGCATCCCATATGGGCACTGGATGGAATCCTGGCTAATGTACCTAAGAAAGTGGCAGAGGATGGCCCTAATCCTTAAGACCCTGTATCCACGTGGTACTACTTCATTGTAGGCAAGTGTAGGTTGGAAATGGAGCTGATATCATTTAGGAGGCTATTTAGGTTAGATTAGCAGGAACAAAGTAAGGCAGTGGTACTAAGAATGAAAGAATGGGTGGGTGGGCAGCGCTATGGCACAATGGTTAAATCACAGCCTGCATCTGGGACACCCAGATGGAGTTCCAGGCTCCTGGCTTTGGCCTGGCCCAGATCCAGCCATTGCAATCATTTTGGGAGTGAATCCGCAGACAGAAGATCTCTCTCTCTCTCTTCCCCTTCTTTCTGTAACTCTGCCTTTCAAATAAATATATATCTCTTAAGGAAAAAATCTTAAAAAAAAAAAAATTTCTGGCTACTACACTCTTTAGTCAGTGTTGACGACTGAACACTCTCAATCACCTCAAGATACTAGCTTTTCGTTTATCCATATATTAAAAAAAGAAATACACTTAGGCACTAAAAAGAAACAAAGAAATGATAAATGTTTGAGGAGAGAGATATGTTTACCCTGACTGACTACAAAATGTATTTCTGTTTTGTTTTGTTTTTTTGACAGGCAGCGTGGACAGTGAGAGAGAGAGAGAGAAAGGTCTTCCTTTTCCGTTGGTTCACCCCTCAATGGTCACTGTGGCCGACGCACCGCACTGATCTGAAGCCAGGAGCCAGGTGCTTCCTCCTGGTCTCCCATGGGGTGCAGGGCCCAAGGACTTGGGCCATCCTCCACTGCACTCCCTGGCCACAGCAGAGAGCTGGCCTAGAAGAGGGGCAACTGGGACAGAATCCGGCGCCCTGACCGGGACTATAACCCTGTGTGCTGGCGCCACAGGCGGAGTATTAGCCTATTGAGCCGTCGCGCCGCCCCATAAATAAAATCTTTAAAAAATCAAGCTTGTTTTAGGCAAGTGTAAGTTGAAAATGGAGGTGAAATCATTAGGAGGCTATTTAAGTTAGAGTTTGCATGAATGGATGAAGATAGTGGTACTAAGAATGAAAGAATGGGGGTCAGTAAACCATGGCCTGCAGCACCAGCATCCCTTATGGGTGCCAGTTTGAGTCCTGGCTGCTTCACTTCTGATCCAGCTCTCCCTGCTAATGGACCTAGGAAAGCAGTAGAGGATGGTCCAAGTCCCTGGGCTCCTGCATTCACTTGGGGGACCCAGAAGAAGCTCCTTGCACCTGGCTCCTGGCTTCAGCCGACCCAGCCCTAATCGTTCTGGCCATCAAGGGAGTGAACCAGTGAATGGAAGATTTCTCCCTGTCCTTCTCTCTCTGTAACTCTGCCTTTCTTATAAATAAGTAACCTTTTTTTTTTTTTTTAAAATGAAAGAATGGGAACAGGTAAATTTCAGCATATTAAGGATCATGCTCTTAAAATAGCATCTGATAGTCAGGTTTCACTGGAAAGTAGAATCTCTTAAAAGGCATCATCAAGCGGCCAGCACCGTGGCATAGTAGGTGAAGTCTCCACCTATGGTACGAGCATCCCATGTGGGCGCCACTTTGAGTCCCAGCTGCTCCATTTCTGATCCAGCTCCCTGCTGACGGCCTGGAAAGGAACCCAGGTGGGAGACCCAGAAGAGGCCCCTGGCTCCAGCCATTTGGGAGTAAATCAGTGAATGGAAGACCTCTCTCTCTCTCTCTCTCTCTCTCTCTCTAACTCAGCCTCTGAAATAAATCTTTAATAATAATAAAAAAACACACACACATGCAAGATTGGCTTTTTTTTCCTTCTTTTTTCTTGTTTTATTTGAGAGACAGAGAAGCACACACTAGGGAGAGACAGAGCTTCCTGTTTCTGGTTTACTCCATTAATACCTGCAGTGGCTAGAACTGGGTTGAGTGGGAAGCCTGAGCCTGGGGACTCAATCTAGGTCCCACCCACTTGAGCCATCATCACCTGCTGCCTATTCAACGTCTCTGTTGTCTGGAAGCTGGAATCAGAAGGAGGAAGTAGAACCCGAGCAATCTGTTGTGGGGTCTTTCTTACCCACTAGGCGAAATGCTCACACTCATCAAGTATTAAATTTTAAAATACTTTGTTAAGTTTTCCCCAGCTCTGTTTTTGGTATAATGGTTTAAAATTATTTTCTTCCAATAGAAAGAAATGCAGGAATTAAAACTAAATAGCAGTAACTCGGCATCCCCTCATCGTTGGCCCACAGAGAATTATGGACCAGACTCAGTGCCTGATGGATATCAGGGATCACAGACTTTTCATGGGGCTCCATTAACAGGTGAGCAGGCAATTGGATAATCCCAGATTGATAAAAGTGCTTAACTTCCTTCTCTTTCAATTCAATGACTTGTTTATATGTGTTTGTTTTTATATATGGCAATATGTCTGCTTATATGTTATTTAAAAAGCTGCTCTTGGTATTAATCTTTATGAGCATAAAGAAAATAAGCTTTGTCTGATGACTTGTATAGAAGGCTTAAAGAACCCTTTAATGACATGTCAAATGAGCGGAGTCTGAAGAGATCCCTCCTTAAATTGAAAAATGTTACCCTAAGAGATGCTTAATTACTAATTAAGAACTTAAACTCAGGGAATTACTTTGAGCCTGTACAGAGAGGCTGGTAATATTTATTGTGAAATATGACAATATCGAGGTAACAGGAGTTTTGAGTTAGATCATAATAGGTTTTTAAGTTTTTGCTGTATCATCTACAAGCTGTGTAGTTAACTTTTGAAATGTGAAGACACTTCTCTCACATAATTACTGTGAGCATTTGTGTACATACAAGTCGGTATGGATGTGTAGTAAGCATTTACTCTTTATATACAGTAAACATTTAACTTGCTATGAGTTGGTTATTTGCAGAAGAACTTTGTGTATGTAACCATAGTAACTCAAGAGATAGTTAATAAATCCCAGTTTTACAGGTGAAATGTGTTTAAAATCTCATGTGTTTAAATCTGATGTGATAGGTTACAGTCAGAATGCATGCAGGTACACTAAAAATACTGTGTAAAATCACCTTCAGACAATGTGTAAAAGGTGCTTATGCAACATAAATGAATTATGTATGTAGACTTGGGTCTCATTCCCAAGATATCTCATTATGCACATATTATTCACATATTCCAGAATCCAAAATAATGTGTGCATTTAAGATAATAATACACACAACCTGTAGTAGTGTGTATTTTTTTCTATTTGTTTTTACATTTGATTTAGCCAAAAAGCTGAGAAACGATCTCTAATTGTTTTTAACCCAGGAAACATGTAGGATGATACAGTTGTGCATTGAATAGAGTGTGTATAGGTAGGATAAAGACACTGGCTAACCTTTTCCATGGCTTTTTTATTACTGGGTATGGTCAGTAACTGAGCACTTCTTGAGATCACAATTTCCATTTCTTCTTTGTGCAGGCTAAAAGGTCTTTTGGTGCTATATACGCTTGTGAATTGAGCATTTTTACATTGCCTCACTTTATTCTTGCTGTGGCTTTTATGTGTAAAAGCAAAGATCCTCATTTTACAGTTGACAGCAGTGTAAATTTCAAATGACTTGTTGACAGTGTTCACAAGTCACTTTATGGCGCTGAGAGAGACCAGTTTCCCTGATTCTTCTCCCATGTTCATAGACTTCTTTTTCTTAATAAGAATAAAAAAAAATAACAAAAAATATCAAAATGGCCCTTGTCTTTAAAAAAAATTATTTTTCTCAGAAGCCTTTTATTTAAGGTATACAAACTTCATGCATTTTGTAAATACAACTTTAGGGACATAGTGATTCTTCCCATTGTACCCTCCTTCCCATCCACACTGCACCCTTCCTCCTTCTCCACCTCCTCCTCCTATTCCCATTCTTATTTTTTACTAAGATCTATTTTTTTTTTTTTTTTGGACAGGCAGAGTGGACAGTGAGAGAGGAGAGAGACAGAGAGAAACGTCTTCCTTTTGCCGTTGGTTCACCCTCCAATGGCCGCCGCGGCCAGCGTACTGCGCTGATCCAATGGCAGGAGCCAGGTGTTTCTCCTGGTCTCCCATGGGGTGCAGGGCCCAAGGACTTGGGCCATCCTCCACTGCACTCGGGCCATAGCAGAGAGCTGGCCTGGAAGAGGGGCAACCGGGACAGAATCCGGCACCCTGACCGGGACTAGAACCCGGTGTGCCTGCGCCGCAAGGCGGAGGATTAGCCTGTTGAGCCACGGCGCCGGCCTTACTAAGATCTATTTTCAATTAACTTCATACACGTAAGATTAACTCCATACTGTGTAAAGAGTTCAACAAATAGTATAAAGAAAAACCTGTTCCTGAACAGTCACATCAAGGGCTGTTCAAAGTGTCATTTTCACTTCTATAGAGTACCTTTTAAGTGTTTTATTAGTTATCACAGATCAGGAAGAACATGTGATATCTGTTTCAGGAGTGGCTTATTTCACAAAGTATGATGCTTTCCATTTTGTTGCAAATGACAGGATTTAATTTTTTCATGGCCTACCATGTGGTCTATCCTAGAGAAAATTCCATGCACTGGTGAGAAGAATGTGTATTCTGCAACTGTAGGTTAAAAAGTTCTGTAGATACCTGTTAGATCCATTTGGTCTATAGTGTCGATTAACTCTTGTTTCCTTGCTGATTTTCTGCATGGTTGATTGGTCCATTGCTAAAAGTAGGGTATTGAAGTCCCCCATTACTACTGTATTGGAGTCTGTGTCTCCTTGTAGATTCATTAACATTTTTTTTTAAATAGCCAGGTGCCCTGTAATTAGGTGCATATACATTATAGTCACATTTTCCAGTTGAATTGACCCCTTACTCATTTCATAGTGCCCTTCTTTGTCTCTTTTAACAGTTTTTGTGTTCAAGTCTATTTTGTCTGATATTAGGATGACTACACCAACTATTTTCTGGTTTGTTAGTATGGAATATCTTTTTCCATCCTTTCACTTTGAGCCTGTGTAATTTTTGTTAGTGAGATGTGTTTCTTGTAGGCTGCAAATATAGGTTTTGTTTTTCAATCCATTCAGCCAGCCTGTATCTTTTAACTGGAGAGTTGAAGCCATTTACTTTCAAGGTGACTATTGATAAGTAACAATTTGGGCCAGCGCCATAGCTCACTAGGCTAATCCTCCGCCTGTGGCGCCGGCACACGGGGTTCTAGTCCTGGTTGGGGCGCTGGTTCTGTCCTGGTTGCTCCTCTTCCAGTCCAGCTCTCTGTTGTGGCCTGGGTAGGCAGTGGAGGATGGCCCAGGTCCTTGGGCCCTGCACCCGCATGGGAGACCAGGAGGAAGCACCTGGCTCCTGGCTTCGGATCGGTAGCGGCCATTTAGGGGGTGAACCAAAGGAAGGATGACCTTTCTCTCTGTCTCTCTCTCTCACTGTCTAACTCTGCCTGTCAAAAAAAAAAAAAAAAAGATAAGGGCCGGCGCCGTGGCTTAACAGGCTAATCCTCCGCCTTGCGGCGCCGGCACACCGGGTTCTAGTCCCGGTCAGGGCACCGATCCTGTCCCGGTTGCCCCTCTTCCAGGCCAGCTCTCTGCTGTGGTCAGGGAGTGCAGTGGAGGATGGCCCAAGTGCTTGGGCCCTGCACCCCATGGGAGACCAGGAGAAGCACCTGGCTCCTGCCATCGGAACAGCGCGGTGCGCCGGCCGCAGCGCGCCAACCGCGGCGGCCATTGGAGGGTGAACCAACGGCAAAAGGAAGACCTTTCTCTCTGTCTCCCTCTACTGTCCACTCTGCCTGTCCAAAAAAAAAAAAAAAAAGATAAGTAACAATTTGGCCCTGCCATGTTTCCATAAATATTCCTATTGTTTACTTTGGATTTCCTTTGTGCTTTTACTGGGAGATTTTCTGCTTTCACCTTCTTTCATAGTGATGACCATGTTTCTGTGTTTCTGTGTGTAGCACATCCTTGAACATCTTTCATAAGGCTGGATGAGTTGTGACAAATTCTTTCAATTTCTGTTTGTTATGGAAGGTGTTTATTTCATCTTCATTCAGAAATGAGAGCTTTGCAGGGTACAGTATTCTGAGTTGATAGTTTTTTTTCTCTTAAGACTTGGAATGTATCTCTCTATTCTCTCTTAGCCTGTAGGGTTTTGGTGAGAAGACAGCTGTAAGTCTAACTGGAGATCCTCTGAAAGTAATCTGGCGTTTCTCTCGTGCACATTTTAGAATCTTCATTATCATTTACTGTGGGGAGTTTGACTACAATGTGTCATGGTGAAGATCTTTTCCAGTCATGTCTATTAGGAGTTCTGTGTGCTTCCTGTACTTGGACTTCCCTTTGTTTCTCCAATTTAGGGAAGTTTTCTATAATTATTTCAATAAAAAGGCCATCTAATCCATTCTCTTTCCACACCTTCAGGAACTCCTAGGACCTGTATGTTGGGTTGTTTGATAGCATCCCATAGATATCCAACACTGTTTTTTAGTTCTCTAATTTTTTTTTTTTTTTTTTTGGTCTGACTAAAATTTCTAGAGATTGGTCTTCTAACACAACAGCCAGAGCTGAGCCTGGAGCTTCTTCCAGGTCTCCCACACTGGTGCAAGGGCCCAAGGATTTGGGCCATTTACTGCTTTACCAGGTCATAGCTCAGAGCTGGATTGGAAGAGGAGATGCGGGAACTAGAACAGGTGCCTATATGGGATTCCAGCGCCGCAGGCAGAGGCTTAACCTACTATGCCACAGCACCAGCCCTTGATTTCTCTTTAAAATCTCAATTTCATGGAAACATTTCCATTCATGTCATGTATGGATTTTATTTGTGGATTTGCTTCTGATTACTTCTAAGTAATTAGGATCAGTTTTTTGAATTCCATTTTCAGCATTTCATCAGTCTCTTCATCTTCGCATTCTTATATATTAAAGTGTTGTGGTTCCTTGGAAGTATCAGGTTGTCTACTTTATTCTTGCTTCTTGAATTGCTGCGTTTATTTTTAGGCATTTGTAGAGGTAATTGTTGGTGTCTGTCAGTCGTTCCTCCACCCCCCCCACCCCCAGCTTTTATCTTTTGTCTATGCATCTGTGGCTTAGTGGAGTGTTTGCTCTTTCAGTAAATACCCAGAGGTGAGGGCTGGGTGTTGCTAGTGAGCTCTGTTTAGAGCTCCAAGGTGAAAGGAGTGTCCAGGGTGACACCCAAGTTGAGTTCGGTAAATCTCTCTTTTTTTTAAATCAGGGGAGAGTTTTTATCAGCTCTGTTAACATAGTATCAAGCTTACCTCCTGTCCTCCATGGAACCCAATGCCTGTGTGCTAGCCCCAGTGGGTACAATATTCATCATCCATGCTGCCACAAGAACCACACGAAGGATCCATGCAGTCTTCAGTGTGAGCATGGATCCTCTAGCAGTTACCCTCACCAGGGACTCGGGAAGCCCTGAGCATGTGGACCCGCCTACAGTGACTGCCCAAAGACCCAGCCACACGCTGCACCCTCCCACCACAGGCACAGTGATTTCACAGTCCCAGCACACAAGGCTCCCACAGTCACGAGCACCCAGCCCACATCAGTCCTCCCAGCCAGACTCGGGCATCGCCTCTCAGCTAGTTGCTGAGCACGTATGTTCAAAATGGTGCCCACCCTCTCTCGGCTTGTTACAGGGTGCCAGTGCCGGGTTGTCAGGGAGAGAAATGTGCCCCCCTCCTTTTTTTTCCCTCTAGGTTGGCAGGTACACTGTCTTCCTCAGGACTCCAAGCTAGACTCAAGCCAGGCTTTATCACCAATGGCTTGGGCTGCTGCATTCTGGTCTTATCTCACTCTCCAAAGCTGATGCTGAGGCTCTCAGCTGGGATCCTGAGTTGTGCATGTCCACAGCCACCACGTAGATCCACAGTGTCCCTCTAATTTGCATGGCATTTCCTCTGGAGTTTTCTCCCAAACTCTTCCCTCAGAGTGTACTCTCTCCACTTTTTTTTAAAATTTTTTTAATGATTAAAACACAAAGATTGGGCCGGCGCCGTGGCTTAACAGGCTAATCCTCCGCCTTGTGGCGCTGGCACACCGGGTTCTAGTCCCGGTTGGGGCGCCGGATTCTATCCCGGTTGCCCCTCTTCCAGGCCAGCTCTCTGCTATGGCCCGGGAGTGCAGTGGAGGATGGCCCAAGTCCTTGGGCCCTGCACCCGCGTGGAGGACTAGGGAGAGATACCTGGCTCCTGGCTTCGGATCAGCGTGATGCGCCGGCCGCAGCGGCCATTGGAGGGTGAACCAACGGCAAAAAGGAAGACCTTTCTCTCTGTCTCTCTCTCTCACTATCCACTCTGCCTGTCAAAAAAACAAAACAAAACAAAAAAAAAAAACCCAACAACACAAAGATTAATAAGGTTGTAACAAATACTCAGAAGTATTGAGTGTGAAAAAAAGTACAAAGTAATAGCCTTTCTATTATGTAGAAGCCCTATCACTGTTTTGGAGCATTCTTTTCTAGTTCTTTCTCTTTTTATACATACACTATTTTTAATGAGATTGTTACCTTGTTACTATTTCATGTGTAGATGAGTTAGCTTGTTTTGAAAAAGCTCCATTAATTTCTGGACATTTTTAAAATTAAATATTCCTTGGAAATACTATTAAAGTGTTGTGCCATTATGTGGAAGCATTGCAAGTTCTGTTCTCTTGTATTGTTTCCAGTTGATGCTAATATGAATAATACTGTGGATACATTCCTATGATTGTAGGATATTTTAAAAATTCAGTTTATGCTTTTACCACTAGTACATGGTATTGCTATCACACTTTCTAGTGTTGACTATGTATCAGTTTATAGAAATGATTGGGCCGGCACCGTGGCTCAATAGGCTAATCCTCTGCCTTGCGGCACCAGCACACCGAGTTCTAGTCCCAGTCGGGGTGCCGGATTCTGTCCCGATTGCCCCTCTTCCAGGCCAGCTCTCTGCTGTGGCCCGGGAGTGCAGAGGAGGATGGCCCAAGTGCTTGGGCCCTGCACCCACATGGGAGACCAGGAGAAGCAGCTGACTCCTGGCTTAGGATCGGCATGGTGCGCCGGCTGCAGCATGCCGGCCGCGGCGGCCATTGGAGGGTGAACCAACGGCAAAAGGAAGACCTTTGTCTCTCTCTCTCTCTCACTGTCCACTCTGCCTGTCAAAAAATTTAAAAATAAATAAATAAATAAATAAGAAATGATTGAATTTGCAAGCATAGGAGTGGTATCAGTTTTTAAATAATTTATACTAAAATGTTTCACACTTCATAGTTTTTTATTTTTCTTTCCTGTATTGTTTATTCATGTGGTGCTTCTTTCCATGAAAATATTTTTTGTAGCTTAATAATAAGCTTTTCATCTCCCCTCTCCCCACTGGTAAGAATTACTTCACTGGTCACTGATACAGTCCCTAGTCAAACTTGAGATTTAAGAATTCTTGGCTCTCATATATTTAGCCTAGTGTTTCCAATCACTACACAATTCTAATTAGGTTTCCAAATTTAAATTTGGTCTTCTGGATAGGCTTTTCTAGGTCATTAGTGCTTTCCAGAATTAGTTATTTGGCACCTTTTGGGTCACAATTTCTATTTCTTGTTCCATATCCAGACATAAAAAGAACTGGAGGTTATTTTGTTTTCTGGAAACTGATATAAACAAATCAAGCAATGACTGGTACAATATAAATGTCTTCTAGTTGCTTGGTTTCCTAGTAAAACTGTCAGAAAACAGATGAAGCAGATTGTTATTAAATCAGAAATATTCTCTTTCTTCTTTCTCTACCTCCATCCCTTCTTCCTTCTCCTTACTCCCCTCTCCTCCCTTTTTTCCTTTTTTTTTTTTTTTAAGTCAAGCAACAATTTGTGTTACTTGTGAGATCTCTTCCGTAATTTATTAGGTGATTTTTCACCTTAATGTTTTCAGCAGTAGCTTGAATGTAGCAAAAACTGTCTACCTCATCATTCTGCAGATTTCCAAGGCACACATCACAAATGTGGCCTTTGAGATAATTTTGGTTCTTTGACTTTTTATCTGTGACTAGTGTATTTCCAGTGTTTCTGAGTTGAGCATGACTGTACTTTTACATTCTACTGATAGTTATTAGAAAATAGACCAAATACTCTCTTGGTTCCTTTTTTATGCTTATTAGGTGCTCTTGACCATTGCACTGCCATCCGCTTATTCCTCATATGATATTTAGCAATTTTTTTCCTAGTTTGTCATTTGATAATTACTGTTATGGTGTATTTTGATGTGCAAAAATTAAAAACCCTTTGTAGTTATTAATGCTTTCTCTGATTTCTGTTGTTTTTGTATTTATAGTTCTTGTATAGATAGGGCTAACTGTATAACAGTGTTTTCTTTCTTTTTTTCCCCCCTTTTTTAGTTTCAACTACTGGTCCTTCAGTATATTATAGTCAGTCACCAGCATACAATTCCCAGTATCTCCTCAGACCAGCAGCTAATGTTACTCCCACAAAGGTAACAGAGGAATAATTTATATAATATATAGATATCACCTTTTTAATTGATTAGGCTACCTTCAAAGGAATAAATTCAGGTTCAGTTCTTAAACTTATATGTTGCTGAATATAAAGATATTTCTAAAAATCTCTCCAAATGCGGAAGTTACACTTTTTAGTAACCTTATTTTGTGTTAAAATAAATTTGAACATTTAAAATATTTTAATAATTAGAATGGTGATAGTTTTGGGTTCTTCATCATTCTGTTTTGACAGAAATAAGATTAGAATGTTCTTTTTAAAACACTGTATGGCAAGTACTTCTAGGCCTAATGTGGCTATATAAATATTAAGACAATATTGCAACAGTAGTTGAATATGCGGGCTTTGAGGGTTCAGTGCATGTAGACCCTTGCTTTTCTGTTTACTTTGACCATTCACAAGTTTCTTAACCTCTCTATATATCAATTGCCTTGTGTAAATGAGCATAAGTCTTTTAATTCATAGAGTTTTTGAGAATATTAAGATATATCTAAAATGCTTAGAGCTGTGCCTAAATTGCCATGTTAATACATGTTTACTAAATGTTATAATGTTCATCAGCAGCAGCATCAGTAGTTAGAATTTTTTAATAAATTACTTAGAAAGGAACATATTTGCTCTTTGAATTTATTGTAGAGGTAGATTTTTTAAGATGGTGTCATTTGTTGATTTTTGTTATGTACTGAGTAATAATGCTGTCTTTTAATGATGCGCTGTGTATCCTATCCTAATGATATTTCTTTCAACTAATAGTACTCAAGTTTGAGGTTTGTGATAGTTGGTTTGTATCTGGCTATTTATAGTTTTGAATACAATCTGTAAAACATTTTAACTTTTTTTCTTTTAGGGTCCAGTTTATGGCATGAATAGGCTTCCACCCCAACAGCATATTTATGCGTATTCACAGCAGATGCACACACCACCAGTGCAAAGCTCATCTGCTTGTATGTTCTCTCAGGACATGTATGGTCCTCCATTGCGTTTCGAGTCTCCTGCAACAGGAATTATGTCACCCAGGGGTGATGATTATTTTAATTACAGTGTTCAGCAGCCAAACACAAACCCATCTTTGCCAGAACCAGGATATTTCACAAAACCACCTCCAGTGGCAAATCACGCTTCAAGATCTGCCGAATCTAAGGTTATAGAATTTGGAAAAACAAGTTTTGTTCAGCCTGTGCCAGGTGAAGGAATAAGGCCGTCATTGACAACACCAGCACATACAACACAACCACCTCCTTTTAAGTTTAATTCGAATTTCAAGTCAAATGATGGTGACTTCACATTTTCCTCACCTCAGGTTGTGACACAACCCCCTTCTGCACCTTATGGTAGTAGTGAAAGGCTTTTAGGTCTCCTGACTGCAGATAAACATTTGCAAGGAGATTGCTATAGTGGACCAAAGCCAATTCCTAGTCAGACCATCGGGTCTCGGAATACATTCAATTTTGGAAGCAAAAATATGTCTGGAATCTCATTTACGGAAAACATGGGACCAAATCAGCAAAAGAATTCAGGTTTTCGTCGAAGTGATGACATGTTTACTTTCCATGGACCAGGGAAGTCAGTGTTCGGGACACCTGCTCCAGAGCTGGCAAGCAAGAACCATGATACAGATGCAGGCAGTGCCCATGGAGATGAGGATGAGGATGGCCCGCACTTTGAGCCCGTGGTCCCTCTTCCTGATAAAATTGAAGTGAAGACTGGTGAGGAAGATGAAGAAGAATTCTTTTGTAATCGTGCAAAATTATTCCGCTTTGATGGAGAATCCAAAGAATGGAAGGAACGTGGGATTGGCAATGTAAAAATACTGAGGCATAAAACATCTGGTAAAATTCGTCTTCTGATGAGGCGAGAGCAAGTATTGAAAATCTGTGCAAATCATTACATTAGTCCAGATATGAAATTGACACCAAATGCTGGATCAGACAGATCTTTTGTATGGCACGCCCTTGATTATGCAGATGAGTTGCCTAAACCAGAACAGCTGGCTATTAGATTCAAAACTCCTGAGGAGGCAGCACTTTTTAAGTGCAAGTTGGAAGAGGCCCAGAGCATTTTAAAAGCCACAGGAACTAACTTAGCAACAGCACCAAATGAGACTATCAGAACTGTAAAAGAATCCACAAGTCATGACAACAAGGATATTTGTAAATCTGATGCTGGAAACATGAATTTTGAATTTCAAGTTGGAAAGAAAGAAGGGTCTTGGTGGCACTGTAACAGCTGCTCCTTGAAAAATGCTGCAACTGCGAAGAATTGTGTATCATGCCAAAATCTAAACCCAAGCAGTAAAGAGCTCCTTGGCCCACCATTAGTTGAAACAGTTCCTGCCCCTAAAACTGGCCCAGCGAATGCTCAGGATAGATTTGCATTAATGGCTCCAGTGAAAGAAGGTCATTGGGACTGTAGTGTTTGCTTAGTAAGGAATGAACCTACTGTATCTAAGTGCAATGCATGCCAGAATACGAAATCTGCTAACAAAACTGGGTCTTCATTTGTTCATCAGGCTTCCTTTAAATTTGGCCAGGGAGATCTTCCTAAGTCTGTCAATAGTGACTTCAGGTCTGTGTTCCCTATGAAGGAGGGACAGTGGGATTGCAGTTTGTGCTCAGTGCAGAATGAAGGGAGCGCTGCAAAATGCATTGCCTGTCAGAATCCAAGAAAACAGAGTGTGCCTGCCTCTGCTGCTGCAGCTCCTGCCTCTTTTCAGTTTGGTACTTCAGAGACGAGCAAAGCACCAAAGAGCGGATTTGAGGATGTTTTTGCCAAGAAGGAAGGACAGTGGGACTGCAGTTTCTGCTTGGTGCAAAATGAACCAGATGCTACAAAATGCATTGCCTGTCAGAATCCAGGTAAACCAGGTCCATCTGCTGCTGTTGGAACCCCCGCCTCTTTCCAGTTTGGTACTTCAGAGACGAGCAAGGCTCCTAAGAGCGGATTTGAGGGGATGTTCACCAAGAAGGAAGGACAGTGGGACTGCAGTTTGTGCTTAGTAAGAAATGAAGAGACTGCTACCCAGTGTGTTGCTTGTCAGAGTCCAAACCCACAGAACCAGCCTACTTCTGCTGTTCCAGCATCTGCCTCTTCAGAGACAAGCAAGGCTCCAAAGACTGGGCTGGAAGGACTGTTCCCCAAGAAGGAAGGACAGTGGGATTGTAGTGTGTGCCTTGTGCAAAATGAAGGTTCTTCCTTAAAATGCGTGGCTTGTGGTGCCTCTAAATCAACTCATAAGCCCGTTGCAGAAGTTCCCTCAGCTTTCACATTGGGCTCCAAAACAAAGTTAAGTGACTCTTCTGCAAGTCAGGTAGAGACAGGATTCAAAAGTAACTTTTCAGAAACAGCTTTTAAATTTGGCAGTACGGCAGAGCAAGGGTTTAAGTTTGGACATGCAGATCCAGAAAATGCACCGTCATTTACATTTCAGGGTTCTTCTAATACGGAATCCAAGTCAACAAAAGAAGGGTTTAGTTTTTCAATTCCTGTGTCTGCTGATGGCTTTAAATTTGGTATTCAGGAACAGGGAAGTCAAGAGCGGAATGAGAAACACCCCGAAAATGACACTGGCTTCCAGGCACAGGATGCTAGTAGCCAAAAGAATGGTAGTGGTGTGATCTTTGGTCAAAAAAGTAGCACTTTTACCTTTGCAGATCTTGCAAAATCAACCTCAGGAGAAGGATTTCAGTTTGGCAAAAAAGACCCCAATTTCAAGGGATTTTCGGGTGCTGGAGAAAAATTATTCTCATCACAGAGTGGTAAAATCGCTGATAAAACCAACACTTCTGCTGACCTTGAGAAAGATGATGATGCCTACAAGACTGAGGACAATGATGACATTCATTTTGAGCCAGTAGTTCAGATGCCTGAAAAAGTAGAACTTGTAACAGGAGAAGAAGATGAAAAAGTTCTATATTCACAGCGGGTGAAACTATTTAGATTTGATGCTGAGATAAGTCAGTGGAAAGAACGGGGCTTAGGGAATTTAAAAATTCTCAAAAATGAGGTGAATGGAAAACTAAGAATGCTGATGCGAAGAGAACAAGTCCTAAAAGTGTGCGCTAATCATTGGATAACAACTACAATGAACCTGAAGCCTCTCTCTGGATCAGATAGAGCGTGGATGTGGTTGGCTAGTGATTTCTCTGATGGTGATGCCAAACTAGAACAGCTGGCAGCAAAATTTAAAACACCGGAGTTGGCTGAAGAATTCAAGCAGAAGTTTGAGGAATGCCAGCGACTTCTGTTAGATATACCACTTCAGACTCCCCATAAACTTGTAGATACTGGCAGAGCTGCTAAGTTAATACAGAGAGCTGAAGAAATGAAGAGCGGACTGAAAGATTTCAAAACGTTTTTGACAAATGATCAGACAAAAGTGAGTGATGAGGAGAGTAGGAGTTCTGATGCAGGGTCGGCCAGTGCTTCAGATACAACAGTCAAGCCAAATCCTGAGAACACGGGGCCCACGTTAGAGTGGGACAACTATGATTTAAGGGAAGATGCTCTAGATGATAGTGTAAGTAGCAGTTCAGTACATGCTTCTCCACTGGCAAGCAGCCCTGTGAGGAAAAATCTTTTCCGCTTTGGTGAGTCAACAACAGGATTCAACTTCAGTTTCAAGTCTGCTTTGAGTCCATCTAAGTCTCCTGCAAAGTTGAATCAGAGTGGGACTTCGGTTGGTACTGATGAAGAATCTGATGTGACTCAAGAAGAAGAGCGAGATGGACAGTACTTTGAACCTGTTGTACCTTTACCTGACCTCGTGGAAGTATCCAGTGGTGAGGAAAATGAGCAAGTAGTTTTTAGTCACAGAGCAAAACTCTATAGGTATGATAAGGATGTTGGTCAGTGGAAAGAAAGAGGCATTGGCGATATAAAGATTTTACAGAATTATGATAATAAGCAAGTTCGTATAGTGATGAGAAGGGACCAGGTATTAAAACTTTGTGCCAACCACAGAATAACACCAGATATGACACTGCAAAATATGAAAGGGACAGAAAGAGTATGGGTGTGGACTGCTTGTGATTTTGCAGACGGAGAAAGAAAAATAGAACATTTAGCTGTGCGTTTTAAACTACAAGATGTTGCAGACTCATTTAAGAAAATTTTTGATGAAGCAAAAGTAGCCCAAGAAAAAGATTCTTTGATAACACCGCACGTTTCTCGGTCAAGCACTCCAAGAGAGTCACCGTGTGGCAAAATTGCTGTAGCTGTATTAGAAGAAACCACACGAGAAAGGACGGATTTAATTCAGGGTGATGACGTAGCAGACACAACTGCAGAAGTTGGAGAAGTGTCTACCACAACTGAAACAACAACAAAAGCGGTGGTTTCTCCTCCCAAATTTGTGTTTGGTTCAGAGTCTGTTAAAAGCATTTTTAGTAGTGAAAAATCAAAGCCATTTGCATTCGGCAACAGTTCAGCCACTGGGTCTTTGTTTGGATTTAGTTTTAATGCACCTTTGAAAAATAACAACAGTGAAACTAGTTCAGTAGTCCAGAGTGGATCTGAAAGAGAATTGGAACCTGCCAAGTCTGAACTGTCAAAGAGCTCTGAGATCAAACATCCTTCAGATGGCAAAGCCAAAAATCTCTTTGCTTCCTTTCCAAAGGAAGAAGCCTCAACCAGTTACATATTTAAAACACCAGAAAAGGGTAAGTGCTTAGTTTTTAGAGTTAAGCAGTTTTTTTCTTTTAATGTTCTTTATGTAGATTCTTTGTAGAATGGTACTGTTGTTCAAAGGTAGATTGTAAACATTGCTTTGTAAACCCAAAAAATATTTCTGATTTTTTACCTCAGGTTCACCCATGAGTATTCACACAGCAGCAGATGTTGTTTATTTGTTACTTTAGCGATTTCAATAATTAGAAGATATTGATAGCATATACGGTAGAGTAAAAGAACCCCAAACAGTTTAAAGAGTCCTGTACTTGATTCATGAGTGTTAACTGAGTCTTTTTAAAGTGTTCATTCTCCAGTTTATTATTATTAGCACGCAAAAAGCATGATTTTTTCAGAAATTCACATATTGGTTAGTCTTATCACCATTTTTTATACCTTTCATTAAGCAAAAAAATAGAACCACTATGTTAGATGAATAGATTAAGACAACTAGATGAATATGAATTGAGAGACACTGGCTTTTTATATTTTAAAATCCTATTTGTTTCCCAAAATATTCGAAAATTAATGCTCTTTGTTTTCTAGGATTTAATTTTAGCCTTTTTAAATCTAATCCAATGGCCTTTTGGACCAGCACCCCTTCCTCACAGCCTGAGAGTGAAGGTATAGAAATAGTATTCTCCAGTATGAGATGGCGAGCAGCTGGTAGTCCTTAGTAAAGTAATTGTGGCTGTGTATAATTCAGTACTTAACAACATGCATGTTGGAGAATGCCAGTTTAAGTAGAGTATCTTTTGACTGATGATGTGGTACCCTTTAATGCTGTTTTTAAAAGATTTACTTGGATTCATGTTTTCTCATTGCCCCCCCCCCCTTTTTTTTTTTGCTGTGTTGTCCTTTATTGCTTTATTAGTTCAACTCTGTTAAATGAAGATTATGTTTTGCCTAACCTTTGTCTTTAGCCACTAATGTCTGCCAGTATTCAAACCTTGTGGCCCCAGCATGCTTACAATATGAAACAGTGCCCTCTGTAGGGCTCTTTTTTATCAGCTGTATTTGAAAATAGACCATATTTTAAGCACCATCACTGTATAGCTTGTATGTTTTGTATGTAGCACTGATGGCTTGCAAAGGTAAAATGGTGCTGCTAGAGTGGAGCAGTTCAAAGTGGGATCTGTTGCAGATCTTTAAGAGCGAGGTTGGAGAAATGAGCTCACCATTAGTGTCTAATAACACAATTTGAGCATGCCAAACAGTACAATGATAAAGGGCAGTCTGATTTCTGGGGTCTTCCATTTCAGAATATACCAGTTATTACTAGTGAAGGTAGTTCTTAGAATCTTTTATTCCTTTTTTTTTTTATTAAAATTTATTTATTTACTTGAAAGGCAGAGTTACAGAGAGGCAGAGAGAGAGAGAGATCGATCTTCCATCCACTGGTTCACTCCTCAAATGCCTGCAACTGCCGGAGGGGCCGATCCGAAACCAGGAGCCAGGAGCTTCTTCCGGGTCTCCCATGCGGGTGCAGGGGTGCAAGGTGTTGGGCCATCTTTAACTGCTTTCCCAGACCATAGCAGAGAGCTGGATCAGAAGTAGAGAAGCCAGGCCGGTGCCGTGGCTTAACAGGCTAATCCTCTGCCTTGCGGCGCCGGCACACAGGGTTCTAGTCCTGGTTGGGGCGCCGGATTCTATCCCGGTTGCCCCTCTTCCAGGCCAGCTCTCTGCTATGGCCCGGGAAGGCAGTGGAGGATGGTCCAAGTGCTTGGGCCCTGCACCCGCGTGGGAGACCAGGAGAAGCACCTGGCTCCTGGCTTCGGATCAGTGAGATGCGCTGTACGCAGCGGCCATTGGAGGGTGAACCAACGGCAAAAAGGAAGACCTTTCTCTCGGTCTCTCTCTCACTATCCACTCTGTCAAAAAAAAAAAAAAAAAAAAGAAGAAGAAGAAGTAGAGAAGCCAGGACATGAACCAGTGGCAATATGGGATGTCGGCACTGCAGGTGAAGGCTTTACCTGCTACGCCACAGCAAAGGCCCCCAGAATCTCTTATTCTTAAAGATGTAGTCTTTGAGAAATTGTGTGAAAAAGGTGGACGTTATAAACTGAATATATACTTGTGGTGCACAGTCTCTGTAGATACTAGGTTAAGACTCTGACCTGAGAGTGAATTTACCACCATGGTTACGAAGGACAGTTTGAATCTGATAAGATCATAGTTCCATGAGACCTTAGAACTGAAGACCTCAGACATGAGGATACCAAAGTCTTGAAAACTTGTCTTACTTACCCAAGACATCTTTACCAGCTAATAACAGAACCAGAACAAGAATCTGTATTTTATGGTATTCTGTACTAGGTAGAATTGTTACTAAGTTTTTGTAATGGAGGGGCTTTAGTTTTCTAGAGCAGTATCATCCATTAGAAATAAAAGGTGGCCTGTGTATGCAATTTAAGATTTTCTAGTAGCCACATTAAATAAAAGGGGAGGGGGGGATTAAAAAAAGGGAAACATGAAATTAATAATATATTTGATTTAACCCATTTTGTCCAAAACATCACTTTAACTTATAATTATGTAGAAAGTTAGTAAGATGTTTTAAGCATTCTTTTTTTTATACCAAGTTTTCAGACTGTAGTATGTATTTTTACACTTAACAGCATATTTCATTGTAGATTTGCCACCTTTCAAGTGTTTAACATGTGCTAGGCTATGATATTGGATGGTATAACTCTAAAGAACGTCTTCCTAGTACTAGATCATGCCAGCATACTGCTGTTCTTCTAGGAAGACCACAACAGTCTATGTACAGAATTCATTTTCTCCCTGTAATTTTTTGCCCCTTTCATTGAAGGACTGGGGAGGGAGGAATTTTTTAAAGATTGTTTAATTTGAAAGAGTGACAGAAATAGACTGGTGAAGGGGGAGAGTAGTTCATTCCCTAAGTGCCCACAGCAGCCAATGTCCAGACCAGGCCTATGTCAGGAGCCAGGGACTCCATTCAGGTCTCTGTCATGAGTGGCAGGGGCCCAGCCACGTAGGCCACCATTGGGCTTCTTTTCCAGGCACAGTAGCACAGAGCTGGATTGGAAACGGAGCATCCTGGACTAGAACTGATGCACATACAGGGTGCTGCCCTCGCAGGGCAGCAGCTTTGCCCTCTGTGCCACAATGCTGGCCCTCTTTGATTTTAAATAGATGTGGTCACTAGAGGTTTTCGGTAGAACACTAAATCAGGATGCTAATTCTGATTCATAATTATTTTAGAGCTCTGCATCAGAGCCATGTGTGTTTTTATCAGTATGCTGTTTTAACCCACAGCTAAGTTCCATGGGTTTTTATTTTCAGTTAGAATGTTGATGTTAATGTTAATTCTTAACACCTTTATCTTTTTTTTTTTAACTTGTGTTATAGCAAAAGAGAAGAAAAATTCTGAAGATCTTCCTTCAGATGATGATGTTCTCATTGTATATGAATTAACCCCGACTCCTGACCAAAAAGCCCTTGCAACGGAGCTTAAACTTCCTCCAACTTTCTTCTGCTATAAGAATAGACCAGATTATGTTAGTGAAGAAGAGGAGGATGGTAAATCCCTTTGTCATTTTGAAAGTTTTCTGTTCCTGCCAATCTTAGTAATTGACAGTATGGTTTATTTATTTAAAGCCTGCCTCTTAGAACTCATCACTGATACCCTTACAGGTAGATACTTACTGTTGGGATGTATGAAAATAGTCAATAGATGTAATGAGCAAATGAATGGCATTCATCTAGCAACATTTTGGGGGGCAGCTGTCATATGCTGAGCAGGCATTTTTTGAGAGAATTGAAAGGGCACACAGGGTTCCAATGACAGAAAATTTTGTGTGCCATTTCAAAGTTTTTAAGCTGGATAGCTACATTCCCAGCCAAGTCTCAATGGGATAAATTGACAGTGGATTGGGTTGTGGGACGGGAGATTGGAAAATGTAGAAGTGATAGTAGAGCACTTCATAATCAGAAGAAATTCTGAGCAGAAGCTGTGACAGAAGGAGATGTAGTGGAGATGTACACTTGGTAAAGTGGGCTGCTATTTAGATGGAGAGAGTGACATTGGAAATAGTAGATTAGGAAAAGACCCAGACTTACTATAAATTATTAAATACAATCAATTTTACTTGAAGATGAAGATTTTGAAACAGCTGTCAAAAAACTTAATGGAAAACTCTATCTGGATGACTCAGAAAAATGTAAGCCCTTGGAAGACAATCTAACAGGTATGTTAAGTATAAGGAACTACCATGATATTTTCAACAAATCTACTTAAAAGCAACTGCTTAGTCTAATCATTTATGTAATTATCAATTTTACTTATGACTATGATGATTGAAAATATTTTAAAGTTACACTAGGTATAAAACATTGTTTTCCTGGTGGTTTTTATTCTCTATTAGCATTCACAGGTTGGGTTTGTTTGTTTTTTTAAGATTTATTTATTTGGGCTGGTGCCGCGGCTCACTAGGCTAATCCTCCACCTGCAGTGCTGGCACACAGGGTTCTAGTTCCGGTCGGGGCGCCAGATTCTGTCCCGGTTGCCCTTCTTCCAGTCCAGCTCTCTGCTGTGGCCCAGGAGTGCAGTGGAGGATGGCTCTGCACCCCATGGGAGACCAGGAGAAGCACCTGGCTCCGGGCTTTGGATCAGCGTGGTGCACTGGCCACAACAGCCTTTAGGGGGTGAACCAACGGAAAAGAAAGACCTTTCTCTCTGTCTCTCTCTCTCTCACTGTCCACTCTGCCTGTCAAAAAAAAAAAAAAAGATTTATTTATTTTTTCCAGTGACTTGAACAGCCCTTGTCTTGACTGTCAAGGAATAGTTTATTATTTTTTAATTATTTTTTTCTACTTAATACCATTGGTTGGACTCTTTACTTAACATAGAATTAATCATGAGGGTATAAAGTCAAGTGAAAATAGATCCCAATAAAAAATAAGAGTGGGAATAAGAGAGGAAGGAGCTGTACAGTTCTGCACACATTCCCATGGACCTACCCCTAAGGGTAAAGCTAAAAACTTGCCATGGGACTGCAAATTCCTTAAGCTTGGTGGTACTAATACCATCTTATGTATTAAAGTGATCATATTAAGTGTACAATTGATCATATAGATAGGATTAAGTGTCAAAGGGATCACATAAATAAGACAAGTGTCTGGTAATAACAATAGAAAGAATTAAAAAGGAGATGTTCTAACATGGGAAGCAGGCCACACAGCAAACTCATAGAATGACAAATGCCCTCAACAGCACTCTGACCTAAGAATCAGCCATTAAGGCATTTGGATCTGGCTGAAAAGCCCATGAGAGAATTTCAGGCATGGAAAGCCAAGACTCTGTGGCAAAAAATGTTCTACATGAAGGATCTCTATGAGAGAGACCCCAGTGGAAAGAGAGAACTTCCACTTTGCTTATGGTCCTGTCTAAATACTGACAGAGTCTGTGGACTCAAGGCTTCTGTACGTTGGCAGCTCATGTCAGGAGCCTTGGATGGTCACTGACATCATAAATAAGAGTGTCAATTGTTAAATCAACAACAGGAGGCACTGTGCACTTACTCCCCATGTAGGACCTCTGTTCTTAATGAGTTGTACTATGAGAACTGTAAAACTTGTTTTCAAACAATACTTTATACTTTGTGTGTGTGTGGGGTGCAAACTTTTCAAATCTTTACTTAGTATAGAGTTGGTCTTCTATATAAAATTAATTAAAAATGAATCTTAATGAAGAATGGGATAGATGGGAGAGGGAGTAGGAGGTGGGATGGGAGTAGGGATGGGAGGGTAGGTGTCAGGGGAAGAACCACTATATTCCTAAAGCTGTACCTATGAAAACTGTATTCATTAAATAAAAGCTTTCTTTAAAAAATTGTATTTATTGAGGCTGTGATCACAGGTTGCTGGTGTGTGTTTTCTTTCTTTTTTTTAAAAAAAGATTTATCTATTGAGGCTGCTTTGTGGCAAAGCATGTTAAGCTGTTGTCTGCAGCACCAGCATCCCATATGGGTGCTGGTTTGAGTCCTGGCTGCTCCACTTCTGAACCTGCTCCCTGCTAAAGCACTTGGGAGAACAGCAGAAGAAAGCCCAAGTGCTTGGGCCCCTGAACCCATATGGGAGCCATTTTGGCAGTGAACCAATGGATGGAAGACTCACTCTCTCTCTCGTTCTTTCAAATAAGAAAATATATAAGAATAAGACATTTTTTTTTCTTTTTTAAAGATTTATTTATTTATTTGAAAGTCAGAATTACACAGAGAGAAGTTCCATCCTCTGGTTCACTCCCTAATTGGCCGCAATGGCTGGAGCTGCACTGATCCGGCACCAGGAGCCAGGAGCTTCTTCTGGGTCTCCCGCACAGGTGTAAGGCCCAAGGGGTTGGTCCATCCTCTACTGCTTTCCCAGGCCATAGCAGAGAGCTGGATTGGAAGAAGAGCAGCCAGGTATCAAACCGCTGCCCATATGGGATGCTGACACTGCAGACAGAAGCTTTACCCACTGTGCCACAGTGCTGGCCCCACAGGTCATTTTTTAAAAGATTTATTTATTTGAAAGGCAGAGCATTAGAGAGAAAGGGAGAAGTCAGAGCAGGATTGTTCTTCCGCTTAACTCCCCAAATGGGCCCAATAGCCAGGCTGAGGCCAGGAGATAGGAACTCCATCCTAGTCCCAAATGGGCCATTGGCTGCTGATATTCTAGGCACAGTAGCACAGAGCCGGATTGGAAATGGAGCAGCCAGGATTCCAATAATTTGAATGGCATTCTAGTATGGGATATCAGTGTTGCAAGCAGTCCAACCTGCTGTGGCACAATCCTGACCCATGCATAGGTCTTTTTACTGTGGTTTATATTACATTGAGGACAACTGTTGTGGAATAATCGAATTTCATCCTAAATGTTTTCTTCTGTTTGTGTTGTATGTATTTTTCAGATCCTGAGAAAGAATGTGTTATTGTTTGGGAGAAGAAACCAACAGTTGAAGAGAAAGCAAAAGCAGATACCTTAAAGCTTCCACCCACATTTTTTTGTGGAGTTTGCAGTGATACTGATGAGGACAATGGAAATGGGGAAGACTTTCAATCCGAGCTTCAGAAAGTTCAGGAAGCTCAAGTAAGAAAGGCTTTTGTTGTTTAATTTTTGTTACCTTGCCTTTGTTGGTTCAGTAAATTCAGAACTCCAACGTGACAGTAGGGATTCAGTTACTTTTACCTCACAGAGTCTGCATGAACAGGAAGCTGTAGTCAGGAGCCAGAGCTGGTTATTAAAACCCAGATACTCCTTTGTGGGACACAGGCTAATACTTGCCTCTAATTTTCTTTTTCATTAGGTGTGTCCATTCTGTTTTTTATTACTTTGTTTTTGCCTTCTTACCACCTCTTCTGAATTATTTGAAAATTTTTCAGATTTCAGAATTTATTATATTTTTGACTATTTCTTAGTTTTTTTTAATGTTTGCTTTAGAGACACATGTACCAAACAGAAACTGTTTAGAATTGTGTTCCCTTTCAATTCAAATTAAAATATAGTTGCATTTGAACTATAGGTTTTTAACACTCCTTCATGATGATGGTAGTTGTCATATATTGCAGTTATGTACAACAAAAATTTGGTCAGTTGCATTTTGCTCTCGGTAGCCTTTTTTTATATGTGTATAAAGATTTATTTATTTGAAAGGTAGAGTGACAGAGAATGAGAGAAAGAGACCTTCTGTCTGCTGGCTCATTCCCAAATGGCCCCAGTGTCTGAGTCTGAGCCAGGATGAAGCCAGGAGCCAGGCACTAAATCCTGCCCTCCTATATAGGTGGCAGGGGCCCAAGCATTTGGGCCATTTTCTGCTGATTTCCCAAGTGCATTAGCAAGGAGTTGCTTCAGAAGTAGAGCAGCTGGGACTTGAACCTGGTGCTCTGATACAGGTACAGGATTCCAGTGGCCCTCAATATTCATATATTCTTCTGAACCTGAAAGCTAAGGACAGTTTTATTCACCTGGGTCTTTGCCATTTTTGTTGTTATTGGTTCATTCCAAGCATTCTACGACTCCACGTATGCTGTCTTTCACTTTGTATATACAGAACTTCCATGAGCATTTTCTTTGAAGTGGGTTTACTAATGGTACTTATTCTTAGTTTTCCTTTGGGTAAAAATATCTATTTTTCTTTCAGTTTTAAAAGATTATTTTGGAGAGATAAGGTGCAAGATTGACAGTTTTCTTTCAGTACTTTAAAAATGTTTCAGTATTTGTTGGTCATCTTAGTTCTTTGTGTATTCTGGATGTACATCCTCACAAAATATTTTGCAAATATTTTCTTCTATGTGGCTTCAGTTTTCATTCTCAACAGTGTCTTTCATGGAGCAGTAGTTTTTAATTTTAATGAATTCCAAGACTTTTTATCCTTTGATGAATCATGCTTTGATATTAGATTTAAAACATCATCACCTAACCGTATGTTACCTGTATTTCTTGCTTTTATTATATTCTAGAAGGTCTGTAGTTTTTACATTTCTTTGGTACATTTTGAATTCATTTTTTGTGAAAGGTTAAGATTTATTTTTTACTTTGTGAATGTCCAGTTGTTCCAGCACCGTTTGTAGAAAAGACTAGTTGAATTGCCCTTGCTCCTTGTCAGTGATCATCTGACTGTATTTATGTGGCTTTTGTTCTGTTCCATCATCTTCTTGCCTGTTCTTCCATCGCTACCAAAGCATCTCAGTTAACAGAGCTTTGTAGTGTGTCTTGTGGTTGGATAGTGTCAGTCCTCTGACTTTGTTCTTTAGTATTGTGATGTCCATTCTGTGTCATTTGTCTTTATATATAAACTTTCAGATTAGTTTGTCTCTACCTACAAAACAACTTCTGAGATTTTGGTTAGAATTGTGTTGAGTCTGCAGGTAAATTGAGGAGAGCTTTTTTTTTTTTTTTTTTTTTTAAAGGTTTATTTATTTGAAAGGCAGAGTTACAGAGAGGGAGGGAGAGACAGAGAGAGATCTTTCATTTGCTAGTTCACACCCCAAATGGCTGCAACAGCTAGAACTGGGTCAGGTCAGAGCCAGGAGCTTCATTGAGGTCTCCTGCCTGAGTGCAGGGCCCCACGTACTTGAGTCATCTTCCACTGCTTTCTTAGGCATGTTAACAAGGAACTGGATCAGAAGTGAAGCAGCAAGGACTTACACTGGTGCCCATATGGGATGCTGGCTTTGTAGCCAGTGGCTTGACACACCGCACAATGACACTGGCCCAGAGCTGACATCTTAATGTTGAATGTGGAACATCTATTTCTATTTCCTTTAATTGCTTTCATCACAGTTTTATACTTGTCCTCATGTAGGTGTATCTATTTTCATATTTTGTTCCATTTATGCTGTCATGGGTTTTTTTGTTTTTGTTTTTAATGTAAATGGGACTGTGTCTTAAATTTCAAATTCCAGTTGCCACCAGTATTTAAGAAGGCAGTTGACTCTTTGAAAGGCAAAGAGAGAAAGACTCCCATCTGCTGGTTCATCCCCCAAATGGCCATTGCATACCAGGACTAGATCAGGCCAAAGCCAAGAACCAGCCATGTAAGTGACAGGGACCCAAGGACTTGAGCCATCAATCATCTACTACTTCCCAGGCACATTTGTCAGTGGTCTGGATGGGAAGGTTGGCACTACAGTATGGGGTGCAGGCTTTCTAAGTGCTTACTACCCTGCCACTACACTGGCTCCCAAGGTATGTTTTTGTCTAGCCTTTGGGGTTTTTTACATAGATAATTCTTTCAGTATTGAGCAGTGACAGTTTTATTCTTTCCTTGCCAATCTTTATTTTTTTTTTTTTTTCAAATTTATTTCTTACTTGAAAGGCAGAGAGAAAGGGACAGAGTTTGTTGTATGTTAGAAATGTGACTACTAAAAAGAAATGAGTCAAGTTGTGTAATGGCAAGTGAAACAAAAATAGCATAAAAGCAGTAAGGGATCTGAATTACAATTATGAGATAAAAAAATCTCTTGGGGCCGGCGCTGTGGCGCAGCGGGTTAATGCCCTGATCTGAAGCTCCGGCATCCCATATGGGCGCTGGTTCGCGACCCGGCTGCTCCACTTCCAGTCCAGCTCTCTGCTATGACCTGGGAAAGCAGTAGAAGATCGCCCAAGCCTTTGGGCCCCTGTACCCATGTGGGAGACCCAGAAGAAGCTCCTGGCTTCTGATTGGCACAGCTCCAGCCGTTGTGGCCAACTGGGGAGTGAACCAGAGGATGGAAGACCTTTCTCTCTCTCTCTCTCTCTCTCTCATTCGTTCTCTCTGTGTAACTCTGACTTTTAAGTAAAATAAATAAATCTTTAAAAAGAAAGTAATAAGTCTCAATTGGTTAAAGTGTATACTTTTTATATATTGTTTTATTTGATTTGTCAATGCTTTGTTGATGATTGTAAGTCTTTGTACATGGAGAAACTGGTTTTCATGCGGCGGCCATTGGAGGGTGAACCAACGGCAAAAAGGAAGACCCTTCTCTCTCTCTTTCACTGTCCACTCTGCCTGTCAAAAAAATAAAAATAAAAAAAAAAAAAGAGAGAAACTGGTCTTCAGTTTCCCATTGTTGGTATGACTTCACCTGGTTTTGATATTAGGGTAATGATGGCATAGGATGAGTTCAGTGTTTCTATTTGCTGGAAGAAATTGCAGGAATTTGTATTTGGTTTTGAAATATTTGTTGGAATTTGTCAGTGAAACCATGTGGGCCTGGTAATTTCTTTAGGGGAAGGATATTGTTAACTCAGTTTCTTTAACAAATGTAGACTATCAAGATTATTTTTTCTTGTTAAAGTTTTGGTACATTTCATCTTAGTTGTCAAGTTTTGGGGCATTGTGCTATTCATGGTACTCGATTTTGGCTCTTAATGTCTATGAGATCAGTAGTGATGGATCTAGTTTCTGGGGTTAGTAATTTGTCTTTCTCATTTTCTTGATTAGCCTACTGAGAAGTTTTTTATTTTTATTGATCTTTTCAAAGCTTTTGATTTCATTGAATTTTCTGTTGTTCCATTGATTTCTGATATTTTTATTAGTCTTGCTGTGTGGTTTTTTTTATTTTATTTATTTATTTATTTTATTTATTTATTTATTTTGACAGGCAGAGTGGACAGTGAGAGAGAGACAGAGAGAAAGGTCTTCCTTTTGCCATTGGTTCACCCTCCAATGGCCGCCACGGTTGGCATGCTGTGGCCGGCGCACCGCGCTGATCCGATGGCAGGAGCCAGGTGCTTCTCCTGGTCTCCCATGCGGGTGCAGGGCCCAAGGACTTGGGCTATCCTCCACTGCACTCCCGGGCCACAGCAGAGAGCTGGCTGGAAGAGGGGCAACCGGGACAGAATCCGGTGCCCCGACCGGGACTAGAACCTGGTGTGCCGGCGCCGCAAGGCGGAGGATTAGCCTAGTGAGCCGTGGCGCCGGCCTGTAGTTTTTTTTTCTTTTGCTGTTCCTTCTCTAGTTTCCTAAAGTAAAATTTAGATGTTACTGATTTTAGATCTTCCTTTTAAATGTGTGTATTCCTGGTGCTATAAATATCCCCCATCCTAGTTTTTGCTATGTCTCACAAAATTTTATATTCTCATTTTATTCAAAATTTCAAACTTTATTTTGGTGCCTTTTTTTTTTTTTTCCTAAGATATATCTTATTTATTTGAAAGAGTAACAGAGAAAGGGAGAGACACAGAGAAAGGTTTTCCATCTGCTGGTTCACTTCCCAAATGGCCTCACTGGCCGGAGCTGGGCCAGGCTAGGGCCTGGAGCTTCTAGAGATCTCCCACATGAGTGCAGGGGCCCAAGCACTTGGGGCCATCTTCTGCTTTCCCAAGTGCATTAGCAGGAAGCTGGATTAGAAGTGGAGCAGACAAGACTCAAGTCGGGGACCATATGGGATGCCAGTATCACAGGCAGTGGCTTTACCTGCCATACCACAATGCTGGCCCTCTTGGTACTTCTTTTTTTACTTTGCACATGTTATTTAGAAGCATGTTTAATCTTCAGCAATCTAGAATTGGGGCCAGCGCTGTGGCATAGCAGGTTAGAGCCCCAGCCTGTAGTGACAGCATCCCATATGGGTACCAATTTGAGTCCCAGCTGCTCCACTTTTGATCCAGCTCTCTGCTATGCCTGGGAAAGCAGTAGAAGATGGTCCAAGTGCTTGCGGGCCCCTGCACTCAAGTAGGAGACCTGAAAGAAGCTCAGACTTCGGATCAGCTCAGCTCTGACTGTTGTGGTATTTGGGGAGTGAACCAGCAGGATGGAAGACCTCTCTCTTTGGCTCTACCCCTCTCTCTAACTCAGTCTTTCAAATAAATCAAATCTTTTTTTAAAAAAAAAAAAAGAATCTAGAGTTTTTTTCCAGCTGATATTTCTCTTAATGACTTAAAGCTTAATTTCATTGTGGTTTGAGAGCGTATATTGTGTGATTTCTGTTCTTTCAAATTGTTTGATGTGTTATATATCTTAGAATAGGTATTTTGTCTTGGTAAATGTTTTATGTGAGTTTATGAACAATGTTCTGTTGTTAGATGTCATCCTTAAAATCTATTCCTGTTAATGTATCTTTCATTTGTAAAATTCCCATTTGGTTCTTTTTTATAACTCTGTTCATTTGCTGAGAATTTCTGTCTTTTCATTTGTTTTAAGAGTATTTTTCATTACTTCTTGTGCCATTGTTGTAATGGCTTGGTTTTTTTTTTTTTTTAAGATTTTATTTTATTTGAGAGGCAGTTACAGAGAAAGAGGGACATACAGAAAGTTGTGTCATCTGCTGGTTTACTCCCCAAATACCATAGCAGCTGCAGCCACCTGAAGCCAGGATCCTGGAACTCCATCAGGATCTCCTGCATAGGTGCCAGGACACAAGCACTTGGGCCATCTTCTGCTTTCCCAGGCAAATTAGCAGGGACCCGGATTGAAGTAGAACAGCTGGAGCTTGAACCAGTGCTCATGTGGGATGCCAGCATTGCAGGCAGCAGCTTAACCCACAGTGCTGCAACACTGGCTCTTTGAATGACTTCTTTAAAATATTTTTTGTAGTTCCAGAACATGGGCTTCTTCCTCTGGCCAAAAAGAGCTGGCTTTTCGGCCGGCGCCGTGGCTCAACAGGCTAATCCTCCGCCTTGCGGCGCCGGCACACCGGGTTCTAGTCCCGGTCGGGGCACCGATCCTGTCCCGGTTGCCCCTCTTCCAGGCCAGCTCTCTGCTGTGGCCAGGGAGTGCAGTGGAGGATGGCCCAAGTGCTTGGGCTCTGCACCCCTTGGGAGACCAGGATAAGCACCTGGCTCCTGCCATCGGAACAGCGCGGTGCGCCGGCCGCAGCGCGCTACCGCGGCGGCCATTGGAGGGTGAACCAACGGCAAAGGAAGACCTTTCTCTCTGTCTCTCTCTCTCACTGTCCACTCTGCCTGTCAAAAAAAAAAAAAAAAAAAAAAAAAAAAGAGCTGGCTTTTCTCGAGACTTTTATGTTTGTGCCATTGGCAGTTTCAGGGTTTTGTGCTGCTCTAGCATCCAGGCTGGAATACAGAGGAGGCATAAAAACTCCACATGGATCTCACTACCAGATTATCCTTCTGCTCCTGTGTTACTTAACCCATCTGCTTTCATCCACCTTCCAGAGGCTTTGTACATTTTTCAGTCTACAAGTTTAGTTCTAGGTTTTGGGAGACATAAGTTGAAGTACCCTTCTTCCATCTTTCCAGAAGCCTAAGTCTTCAGTTTCTTTTGAAATAGCTTGTAGGGGGGCCGGCGCTGTGGCATTGTGGGTGAAGCAGCCGCTTGCAGTGCTGGAATCCCACGTGGGCTTTGGTTTTTGTCCTGGCTGTTCCACTTCAGATCCAGCTCTCTGCTATGGCCTGGGAAAGCAGTAAAAGAATGCCCAAGACCTTGGGCCCCTGCACCCACGTGGAAGACTCGGAATAAGCTCCTGGCTTCAGATTGGCACAGCTCTAGCCGTTGCGGCCATCTGGGGAGTGAACCAGCAGATGGAAGACCTCTCTATCTCTCTGCCTCTCCTTTTCTCTCTCTGTAAATCTGACTTTCAAAAAAAAAAAAAAAAAAAAAAAAAAAAAAAAGAAGTAGCTTGTAGGGTCCTTTTTCTGAAACAGTATTTAATGGCTTAGTATTTTATTACTTCCTCTTTGCAGAAATCCCAGAGTGAGGAAATCACCAGCACAGCAGATGGTGTGTGTACAGGTGGGACTGAGGTGACTGCTCCGTCGTTAGGGAAATCTGAAGAACCTGATTCTGTTGCCAAATGTATTGGTTCACCACCTGTTTCCTGTGGAGCTGCAGACAAGCCTGTGGATTTGTCTACTAGAAAGGAAACTGATCCAGGTTCTACAAGCCAAGGTAAAACCAAATATATGTTTAAGTCATTACATAAAGGAGAATACCTGTGTGTTTGAAAGAATAGACTTGAAGGTACATCCTAGAAACTTCCTTTAAAGCAAGTTTGAGGTATATAAGGGACGTCAGATTTAATAGTGTCAGAACAATCATACTTCTCCACCAGCAAAGAAAGTGAGCAAGCATTTTTATGATTAGAATTGTGGTTATTAGGAAATACAAAGCACTGGGACTCTAGCCTGTCTGCCTGAGTGTTTAAAAAAAAAAAAAAAAAAGGCAATGTAATTTGTGTACATGGTAATTTCCTTTTGTGATATTTTAATTAAGCTTGGAGTAGGTTATCACTAGGTATCTGATCCTGAGAGTATTTTAATTAACGGAAGTAGTTGTAGAAATTTTACAATAATGGTTTAAAATTTGTGTGATAGTACTTAAATATCTATGTTTTTCTCTATTAATCTCAAAACTTAAAAAAAATATCTAATAGTAATAATAATTGTATTCTTTCTCCCTTATTTTTCCATTTCAGTGGGTTTTGGTAGAGCAGTGTCTCTAAATTGTAGCGGTTTTTATACATGTGCGTTGTCTACGTTACCTAATCTCTTTTTCAGAAGTGTTCCTAAATAAGTCATAAAAACATTTATAGGCACTTTAGGATCTTGAAACACTAGAAGAGAGAGACCAAGACCTTATTTTCAGAGATTGTTTTGCTATACATTGGCAGCATTAAGACAGGGCTTTAGTAGTAGTATTTAAAAAAAAAAAAAAGATTTATTTATTTATTTGAAAGGCAGAGGCAGACAGAGGTCTTCCATCCATTGGTTCATTCCCCAGATGGCCACAGCTGCACTGATCCGAACCCAGGAGCCAGAAGCTTCTTCTAGGTCTCCCACATGGATGTAGGGGCCAAAGGACTTGGGCCATCTTTTACTGCTATCCCAGGCCATAGCAGAGAGCTGGATAGGAAGTGGAGCAGCCAGGACTTGAATCGGTGTCCATATATGAGGCCAGCACTGCAGGTGGCGGCTTTACCTGCTACGCCACAGTGCCTGCCCCTCTGGTAGTATTCTTTATGACTAAGTTTAATACTGAACACAGTAAGGCTTTATACAATTCCGTAAAGTCTTGCCTTTGATTGAATGCTTGTTTTGGGGTATAGGAGATTCTACAAAGGGGAAACTCCATAGTTCTATAAGTTGCTTAATGCTGATTTGTATCTCTTTTATAGAAGATGATTTTTGTTATACTTTTGGTATAGTATTGTAGTATTATTAGGAATAACATTTGTAAACATAATAAAGCTGACTGCTCAGAATTTGATGCTTTTACCAGATTATACTTTCTAATCCCCCTCACCCTGTAATATGGGAGGTTCTCCTATTCTGTCCAAGTCCTGGGCAAAGCTTTGCTTTTTTGTGTATGTGAAGTGAAATAATCAATTGTTCTTTTCCTTTCGCCAGTGGAAAGCAAAACAGTTTCATTTGGATTTGGAAGTAGCACAGGGCTATCATTTGCAGATTTGGCTTCCAGTAATTCTGGGGATTTTGCTTTTGGTTCTAAAGGTAAGATCAGAAGGAGAGATTTTTTTTTTTTTTTTAACTTTTATTTAATGAATATAAATTTCCAGTGTACAGCTCATGGATTACAATGGCTTCTCCCTCCCATAGCTTCCCTCCCACCTGCAACCCTCCCCTCTCCCGCTCCCTCTCCCCTTCCATTTGCATCAAGATTCATTTTCAATTCTCTTTATATACAGATCAATTTAGTATAAAGATTTCAACAGTTTGCACCCACATAGAAACACAAAGTGAAACATACTGTACTAGTTATAGCATTAAATCACAATGTACAGCACATTAAGGACAGAGATCCCACATGAGGAGCAAGTGCACAGTGGCTCCTGTTGTTGACCCAACAAATTGACACTCGTTTATGGCGCCAGTAACCATCCTAGGCTGTCGTCATGAGTTGCCAAGGCTATGGAAGCCTTCCAAGTTTGCCGACTCTGATCATATTTAGATAAGGTCATAAAAGACAGAGTGAGGATAGTAACCAGTGATCCTAAGAGTGGCATTTACCAGGTTTGAACAATTATACAGCATTAAGTGGGGAAGAGGACCATCAGTACACACAGGTTGGGAGTAGAGCCATTCATTGGTGGTAGAGTAGAGGTTATGATTACAAAGGAATGAGGCCCAAGTGTGCTAGACAGGGCCTAGAACAAAGGACAGAGTCATTATTAGAGGAGCTAAGAAAGGTGCTGTCTAAGCTACAATTAATTTTTCTGATTGAGAGGCAAATAGAACCTGATAGAAGGGGCTTGATAATAATCGGGTGGGCTTTAGGCCTTGTAAATTCAGAGGCCCAGACCTATCTGTCTCTTCACATGGGGTATATCCTAAGGGAGGTGTGAACCTCCTAGGGGAAGGCACTCTGTTGACTTTCATTACTTGGCTGGGCTGGGAAGAGAGCTGGCCAGGTAAAGGCAGGGGGCATCTCTAACAAGAAATTTACAGTTCTGCCTGCAATGTTGCTGACCCTACTTGACCATCCCCTCAGCTGCAGTGGTCACTTTGGAAGTTGGGCTGAGTGAAGGGCTTTTCAGCTTAGAGCCAATAAGATCTGTGGCTCTGACCTGGGCATCCTTCGACTCCAGGGCAGATCCATTTCCAGTGATCCAACTCTTGGCAGAGCTGCCAGGGCTCTTCACAAGCTGACTTCTGCTGAAGCCCAGGCTTACCACATTGAAAGCCACTGCAGTGGACTGGCCTGTTGGGTCTAGAAGGAGAGATTTTAATCATCATGTTATAGAATCAGTCAAGCACAACTCTTTTGTTATAATGTGATAGTAACTTAAGTTGGAAATTTCTTTACCTCTCTGGCTAGTTGGTTTAGGGTTTTAATAATGAAGGCTGCCTACATTTTATTATTTTTGATGTTTATGAATGTAGCCATAAGACATTTTGTCTTAATTTAGTACAAGTCCTGCTGATGGTTCTCCCCATTCTGAAAAACAGAATCGTTTTTCAGTTTTGGAATAACTCCAACTTTGGTAACACTGCTCTTTTAGCAATATATACTTTTTGGTAATATTGTTGTCTTAATTAGACATACTTTTAGGCTGCTTTGTTATTTTATAAAAACCTTTAAATTGATTTCGATTTTACTTGCTAGAAATATTTGAAACTACAAATCCCCTGCAGTTAGTTTTTAAAAGACCTGTTTATTTATTTATTTGAAAGGCAGATCAACAGAAAGTCAAAGGGAGGGAGAGACAGACACCTTCCATCTGCTGGTTCACTCCCCAAATGGCTGCAATAGCTGGGCCTGGACCAGGCCAAACCCAGGAGTCAAAAACTACATTCTGGTCTTGCACTCGTGTGGCAGGATCCCCAATATTTGGAGTGGAAGCTGAGTAACTAGGATTCAGACCAGCACTGTGACATGAAATGCAGGTGTTACAAGCAGAGCCTCACCCATTGAAGTAATTAAACTTTGTGTTTTTACAGAAAAATGTAGCAAGTATTTTCGGTGCATATATTTATCACATTGTTGAAATCATGTACATTACAGTGTCAATTTTGTGTTTCAAGGTTTTCATAGGGGATTTTTACACTTTTGTAAATTTCCAGAGTTTCAGTCTAATTTCCCTCTGTGATTAAGAGCTTATGAGACTTAATTTTTTTTTTTTTTTCAGAGTTCCTAAATTCCACCAGAATGTGGGTGTCAGTAAAAATCTATTCCTGGCATTGTGTGGACCTTCTTGATCTTAAGCCTTTTGTTTTGCTTAGGTTTAAGCTCTTTGGAGTCTTTCCCCCACCCCTTCCTCTTTCATAATATTTTCACAGTGGCTGATTTTTCTTTATGTGTTCATTTTCTTATTTTATTTTGTTCCTTTGTTTTCAATTTGGTCTGAAAGTCCCATTCATACAGGATTATTGGTCATTCTGTACCTGTTGTGCAACATTTCGTGAAAAATAATCTAAGAATAATAAAAATGGGTTTGACCCAGCTTTGACAAAGATTGCCATTTTATTCATACTTTGTTTCATTTACATGCACACACAATAGAAGCCTAGATAGACAACTCTTACCTGGAACTTTTGTCTCAAAACTGATACTGACTATTCAGAAACTAATCTTTTATACTTATCTTTGTGAATTTTCTCTCCTGGTTCTATTAGATAAGTTGACCATGATTTTGCAGGCTGGCCTTGGAGGTTTCCCAACTCCTGAAAGATAATGAGTAATGTTAGGTTGAGTCATCTCAATTGAGGTGGATAGTAGGGAAGTTTCTGGTTTTCACCTTCTGTCTTGTGGGATAGGTATCATCTTGGTTCCCCCACATGGAAGTAGGGAGTCTTTTCAGTACCTGTAGCTGTCTGGTACTCCTTGAAGGTAATTGGAGTTAGTGAATTCTAAGGCCCAACACCAACTACTTGAAGAAAAAGTTGAGGTACAGAAGTTATTACTACATATATAGACTATTGTGGCTAGTTTAGAAGTAACAGATCAGCCTCTTTGAGGACATATTTTTAGGTTTAAAAATTGCATTTCTCATGTGATGAAAGGTTTTAAGAAATAACATACCTAGATAAGTTTTAAGGACTTAGTTTATTACTAGAATTTTTTAAAAAATATTTTATTTATTTGAAAGGCAGAGTGACAGAACGAGAGGAAGAGACAGAGAAAGACATCTTTTATCTGTTGGTTCACTCCCCAGATGGCTGCTCTGGTCATGGCTGTGCCTGGCCAAAGCCAGAAGCCAGGAACTGCATCTGGGTCTCTCATGTTGTGGTGGCAGGGGCCCAAGTACTTGAGCCATCTTCTGCTGCTTTCCCAGGCACTTTAGCAAGGAGCTGGATTCGCAATGGAGCAGAGCAGCCCAGACTCAAACCAGTGTTATGATACAGTTTGCCAGCATTGCAGGTGTTGACTTAACCCTTTAGGGCCCCATTACTGGAAGTTTCAGTTTAGTAATGTGAAGCTTACTGAAGGCAGAGAATCTTACCTTATGTGTTTGTAAGGGTAAAACGGTCTAAATGTGTGGTGTTTTCACAAAATGACTTGAATTTGCCAAAATAACATAATTTGTAACACTTTAAATAAGTATCTATCTCACCGTTGGAAATTAGATGCATTGGTAATCTAAGTGTGATTTGAAAAAGTATTAAAGAAATAGACCATTGTTTAAGTAACTTAATTTATTCATCAGATAAAAATTTCCAGTGGGCAAATACCGGTGCAGCTGTATTTGGAGCACAGACAACCAATAAAGTTGGTGAAGATGAAGATGGTAGTGATGAAGAGGTAGTTCATAATGAAGATATCCACTTTGAACCAATAGTGTCATTACCAGAGGTAAACATTAATGATTGGAATTTTTACTAATAATTTTTTCATATACTGTTAGTGTATCATTTTTTTTTCATAACATGCTTCTGGAGACAGAAAATACCTAATCTCATACTTGACAACGTCCTTTCAGTAAAAAGTAACCTTGCTATAGATAAAGTCTAAAGTTTAAGTTAACCATATACGCTTCTTCAGCTCAGTAGTTAAGAAGATAATAGAACCCATGAAAGCTTTTTGTGTGGATAACTAGGTTTTATTTTTCTTATGTTGTTGATCTTAGTTATGATTAAAGCTGACCTGAACAGAGCAGTTTATGTGAAAAGTTCTTGTGTTTTAATGTCTTTTGTTGTTTTTTTTTTTTCCTTGAGAGATGAGTAATATTTGAACAGATGCATAAGAAATTGTTAGTGAATCAAGACAAACACAGTTGAAAGAAAGGAACTGTGTGTTAGCATGTTAACAAGTCATAACTACTTTTTCTGACAGTTTGAAAATCTTTAGTTATAGAACAGTGGGTTTTAACCTGTATCACATTTATACTTGCAGAAATTTATTTTGTTGTTCCTAGTTGGAATTAACTCAATAAAATTGGCAAAACTGAACCCACAAAAGTAAATATAAATAACCTTTACATTTTTTGAACAAGATTGTTGTTTTAGAAAAATTGTCCTCTTTTTTTAGCCTGGATCAGTGGTTGATGTTTCTTTTCAGGAACAGGGACTTCTTGAAACTTTTTGTTTACAATATAGGAAGCAATTTTTAAAATGAAAATGAATACTGTATAAAAGAAAGCTGGGCCGGCGCTGTGGCTCAATAGGCTAATCCTCCGCCTAGCGGCGCCGGCACACCGGGTTCTAGTCCCGGTCAGGGCGCCGGTTCTGTCCTGGTTGCTCCTCTTCCAGGCCAGCTCTGTGCTGTGGCCAGGGAGTGCAGTGGAGGGTGGCCCAAGTGCTTGGGCCCTGCACCCCATAGGAGACCAGAAGCACCTGGCTCCTGGCTTCGGATCAGCATGGTGCACCGGCCGCAGCGGGCCAGCCGCGGCGGCCATTGGAGGGTGAACCAATGGCAAAGGAAGACCTTTCTCTCTGTCTCTCTCTCTCACTGTCCACTCTGCCTGTCAAAAAAAAGCTATTTAATAATAAATTTGCTCCCTCCTGCTTCAACCAAATCAGATGAATTTCTAGTGCCTGGATATTACCAGTGAGCACATTATGATGTTAATGTCATTACAAAGAAAATGTCTTAAAAGAATTTGAATATTTGAAACTTGTTATATGCAACAGCTTATAGGTAATTGCTTTTGCTAATCTAGGTAGAAGTAAAATCTGGAGAAGAAGATGAAGAAGTTGTGTTTAAAGAGAGAGCCAAACTCTACAGATGGGATCGTGATGCCAGCCAGTGGAAGGAGCGTGGTGTAGGAGACATAAAGATCCTTTGGCATAGGATGAAGAACTATTATCGAATCCTCATGAGGAGAGACCAGGTCTTCAAAGTGTGTGCAAACCACGTTATTACCAAAACAATGGAATTAAAACCCTTAAATGTTTCAAATAATGCTTTAGTTTGGACTGCTTCAGATTATGCTGGTGAGTTTCTGTTTGGGAATGCTACTTTTAATTTTTGGTCTTTCCTGAAACCCATAACAAACGTTATACATTTGGTAGTGATTATTTTAATCTTAAAGGTATTCTCCATTTTTATCCCAATAGATGGAGAAGCAAAAGTGGAACAGCTTGCAGTGAGATTTAAAACAAAAGAAATGGCTGATTGTTTTAAGAAAAAGTTTGAAGAATGTCAACAGAATTTATTGCAACTCCAGAAAGGGCATGTTTCACTGGCAGCAGAATTGTCGAGAGAGACCAACCCTGTGGTGTTTTTTGACATTTGTGCGGATGATGAACCTTTAGGGCGTATAACCATGGAGTTATTTTCAAATGTCGTTCCTCAGACTGCTGAGAACTTCAGAGCACTGTGTACTGGAGAGAAGGGCTTTGGTTTCAAGAACTCCATTTTTCACAGAGTAATTCCAGATTTTGTTTGCCAGGTAAGTATGAATTGTCTGTCAGAATTGAAATCTCCTAGAGAAGAGTGTATGCTGCACAAACTCAGGAAGTTGAGTGTCCTTCCTGATCTTATGCTGTAGTGTTAAGGTTTATATAGATTGGCACACATTAATTGGTTTTATCACCCTAATTCTAGCTCTGCCAAAAAGTTTCAACCTAAATGGGTCTAAATTTTCTGTTAGAAACTGGGGGGGTGAGAGGGTGGGGAAGTGATGGATGTTTTATTTCTTAATTGTCTTTCAAAAATACATATTTCTTAGTTTTCAAAGAGCTTTTTTGGGGGAGGGAGTGCAGAGATTTATTTCCTTGTTTAAAAGACAGAGTGAGAGAGACCTTCCATCTGTTGGTTCACTCCTCAGGTGCCCAGAACAGCTAGAGTTGGTCCAGGCCAAAGCCAGGAGAACTCCATTCTGGTCAACACATGGGTGTCAGGGCTCAGATACTTGGGCCATCTTCTGCTTTCCCAGGTGCTGTAGTAGGAAGCTGGTTTGGAAATAGAGCTGTCTGGACTTGAACCAGCACTCCAGTATGGGGTGCTGGGATTACAGGTGGCAGTTTAACCTACTGAGTCACAGTGCTGGCCCCTTAAGTTGCATTCTTCAGGAAGCTGGTTGTTTAGGACTTACCCTGCAGTGATGAGTTCTGTGTGTAATTCAGTGTTTTACTGAGAATTCCTATTAATTAAATTTTTCTTTCAGGGGGGAGATATCACCAAGCATGATGGAACAGGAGGAAAGTCTATTTATGGAGATAAATTTGAAGATGAAAATTTTGATGTGAAACACACTGGTCCTGGCTTGCTGTCAATGGCCAATAGGGGCCAAAATACCAATAATTCTCAATTTTTTATAACACTGGGAAAAGCAGAACATTTGGACTTCAAGCATGTAGTATTTGGTTTTGTTAAGGATGGCATGGATACTGTGAAAAAGATTGAGTCATTTGGTTCTCCTAAAGGGTCTGTTAGTCGAAGAATTAGCATCACAGAATGTGGACAGATATAAAATCATTGGGTTTTTTTGTAGTAAATTTTATCTGTATAAGCAGTTGAATCGAAGCTTAGCTGTTACAATATGGTAATTATGTTCAGCTTTTGAAAATGGACGTTTCCAATGTATAAATGTACAATTGCAGCTCATAGCTGTTGTCACTTTTTAATGTGTTATAATTGACCTTGCATGGTGTGAAATAAAAGTTTAAACACTGGTGTATTTCAGGTGTACTTGTGTTTATGTACTCCTGATATATCTGTAATAAAATGGAATAGTAATAATAATGTTGTTAAAAGCAATATACCTTCACAGACTATTGAAGGGATTAAATATATGCAATTTAATTTTAATTCCTTTAAATATATGTGACTTCCAGCATGGAAATACTTAACATTTGAGTAGAGGGACCACAACTTGGATAATTTTATTTTGGATCTGAAATATATTTGGTAACCTTAACTGTTGGTGTGCTCATTTATGCATAGACTCATTTATGAATGGGTAGAGCCACAGAAGGTAGAGTTAACCAAAGTGCTCTTCTGTAATCTTACACCTCTTGTATAGTTTACAAATGAACTTTTAAGTAGAGTACCTTCTTTGCCTAAAATATATAGCATCTTGTGCCCTTTCAAAGGTGTTAAATTAATTTTTTACATTTTAAGCAAGTTGACTATTTCCTTTAAAAAAAAAAAAAAAGAAAACAAACTTTTGTCATCTGTCTCTACTACCTCAGCAATTTCAACTTGGTCCTGATGATAGAAATTGAATTTTTCCTTGCAGTTATTGTGATAAAGTATGAATATTTTTTAAAGGTCTATACCATGTTCTTTGGTTAAAGATTTGCTTTATACTAGATTGTTGCAGTATCTTTTTCTGGTGAATTTTGTAGCAGAAATAAAGTGACAATTGACAACAGTCATGATATTTAAAAAGTTCATTACTTGTGCATCTAGTTGTCTGTTCATTCTAGTATTAGATTGAAGTACAGAGGGCAATTAAAGGTCAGTACTGTTAACTCAAGCTGCCGCGTAATTTCCAGAGCTCCCAAAGAAATACTTCCCAAGTTTGATACACTGAAGTGCAGTTAGAAGTGGCTTGTGTCACAAGTTAGGCAAACTGCTTTAAAAATGTTCTTACTGGCAAACTTCACATAGAACCACAAAGAACCCAGTCAGAGCACAAAATTGTGTATATTGTGATCATGAGTATTGACTGTCTTCCACCCTGTGTGCCTCTCGGTGAAAGACAGTTGCCTGTGTGGTGACGTGGAAATGGGGTGTTGTGCAGAGAATGCCATGCAGGCAATGGGAGGGATGCCATGAGTGGTTTGTGTGAATATGAATGATTGAGTAGCAGCACTAAATCAACTTAAAGCTGCCGGAAGTAACCCAGCCCCAACAGTTCAGGTGAAGTACCTGAACCTTGAAGGGAACCATGAACTGCATACGTGCACATTTAACACTTAGAGTCGGCTTCTTTGCAAACCTATGTAATATGAATTGATTAAAAGTGAGTTCTAACTTTTCTGCTGAGACAGTTGATGCAATAGTCATGCTTTAAGGGTAAATTGTAAGTAAATGCAAGTGCTTTTTAGACTTTTTACACTTTGGTGGTGTCCTAAGTTAGGCATTAAAGTTATAGACTTAAAGCTTTAAAAAAGTTGACAACACATAAATTAACCTTTCCAGTATTAGTATTCCAAAGCTGCTAAAAGTGGCTAGAAGCATTTGTAAGGAAGTCTTCTGTGTCACATTTCAGGAGAGGACTTTGATTTCCCTGTTACTTAATTGCTGAAGTGGAACACTAAACACATGATAGATATTCTTAAGGCTAGATTTTATATGGTCTCATTAAGGCCTGCTTAGAGGTAGAATAAAATGTTTCCTTATTTGTACATTTTAAGTAATGCTTTGTTCGAATATTGGCTTAAATTTAGATCACTAGTTTGCTAAAATACTGGCCCTAAGAAATTTGAGGAACTTTGGAAATAACTGAAAATGTAGGAGTTGTTAGTCCAGACATGCAGTTGGCAATCATAATTTAGAAAAGGATTACTCTGCTGTAATTGTATGAAAGTGAGAAATTGGGTAGCTGTGCAGTTGTTCCCATTTAGTATGTTTTTAGGTTATACACTATGCCAGTAAATACTGAGCACCTACTTGTTGCTAGGAGCTGTTAAGGGAACTAAGCAAACGTGTTTCTTTTTTTCAGTTTGAATTTATTTGAAACCAGGAGCTCAAAACAAAACTTACCCTAGGTCTCCCACCTGGAGTAAGCAGCAGCTACCCAAGTACTTGCTCTGCTAGTGTGCAATGCAAACGCGCTCTCTAAAGCTTTCGGGTGAGCGCTGAGGCGGGACGGGGCGCCGCACCTGCAGGGCCCCTCGGTGAAGGCCAGAGCCCGGGAGCCCCGCCCCCAGCGCCCCGCCGCCATGCGGCTGGGGGCGGGGCCTTGCGTCACGGCGCGCGCCGGCGCGAGGCCCCGGCGCGCCGCGCGGCCGCTGGACGCCGTTCCCGAGGAGACCGTGGGCGCCGCGGCGCGCCATGGAGCCGCGGCTGGTCAAGCCGCCGGGGCAGGACCTGGTGGTGGAGCGTCTCAAGAGCCGCTACGGGCTCGGAGGCAGCTGTCCCGGCGAGGTGAGACGGTCGCCGCGGGCTCGGGCGCCCACGGGGGAGCTTCCCGCCGGGAGAGTGCCGTCTCCCCGACCTCGCGTCGTGCGTCGTGTGAGATCGGTGAAGGGTGTGCGCCAGCACCCTCTCCCCGGTCAAGGAGCCTCGTGCTGCGAGAAGCCTGGAGCAGCCGCGGGAACGCAGGGCGAGCGCGGAGCCCCCTTCCCCCGGGGACGGCAGGCGGGTGGCCGGCGGCCAGTCGCTCCTGAGGAGAGCGGCCGTGGCTTCCGTGACCGCGGGCACTCGGCCGAAGTGCCGGCCGCCGTTCCCCTTCCAGCCCAGGGGTGCGCGTTGCGTGTAGGTGTCCCTGTTTGGGGTAATCTGACTGGTGTTGGGTGTCTCCTGAGGAGATTCTGGTTGCGCCTTGGCAGGAGTGCGCGGGAGTGAAGAGGTGCATGACGTCATGTTGTCTGTCCGTGACGTGACCTCCGGTCACCTGCGTCTAGTGGCTGGCGTCCCCCAGATTTCTCCGTCCTCAGCTTCGTCATGATGCCTGCTTTGTGGGACATACTTTGAGATACTAAATAGATTCTTTAGTATACAAATCACATATGTTGTTCTTTTTTTTAGTATGATTTTTCAAATTTTGATCAGGCGAGATGTCAGAGAAGATCTCTAACCTCCCCAGGTAAGCCAATAGACTAATTTGTGTATTTGAAGGTTTTAACCAATTTATTTTGAGAATTTGAGAGAGGTGGTTTTTTTAATATTTAGATTCACGGCTAATGCTAGCTATCTTGTGATACTAAACTTTCTTCAGTCTGTTAAGGAACTAATAATAATATGTTTTTTGGGGAAATAGTAATGTTTTAGCGGGAATTGTGTAAGATGTCTTTACAGGTCAAATTGAATGAATTATATTGGTATTTTCAGTTATAGTATTCCTGCCTTTGAATTTACTAAAAGTTAAACCATATTAGTTAAAGAAAATTAGCTGCTTCTTTTAGGCATAAACTTTTCAGACAGTAATTATTACTCTAGAGGAAGAATTTAGCAAACAAATGTACTTGAAAAAAGATTGTTATACTGTGGAACTGAGTGGGTTCTATGCTATGTGGAATTCTGTAACTTGAGCTATATCACCTGCTGTTTCCCAGGGTGTGCATTAGCAGGAAGCTGGAATAGGAGGCAGAGCTAGGACTTGAACTTAGGCATCTGGGCACCCAAGTGGCATCTTAACTGCTGCACCAAACCCCTGCCCCAGGCGAGGTGCATGTTTAATTGAGTGAATTTGTGACCAGAGGAAATGCTTTGACTTGCAGACATCTCAAAATTTTCTAAATTTTCTAAGGATTTATTTAATTAATTCTGTAATTAGCTATGTTATATTCATTAACCATTGTAGCAGAAATAGTATAATAGTTCATTAAGTTGTTGATTAAGGAATTTCATTTTTTTCCAAACTTATTTCATGTATGAATCTTTGTGAAATGTAAATTGTTTATTGATATTTTGCTTGTACTTAAATCTTTTTTTTTAAGGATTATTTATTTGAAAGGCAGAGTTACAGAAACTTTTTGAAGTATAATTGTATAAGTTAACAGTTAATTTAGCAAATGTTCAAGGTCCAAAGTAGTAACACGATTAATTCTTTTTTTTTTAAGGTTTTTTGTTTGTTTGTTTGTTTTGATACACAGAGTGAGAGGGAGAGACAGAGAAAGAGATCTTCCATCTGTTGGTTGACTCCTCAAATGGCCTCAACTGCTGGGACTGAGCTAGGCTGAAGCCAGGGGCCTGGAACTCCATCCTGGCCTCCCCCAGGGGTAGCAGGGGTTCAGATATTTGGGCCCTCTTCTTTTGCTTCCCCAGGGAGCTGGATCAGAGTGGGTGCAGCTGGACCTCAAACCAGCACTTTTATGTGGTATGCTGGAATGGCAGGCAGTGGCTTCACGTGTGCCGCAACACCAGCTCCTGGGTTCTGAATTTCTAAGTAACGCATCTCCTAGCTGTGTTACCTAGAAAAAGTCACATAAATTCTTTGGTCCTTAGGTTCTTAACCTGTAGAATAGGGTTTAAGGTACTTATTCTGCTTGTTTCACATGGTTGTTGCTAGGATCAAATAATGTAATGGATGGAAAAGAATTTTTTTTAATCAGAAAAGTGTTTATAAATATAAGATTTAATGGCTGTTTTCTATAAGTTTACATTTGAGAGACATGCAGACAAGTAATTATTTGCTAATTTTGCTATCTTTAGGAACTTGAAGTGAGATAATTAGTGTCTGATCCCAGTATGTAAACTTTTTTGCTTTTTTTGTTGGTAGATGATTTGGACGTCTTCTCATCTGGAGATAAAATTGGTTCATCATTAAGATCTTCTGGTGATAGAAAGCATTTTTACAGTTCCTTCAAGCACTTGAATGTGAATTGGTAAAGTACTGTGAAACTTTACTGTTGTGTCCCCTCAGTATCCCACAAAACTGGGGACGAAGTTTACATGTTTGCTTTGCTCTGAGTGTAAGCAGTCTGGAACTCTCCAAAGAGTTGAAAAGACTCAGTTAATTTTTATTTGAGAATCTCTGTGAAGAAGGCAAAGACTTAGCAGTATGTTTAGTGACATAATAGAAGTTAAATTGTTCGTATAAGGTAAAAGATGAAGAAGTATTATGATTAATCATCCAGGGCTAAAATGAAGACTTTGCTCCCTTTTTTAAAAAAAGTAGAAACAACAAAAAAAAACTGTAATACGTTTGTTAGGCAGTGATACTTAGCTTGGTATCTGTTGTGTGCCTGGTGATGTAGTGAGCGTTGTATTTTAGATAGCTGAACAAGATTATAGGAGGTGATAATTACAAAATCGGGGTGGTACAGTGCTGAGCCAAAAAGGGTTGCAGTTCTGAAGAGGAGATCATATTTATTATAGGTAAAAGTGGAAGTGAAAAGGTAGAAGTTAAGGTGAAATCAGTTTGAAAATTTTTATTTATTTGAAAGGCAGATGTGGCCGGCGCCGCGGCTCACTAGGCTAATCCTCCACCTGCGGCGCTGGCACACCAGGTTCTAGTCCCAGTCGGGGGGCCGGATTCTGTCCCAGTTGCCCCTCTTCCATTCCAGCTCTCTGCTATGGCCCCGGAGTGTAGTGAAGGATGGCCCAAGTGCTTGGGCACTGCACCCGCAAGGGAGACCAGGAGAAACACCTGGCTCCTGGCTTCGGATCAGTGCAGTGCGCCGGCCGCAGCAGCCACTGGGGGGTGAACCAACGGAAAAAGGAAGACCTTTCTCTCTGTCTCTCTCTCTCACTGTCCACTCTGTCAAAAAGTTTAAAAAAAAAACAGAGACAGAGACAGAGATCTTGTTCCTGCTGGTTTACTCCCGTAATTGCCAGCAACAACCAGGGCTGTGCCAGGAGTGTGGAACTCATTCAGGATCTCCCACGTGGCTTGAGTGCTTGAGCTATATCACCTGCTGTTTCCCAGGGTGTGCATTAGCAGGAAGCTGGAATAGGAGGCAGAGCTAGGACTTGAACTTAGGCATCTGGGCACCCAAGTGGCATCTTAACTGCTGCACCAAACCCCTGCCCCAGGCGAGGTGCATGTTTAATTGAGTGAATTTGTGACCAGAGGAAATGCTTTGACTTGCAGACATCTCAAAATTTTCTAAGGATTTATGCATTTACAAAATCAAATATTGATAGTTGTAGAGGAATAAGACAATTGTAGCTACCTCTCTGCATGTGTTAATATAACTGATATATCGGAGCTTGAATTTTTTAATCAGTTGTCTCTTTGTCTACTTAAATGAGTTAATCTTTGTAAAGCACTTTGAACAGTGCTGAACATAAACTAAAGCACTCAATTGTTAACTGTTACAATTACTATAAGAACTATTTCATTTGATACAAAACAATATAATCTAGCCTCAAGATTTGGGCTTGAGTTGGCTGGCGCCGTGGCTTAACAGGCTAATCCTCCGCCTTGCGGCGCCGGCACACCAGGTTCTAGTCCCAGTCGGGGCACCAGATTCTATCCCGGTTGCCCCTCTTCCAGGCCAGCTCTCTGCTATGGCCCGGGAGTGCAGTGGAGGATGGCCCAGGTCCTCGGGCCCTGCACCCGCATGGGAGACCAGGAGAAGCACCTGGCTCCTGGCTTCAGATCAGCACGATGCGCCCGGCCGCAGCGGCCATTGGAGGGTGAACCAACGGCAAAAAGGAAGACCTTTCTCTCTGTCTCTCTCACTGTCCACTCTGCCTGTCAAAAAAAAAAAAAGATTTGGACTTGAGCTAGATTTAATGTAGGGTAAGGAAAGTAAAAATTGCTGCTTTAAGGTAGTAGTTACAGATTCATGGATATTGTTTCTTATATTTTGCTGATAGTTCTGTCATTTGCTTTTTAAATGATCTGTCTATAATTCCATATGTGAAGATTTTTATAACATTGGACAATTTTTCACAGTCCCTGGTATGGTGTCCAGCACAGTGGCCACAGGAAACGTGTAACCACTGAGTATTTGGAATGTGGTTGGTGTGAATTGCTGTGTGCTGTGTGAACTAACACACTGGACTTCAGGGTTAGCATGGGATGGGTGTTTATCCCTGTGTATCCTACCTCCAAGTGCCTGCGTTTGATTTCCAGCTCTGGCTCTTGATTCCAGCTCCCTGCTAGTGTGGACCTTGGGAGGCAGGGGTGATGGCTCAAGTGTTTGAGTTCCTGCCGCCTACGTGAGAGACCTGGATTGCCTGTCTTCAACTGTCTCTCTCAAAATAAATTAATTTAATTAACCAGCAGTTAATTAATCTTACACCAGATTAAACTGCTACTTTGGGACACCTGTGTCCTATATCAGAGTTCCTGGGATCCAGCGTCCTGTTGATGTGCCTGGAAGGTACTTGGATTCTTGCCATCCACATGGCCGACCAGGCTGGAGTTCCTGGTTCCTCCTTTTGGCCTGGCCCAGCCCCTTTGGGGAGTGCAGGCATTTGGGGAGTGGACCAGTAAATGGAAAATCTTTACCTTTGTCTCTGTCTCCCTTTCTCTCTGTTACTCTGCCTTTCAAATTAATGAATTTTTAAAAGGACTCAGTATGGAAAAAAGAATGTAAAATATGTTCATAATTTATAGTGATTTAATACTATAGTGATTTAATACTGGGTTAAGTATATTGTTAACATTTTAACTCTGTATTTTTATGTGCTACTGGAAAATTTTAAATTATTGTAGTATATTCCTTTTGAACAGCACTGCTCTAGAAATTACAACTCTGAAGTAATCTTTTTGGAGAAAACACCTTGGATTCTAGTTCTTCACTTTTATTGCTTTTAAATAAAATCTGATTGAAAGGCAGAGACAGAGAGCTGCCGTCCTCTGGTTCACTCTCCAAATGCCCACGATGTCCAGAACAGAAACTAGAAGCTTGGCATGCAGTCCAGGTCTCCCACAAGCGTGACCGGAGCACAGTTATGAAAGCCATCTCCCCTTGCCCCAGGGTCTGCATTGTCAGGAGCTGCAGCCAGAATCAAACCTAGGTCCTCCTCCTGTATGATACATGGGCGCCTTCCCTGTAGGCCAATTCCCCTGCTCCCCTCTGTACTAGTTCATATCATTGTCAGTTATTGAACTTTCCAGGGTCCAGCAAGTTTCCTCATGTAGAACATTTCTTTGGGGTAGAATAATAGATAACAATACCTATCATATCTATGTCACTGATTTGTTGAGGATGAAAAGAAAGTTTGGCAGCCATAGAGCATTCTACAGGTATACGTAATTTTAAATTAGGCCCATTTAAGCTGTAGAAAGTTTGGAAGATGCTTGTTGTGAGTTATACGGATACATGATTACCGTTTTTTATACTTCTACCTTTTACGTGCATTTTTTTTTTCACCCTGAAATCTTTTAAAATTTTTTTTCCTCAATTGTTATGCTGTTAATTGAAAAGCAGTTTTATGTTTTTCAAATACTGTAGTCACCTTACAGATTTCTGTGATAGGATTTTTTTTAAAGCCTAGATGATGAACTGGATTCTTTCCATGATTTGAACAAGCGGGAAATGGAAGAGGAGTTCACTGAGAATGACCATAAAGTTAGTACCTCCAAGTCAACCAAGCAGTCGTTTAGAGAAATCGAGAAAGGTAAAAGAAATACTCATTTTAGAACCATCATTTAAGTAGTAAATTTGTCAAATAGAGCACCTAAGGCTAACTTCCTAGTGAGAACCCTGAGAAGTCCTCAAGAGCCCTTTATGTTTGTAAATCACTGTGCTCACTGCCAGACTGAAGGAGAAGAGAAAGGGAAACTTTATTATTTTTTTAAAGATTTATTTATTTATTTGAAAGCAGAGTTATGCAGAAAGAAGGAGAGGCAGAGAGAGAAAGAATCTTCTATCCACTGGTTCACTCTCCAGTTGACCTCAATGGCTGGAGCTGTGCTGATCCAAAGCTAGGAGCTAGGAGCCAGGAGCTTCTTCCGGGTCTCCCACTCAGGTGCAGGGGCCGAGACTCGAACCGTCACCCATATGGGATGCCAGCACTGCAGGTGGCGGCTTTACCTACTATGCCACAGTGCAGGCCCCGGTGAAGCTGTTATTTTTGAATAGTAACCTTAGATTCTTGAAAACTTACCAAAATAAATTAATAATTAGCCAGATTTTTTTTGTCTTCAGTTTTTTTTTTTTTTTTTTTCATGTTAGTATTTGTCAGAAGTAAATAAATCATTTGAGGTAATACTTGACCAACCCTAATATTTTGAGAAAATATTCCATGTTAAGTATGGCTTCCTCAGCACTTAGCTACTAACAGTTCTCTGTGTTCCTGGCCACACGTCACAGTTTTGTCAGGATTTCAGGAAAGAGGCATCAGGAAACAGGGCATCTTTTGCCCTGTTTGGTGTAGGCTGACAGCACTGTTGCCCATTGGTGGCACTGGTGCAGCCTCTTCTCCTGGGTCTGTCCCTTTCCCGTGTCCCTCTCTTCATCCCTGTAGCCCCTTCTGTCTCAGTATTTGGGGACAGTGAAAATTAATTCAGCCTGGACTTGTCTTTCCCAGCAAAAACAAAGGATAAGCTGTAAGAAAAGAAAACTTGAGTGTATTTGAATGTTGATAAAAAGATAAGGAATTCTCAGGTCAGGGACTGGTGAAGTGGGAACCAAATGGAGGGTCTTTCACTTTTAGGGCACATGCTCAGATTATAGAAGTGAAACATTTTTAAAATTCATACATTTAATTTTTTCTCATCCAGGGTCTGTTAGTAATGGAGAATATAATTAGAAAACCCCCTGATTTTTTTTAAGATTTATTTTATTTATTTGAAAGGCAGAGTTACAGAGAGGAAGAGAGTTTTTATCCATTGGTTCACTCCCCAAATGACCACAAGGGTTGGGGCTGTTCCAGGACCCCAGGAACTTCTTCCAAGTCTCCCACGTGGCTACAGGGGCCCAACGACTTGGTTCATCTTCTGGTGCTCTCCCATACACATGAGCAGGGAGCTAGATGGGATGTGGAGCACCTGGGACTCAAACCAGCGCTGATACGTGATGCCGCCATCGTCGCAGGGTGTGGCTTTACTCGCTACTCTATCACACCAGTCCCAACCCCCTGCTTTTGAAGCTGGGGCTCCTAGGAGGTTGATGCAAATTAAAACCACTGAGAGAGAGCGTTTCCTATTTCACTTATTAGCAAAAAACAAACAGTAATGATTCATGGTAGCTATATGAAGCAAGAGGAACTTACCCAGCCATTGCTGTTAGAAGAGTAAATTAATGTAACTGTTTTTGGAATAAATATGGCACTACTGGTAAAGCTGACTGTGCCATATATCCTGTGATCCAACAGTTTTGCTACTTAAATACACATACATATATATTTAATTTTCACTTTTATTTGAGAGAGAGAGAAGAGAGCTCTTCCATCCCCTAATTCATGCTCCAAAAGCCCACAACAGCTGGGGTTGGGCCAGGCCAAAGCCAGAAGCCTAGAACTCAGTCTGGGTCCCCCATGTGGCACTAGTAACCCAAGCACCTGAGCCTTCATCCACTGCCTTCCAGGGTGTGAACTAGCAGGAAGTTGGAATCAGAAGTGGAGACGGGTCTCACACTGAAGCACTCCAACATGGGATGTGGGCATCCCAGGTGACCTCTTGACCACACAGCCAAATGCCTGCGCCTATTTCCTATTTTGTTACTATTTATATGTACTGGAGAAACTCTTGAATATGTGCACCAGGAGCCATGTACTGTGTAACAGCTGTATAGCCAGAGCAGCTTGAAGACTGGTCTGTAGGAGAATGTCATCGTAGGATAGAGCATTAAAGATATGTGAACCCATTATTCTGACCAGAACAGGAACTTTAAAAAATAACATAGAAACTTAAAAGACAATGATTAATGCCATTTCTGAGTTCGTGGTTAATTTGGTTTAGGGAGAGAGGGGAAGGTAATCGGGGGTTTCTGAGGTAACTTTCCATTCTCAGCCTTGGCAGTTAACACATGAGTGCTTTCGTGCAATTTAAAATGGATAGTTTGAAGTAATTTCAACCTTACAAGAAAGTTGCAGAAAGAATGGCAAGAATTCCTGCATATTCTTCACCTAAATTTTCTAAATTTGATATTTTTGCCATATTTGCTACAACAGTCTCTCTCGAAACCTTTTTTTTTTTTTTTTTTTTTAAAGATGTATTTATTTATTTAAAAGGCAGAGTTACAGACAGAGAAAGAAATCTTCATCTGCTGGTTTGCTCCCCTACTGGCCACAGCAGCCAAGGCTGGGCCAGGCTGGGCTGAAGCCAGAGTCTGGAACTTGACCTGGGTCTCCCTCCATGGGTGGCAGGGGCCCAAGGACTTGGGCCATCTTCTGCTGCTTTCCCAGGTACTTCAGCAGGAAGCTGGATCGGAAGTGAAGTACAGTGGAGTTCAACCAACACCCAACACCCACAAGGGATGCTAAGACTGTGGGTGTTGCCTTAACCTGCTGTACCACAGTACCGGCCCCAAAACTTTGAAGCAATACTGTAATTCACATATAAAGCAGCTCTTCCTGGAGGTTATTCTGGGAATGTTTACAATTGTCAGTAAAGTTTACAATTCAAATTTTATTTTCTTTGCAGTTGCACCGCCAACTAATTTGGCCTCAGTAAGGCCTCGGACTGAATGTGGTAGTGATACAAGTGACTCTCCACTGAGACATGCCCACTACCCAAAATCTAAAGCATCAAGCAAGCAGAGTTTACGTCCACATCAGATCAATCAGATATATGATGAATTATTTCAGATACATCTTAAGCTGCAGGTGAGAACTGAATACTGCATTGAGAATTGAGTTATGTTCTAAAGACTGATCATTTATAAAATTTGAATATCAGATATTTTGTCATAATTATTTTGTAACAAGTGAGTCAAGGCAATGTCAGAAGGGAACAAACAATATATAGGAACTGTTGAAGGGACAAATGTAGTGGCTGAGAGAAAAATATAAACAGTGAAAAATATAAATGCACAATGTCTATTTGAAATTCTCACTAGGAACACATATACATATGAAATAAATATCTTTTTAAAAATTATCTCATTTTGTAAAAAAAAAAATCACGTTATAGTTACCATAGTATTTATAAAAAAAAAAATTTCATCCTAAAATCACCAGGGAAAAGTTTAGGGAGAGACTTAGCCTTGTCCTTGGCTGAGAGAACTGAAGAGGAGAGCAGTCAGGAGGGCATTCCGGGTACGAGGAACTTGGAAGTGAGAAGTGATAGGAAAGGAATGATTGTTGGATTGTGACTTGAACAGCCTGCTGGGAAACTGTTTTACAGGGGTATGCTGTTTTGTTCTAATTTTCTTCAAGAGTAGAGAAGCAGATAGAGCTCCTATCCATTGGTTTACTCCAGCAACTACTGGGGCTGGGGCTGAGCCTAGAGCCAGGAACTCAATCCAGGTCTCCCATGTGGGTGGCAGGAATCCAATTATACTTGAATCATCGCTGCTTCCTCCAGGGTCTACACTGACAGGAGGCTGGAGTCAGAAACTTGAGCTGGGAATTAAACCAGGGACTCTGATGTGGGATGTGCGTGTGTTAACTACGAGGCTAAATGCCCATTCCGTATTTTATAAGTTTTTAATCAAAGGACAGAGTGAAAAACAGGAAGGTCTTTTGAGAACACCTAATAGTATAGAAAGAGAGTAAGTAGGATAACAAGGATAGATTCGTGATCTGCAGCATGCACAATAAAGATGTAAGTATTTAATAAATAAATAAAGTACAGTGGACTAGTCTGATTTTTTCCGTTGATCTGCAGTTTAACTTTAAAACCGACATTGTGACAACTCTAAAAATTTAATAACTGAAAATTGTAACACATTGTGTTAGAGTTGTTATTAAGCATATAAATTTCTGTTATGCTGTGTGATTTCATTCATTCAACAAATGAAAGGAGGGTCTTCAAAAAATTTTTGAAAAAATGTATTATGAAAAAACTATGCATGGAACTCAGAATATTTTTACATCACAACCAACTTTTAATTCCATTTCCATTTTTGAAGTCTCCTATTATTTGTCCGTTAATATGCATTTGTGTGCTCATTGCTGAGTATAGAAAAGTAAATAAAATATATGTATCCCTTTTTACATGTAGTGCCCATATAGTTAAAGTTTTATAAATTTAAGTGAAGGAATTCTACAGGTGTAACTCACATACCTGATTGGGAGCCATTGAGAAGTTAAGTAAGGTCTTTCTAAGACTGTAACATGTAAGTTAAACCCTGAAGAATGAATAGGGGTTGGCCCAGTGCAAGCTGTACATTCTAAACTGAGACATTCTGGTATGACAAGGTCTGAGACATGATAAATTAGCATAGTCTTTCAAGAAAAATACAAGGGGACTTCAAAGATTTCCTGAAAAAATGTAGTGAAAAGATATATTTATTCTGTTTTAAAAGTATTTGGTGATATACATAGTTTTCATACTATGCATTTTCCATGAACTTTTTGAAGATCCCTCCTATAGTAGGTAACGTTTTTTAAAGCAGGGAAGTTGCAAAATCTAATGTGATAAAATAAATGCTGGGGGATAATGTGAAATTTAGGAGACCAGATAGGATATTACTGTAGGAGCCCAAGGTGAGTTACAGTGGTAACTTAGTTGGGTGCGGCAGAGGAATAGAATGAATAGCTGAGGGATTTACTGTGGACGTAAAATTGGTTGGACTAACAGAATAAACCATATGATGCACAGGGAGAGCAAGGTGTAAGTTGGTTCCCATACTTCTGGCTTGTGCAAGTTGGAAGAAGAATAGATTTCAGGAGAAAGGTCAGGATTTTAGTCTGGCACAGGTTTGAAATCAGCTGGCAGTCAGAATGCAGTCTCGCGCACATTTGAGAGTCACCTGAATGCAGGCTAGTATTTAAGGCTATCACTAGTAGTTGAGCTCTAGAGAGGGTGGGATGTGAAGATGTGGTAGTAGTCTGTTCATGTCCTGGGTAGGATTGGGGCCTCAAGAATATGGAGACGTGGATGGATTCTACAAGTGTCTGAGAAGAGATTATAGGATTTGGAGATATTTTGGATTTGAGAAGTACGCAGTAGGGTTCAGTCAAGGACAAAATGTAGGATTGTTTTGGTGGTGGTAGGGTTGCAAAAATTGTGTTGCTTTTTGCTGAGATAGGGAACTAAACTGTTAATTTTTGGTGTATTAAATTTTTATTGATTTTTTTTTTAAGATGTATTTATTTGAAAGGCAGAGTTAGAGGGAGAGGCAGAGAGAAAGGTCTTCCATCTGCTGGTTCACTTCCCAAAGGGCCACAGTGGCCAGGGCTGGACCAGGCCAAAGCCAGGAGGGGCAGGGGCCCAAGCACTTGGGCCATCCTCTGCTGCCTCCCCAGGCACAGTAGCAGGGAGCTGGATCAGAAGTGGAGAAGCCAGAGCTAAAACTGGTGCCCATATGAGATGCCAGTGTTTTAGGTGGTGGCTTTACCCACTGTGCTACAGTGCCGTCCCCAAATTATTTTTAATATATTCAGCGTTGTGACCCATTTTAAAATATTTCATCACCCCAGAGTGAAACCCCTTATTCCTAGAAATTACTGCATATTTCTCTCCAAATTCCCCTAGTTCTTGGCAAACACTAATCTACTTTCTGACTCTATAAATTTGTTGATTCTGAATTTTTTCTTACAAATGGAATCATACAATTTGTGTTTTTGTTTTTTTTTAAGATTTGTTTATTTGAAAGGCAGTGTTAGAGAGAGAAAGAGAGATCTTCCATCTGCTGGTTCACCCCACAAATGGCTGCAATGGCCGGGGCTGGGCTGGCTGGGCTGGGCTGGGCTGAAGCCAGGAACCCAGAGCTGCTTCTGGGTCTCCTACATGGGTACAGGATCCCAAGCACTTGGGTCATCTTCCATTGCTTTCCTAGGTGCATTAGTAGGGAGCTGGATCAGAAGTGGAGCAGCCTGGCCTCAAACCAGCACCCACATGGGATGCTGACATCGCAGGCAGAGGCTTACCTTGCTATACCACAACACCAGCCCTAATATGTGGTCTTTTGTGACTGGCTTAGCATGATATTTTCAAGGCTTATGTTGTAGGATATAGTATGCTTTTTATTGTTGAATAATGTTTAATTATATAAATACACCATGTTTTGTTTCCCTGTTCCTTAATTGTTGGGTATTTGGGTTGTTGCCAGTTGTTGGCTGTTAGGGCTGGTTCTGCTGTACATTCATGTTTTTAAGTGTCAGGTGGATGCAAGCTTTCAGTTCTTTTGGGTGTATACCTGGTGGAGTACCTGAGTCATATGACAGCTCTCACTTTCTGAGGAGCTGCCAGGTTGTTTTCCAAAGTGACTGTACACAATGTATGATGCTTCCAGTTTTTCCACGTCCTTACCAATACTGTTTTCTGTTTTGATTCAAACCATCCTAGTAGGTGTGAAGTGTTATCTTATTGTGTTTGGTTTGCATTTTCCTGATGTCCAGCTGAATTCAGTTTTGGACATGTTTATTTTGTGCTAACCTGAAAACATATGAGTAGAGATGTTAAATTGGCAGTCTGGAGTGTGAGAGAAAGGTCTCAGCAGGTGTAGGCTGGGAACAGTTAAAATGTGAATGGTAATTTTAGCTGGTGAATGGATGTAACCAAGCAGACAAAGTGGAGAATGAGAAGGGAAGTGGCCTAAGCCTAAAACCTGAGGAACATTAATAATTAAAGGACAGTAGAGAAAGTAGAGCCTGCAAAGGAAACTGAGAAGCCACGGCCAGAGAGGGTGGTGGGAAACCAGGAAGGTGTGGTATCATGGAAGCCAAGGGGAGAGAGTTTTTCAAGCTGGAGGAAAATGATAGTATAAAATGCTGCTGAGAGACCCAAAATAAGGACTGAAAATAATCTTGGGATTTCATTTCAGTAGGACCTGGGGACTGAAGCCAGATTAAAATGAAGTGAGAGTGATTGGGAGGTTATAGACATGGGATCAGCAAGTGTAGACAACAGTTTAAAGTTTGGTGGAGAATGCAGGGTCATGAATACATAGGGCCAAAAAGATTTCATTTCAGATAGCATGGGTGAGATTGATGCAGGGGTAATCAGTAGAACAGCCTGCACCATAAGCTTATGGTGGTGAGAGCCTGAGCGTACCTGTGTAAAAGGGGTAAGGAGAAATGTGCATGTGCTTCTTGTGGGCAGCAGATTGACGTTTCTTTCTGTTGCCTTCTGTTTGCCCTGTGACGCTAGAGACCAGGTATCCAGAGAGTGCTGCAGGGAGTGATGTGTTCAAAATTAGTAGAGTGGAGAGAATTTGATGTAGATGCTGTGGAGAATGGAGAAGGAGCTGACTGTGAATGTAGAGAGATTTCTGGACTGCTTTGAGAACCCAGTAGAAGATTCAGACCATGAACTCACAGTGGTACCACTTTTCACTGTGCGTGATGTGACTCTTCTCCAGGAGTATTTAGTGATGGAGCACCAGGGCAGAGAAGGTGGTCAGTGCGTTAACCCGGGCATGGGGGTCTTTCTGATAGACACCAAGGTAAGGGAGTAGAGGGTGTAGGTGTTTTAGGGGAACATGAAGTGAAAGCAGAGAGCATGGCTTTTAACTTAGTTTGGGAATCAGTTCTCTGTAGTTCTGATCCAATTTGCACCCAAATTCTCTTTAGAGTCATCATGGCGCAATCTTAGTTTAGTGTCATTATTTCACAAGATAGAATTTCTGTAAGTTTTCTTGCTGTATTAGTCTAGCTGCTACTGTAATCCAGATCTGCCTTTACTCGTGTATTTCTGAAAGTCATTTGGTTAAACCACAGTGTCAAAAATGAAAAGGTAAGTTGCAGATTTGTGAATTTTTTAAAAGCACTTAAATGTGGAATTCTGATAACAGTGTGAGACTACAGCGCAACAGAAATTTGCTGAAGAACTTCAAAAGCGAGAACGTTTTTTAGTTGAGAGAGAACAACTGCTTTTCAAGCATGAAACTGCCCTGAGTAAAATTAAAGGTGTTGAAGAAGAGGTTCTTACAAGATTTCGCATTGTAAAGGAGGTAATTACTTAGCCTTTTGTTGCAGCAGTACTTCTCCCTTTATCTTTTTTAACATTTTGCCACATTTGCTTATTTTGTCTTCCTTTCCTCCTCCTCCTCTGTTCACCACCACAAACATTATTTTCTGAACCCTTTGAAAGTAATTTGCAGTAATAATGGCGTAGTATCCCAGAATACTTCATTGTGCATCTCCTAAGAATAAGGGCATTGTCCATTTCATTGTCATATCAGGAAATCAGTGCTAATTAAATAATGTAACTCCATATATGTCTCCTACATTTACTTCCCACTTGGTGCCCAAATTGTCTTTTATAGTTTTTTTGCTTTATTTTCTGATTGGGAAACTAGATAGGATTCACATGTTATATTTGGTTGTTAATCTTTCTTTGTTTCTTTACAGCTAGAGCACTCATCCTCACTGTTTTTGTGCCTTTTTTCCCCCAAGATTTATTTACTTATTTGAAATACAAAGTTACACAGAGAAGGAGAGGCAGAGAGAGAGAGAGGTCTTCCATCTGCTGATTCACTCCCCAGATGGCCACAATGGCAGGAGCTGCACCTATCTGAAGCCAGGAGCTAGGAGCTTCTTTTGGGTCTCCATGCAGGTGCAGGGGCCCAAAGACTTGGGCCACCTTCTGCTGACTTCCCAGGCCAAGGCAGAGAGCTGGATCAGAAGTGGAGCAACCAGGATTAGAACCAGTGCCCATGTGGGATGCCAGCACTGCAGGGGGCGGCTTTATCCACTCTGCCACAGCACTGGCCCCTGCTGTTTTTTATGAGAATTATCTTTGAAGAGTCCAGGCAACAGTTTTGTAGAATATGTTATGTCCTGGATTTTCCTGTTTCCTAAAGATAGTATTCACAGTACATGTCTTTGGCAAGGGTATTATGTAGGTGGCATAACCCTTCTTTGCTTCAAAACAGATTGTAACTTACATGGAGAAGAATTCATTCATTCAGTTTTGTAATCATCCCCATACTCAAGATAAGGAATTGTGCCAACACTCCTACAATGCCCTTACACCCACTTTCCCCATGCTCAACCCATGCAACCACTGATCTGTTTTCTCTCCCTATAGTTCTGCCTTTTCCAGAATGTCACGATTTTTTCTTTAGCTTTGATTTTTAGCAGCAATTCAGGTAAGATGTATCTTGGCATGCTTTTCTTTGAATTTGTCCTGTGTTTTACTGAGCTTCTAGAATTTGTCAACTTGTCTTCTGTCAAATTTGGGGGAGCTTTAAGCCTATTTTCCTTAAAATATTTTTCTGTTCCAATTACTTTTTCTCCTGTGACTCCTAGTTATTCCCTGTGCTATGACCCCCACAGATTTCTGAGGCTCTTTTTTTCCCCCATATTTTTCTTCTCTGTTCTTTGAATCTGGATCACTCAACCTTACGATTTTTGTTGGATCATTTCTCTCAATGTGTCTTTAGGTTCATATTCTCTTTGTTTTTTAATCTCTGTGTTGCTGTTGAGCTCACTTAATGAATTTTTATTTCTGATATTTTAAAGTTCTAAAAATTCAAGTTATGTTTAGAAATGTATTTTTGTTATTCTCATAAGAATTTCCTTACATTTTTGTTCACCTCATGGAAAGTAATTAACCTAACATCTAAGATTGGTGGCTGTTGGTTGTTTTTACAACTTACACTTTTAAAAAATTTTTATATTCAGTACCTTTTGGATTGTGTTCAAGTTCCTTGATTTTATCACATTATGTATAATCTGGGTCCTGTTATTATTCTCTTGGGGATATTTTTTATTAAGATTTATATATATTTAAAGATTTATCCTATTTATTTGAAAGGCAAAGTTACAAAGAGAAAGAGATACATCTGTTGGTTCACTCCCCAAATGGCTGTGATGGTTGGGACTGGCCCTGGCTGAAGCCAGGCTGCGTTTGGTCTGTTCTATCCTGTGCCTGGGTCATTCTAGGGTGCACCTGATTTCTATAGGTTCACAGACACCAGAGCAAGAGGATCTCCTGAGTCTCTCTTCTCCAAGATTCTTTCTTTTCTTTTTTTTTTTTTTTAAAGATTTATTTATTATTTGAAAGGTAGAGTTACAGAGAGGGAGGGACAGGCAGAGAGAGAGGAGTCTTCTATCTGCTGGTTCACTCCCCATATGGCTGTAATGGCCATGGCTGAACCAGACCAAAGCCAAGAACTGGGAGCCAAGAGCTTCATCCAGGTCTCCCACGTGAGTGCAGGGGCCTAAGCACTTGAGTTGTCTTCTACTGCTTTCCCAGATGCAGTAGCGAGGAGCTGGATGGGAAGTGGAGCAGCTAAAACTCAAACTGGCACACATATGGGATGCTGGTGCTGTGCAGCTTAACCTGCTATGCCACAGTAACGGCCCCTCCAAAATTCTTGCATAGGATGCAGGTGTCTTAACTGCTAGGCTGTACACCCACCCTGGGTATCATTTTATATAGTGATAGGTTATATAAAGCTAATATTTTTAGATTATTGGATTTTTTTTTACAGTACTAAAGAATGCATGCTTAGATTCTCAGATCTCTCTAGCCTGCTCTTATTTTTGATTCTCTCTCTAGATCTGACTACTGTTTTTATTAAGTTTAAAGATAACTGCTTTATTTAATCATATTTGAATGATTACTTGGAAGAGTAAAATTTATTTAGTTTTTTTTTGTTTCCTCTAGAAATTTGCTTGTTTTGATATTTTATGAACATATTGGGAATAGTAAGTAAAATTAAATATTCACACCTCATTTACTTTTTTAATTTAAGAGGCAGAGAAAAGAGAGGGAGAGAAAGGCGAGCTCCCACCCACTGGTTTACTCCCTAGATGCCTGTAGCAGGTGGGGTTGGGCTGGGGATGCCAGCAGGTACCCCATGTGGTGGCAGGACCCACCTATGTGAGCCGTCACTGCAGCTTCCCAGGGTCCATTTTGGGGATAGCAAATACTTAAACTTTTTTTTAAAGATTTTTTTAAAAATTTTATTTGAAAAGCAGAATCTTTAAGAGAGAGAAGGTGGAAGGGTTCACTCATCAGCCAGGGCCAGGTGAAACCAAAGCCAGGAGCTTCATCCAGGTCTCCCCACGTGGGAGTACTAGGGCCCAAGCACTTGGGCCATCTTCTGCTGTTTGTCCAGGCATATTAGCAGGGAACTGGATTGAAAGTGGAGCAGCTGGGACTCGAACATGCGCCCATATGGGATGCTGCCATCGCAGGCAGTGGTTTAACCTGCTATGCCACAGTGCCAGCTCCAGCAAATACTTTTTAATGGATTATTATTATTATTTTTTTTAACAAATACCCTGGAGAATCTGCACGCTCCTTTGCAACTGGTCCAGTAATGGTTGGACTGTTCATCCTGCCTTTATTGTTCATGTGACCCTTGTATCATCTTGAAAATAAACCCACCATCTTTTCTCTAGTATGACTTTCATTATTGGATTACCATGGCTGCCTTACCTTCTTAGCTCTGGCTTGTCTTCTCAACTGTGGCCATCACAATGTCACCCATGCCAGCTGTCCCCCATCCCCTTCACAGAGGTGGTATGGAGACTTTTTTTTTGACAGGCAGAGTAACACAGTGAGAGAGAGAGAAAGAAAGGTCTTCCTTCCGTTGGTTCACTCCCTAGATGGCTGCTACGGCTGGCGTGCTGCGCTGATCCTAAGCCAGGAGCCAGGTGCTTCCTCCTGGTCTCCCATGCAGGTGCAGGGGCCCAAGGACCTGGGCCATCCTCCACTGCCTTCCCGGGCTACAGCAGAGAGCTGGACTGGAAGAGGAGCAGCCAGGACAGAACCCGGGCCCCAGTTGGGACTAGAACCCAATGTGCCAGTGCCGCAGGCGGAAGATTAGCCAAGTGAGCCGCAGCACCATCCAGTATGGAGACTTTTGACTCCTGTGTTGTGAGCACAGTTGAACACCACACTTACCTGATGACCCAGGGAAATCTGGAATTTTACACCAGAGGACCCGCCACGTTCTCTCTTACACGTCTTGAGCCCCAGAAAGGGAAAGAAAAGGCGCATGTGTCTTAACTGACATCTTAACTGCTAGGTCAAATGCCTAGCCCTGTATTGATCTGAATGTTTTTAAAATGATTTATCTGTCTATCTATCGATCTATCTATCTATATCTTTTTTTCAAATAAATAACTCCTTGAATGCCAGCAATAGCTGAGTCCAGGCCAGGCAGAAATGGAGAACCAGGAACTCAAAATGGGTCTCACATATGGGTGGCAGTGGCCCAACTACTTGCATTATCACCTGCTGCCTCCCAGGGTCTGCACTGGTGGGAAGCAGGACTTGGTGCCAGAGCTGGGCCTTGAACCCAGACACTCTGGCAGGGGACACAGACGTCTTAACCAGCATCTTAATTGCTAAGTCAAATGTCATCCCTAGTATTCACCTTTTTTGGAGAATAAATGTATTTTTTATTTTTTAAAGAAAGCACAGAGACAGACAAGACAGTGCGCTTCCACTGGCTGGTTCCCTTCTCAGAAGGCCTTAGCAGCTCTGGCTGGGTCAGATGGAAGCTAGGAGACAAACTCCATCTGGGTCTCCATATGAGTGGCAGGGACTCAAGTACCTGCGCCATCACTGCTGCCTCCCAGGGTGCACAGCAGCAGGAAGCTGGCCTTGAAATAGAACCCTGACTCAGACCCAGGCACTGTGATACCTGATGTGACTGTCCCCAAGTGACAGCTTAACTCTTGTGCCAAGTGCTTACCTCACACTAAAACATGCTGTCCTATTTAAATGTAATTAGAGGTGAAGTTGATTTGGATCATTTTAAAACTGATTAAGATGGCCGGCGCCGTGGCTCAATAGGCTAATCCTCCACCTTGCGGCGCTGGCACACTGGGTTCTAGTCCCAGTCGGGGCGCCGGATTCTGTCCCGGTTGCCCCTCTTCCAGGCCAGCTCTCTGCTGTGGCCCGGGAGTGCAGTGGAGGATGGGCCAAGTGCTTGGGCCCTGCACCCCATGGGAGACCAGGAGAAGCACCTGGCTCCTGCCTTGGGATCAGCGCAGTGTGCCGGCCACAGCGCGCCAGCCGCAGCGGCCATTGGAGGGTGAACCAATGGCAAAAGGAAGACCTTTCTCTCTCTCTCTCTTTCTCACTGTCCACTCTGTCTGTCAGAAAAAAAAAAAAAAGAGTCAAGGGGGCTGGGGCCCACACCGTGGCGCAGTAGGTTAATCCTCTGCCTGCAGCGCTGGCATCCCATGTGGACACCAGTTCTAGTCCTGGCTGCTCCTCTTGCAGTCCAGCTCTCTGCTGTGGCCCGGGAAGGCAGTGGAGGATGGCCCAAGTGCTTGGGTTCCTGCACCCACATGGGAGACCGGGAGGAAGCACCTGACTTCTGGCTTTGGATTGGCACAGCTCTGGCCCTAGTGGCCATTTGTGGAGTGAACCAACGCAAGGAAGACCTTTCTCTCTGTCTCTCCCTCTGCCTGCCTTTCAAATAAATAAATAAAATCTTAAAAAAAAAAAAAAAAAAAAAAAGAAGAGGAAGAAGAGTCAAGGGGGCCAGTGCTGTGGCATAGTGAGTTAAGCCACTGCTTGTGGTACCAATATCCCATATGGGCACTTTTTTGAGTCCTGGCTGCTCCTTCTGATCCAGCTTCCTGCTAATGCAAAAGATAGCCTAAGTCCTTGGGACCCTGCACCCACGTGGGAGACCCAGAAGAAGCTCCTGGCTCCTAGCTTCAGATTGGCCCAGCTCCAGCCGTTGCAATCGTTTGGGGAGTAAACCAGCAGATGGATAAATTTTTTTTAAAGATTTATTTTATTTATTTGAAAGATAGAGTCACAGAGATAGAGACAGAGAGGTCTTCCATCCACTGGTTCACTCCCCAGATGGCTGTAATGGCCGGAGCTGTGCTGATCTGAAGCCAGGAGCCAGGAACTTCCTCCGGATCTCCCAGGCAGGCACAGGGGCCCAAGGACTTGGGCCATCTTCCACCGCTATCCCAGGCCACAGCAGAGAGCTGGATCAGAAGAGGAGCAGCCAGAACTAGAACCAGCGCCTATATGGGACGCCGGCGCCTCAGGCCAGGGCTTCAATCCACTGTGCCACAGTGCCAGCTCTGGATAAATCTTTTAAAAAAGAGTCAAATACTTTGGAGTTCATAGAAATTTTATTACACACCATATCATTTAACATTTTGGAGGGAGATGTAAAGCTGGAATCTAAAAATTTAACTACTTTAGGAGGATAAGGAATCAGTTTGGAGGCTGGTGTTGTGGCAATAGTGGGTTAAGCCACTGCCTGCGGTGCCAGCAGCCCACATGGATGCCAGTTTGTGTCCCTGCTGCTCTATTTTTTTTTTTTTTAAGATTTATTTATTTATTTGAAAGGCAGATTTTCAGAGAGGCAGAGGCAGAGAGAGAGAGGTCTTCACTCCCCAAATGACCACAGCGGCCAGAGCTGAGCTGATCTGGAGCCAGGGGCCAGGAGCTTTTTCCCACCATCTTCCACTGCTTTCCCAGGCCATAGCAGATAGCTGGATTGGAAGACCAGCAGCTGGGACTTGAACTGGTACCCATATGTGTTGCTGGTGCTGCAGGCCTGGGCTTTAACCCGCTGTGCCACAGTGCTGGCCCCTATGTCTTCTCTCTCTCTCTCTCTTTTTTTTTTTTTTAAGATTTTATTTATTTGAGAGGTAGAGTTATAGACAGTGAGAGGGAGAGGAGACAGAGAGAGAGGTCTTCCATCTACTGGTTCATTCCCCAGATGGCCGCAACGGCCGGAGCCGTGCCAATCTGAAGCCAGGAGCCACAGCTTCTTCCGGATCTCCCATGTGGTTGCAGAGGCCTGAGGACTTGGGCCATCTTGGACCTGGGCCATCTCCCAGCCCATAGCAGAGAGCCAAATTGGAATAGGAGCAGCCGGGACTAGAACTGGTGGCCATATGAGATGTTGGTGCTACAGGTGGAGAATTAACCTACTGCCCTGTCTATTGTCTCTTAAAAAGATCAAAGTCCTTCATTGTTTCATTTTGTGTAATGTCAAATAAAAATGTTTCAGTGAGTTTCTGTGTTGGGTTTTTCTGAGCAGAAGCAAAAAATAGATTTATTGCTACTTAATTTGTATGATGGTATGTTTTACTTTTGATGTTTGATTATAATTTTTATAAATTATATGCCACATTAGATGGATAAATCCTATGCTTAGATATACTGGTTAAAGATTTTATGATGTAAGGATTTCTAATTAATTCATTGTCTGTAGTATTGGTCAAAGGGAATCTTTACCTAATCTTTAGATCAGGTGGTTTTATTTTTTTTCTTCTAGCAACATGATGCAGAAGTTGAACACTTAACTGAAGTTCTTAAGGAAAGGAATAAAGAAAGCAAGAGACTGAGGTCCTCCTTTGATGCATTGAAAGAGTTGAATGATAATTTAAAGAAACAGGTAAGATCTGTTTTAATGTATATCGAATTATAGAATATTCTAATAATTATATTTTATACCTAATAAGTTGTGTCAGTTTTAGAACATACCTCAGCTAGAGAAAGTTTTAATTAGATTTGTCTGTTAGATTTATTGTGGAATACTTCCAAATGCAAATACAGTTTTTTTTTAAAGCTGATGCTTTCTACTCTTCATCTGTTATGGCCACCAATGGAGACGTTTGACGATTTGAAATTCTTTTAAAATAGAAGACCATTACTAGACTAAAAGCAAGCAAAAGTGAAAACTTGATCACTACTGACGTCTTAGACACTGATTCCCGGCTCGAATGCGTATTGTCACTGCGGTCACACACCACTGCTTATTTAATGACACTTCTTTCCTGAATATCTGCTGTATGCTGGGCACTGTGCTAGACTCAGGTCTTCAAGTTGCTCATGGTCTTGTGGGAATAGACTGCTATCACATGACACTGTAATTGTTTCTGTATGTGATATAATTTAGGACAGTACATAAGTACTAAAGTTGTATGACAGAAACATATTTGTGAGTTGTACCTTTTTATTATTTCCCTCTGGTAGTTTTTGAATGAAAGATGTGAAAATAGAGGAATATGTTCAAAATAGATGTGAGAATGATTATGCAGGTTTTGATTGTGTGGGGAGAAGTAGATGGGCAGCATTTGGTGTAAACCCAGTCACTTCAAAAATTAGAAATGTTGGACTGGAAACTTTATGAATTCTAAAACATGGTAAGCATAGAATCAGATCATTTGCCTCCTCAAGTTTGTTAGCCAGCTCCGTACCTTTTATTCTGTTTCTGCTTTTGATTCCCTGTAGTTACTACTTGCAGTAAACCTTCTTCCTTGGCTGTGATAACTGGGAACCTTAGTTCTCACTTGATCTAGTTCTTTGGCTTCTCTGAATTAATTTATGGCCTCCCACCATTGGACTATAACCTTTACTGACTGTGATTTGTTAGGAAGTCTGGAGAGAACTTTTTCCAATTACAATCTCAGTTTGGCACCTGCTTGGGAGAAGTGTTTCTGTAACTGCTAGTACAGGTGCATTGTTGCCATACCCATCTCTTAGGTTTCTATATTTTTTGGCAGTTTTGTATGAGTTATTTAATGATTGAGGTAGACACACGGATTATTAATTTACTGGACCTATGACAATTAGATTTATGAGTTATTGAGTCCAAATGGAAAGTGAGAGAAAAATCTTTGGAATCATAGCGCAAAAAAAGCCATCAGCTGTAAGTAAATGAATGAGTATGGCCATGTTGCAAAATGACTATACAGAAACAAGCAGTGGGTAGATTTGGCTTACAGGCCACAGTTTGTGGATATCTGGAATTATTCATACTTTAGAATTGCTGAGTAAAAAGGCATATCATTTCTGTAACTGACATAGTAATTTATATAGCTTTATAATTTACATTTGCTTTACAATTTAAAAGCTTTTTCCATTAAGTCTTGCCAGGTTGAGGAGACAGTGATTAATGTTCAGGACCCACTGGGGAATAGGGAGAGGGAGATAGAAGGTTAGATAATGGGTATCTAAACATGGAGGGATAGAAGGAATAAGTTCTTGCATTCCACAGCACAGAAAGACAACTGTAGTTCACAATGATGTGTTATATACTGTATGAAGAACTGGAAGAGAGGAGCTGGAAGGCTCCAGACAGAAGGAAACGGTAAGGAAATGGGAATGCTTAATCTTCAGATTTATGCAGTTTGTTTTTGCAGTATATGTATGCTGAAATATTGCACAGTACTCCATAAAGTGTGCAGGTTATGTTGATCAAAAAGTTTTTATAAAAAAGACCAATCAGGAGAGGGTTCTGTTGAGTGCTCCAAGAACCTCAATCCAAAGGAGAAAAGGGGAGAGCTTTTGGTGCAGTAGTTAAATTGCTACTGGGGGCACCTACATCCTACATTGGAATTTGAATCCTGCCCCTCTGCCTCTGATCCGGCTTCCTGTAATGCACCCTGTGAAGGAGCGGATGATGGCTCAAGAACTTCGGTCCCTGCCACCAACGTGGGAGACTAGAATTGAGTTCCAGGCTCCTGGCTTTGACCTGGCCCAGCCTTGGCTGTTCAGGGCATTTGAGGAGTAAACAAGCAGTTGGAAGATGTAAGAACTCTGTGTCTGTCTCTCTGCCTTTCAAATAAATGAAAATAAATTAATAACAGTTGTAAAGAGGAGCAGGGCTACACCTTTGGAACAGGTGAATTAGAGGTAGATAGAACACACACACCCCCCACCCTGCAGCATGGCCTTGATTGATATCAGCTCCTGGTCAAATTAAGCTGCTCACTCTTTACTTTAAATACCTAGTAGAGGAACAGATGATCCTTCTCTGGGAGAAAATATATGCTACCTTTTCTGTGTTTTATCTACAGCATTTTTAATTGTACACAAAATTAACAACCACATCAAAAGACAGAATCACATGACTGAACTTGCAGGGAAAAACCCCAGAGAATATTAACATATCTGCAAGTGATCCAGAGACTGGCGTTAAAGGCAGTGACTTTAATGATTAATATGTGCACAAAGGTGTAAAGAAAGATTCAGAATTTCTTTAGAGAATTAGACTATAAAAAGGAATTAAATTGAAATGTTAAAAATACATTGGTTGATTAAGAACTCCAAGGAATGGGTTTAACAACAGATGAGACACAGTGGAAGATAGGATTAGTGAACCAGAAGATAGTTTCGTTAAAAAAAACTCTCCAAATTGAAGCACTGAGTGAAAAAAGAATAGAAAATTCAAAAGAGACATGTGGGACATAGTCAGGAAGTTTGACACAGATGAGCTCCAGAAAGAGAGGAAAGAGAGGATGGATAAAGACATATGAAGAGGGGCTGGCTTTGTGTAGAACAGGTTAAGCTGCCACCTACAATGCTGGTATCTCATTTGGGTGCCAGTTCAAGTCCCAGCTGCTGCATTTCTGATCTAGCTCCCTGCTAATGAGCCTGGTAAAGCAGTGGAAGATAGCCCAAGTCCTTGGGGCCCTGTATCTATGTGAGAGATCTGGAAGAAGCTCCTCGCTCCTGGCTTTGGCTTGGCCCAGCCCTGGCTTTTGCGACCATTTGGGGAGTGAAGCAGTGGATAGAAAATCTCTCTATATATATTTTTTCCCTCTCCCTCTCTCATTCTGTGTGCGTGTGTGTGTTAAAAAAAAAGAGAGAGAGAGAGAGAAATGAAGGGACAATAGCCAGGAATTTTCCAAGAACTGGTGAATGATGTCAACGTGCACATTCAAGAAGCTGTGCTACTAGGCAGGGTAATTTGTGGAAAACCATACATAAGCACACTCTTTTAAGACTGCTGAAAATGTTAGAGAAAATCATAAAGGTGATCAGAAAAAATAAAACCACACCTTGCCTTCGGAAGAAACAGACTGATATCTAGCCTCTGAGGAGGAGCAAGTTAAATAAAAGAGGGGAAATTGTTATTTCAACTTGACATTTTAAGAAAGGAAAAATACAAATCAGTCTCTGCCACAAGTTTAGAAGTAAAACTTTAATGTTAACAAACCTGGTCCGGTGATAACAAAAAATGGATACTACAACTACAAAATCACGTGAATTATTGAAAACTTTTCTGTCAGATTAGAACAAAGGAAAAGTACTTGCTGTCATTACTTCTACTGAACATTGTAATGAAAGTCCTAATCAATGCAATAAGGGGGAGGGGAGAAGTACAAGCATTGGAAGGGAGAAAATAATTATCCAGGAGTAGATCTAAAGAAAGATGTGCCAGACGTCTGTGCTGAAAACTGCAGCATACTACCAAGAGAATACAGAAACGAAGGCCTTAGTGAAATGAAGGGTCTGTTGTCTTCAAGGGTAGAAAAACTCAGTGTTGTGTAGATGTTCTTCACAGGATGCCCCTATGAATTCAATGTAATTCCAGTAACAGCTCATTGCACTGCCTATCTATGATTTGTGTACTTTTCTTATGTAAAAACGCTAAGTAAAAATATTACTTGAAAAACATTTCTCACCAAAAAAAATGCTTTTAGGATGTCAGGATTCTTTCACATTTTTCGTATAGTGAGCTTTCTTGGACACAGGTAATGTTTGAGGTGAAAATGGTGATGTTTTTAGCCGTGGATCTAATGGAATCATGAAGTCCACTTCTGTTTTGTTATATTGCCTGGTTTTGTAGACATAATACAATAGATTGAGAAACCCGGCTTTGAAACTAGCTTAAGGTTTATATTGAAATACCTAACTTCCTTCCTTTAGTTAAATGAAGTAAGTGAAGAAAACAGGAAGATGGAGATTCAGGCTAAGAGAGTTCAAGCCCGTTTAGATAACTTACAGGTAAGTTCCCTTTTCTTCTCTTGAGACACACAATCATTTTTAAATGATTGCCTTTACTCACTCTTAATTGTTCTTTATTTCATGGATATGTACCGTTGCAGAGAAAGTATGAGTTTATGACAGTACAAAGATTGAAAGGCAATTCCCATGCTGCTCAGGAAATGAAAAGTTTAAAACAAGAGAAAGTACCAGCTTCAAAAACTTACAAGGTACGATATGACTGAAAATTTCTCCAGTGAAAAGGCAGGAAATTTTTTCTGCTTCCTTAATAATTTTTCTTTCATTTAGCAAACATTCTTTTAGATATAAAAGAATTCATTGTAATAATCATTTTATAGAAAAATAGTGCAAGATATTTCCTATATATATATTTTTTATTTGACAGGTAGAGTTATAGACAGACAGGTCTTCCTTCCGTTGGTTCACTCCTCTAATGGCTGCTACGGCTAGTGCTATGCCGATCCAAAACAAGGAGCCCGGTGCTTCCTCCTGGTCTCCCATGTAGGTGTGCAGGGACCCAAGTACTTGGGCCATCCTCTGCTGCCTTCCTGGGCCACAGCAGAGAGCTGGACTGGAAGAGGAGCAACTGGGACAGAACTTGGCGCCCCAACCGGGACTAGAACCCGGAGTGCCAGCGCTGCAGGCAGAGGATTAGCCAAGTGAGCCACGGCGCCGGCCTCCAATATATTTTTATTTGCATAATAAAACAATTTTTTTTGGCAGTGGCTCAGGTACGGTAACACTGACAACAGCAACCTAACATTAATAACATTTCTATTACTCAGTGTGTGTTGAGACTCCGCAAATGTTTGATGTTATTTTTCTGTCAAGACTGCAATAGGTGAATGATCTATTTCTCCCCCTAAGGATTTTTAACTTGACTTAATTACATATAGTAACCTAATAAGTAGACCGACAAATATAATCCTTGATAAATATTTAGCATTCCTGTAAACCACAACCAATTATAGAACATATCTGTTACCCTGAAAAGTTCTTCTGTGCCTTTTCCTGGTCATGTTTCTCTGCCAGAACCACTTGTTGATATAATTTCTGTCGCCATGAATTATTTTTCCTCTTTAAGGACTTCAGTGAATGGAATTGCTTACTATGTGCTGGTCGTGTAGGGCTCTTTTCCTCAGCATTATATCAAGCTATCAGTAGTGTTTCTTTTCTCAGCAGTACTCCATTGCATGAGCTTACCCCAGTTAATCTGTTGATGGGTACCTGTGCTGTTTCTATTTTTCTTGCTTTGAATCATGGGCTGTGAGTATTCAGGTACAAGGTTTTTGTAGACATTGTTTTTATTCCTCATGGTGAATACCAGGACTGGAATTTCTGAGCCATAGGGCGATGTGTATTTGTAAGAAACTGACAACTTCCAAAGTGGTTGTACCACTTTATACTTCTGTTAGTGATGTATGAAAGTTCTGGCTTTTCCCCAGCCTTGCCAGCATTTGGCATTTTCATTGTTTTTCATTTTGACCCTTCCAGTGGGTGTCTAGTAGTCTTAGTATCATAGCAGGCTTTAATCCTTTCAGGTAATTTTCTAGTTCTTTATATATACTAAATTGGAAAAGAAGGTTTTATGTTGAAGTATTCGAGGTGATTAAAGTTCTCATCTAAAAGCAGTTTATTTCTATTTGAAAGAAGTTGAGAGGGGTTAGAAATTACTCTTTTTTAGAAGAGTGTGGTAACTATATTTATCATTGTATTCTCAGCCACTTTATATCATTGTTATGGATTGCCATTTAATGTTTTCTTTTTATTAAAATATTTCTCTGCAAAATTTTTTAATGTTTATTTTGTTTTGAGATGTTGTAATTTACTGAGGTAGCTGCAAGAGAGTGTTTGCTTTACTTTTACTTTAAAATTTAAGTTTTCAACATGTTGCCACAATGATTTCATGTGTAGACAGTAAACCTACATGCACATGTGCACTATTGTTTTCTTGAAAACAGATATATCACAAAGTGAGGATTCGTGCTAGTGATCATAATGTGGAAAGAAGGGTGTATTGTCACATAAGTGGTGTGATTCAGTGAGGCAGTATTGTAACTGTTCCAAATGATATGAAATCCACACAGATTTATACTCTACATGTTAACTTCCACAAATAGGAGAAAACGTAATATTTGTCTTTCTGGGTCTGGCTTGTTTCACTTAGCATAATGATTTCCAGTTCTATTTTGTTGCAAACGTCAGAATTTCGTTCTCTTTAAAGGCTGACTAGTATTCTATCCTGTATATATACACTTATCAGTTGATGGATATTTAGGTTGGTTCTATATTTTTGCTGTTGTCAATTGAGGCACTGTAAACATGGGAGTACAAGTACCTCTTTCATATGTTGATTTCATTTGCTGTGGTTATATTTCCAGGATTCCAAGCCAGGTTGTATGGTAGACATATTTTTAGTTTTCGGAGGATTCTCCATACTGTTTTTTACAATGGTTACACCAGTTTGCATTCCCACCAGCAGTGTATTAGGTTACCCTATTTTCTACAACCTTGCCAGCATTTGTTATTTTCTGAGTTTTGTATAGGACATGATAACTGAAGTGAGGTGATACCTCTTTGTGGTTTTTGTCTGTGTTTCTCTGATGGCTAGTGATCCTGAGCATTTTTTCACGTCTATTGGCCATTTGTATTTTTTTTTTTTGAAAATGTCTATTTGGAGCCATTGCCATGGTGTAGTGAGTAAAGCCACTGCCGTGGCCCCAGTATTCCCTATGGGCACTGGTTTGATTCCTGGCTGCTCCACTTCCAATCCAACTCCCTGCTAATGTACCTGGGAAAACAGCGGAAAATGGCCCAAGTGCTTGGGCCCTTGTACCCACATGGGAGACCCAGAATAAGCTTCTGGCTCTTTGCTTCGGATCAGCTCAGCTCCAGCAGTTGCAGCTGTTTGGGAAGTGAGCCAGTGGTTGGAAGATCTCTCTCTCTGTCTCCTCTCCCCCAACTCTGCTTCTCAAATAAATAAATAAATTTTTTTTAAAAAAGTCTTTACCAAAAAAGTGCCTATTTGTATCCTTTGCCCATTTCTCAATTGGATTGTTTGTTTTGCTTTTGAGTTTCTTAAGCTCCTTATATATCCCAGATATTAATCCTTTATCAGATGAATAGTTTGCAAGTATTTTCTCCTATTCTGTTGGTTGTCTCTTCACTTTGTTAATTGTTTTCTTTACTGTGTAGAAGCTAATTAGCTTGATGTAATACCATTTGTCTGTTTTTGCTTATACTGCCTCTGGGATCCTACCCAAGAAATCTTTGCCTAGGCCAGTGTCTTGTGTTTCATGCGTTTGATAGTTTTAGGTCTGAAGTTTAGATCCTTGACCCATTTTGAGTTGATTTTTGTATAGGACTAATGTAGGGAATCTGTTTCAAACTTCTACATGTGCAAATTCAGTTTTACCGATACCGTTTGTTGAATTCTGCAGGAAATGACTTTAGCTTGTTTGTCAAAGAGTACTTGGTTGTAGATGTGTGGGTCAATTTTTGGGGTTTCTGTTCTGTTCCATTGACCTATATGTCTATGCTGGTAGCTCAATGTGTATGTCTTAAAATCTAGTATTATGATGTCTCCAGCTTTGTGGGTTTTTTTTTTGTTTGTTTGTTTGTTTGTTTGTAAAGATGTATTTATTTGAGAGGCAGAGTTACAGAGGGACAGACAGAGAGAGAGGTGTTCAACTGCTGGTTCACTCCCCAGATGGCTACAGTGGTTGGAGGTGGGCCCATCTGAAGCCAGGAGCTTCTTCCAGGTTTCCCACATGGGTGCAGGGACATATGTGCTTGGGCCATCTTCCACTGCTTTCCCAGGCCACCAGCAGGGAGCTGGATCAGAAGGGGAGTAGCCAGAACTTGTTAGACTTTTTTCATTATGGAGGCTAATGCTGTTGAGTTAAGACCAATTTTACTTTTCTGTTTATAAAGCTTGGGCTAAAGAACTTCTATGAAAATTCTTTACTCTGATAATTTTTTATTTGAGAGGGGAGGAGTTACACAGAGACGGAGTGAGGGATGGGGAGAGAGAGATCAGTCTTCAGTCTGCTGGTCTATTGAAATAGCCACAACAGCCAGGGCTAGGCCAGGCCTAAACCAGAAGCCTGGAACTCCATCTGGGTCTCCCATGTGGGTAACAGGGGCCCAAGCACTGCTTTCCCAGGTACATTAGTGGGGAGCTGGATCAGAAGTGGAGCAGCTGGGACTCGAACTGGTGCTCATATGGGATGCTGGCGTTGTAGGTATGAACTTAACCCACTGTGCCATAGTGCTGCTGCCCCCCAAGAATTCTTTATTTTGATAATAAGACACACTACTTTCAATTTCTTTTTTTTTTTATTTGAAAGTCAGAGTTACAGAGAGGTAGGGGGTTGGGGGGGGGGGTCATCCATCTGCCCCAAATGACTGCAATGGCTGGAGCTGGGCCAATCAGGAGCCAGGAGTCTCCTCTGGGTCTCCCACATAGGTGCCAGGGCCCAAGCACTTGGGCCATCTTCCACCACTTTCTCAAGCCATAGCAGAGAGCTGGATCGGAAGTGAAGCAGCTGGGACCTGAAGCAGCTGGGACTCGAACTGGCACCCATTTGGCATGCCGGCACTGTGGCAGCCTCGCCCTCTTCGCCATAGCACTGACCCCTCAATTTCCTTTTAATGAGTTTTCTCTCTCTCAGCCAGCTTTTAACATTTTTAGTTTTAATTGGCAAATGTTTTTTTCTAATGTCTTTTGGTTGTATGGAGAATCTACCCTTAAACATATATATTAGTTGTTTTAGATATATTAGTCTAAAGTCATTTCCAGATTTTAAGGCTTGCCATTTAACTTTCATGAGGTTTTGAACTGAAATAAATGTTTAACTTTTGACATATAGGCACCACTTAATGGACAAGTTTATGAACTTTTAACTGTCTTCATGGACTGGATTTCGGATCATCACCTTAGCAAACTGAAACATGAAGAATCTGTAACAGATGGTGAAAAGCCACTTCCCAAATTCACTTCTCAGAGAAATGGTATTCAGGAGAAATGTGTAAAGGTTTGTTTTGTTTTGATTGAAATATATCACTCAGTAGACATAAAGATTAAAAAAGAAAAATCTGTGATATCGTTTGTAAGTAGAGAGAATATTGAAAGTATTTTTGATTGAAAATTTGTCATACTATAAGTGAGCTCTGCAGAAGTTCATTTCAAACTTTATAAAATTAATTCATACGTAATTTTTTTAATATGATAGGAATGTTTCCTTTAAATGTAGAGATCAGACATTAAACACATACTCCAAAAATATTTGAGGGGAGTTAAATCAGCTCACCTTTATAAAATAAGATTTTGCAGAATAATCTGAGTGGGTCCAATAATCACATGAGCAGTTTAAAACAGGAAAGCTCAGAAGAATGGACCAGATGCTTACCTCAGTGTTGGCTGGCTTTTAAGATCTAAAGTGGGGCCGGCACCGAGGCTCAATAGGCTAATCCTCCGCCTGTGGCGCCGGCACACCGGGTTCTAGTCCCAGTCGGGGCACTGGATTCTGTCCTGGTTGCCCCTCTTCCAGGCCAGCTCTCTGCTATGGCCCTGGAGTGCAGTGGAGGATGGCCCAAGTGCTTGGGCCCTGCACCCCATGGGAGACCAGGAGAAGCACCTGGCTCCTGGCTTCGGATCAGTGCTATGTGCCAGCCATAGCACGGCGGCCATTGCAGGGTGAACCAATGGCAAAGGAAGACCTTTCTGTCTGTCTCTTTCTCTCACTGTCCACTCTTCCTGTCAAAAAATAAAAAAAATAAAATAAAAAAAGATCTAAAGTGGGCCATGTGCCATGGAACATGGGTCTCTTTTAGAAACTGGGACACTCTTATCGACAGCAAGCAAATGGGAATCTCAGTTCTACAACTTTGAGGGACTGATTCTCATTAAGCAAGGAAATGGATCCTCCTTTTGCTTCCAGAACAGAACATAGGTTGTTTTTTGTTTTTTAAAGATGTATTTATTTGAAAGGCAGACTCACAGACAGGGAGAGGCAGAGGCAAAGAGAGAGATCTTCCATCCACTGGTTTACCCACCAAATGGCCACAGCGACTAGGGTTGGGCCAGATTGAAGCCAGGAGCTTTATCCGGGTTTCCCATGTGGGTGCAGGGACCCAAATACTTAGGCCATCTTCTACTGCTTTCCTAGGCGCATTAGCAGGGCGCTGGATCAGAAATGGAGCAGCTGGGTCTTAAACTGGCACCCATATGGGATGCCAGCTCTGCAGACAGCAGCTTAACACCCTGTGGACACTTTGGTTTTGGCTGGCCAATACCCACATTGCACTTCAGGCATGGAGAACTGTAAAATGATACATTTGTGTTGCTTAAATATTAAGTCTGTGGTACTTTGTTCTGGCAGTGAAAGGTTACAAACACACCTTTGTTTAGAATTTTGTCTCTCTTAACACCTACATCACCTGTTGCACTGTTGAAATCCAGCATTGTTCTAGAGGTAGCTGCTGATGAGAAGGGCCTGCAGTGTTGAAGTTCTACAGAATTGCCATTCTGTTTGTTAGAATTTGATGAGGAAGAGGAGTCCCAAGACATTCAGGCTCATTACTGACAAGTTTGTAAAAATGGAATTTGAAGCATATAAGACAACATATGAAGCAGGACATATTGCGGGAGCCCTAGAGACCGGTTGGGAAGCTGCAGCCCCAGGCCAGTGCATGACAATGAGGGGCTATGGAAATTTGTGGATTTTGCAGGTGTGCACGTTTCCCAGTGTAACACAGGGTAACCAGGAAGACATCTCTCATACCCTTCACTTTGAGATGGAAACAAAAGAATAAACCGTGAGATCAGTGTTTTGTCTGGTATGGTTTACGTCTTGCCTGACAGTGTGCCTAAGGGAAAAGGAGACGTAGTCTGGAAGCTGTAGAATCCGGAGATGAGTGCACAGCACACTGGAGCACTTCTCCAGGAAGAGAGCAGAGGATTATGGGCTTCTCAGAAGATTCAGTGACAAGCTGCTCGGGAAATTAAGACAGTAAACTGCGCACATATAAGACCAGAGAAGACACATCCTCCAGAAAAGGTTAAGAGAGGTGCCAAAAGCGATAGCTTTGATTTGATAGATTTGATTGATGATGGTTTTCCCCGCATGGAAGCAGTCATAAAGACTAGGAAGGTGGTTGTTTTTCAGATGCCTAAATGAGGACAAAATCACAAGGCATACAAAAAGTCAGGAACACTGGTCCGTTCGAGTGAACAAATCAAAGCTCCAGAGACTGACCTGGAAGAAATGCATATCTCTGAACTTGCTAATAGATAATTTGAAAACTGTCTTTAAGTGCTCCATGAGCTAAAACAAGCAAACAAACAAACAAACAAACAAAAAAAACACCAAGAAACACACCTTGGGGCTAGAGCTGTAGCAGTGCAGGTTAAACCTCCATCTGCAGCACTGGCATCCCATATGATACCAGTTGGAGTCCTGGCTGGTCCCTGCTAATGTGCCTGGGAAAGCAGTGGCTCCTGGCTTCTACCTGGCCCAGCCTGGGTCACTGGGGAGTGAACCAGCAGATGGAAGATCTCTCTCCTCTCTCTGTTTCTCCCTTTCTCTCTCTGTAACTTTTTTTTTAATAAAGATTTATTTATTTATTTGAAAGAGTTACAAAGAGAAAGAGAGAGGAGGGAATTAACCAGATGATGTGGAATGTCTTCCTTCCTTCCTCTCCTCTCTCCTCCCCTCCCCTCCTTCTCTGTCAGTCTGCTTTTCAGATGGATAAATAAACCTAAAGGATACATAGTAATGGCTGAAAACTTGCCAAACTTTCCTTTTCCTGGGAGAAAGGGACATACAAATTTTAAAAGCTGATAAAACCAAAGACACCCACAACGGAAGTATTACAATCAGATTTTCAAAAGTCAGTGATCTAAGCTTTTGAAAGCAGCAAGAGCAAAGCAGATTGTTACTTATAAAGAAACTTCTATGGGAATATCAGCCGGTTTCTCAGTAGAACCATCACAGGCCACCTGACAGTGGTGTGGTACTTTCCAAGTGCTGAAAGTAAAAAACTGAGACCTGCACTATAGCTAAACTGCCTTCAAAAGTGAAACTGAAGTCAAGACTTTCTCAGATCAACAAGCCGAGGGAATTCATTAACCGCTAGCCCTTCTCTAAGAAACACAAGTCACAATACTCTAAACATCAACGTGAAGCCATAGAAAAATATAAATTTCTCTGGACATGGACAAATGTAGTAAGTAGCCTGATTTGTAATTTTGGTGCCTAAGTTGTTGAACAGAATTTAAGACAAAAGTATAAACTATATATCTTTTTTAGGAGGTAATACAACATATAAGATAAAACTTGTGATATCAGTCCCAAAGTAGGGGGGTATTATTATTTAGACAAGGTCATAGTCAAACTGGAAGTTCTCTCCTCCCTTCAAAGAAAGGTACCTCCTTCTTTGATGACCCGTAATTTCCAAACAAATACAGCAAGATTGTGGCTACAGAATCAACACTAACCATGAAAAGCCCAAAAAGGAAATTAGAAAAATGGTTCTATTCATAGTTATCACTAAAAATAATAAAATATATAGGAATAAACCCAACACATAGTTAAAACTTATATCCTAAAAATTACAAAACAATGTTGAGAGAAATTAAAATAGACACAGATAAATGGAGTGAAATTTCGAGTTTATGGCATGGAAGATTTCAGTATCCTAATCGTCTCCTGTGTGCCACCTCTTAGTCCTCTCTCTGTCCCTTCTGCAGAAACTCTGGCAAATACTGATGTTTTCATTCCATATATATATATATACACACACACATATATATATATATATCTTTTTCAGAATGTCATACATGTGGATTATGCAGTATGTAGTCTTTTCAAACTGGCTTCTTTCATTTGATAGTGTATGTGTTTAAGATTTTGCCATGGTAAAATACAGAATTATTTCTTGGTTTTTTTTTTTTTTTTTTTAAACCATTTCCTATTGCCTCTTACCTGTTGGACAGCATTTGGACTCTTTTCTTTTTTTAAAAAGATTTATTTATTTATTTGAAAGAGTTACACAGAGAGAAGGAGAGAGGCAGAGAGAGAGAGAGGTCTTCCATCCACTGGTTCACTCCCCAGTTGGCTGCAACGGCCAGAACTGGGTCTTGAACCTGCGCCCATATGGGATGCTGGCGTAGCAGGCAGCAGCTTTACCTGCTATGCCACAACACCTGGTCCCAGCATGCAGACTCTTTAGCATTTTCATAGAACACGAGGTGACACCACTCCCGCCTCACTGCAGTTTTCCATAGCATATCTCACTCACACTTACCTCAGACACACCTCATGATTAAGACAGCTCGTGTCTCCTCCTCATAACTGCTAAGTGTCTGTCTGACAAATACCTACGTATCCTTCAAACTTAGCTGTTAAGATTTTTCTTTTTACTTCCGATTTAGAATGAAAAAAATTTTTTTAAATGTTTTTATTTATATGAAAGGCAGAGTTACAGAGACAGGAGGAGAGACAGAGAGAGATCTTCCTTCCACTGGTTCACAGTGGAATGGCTGCTACAGCTTGGGGGCTGGGCCAGGCCAAAGCCAGGAGCCTGTAGCTTCTTCCAGGTCTCCTATGTGGCTGCAGAGACCCAAGCACTTGGACCATCTTCTGCTGCTTCTCCCAGGCCATTAGCAGGGAGCTGGATTGGAAGTGGAGTAGCCGGAACTCAAACTGATGCCCTTATTGGATGCTGAGTCATAGGCAGAGGTTTAACCTGCTACACCATAATGCTGAGCCCAGGATGTAATTTACCCAGACCAGTGATTCTCAAAATGTGGTCACTGGACCTGCAGAAGCAGCATCACAGGAGACTCTCAGAAATACAAGTCTGTGTCCCTATCCAGACCTGCCAAATCAGACATTCCAGGGCTAGGACTTGGGCACCTGACTTGTAATTAGCCCACCAGTTCATTCTGATGCATGCTAAAATTGAGTATTTAGATAACGTAAGTACTTTTAGATATTTGGCTTCCAATTTCTTCATAGTAAATATTGCACTCTCCCATTTTGTTTTATGTTTTCATGAAAAAAAATTATTTTTATAGTACACTTTATTTTTTTTGACAGGCAGAGTTAGAAAGGTCTTCCTTCCATTGGTTCACCCCCCTAATGGCTGCTACGGCTGGCGCACTGCGCCGATCTGAAGCCAGGAGCCAGGTGCTTCCTCCTGGTCTCCCATGCGGGTTCAGGGCCCAAGGACCTGGGCCATCCTCCACTGCCTTCCCAGGCCACAGCAGAGAGCTGGACTGGAAGAGGAGCAACCGGGACAGAATCCGGCGCCCCAAAACCCGAATGCCAGCACTGCAAGCGGAGGATTAGCCTAGTGAGCCGCGGTGCCAGCCCTATAGTACTACTTTAAATAACGAGTCTTTTCTTATAGTATTTATATTCTTAATCCAAACATAAATCTAGAGTTATCTTTTTTTTTCTTTTTCTTTTTAAGATTTATTATTTAAAAAGGAGAATGACAGAGAGGCAGGGAGAGAGAGATCTACCATCAGCTGGCTCACTCCCCAAATGGCTACAATGGCCATGCCTGGCCCAGGCCAAGAGCCAGGAACTCTCTGAGTTTCCCACATGCATGGAAGGGTCCTCAGTATGTAGACCATCTTTTTCTGCTTTCCTAGACATATTAGCTGGGAGCTGGATTGGGTGTGAGGTAGCCAGGACTCAAACCAGCATTCTGATAGGGGGTGCCAGTGTTGTAGGGAATGGCTCAACTCCACTGCACCACAATGCTGGCCCCAAGAAACAAGTATTTTTTAAACTCTCCCTTTCACATATCTATTCAGTATAAATTCACAGACATACATTTTTTTTTGACAGGCAGAGTGGACAGAGAGAGAGAGATAAAGGTCTTCCTTTTGCCGTTGTTTCACCCTCCAGTGGCCGCCGCGGCCGGCGCACCCCGCTGATCCAAAGCCAGGAGCCAGGTGCTTCTCCTGGTCTCCTATGCAGGTGCAGGGCCCAAGGACTTGAGCCATCCTCTACTGCACTCCGGGGCCATAGCAGAGAGCTGGGCTGGAAGAGGGGCAACCGGGACAGAATTCGGCGCCCCGACCAGGACTAGAACCCGGTGTGCCGGCGCCGCAAAGCGGAAGATTAGCCTATTGAACCATGGCGCCGGCCTACATTTTTAAAAGATTTATTTATTTCAAAGGCAGAGTTACAGAGAGAGAGAAAGAGGAAGAGATAGATCTTCCATCTTCTGGTTTACTCCCTAAATACTTGCAACAACCAGGGCTGGCTCAGGTGTGAGCCAGCAGCTCCATCCAGGTCCCCCATGTGGGTAGCAGGGCCCCAGGTACTTAGGCCATCTTCTGCTTTCCCAGGCATGTCAGCAGGGAGCTGGGTCACAAGTGAAGCAGCCAGGACTTGAAGTGGGGCTTATATGGGAGGCCAGTGTTGCAGGCAGAGGCTTACACTGTTATGCCACACACCAGTCTCTATATAGACATATGTTATATAAATGGGGTATTTACTACAGTTGCTCTTTTGTAACATGTTTTGTTTTTGTTTTTTTTTTTTTTTAGGTTTATTTATTTACTTGAGTTACACAGAAAGAGAAGGAAAGGTAGAGAGAAAGAGAGAGAGAGAGAGGTCTTTTATCCACTGGTTCACTCCCCAGTTGGCTGCAATAGCCAGAACTTCACCAATCTGAAGACAAGAGCCAGGAGCTTCTTCTAGGTCACCCATGTGGTTTTTTTTTTTTTTTTTTCTCTAGAATATGCTATGGTAATAAATATAAATTTATACATTTATTTAACTATTTGAGGTTCAGGGAGAGTATCTTTTTCAGCTTAATCTCCTTATAAATCCGTAGATAATGCTACTGCTAAGTAAAAGGAAACACATTTAAAATTCAAGAGGCCAGCACTGTGGCATAATAGATTAAACCTCCACCTATGGTGCCCACATCCCATATGGGCACTGGTTCAAGTCCTGGCTGCTCCACTTCTGATCCAGCTCCCTGCTAATGGCCTGGGAAAATGTGGCCATGGTGGAAGATGACCCAAGTGCTTGGGCCCTTGCTACCCATGTGGGAGACTCAGAAGAAGCTCCTGGCTCCTGGCTTCCTGATTGGCCCAGCTCTGGCTGTTGTGGCCATTTGGGGAGTGAATTAGCTGATGGAAGACCTTTCTGTAACTCTGCCTCTCAAATAAATAAATAAATCTTTTTTAAAAAAGATAAAATTTCAAATGTATCTTGTCAAATTGTAATGCACATGGTTTGAGAGAGAAGGTTTTTTCATTGGAGAATTTTTTTTAAAATAAGTTTTGGAAAATTGTGGCAGTTGATTTCAGACAACTAAAAATATGGTGCTTTACGTGTTCCACCATTTTTTCTTTAGCTTTTGCCTGTCATGACAGAACAGCTACAGTGGATGCCATTTGTGAATGTCAAACTTCACGAGCCTTTTGTAAAATTTATATATTGGTCCCTAAGGCAGCTAGATGCTGGAGCACAGGTAACTAATTATTAAGAATATATCTTTAAGTATATTTGTCTTTATCATGTTGCATGTTTTTTTTTTTTTTTTACAAATGTTCTCTTCATATTTCAGAATAATCTGTAAGATATCTTCCTGAAAGTTGATAGAGATTACATTAAGCCTGAATGTAAATCTTAGAATATGTGACATCTCTGTTGTGTCATTTTCCAGTTTATGAATGAAGATGAGCCTTTATTTATTTAGAACATTGATTTCTTTCATCAGTAATGTATAATTTTTAGCATAAAATTTCTGATGTGTTTTTAAAATTTCCAGCTGAGTATTTAACTTTTTTATACCATTTTAGTTGGTATAGTTATTTTTGTGCCCATAAGTTCATTGATAGAAATATAATTTATTTTTTCTTTATTTTGTATCCTGTGACCTTGAACTTTTTTATAAAAGAGTTTTTGGAAGTTTAATTTTTTTTAGTGTTTGTTTTTCACCTACTTGAAAGGCAGAGCAAGAGCAGGAGGAACTGTATTAAACCTGTATAAAAAGAGAGAAAAAAGAGAGAGAGACCTTCCACCTACAGTTTCACTTCCCAAATGTCCACAACAGCCAGAGGCAGGACCAGGCCAAAGTGCAGGGCTTAGAACTCCATCAGGGTCTTTACACGGGTGGCAGGGGCCCACGTACTTGATCCATCATCAGCTGCCTCTCAGAATACATTAGCAGAAAGCTGGGTGTGAAGCAGAGTAGTGGAGACTGGAACTAGCACAACAGTGTGGGGTGCGAGGGTCCCAAGCAGCAGCTGTACCCTCTGTGCCACGGTGCCCTCCCCTTCTTGGGATTTCCTACATAGAAAATCATGTTCTTTTAAATGGGAGTGGTATTTGTTTTTCTCTTAAGTATATGTGCCTTCAATTTTCTCTTACATTACTGCTGGGATTTTTAGCACTACGTTGACTGAGAGTGGTGAGAGCAGACATCCTTGCCTTGTGCCTCATTTTAGGGGAAGCATTCAGTCTGTCATTAATATAACAAAGAAGTCTTCAGAAAGCTCACAGAAAATGCACATTGTCCCTTCCTTCCATTTTCTCATTAACTTTTTTAAAAAATATCTTTGTATTAGCTGGGGTATTTTACAGATTTTTTTGAAAATTCTTTTTAATCATGAAATTTTTCAAGTCAGTTTTCTGCAGTATTTTATAAAATAGTGTGATTTTTTTCATCTTTAATTTGTTAATACAGTAGATTACATTGACTTTCAAATTTTGAATCAGCTGTGCATCCCTGAAAAAAAAAACCCACTTTGCTTGGTGTTTATCTTTTTATATGTTGCTGAATTCTGTTTCCTAATATTTTGTTATGGATTTTTGTGTCTGTTTTCATACAGCGGTCTTTGATTTTGTATTTGTAGTTCTAGTTTATAAAATGAATAGGGAAATGTTCCCATATATATATATTAAGATTTATTTCTTTATTTAAAAGGCAGAGTTACAGAGAGGCAGAGACAGAGACACACATACAGGTCTTCCATCCTCTGGTTCACTCCCCAAATGGTTGCAACATCTGGAGCTGGGCTGATCCAAAGCCAGGAGCCAAGAGCTTCTTCTGGGTCTCCCATGCAGGTGCAGGGGTTCAAGGACTTGGGCCATCTTATGCTTCCCGAGGCCATGGCAGAGAGCTGGATCGGACGTGGAGCAACAAGGACTTGAACCGGTGCCCAGTGCCCATATGGGATGCCAGCACTGCAGGTGGCAGCCTTACCTGCTACTCCACAGCATACCCCTCTCCTCAAATTTTTTGAAATAAATTTTATGCAGTTATTTGCTAGGATTCTCTTGTGAAAAACTCTGGGGCTAGAGATTTTTGGGCAAGGAGGTTTTAAATTAGAAATTCAATTTTTTGAATAATTATAGGGATACTAAATTATAGAATTTGTATTGGTGATTTGTAGCAGTTTGAGCTTCTAGGGGAATTGAGCCATTTGGCTAATTGTAAAGTTTGTGAAGAACTTTTTATACTGTTTATACTGTCCTTTTTATGTCTTCGTTGTCTGTGACAATAGCACCATTTTGTTCCTGATGTGGGTAATTTGTGTCTTCTACCTTTGTCTCTTTTTGATAGAAGTATGTCTATTTGATTGATCTTTCAAAAAACCATTTGTTTCATCTATGTACTCTGTTATTTTTCTATGTTGAATTTTGCTCACTTCTATATTCTTGTTTCTGCTTGCTTTGAGTTTAGTTTGCTCTCCTGATGAAGTGAAAATTTGAGAATTTTGTTCTTTAATAATATATGCTTTAGTGCTGTTTTCCTGTCAGTCTTGTTTTAATTATGTTACACAAATTTTATTTGCATTTAATTTAATATTTTTACAGTTCCCTTGAGACTTCCTCATTGACCCATTAATTTTTTAGTAGAAGCTTGTTATAGGCCTTTCTGTCTTTCTTGTTTGGTTGTATTGTTGATTTTGTTTTAAGGCTAAGGATGTGTATGTATACTGTTGGTTGTGAAGTATTTTATAAAAGTCGGTTAGATCCTGTTGGTTGGTGGTATTTGTCAGTTGTTTTGTATCCTTGTCAATAGTTTGTTCTATCAGTTGTTGAGAGATGAGTGTTAAAGTCACGAGCTATAATTGTAAATTTATATGTTTTCCCTGTTTGATTAGTTTTTGCCTCATGTGTTTTACAGCTCTGTTGCTTGAAGCATGTACATTTACGATTGTTTTATCTTGGTGAATTGACACTTCTATAATTATATAATGTCCTTCTCTGTCCCCATTTTGTTTCTGAAGTCGTTTTATCTGCTATGAATATAACCACCTCTGCTTTCCTTTAATTCATGTTTTCATGCTATATCTTTGTACATTTTTTACTTTTAGCCTGCTTATATTGTTATATTTGAAATGAATTTGTGTTTTTGTGTATGAACAGCATGTAACCGGGTTATGTTTTTAAATCAGCTTTGTGAAGCTTAGTGTTATAATTGATGCTGTTAGGCCATTTATGTTTAAATGGCCTAAATTTATCAACATGTTGGTACTTTAACTGTCACTTTGTTGTTTTTGTCTTTGTTTTTCATTTCTTTTGTTTCCTGCTTTCTGTGAATTGCTTGGATGTTTTATAGGATTCCCATTCCATATACCTAAAATGTTTTGACTGTATTTCTTAGTAGCTCATATATATATGTATGTGTGTGTGTGTATGTATATGTATCTTTGTTAATAGTTTTGATATATGAATAATTTATTACAGTGTATTAATGTTGTCATTTTAGCAGTTTTAATGAAGTATAGGCAACTTAACTCTTTTCCTCCCTAAACCTCCCCCATAAATATTTCATCTATCTACATTTAGAAACACTTTAGACAGTGTTGTCTAAACATAATTTATGAAGCTCAAGAACAGAAACAATTATGATAACCCATATTTTAAATTTTTACCTTCATTTTTTTCTTTTTTTAATTTTTTTGACAGGCAGAGTGGACAGTAGAGGGAGACAGAGAGAAAGGTCTTCCTTTTGCCGTTGGTTCACCCTCCAATGGCCGCCGCGGTTGGCGCGCTGCGGCCGGCGCATCTTGCTGATCCGAAGCCAGGAGCCAGGTGCTTCTCCTGGTCTCCCATGGGGTGCAGGGCCCAAGCACTTGGGCCATCCTCCACTGCACTCCCTGACCACAGCAGAGAGCTGGCCTGGAAGAGGGGCAACCGGGACAGGATCGGTGCCCCGACTGGGACTAGAACCCGGTGTGCCGGCACCGCAAGGCGGAGGATTAGCCTACTGAGCCACGGCGCTGGCCTTTACCTTCATTCTTTTCTGATGTTCACAATTCCTTTTATCATTTCCTATCTATTTAGAGAGCTGCTTTATTCTTTTAGAGTAGATCTGCTGATGGCCAAATTTATTAGTTTTTCTTCTTCTGATTCCCCTTTCATCCCTAAAGGATATTGTCATTGGGAATTCAATTCTGGGATAACTGTTCTTTACTTGAAAGATTTGCCAGTTCCTTCTAGCTTCTGTGGTGTTTGATAAGAACTGGCTTTTATTTGGGGGCCGGTGGCATGATGAAGCGGGTTCTGCCACCTCCCGTGATGCTGAGATCCCATATGGGTGCCGATTCTAGTCTCAGCGCTTCCAGTCCAGCTCCCTAAAAATGTGCCTGGGAAAGCAGCGGAGGATGACCCAAGTACTTGGGCCCCACACCCATGAGGGAGACCCCAGATGGAGTTCTGGGCTCCTGGATTCTGCCAAGCCCAGCTCCGGCCATTGAGGCCATTTGGGGAGTGAACCAGCAGATGAGAGATCCCTTTGTCTGTCTCTCTCTCTCTCTGTAACTCTGCCTTTCAAATAAATAAAATCTTTTTAAAAAGTCACTGTTATTTGAATTATTTTTCACATCTGTGTGCAGTGTCATTTCTGTCTTGTTGCTACACACATACATACACAAACATGCACACTTTAGTTTTTATGTTTGCCCATGATGAATTTTGGTATGGATCTCTAGATTTATCAGTTTGGGATTTGCTCATCTTTTTCACTCTCTAGATATGTTTATGTTTTGCCAAATCTGGGCGAGTTTTAGTCATTATTTCTTCATGTATTTTCTCATTACCACTTGGTTCTTTCTCTCCTTCAGGGCCTGTAAGGATATGATTATTAGGTTTTCTGTTATAGTCCCTCAGTTCTTTGAAGTGGTGTTTGTTGTTTTTGCTGATTCTTCCCAGTTTGTTTGCATTTCAGATTGGATTCTAGATGATTAACTGTTTCTTAAGCACACATAGTGAGATGCACCTGATAAGCCTGTTGTCAGAGTGGAGCAATGAGGAACTGAGAGAGTAGATAGTCCCCCTCTGGTCTGTTGATGCTGTGTGGGCCAGAAACACAGCATGGTCTTATGTTCTGACATGTTACAGAAAAATACATAGTGGTACTTGAATAAATCTTTTAAAATTAGGTATAAAGTTGTCACTTTCCAACTTTGCGTATTTCACTCCCATTTTTTGGCAGAATTCACTTTAGTTCATATGCAGTCTTTTAAGAAGATGTTTCCTGAGCACGGGTGAATTACTAAGTGTGTGCGTATTTTTAACAGCATGCGACTATGACATCAACATTGAGGAGGCTGGGTGAAGACATATTTAAAGGGGTAGTAATTAAAGGAATTCAGGATAATTCTTTGGAGCAGTCTGTGGAGAACAAGCCAAAGACAGCTGCTTTCTTCAAGAGCTCCAATTTGCCACTGAGATTTTTGTCTACATTAATTGTTCTCAAAACAGTCACTCAAGGTAAGCTTTCAAGTGTACTTACATTATAATTTTTGGTAAAGGGCTAGGAGAGAATACTATATATAGAATTCTTTTATAGTCCAATAATATTTTACATTTTCAGAATGATATTTTGAGTTCTTTTTAATGGTAGCGCATTACATTAAAAAAATACTTTGTTGAATTTGAGAAAATGAAGTATTTGCTGAATTGTTGCCTCCTCCCAGAAGCCTTTGTTGATTCTCTTAGATATGTTCTTGTAATACCTTTTACTTACAGTTACTGTTCATTTGCCACAGAAAATTGAAATTGCTTGTTTATTATTTTTCACTAGAGAACAGTTAGCAAGCTATAGCCCATGGAACAAATCTGGCCCACCATCTGTTTTGTAAATAAAGTTTCTTCCACAGCTATGCCCATTTACTGTATAATCTTTTTGCCCTTCAACAGAAGAGTTGAGTGGTTGGCAATAGGCTGTGTGGTCCCCAAAGCCCATATTATTATTGACCCTTTTCAGAAAATGTTTGTCAAATCACTAGTTTGTAAGTTTATCTGAGAAAAATGTTTCTTGTTGATCATTGTATCCCTGTAAACCTAGTATGAGATGAAATAGTGTTATATAAGAGTAAATAACAAAATAACAAATTAAAGGTAATGCTTCAAAATCGGCCAAATTAACATTTCAGTATGCATCTATAACTAGTTATCTTTCTCAATTACTAAATATGAAAAATTTTGTTAAAGCAAGTCATGCCATTATGGTCAAGTGATAAATATACCATCTTTCTGTTTTCTCTGTTAAATTATGTAACTCAGGTGTTTTTGTGGGCAGTGAGAGTAACTATTTCTATTTGGTCACTCCTGATGGTGTGAAATTGATGAAAACACAAGAAAACTATAACTGTGCTTCCTTAGTTATTTTGCTTACTTATGGTTATAGTTTTTAAAATTATAATATTCTAGGCCAGCGCCGTGGCTTAACAGGCTAATCCTCCGCCTTGTGGCGCCGGCACACCGGGTTCTAGTCTCGGTTGGGGCGCCGGATTCTATCCCGGTTGCCCCTCTTCCAGGCCAGCTCTCTGCTATGGCCCAAGTGCTTGGGCCCTGCACCCCATGGGAGACCAGGAGAAGCACCTGGCTCCTGGCTTCAGATCAGCGCGATGCGCCGGCGGCAGTGGCCATTGGAGGGTGAACCAACGGCAAAAAGGAAGACCTTTCTTTCTGTCTGTCTCTCTTTCACTGTCCACTCTGCCTGTCAAAAAAAAAAAAAATTATATTCTAGAGAGGAAAGTAATTATTTGAAAAATCATTTATGAGAAGGAATTCAAAGCCACTTTAATATCAGAAAAAAATCTTCATCACTGATCATTTAAGAAAAATGTTTAAAATATACCAACATAATTATAATAACATCATTTGATAAAATATGTTCATTCCTAATAAAACTCTACAGAAGGCAGAAATGTAATAGGGAATATTTATGTGAAATGGGAAAATACAACAGGAAGTAATTGCATGTCATTACTTAAGACATAAATATGTATATTTATGGAGTACTGTTATGATGTTTCATTAGATGTATACATTGTATAATATCAAATTAGCTTAGATATATTTATGCTTTCAAGCATTTAACATTTCTATATAGTGAAAGCATCTAAAATCCTGTCTTCTAGGTTTTCTTAAATGCAGTACATTAGCATTATGTATAGTCACCCTACTGTTCAGTAGAACCCCAGAACTTCTGTCTAGCTATAATCTATTACCCATCAACCAACCTTTTCCCCAGTCTTCCCTCCCCAATTCCCTCTCCAGCCTCTAATCACTACTGTTACATTTTTAGCTTCTGTGATATCACCTGAGTTTTAGACCTCGCATGTGAGTAAGACTGTGATGTTTGTCTTCCTGTGCTTGGCTTCTTTCACTTAACAGCATGGCCTGCATTTGGGTTTTGTTGTTGCTGTTGTTTCCATGCATGCATTGTTTACTATAAATTTTGCTCTTTGTACTTCTTTTGCTGTATCCCATAGGTTTGGAATGTTGTGTTTGTATTTTCATTTGTTTCAAGAAATATTTTAATTTCTTCCTTGAACCAATGGAAAAGGAAGACCTTTGTCTCTCTCTCTCTCTCTCACTGACCACTCTGCCTGTCAAAAAACAAAAACAAAACAAAACAAAAAAAGACTGTTACAGAGAGAGAGAGGTCTTCACTCCCCAGGTGGCCACAATGGTCAGAGGTGCACTGATCAGAAGCCAGGAGCCAGGAACTTCTTCCAGGTCTCCCACGTGGGTGCAGGGCCCCACGGACTTGGACCATTTTCTATTGCTTTCCCAGCCATATCAGAGAGCTGGATTGGAAATGGAACAGGCGGGACTCAAACTGGCACCCATATGGGATGCCAGGGTTGCAGGTTGGGGCTTTAACCCTCTGTGCCACAGTGTCGTTCCCCAATTTATCCATTTCTGAAAGTGGGAATTTTTTTTTGACAGGCAGAGTGGACAGTGAGAGAGAGAGAAAGGTCTTTCTTTTCCATTGGTTCACCCCTCAATGGCCGCTGCAGCCGGCGCACCATGCTGATCCGAAGCCAGGCGCCAGGTGCTTCTTCTGGTCTCCCTGCGGTTGCAGGGCCCAAGCACTTGGGCCATCCTTTACTGCCTTCCCGGGCCATCGCAGAGAGCTGGCCTGGAAGGGGGGCAACCGGGATAGAGTCCGGCGCCCCAACCGGGACTAGAACCCTGTGTGCCGGCGCTGCAAGGCAGAGGATTAGCCTGTTGAACCACGGCGCCGGCCCAAATAAAATAAATTTTTAAAAAATTTGTTAAGGCCGGCACCGTGGCTTAACAGGCTAATCTTCCGCCTTGCGGTGCTGGTACACCGGGTTCTAGTCCCGGTCGGGGCGCCAGATTCTGTCCCGGTTGCCCCTCTTCCAGTCCAGCTCTCTGCGATGGCCCGGGAGTGCGGTGGAGGATGGCCCAAGTGCTTGGGCCCTGCACCCCATGGGAGACCAGGAGAAGCACCTGGCTCCTACCTTCGGATTAGCACGGTGCGCTGGCTGCAGCGCGCCGGCTGCAGCAGCCATTGGAGGGTGAACCAACGGCAAAGGAAGACCTTTCTCTCTGTCTCTCTCTCTCACTATCCACTCTACCTGTCCAAAAAAAAAAAAAAAACCGCTACATTTTATATAATGATTTTTATTTGTCTTCTGTTAACTGCCTTGAGATTGAGATTGCCTTTTAGTGATTTATGTTTTCACATCTATAAATTTCCTATTTATGTACTTGACTTGTTTTCTATTGGATGATTTTTTTTTTTTCAGTAGTATTGAGGGTGGGCATTTGGTGCTGCAGTTAAGCTACTGCTTGGAACAGCCACGTCCTGTATCAGAATGCCTGAGTTTGAGTCCTGCTATCTCCCTGCTAATGGGCCCCTTAGGAGGCAGCAGGTGCAGTGTCAGGTAGTAGAATCCCTGCCACTTACATGGGAGAGCCCGACTGAGTTCCTGGCTGCTGGCTTCAGCCTGCCCAGTCCTAGCTGTTGCAGGCATTTGGGGAGTAACCAGTCAACAGGGTCTCTATATCTCTGCGTCTCTGCCTTTCAAATAAATAATAAATTTAAAAACATAATACTGGCCTTTTGTCATATATGATGCAACTTTTTTCCAGTCTATGATTCATTTATGATCTGTTTTGTGAAACCAAAATTTAAAATCTTTACTTAGCTAAATAGGTATTATTATGATTTCTAAATTTCATATTTAGTCTTCAGATTGTGTTCTAAATTTTCAATAATATTTTTCTCTTTTTACACTTAGGTCTTTAATTCAAGTGAAGCTTAAAAATATATATGATGTGAGAGAGAGAGAGAGAGGTGTTCCATCCAATCCCTTATTGGCTGCAATGGCCGGAGCTGCACCGATCAGAAGCCAGGAGCCAGGTGCTTCTCCTGGTCTTCCATGTGGGTGCAGGGCCCAAGGACCTAGGCCATCCTCCACTGCACTCCCAGGCCACAGCAGAGAGCTGGACTGGAAGAGGGGCAACCGGGACTAGAAACCAGGGTACCAGCACTGCAGGCGGAGGATTAGCCTAGCGAGCTGTGGCTCCAGCCTAAGTTTTAATTTTTAAAGATTTGAATTTGTTTTCAGTCAGGGATACTTCTATAAAACATTTCTTTCTTTATTTTTTTTAATTTTTTTTAAGATTTATTTATTTATTAGCGAGGCATAGGCAGAGAGAGAGAGGTCTTTCCTCCTGCTGGTTCACTCCCCAGATGGCTGAAATGGCCGGAGCTGTGCTGATCTGAAGCCGGGAGCCAGGAGCTGCTTCTAGATCTCCCACGTGGGTGCAGGGGCCCAAGGACTTGGGTCATCCTCTACTGCTTTTCCAGGCCATAGCAGACAGCTGGATTGGAAGTGGAGCAGCCGGGGCTTGAACTGGTGCCCATACGGGATGCCAGCACTGCAGGTGCTGGCTTTACCCGCTATACCACAGTGCCAGCCCTATAAAACATTTCTTTATCATGTAGTTTAATAATTTCTCTTATATTTTAGAAAAATCCTCATGAGAAGATAAGACAATTTCCAGTAAGCTTCCTTTGTTATTATTTACTATTCTGAGAAGTGTTTACATTTAAACACTTTTAACTTTTGGATATGAAATGGAAACTGGACAGACTAAATAATTGATTAATTTATCATTTTAAGTGTTAGGTACATTTATTTTACCTTTCATATAATTCGATGGCTATGCAGTTGATATTATTCCCTTAGTCTGAAAAATTAGACATTTAGCTGTTCTTTCAGTTGGTGAAAATGGCTTAGAATTTTTCTTAAATATGTAACTGGAGGGGCCGGCACTGTGGCATAGCAGGTAAAGCTGCCATCTGCAGTGCCAACATCCCATATGGGCACCATTGCAAGTCCTGGCTGCTCCATTTCTGATCCAGCTCTCTACTATGGCCTGGGAAAAGCAGTAGAAGATGGCCCAAGTTCTTGGGCCCCTGCACCCGCGTGGGAGACCCAGAAGAAGCTCCTGGCTCCTGGCTTCAGATCGGTCTAGCTCTGGTCGTTGCAGCCATTTGGAGAGTGAACCAGCGAATGGAAGACCTCTCTTTCTCTGCCTCTGCTTCTTTGTAACTCTGTCCTTCAAATAAATAAATAAATCTTTAAAAAAAAAAAGATATAGTTGTAGCTAGTATTGTGGGTAGCGGGTTAAGCCACCACCTGCAGTGCCATCATTCCATATGTACTAGCTGCTCCACTTCCAATCCAGCTCCCTATTAATGTGCCTGAGAAAACAGTAAAAGATTGGCCCAAGTACTTGAGCCTCTGCCACCTATGTGGGAGATCTGAATTAGCTCTCGGCTCCTGACTTCAGCCTGGCCAGGTGTCGGCCGTTGCCTTAGGGTGTACCGAAATTAACATCCTCCAGAAAACATCCTCCCCTAATGCTGATTAATGGAGAATGCTCATAAATAGATTTGGCTATTACAAACGTTAGATAATTGTGCCAGGCTGTACAACCAGCATTTGATTGTCCAATTTAGCCAGCTCTCTGCATTTCTCAAGCTCACCCTCTTTACCCTACCATACGACTTCCTAAGAGCAGCGCTTCCTAAGATAACCAAAGAAATAGTTAACAAACACTATGTGATGGGCTGAGCACTTTATGTATATTAACTCATTTAATTCAATAGCAAGGTTATGAGATAGCAATGTTGTTATTTCAGTTTTACCATGAAGGAAATTGAGGCTGAGAGAAGGTAGGCCTGCACATTTGATCATTAGTCTCTGAAGTAAAAGCTAACTGTATATTTAACCTTATATCCATTACACTCACAAAAGTAAAATGATCAAATGTAATGTATCACTGAGAGGATACAGGCACACTTTTGATTGTATTGTAAATTATAATCACTTCTTGAAATATGTTTTTGTTTTTCAGTTGACACTTGGAAATACTTATGGGGTATGATATGACATTCAGTACATTTAATGCAATGTCTAATTATGAGATCAGGGTAATTGGCAGGTAATGGCCTATCTCCTCAGACATTTATCATTTTTTCTGTTTGGGGAACATTAAAATATCTTCTCTACTAGCTATTTTGAAATAATCAATTGTTGCCAACCATGGTTACCATACTATGCCATAGAACGTTAGAAGTTAGTCCTATCTAGTTGCACCCCTACAGCTGTTCACCATCTTCTCCCCATTCCCCCAACACTGTTTCCAGGCTCTGGTCACCGCTGTTTTGTTTCCTACTTTTATGAGGTCAGCTTTTCAACTTCCATATTTGGGTGAGAACATGTAGTATTTTCCTTTCTGTACTTATTCCACTTAACATAGTGTCCTCCAGTTCTGTCCATGTTGCTGCAAATGACAGAATTTCATTTTTTAATGACTGGGTGTGTATACACTACATTTTCTTTTTTAAATTTTTACTTGTGGGGAGAGAGCACTCATCTGCTGGTTCACTCCTCAGATGCCTTTGTGGTTGGTTGGGCAGGCCAAAGCTGGGAATGAAGAACTCAATCTGTTTCTCCCATGTTGGTGGCAGAGATCTAACCACTTGGGCCATCATCTCCTGGATCCCATGGTCTGTATTAGCAGGAAGCTGGACTTGGGAGCAGAGCCAGGACTCAAACCCAGGTGCTCCAGTATGGGATGTAGGCATCCCAATCTGTCTTAGTCCCAGGCCAAACGCCCACCCCTGTGTTACATTTTCTTGTCTGTTTATCCATCAGTGGATGCCTAAGTTGATTCCGTATCTTGACTCTCTTGAATAGCGCTGCAATAAATATGAGAATGTGATGTCTCTGGGGTATTTACCCAGTAGTGGGATTGCTGGTTCCTATGGGTCAGTAGTTGCTGGATCAAACTATTTCTAGCTTTTTGATGAACTTTGATACTGTTTTCTGTAATGGCTATACTAATTTATATTCCCACCAGCGGTGTGTGAGGGTTCCCCTTTCTCCTTATCCATTTCAAAAATATCTTTCTAATAATAACAAGCATTCTAGCAGGTGAGATGATACCGCATTGTGGTTTTAATTTACATTTTCCTGATGGCTGATGATGAGCATTTTTTTATACAGTTTTTTTTCTTTTGCCTTTGGGTGTCCTTTTTGAGAAATGGCTATTCAGGTCTTTTCCCATATTTTAATCAGAGTATTTGGTTATTTTGCTGTTCTTCTGTGTTCTGCATATCAGGCCCTTGTCAGAGGAATAGTTTGCATGTATTTTCTCCCATTCTGTAAGTTGTCTCTTCATTCTGTTGTTTCCTTTGCTGTGTGGAAGCTTTATAGTTTGGTGTAATCCCATTTGTCAGTTTTTACTTTTGTTACTTGTGCTTTTGAGATGGTATCCAACATGTCTTTGTATAATGTCCTGAAGTGTTTCCCCTTATATTTTCTCCTAGTAGTTTCATAGTTTTGGATCTTGTTTTTTAATCTTTGGTCTTTGAATTAATTGTTGCATATAGTGAGATCGGAGCCTATTTTATTCTGCATATGGATGCAGACTTTGTTTTTTTCCAGTGTATGTTTTTGCTGCATTTGTTGAAAATCGCAAAATAAAACAGCAAGTACATTGACTTATATCAGAGTTCTGTATTCCATTCCATTGGTCGGTGTATCTTTTTACATCAGTATAATGCTGTTTTGGTTAGTATAGCTTTGTAGTATGTTTTCAAGTCAGGTACTATGATGCTTCCAACTCCTCCCTACCCTTGGGATTCCTTTGGCTATTTGCGATCTTTTATGGTTCCATATGAGTTTTGTGATTTTGTTTTTCTAGTTCTGTGAAGCTCATTAGTATGTTGTATAGGAATTTCGTTGCCTCTGTAATTGCTTTGGTACAATGGGCATTTCAACGGTATTAGTTCTTACAACCCATGAGCACAGCGTATCTGTGTTTGTTACTGCAGCCTTGTCAGTGTCTTCCATCAGTGTTCTGTAATTATCATTTCAAAGGTCAGTTCACTTGCTTGTTTAAATTTATTTATACATATTTTAGAGTTTTTTTAATAACTTGTGAATGGGATTACTTTCTTGATTTCTTTCTCGATAATTTCATTAATGGTATGTTTTTGTATGTTGACATTATATCTTGAAACCTTATTGAGGGGCTGGCGTAGCGGGTAAAGCTGCCACCTGCAGCACCAGCATCCCATATGGCACTAGTTCATGTCCTGGCTGCTCCACTTCCAGTCCAGCTTTTTGCTATGGCCTTGGAAAAGCAATAGAAGATGGCCCAAGTCCTTGGGCCCCTGCACCCATGTGGGAGACCTGGAAGAAGCTCCTGGCTTCAGATTGGCACAGTTCTGGCCATTGCAGCCACCTGGAGAGTGAACCAGTGGATGGAAGACCTCTCTCTGCCTCTGCCTCTCTGTAAGTCTGCCTTTCAAACAAGTAAAAAAATCTTTAAAACAAAAAACCTTATTGAATTTGCTTATCAATTCTAATAGCTTTTTTTTCCCCCAGTGGTATCTTTAGGTTTTTCTTTCCTTTTTTTTTTTTTTGTTAAGATTTATTTATTTGAAGGCAGAATTACAGAGAGGGAGGAAGATATATATATATATATATATATATATAATCTTCTACCCATTGGTTCACTGCCCAAATGACCCTGATGGTCAGGGCTTGTCTAGGCCAAAACCAGGAGACTGGAACTCTATCTGGGTCTCCTACATACATGGCAGGGGCCCAAGCACTTGGGCTATGTTATGCTGCTTTCCCAGATACATTATAAGGTAAGTGGATCAAAATGAAGCAGCTAGGACTCAAATGGCACCCATATGAAATGCAGGCATTGGGGCCAGTGCTGTAGTGCAGCAGGTTAAAATCCTGGCCTGAAGCACTGGCGTCCCATATGGGCGCTGGTTCTAGTCCTGCCTGCTCCTCTTCCAATTCAGCTCTCAGCTATAGGAAAGCAGTAGAAGATGGTCCAAGTTCTTGGCCCCCTGCACCCACGTGGAGACCAGAAGAAGCTCCTGGCTCCTGGCTCAGGATTGGTGCAGCTCCAGGCATTGCAGCCATCTGGGGAGTGAATCATCGGATGGAAGACCTCTCTCTCTCTGTCTCTACCTCTCTATAACTCTGTCTTTCCAATAAAAATAAAATAAATCTTAAAAAAATAAAGAAATGCAGGCATTGCAGTCAGCAGTGTAACTCATTGCACCACAACACCAACCCCTTTAGGATTCTCTATATATAAAATAATTTCTTTGGCAAGCAGGGATAATTTGATCTTCTTTTCTGTTTGGATGCTCTTTATTTCTTTCTCTTTCCTATTGCTCTGGTTTCCAATAGTGTACTGAATAAGATGGGCAAAAATGAACATTCTTGCTTTGTTCTTGGTCTTACAGGAAATGATTTCACTTTCCCCTGTTTAGCATAATGTTAGCCATGGGATTGTCATACGTATCCTTTATTGTGTTGAGGCACATTTCTTCAGTACCTTAGTTCTGAACGTTCTTATTAGGAAAAAAATGTTAAATTTTATCAAAAATTTTCTGTGTCTGTTGAGGTGATCATCTGATTTTTGTACTTCAATTGTTGATATGATGTGTTATGTTTATTGATTTCCATGTGTTGAATCATTCTTTGATATCTAGGATAAATCTCACTCATGGTATATAATATATATTGTACTCTACTGAATTTTATTTGCTGATATTTTGCTGAGAATTTCTGCATGTGTGCTTATCAGGGCTGTTGGTCTCTAGTTTTCCTTATTATCTATTGTTGTGCACTTTTCTGGTTTTGGTATCAGGGTAGTGTTGACCTCTTAAAATAAGCTTAGAAGGATTCCCTCCTTTCTACTTTTTTGGAAAGGTTTGAGAATAATTGATGTTAGTTCTTTTTTATAAGTAGGTAAACTTGTCATTGTTGAGAGACAGTAATAAACTGATTAAATCTCATTGCTCATTACTGGTCTGTTCAGTCTGTCTATGTCCTTATGGCTCAATTTTGATAAGTTATATGTATGTAGAAAACTTTCCATTTCCTTTAGGTTTCTAATTTACTGCCATACAGTTGTTCATCATAGTTTATCACTAGATCTTCTGGATTTTTATGATATCAATTGTAATGTGTCAGGGCTGGCATTGTAGTGTAGTGGGTAAATCTGCCATCTGCAATGCCAGCATCCCATATGGGTGCCAGTTCATGTCCCAGCTGCTCCACCTTCAGTCCAGCTCCCTGTTGATGGCCTGGAAAAGCAGCTGAGGATGTCCTAAGTGCTTGCAAGTCCTGTAGGAAGCTACTGGTTCCTGTTGTTGGGCAGGCCTGCCCTCACCTGTTGCAGCCATTTGGGGAGTGAACCAGCAGATGGAAAATCTCTCTCTGTCTTTCTCCCTGTAACTCTGCCGTTCAAATAAGTAAATGTTTTTTTCAGTTTTTTTAAAAATTGTATTTATTTATTTGAGAGATAGAGTTACAGATACAGAGAGGGAGAGGCAGAGAGAAAGGTCTTCCATCCACTGCTTCACTCCCCCAAATGACTGCAGCAACCCATCCAAAGCATGGAGCTTGCAGTTGATTTGCAAATGTTGAACCATCCCTGCATACCAGGGATAAATCCAGATGAATGATCTTTCTTATGTGTTACTGGATTCTATTGGCTAGAATTTTGTTGAGGATTTTTGCATCAGTGTTCATCAGGGAGATTGGTCTGAATTTCTTTCTCTGCTCCATCTTTTTCAGGTTTAGGAATTAAGGTGATGCTGGCTTCATAGAGTTGGGAGAGTTCCCTCCCTTTCAGTTAGTTTTCTTGAATAGCTTGAGAAGTATTGAAGTTAGTTCTTTAAATGTCTGGTAGAATTCATTGGTGAAGCCATCTGGTCCTGAGCTTTTCTTTGTGGGGAGGGCCTTTATTACTGATTCAATTTTCAACTTGGTTATGGGTCTGTTTAGGTTTTCTGTGTCTTCATGGCTCAGTTTAGGTAGATTGAATGTGTCCAGGAATCTATTCATTTCTTCTAGATTTCCCAGTTTGTTGGCACACAACTCTCTGTAGTAATTTCTGATGATTCTTTTTATTTCTGTGGCATCTGTTGTTATATTTCCTCTTTCATCTCTAATTTTATTAATTTGGGTCCTCTCTATGCTTTTTTTGGTTAGTCTGGCCAATGGTGTGTCAATTTTGTTTATTTTTTTAAAAAACAACTCTTTGTTTCGCTGATCTTTTGTGTTTTTTTGCTTCAATTTTGTTTATTCTCTGATTTTAATTATTTTTTTTCTCCTACTAGTTTTTGGTTTGGTTTGCTGCTGTTTTTCTAGATCCTTGAGATGCACTGATAGCTCATTTATTTGATGCCTTTCCAATTTCTTGATGTAGACACCAATTGCTATAAACATTCCTCTTAATACTGCTTTTTCTGTATCCCATAAGTTCTGATGTTGTATTGTCATCTTCATTTGCTTCCAGAAATTTTTTGATTTCTTCAGTGACTCACTGCTCATTCAGGAGCATGCAGTTCAGTCTCTATGTAATTGCATATGTTCTAGAGTTTCCTGAGTTTTTGGTTTCCAGCTTCTTTCCATTGTGGTCAGAGAAGATGCATGGTATGATTTCAGTGTTTTAGAATTTGCTGAGACTTGCTTCATGGCCTAGCATGGTCAATCCATGCACTGGTAAGAAGAATGCGTATTCTGCGGCCGTAGGATGGAAAGTTCTGTAGGTATCTGTTAGGTCCATGTTGTCTGTAATGTCGATTAACTGTTGTTTCCTTGATGATTTTCTGTCTGGTTGATCTGTCCATTGCTGAGAGAAGTGGGGTATTGAAGTCCCCCATTACTGTTGTATTTGAGTCTATGTCTCCCTTTAGGTCCCTTACATTTGTTTTAAATAGCCAGGTGCCCTGTAATTAGGTGTGTATATATTTGTAATAGTTACATCTTCCTGTTGAATTGATCCCTTAATCATTACATAGTGTCCTTCTTTGTCTCCTTTAATGTTTTTTGTGTTGAAGTCTATTTTGTCTGGTATTAGGATGGCTACATCAGCTCTTTTTTGTTTCTGTTAGCATGGATTGTCTTTTTCCATCCTTTTCTCTTTCAGTCTGTGTGTATCTTTCTTGGTGAGATGTGTTTCTTGTAGGCAACAAATAGATGGGTTTTGTTTTTTTAATCCTTTCTGCCAATCTCTTTTAACTGGAGAGTTGAGACCATTTACATTCAAGGTGACTATTGATATGTAAAGACTTTGCCCTGCCATTCTTCCCTAAATATCTCTATTGTTTACTTTGGATTTCCTTTATATCTTTACTGGGAGATTTCCTGCCTTCACCTTTTTTTGTAGTGATGACCATGTTTCTGTAAAACATGAATGTGTGTAGCACATCCTTAAGCGTCTATAGTAACGCTGGACAAATTTTTTTTTTTTTTAAGATTTATTTATTTATTTGAAAGAGTTACACAGAGAGAAAGGAGAGGCAGAGAGGGAGGTCTTCCATTTGCTGGTTCACTCCCCAATTGGCCGCAACAGCTGGAGCTGCACCGATCCGAAGCCAGGAGCTTCTTCCGGGTCTCCCACATGGGGGCAGGGTCCCAAGGACTTGGGCCATCTTCTACTGCTTTCCCAGGCCACAGCAGAAAGCTGGATCGGAAGAGGAGCAGCTGGGACTCGAACCAGCATCCATATGGGATGCCAGCATTGCAGGTGGCGGCTTTACCCACTGCACCGCAGCGCCAATCCCTGACAAATTCTTTCAATTTCTGTTTGTTATGGAAAGTCTTTATTTCACCTTCATTCATAAATGAGAGCAGATGGTAGGGGCCTGAGTACTTGAGCCATCACCTGCTGACTCCAGGGTGTCCATTAGCAGAAAACTGGATTAGAAATGAAGGCAGGACTGAAGCCCAGGTACACCAGTCTGAAATGGTCTCAGGCAGCACCTTAACTAAATGCCTGCCCCTTTGGGAATTTAATGCATACTAAACGCCTATTCCTGGCATTTTGTTGGTTTTTGGTTGTTTTCTTTATTCTTTGTTTCTGTGTTTTTCTGCATTGAGTTTGATTCTTTCATTTCTTTTTTGTGTATCTACTAGTGCCTTTTCCACTTTTGTGTGTTGACATGACATAGTTATCTTTTGCTTCTACTGTCAGACTCTTAAGCATTTCTTATAGGGCAGGTCTGGTAGTGATGAATTGTCTCAGGTTTTACTTGTCTTTAAATGGCTTGGGGCCAGTGCTGTAGCATAGTGGGTAAAGCCACCGCCTGCAGTACTGGCATCCCATATGGGTGCTGGTTTGAGTCCCAGCTGTGTCACTTCCTATCCAGCTCTCTACTATGGCCTGGGAGAGCATGGAAGATGGCCCAAGTCCTTGGGCCCCTGCACCCACGTGGGAGACCTGGAAGAAACTCCTGGCTCCTGGCTTCAGATCAGTGCTGCTCCGGTCGTGGCAGTCAATTGGGGAGTGAACCAGCGAATGGAAGACCTCTCTCTCTCTCTCTCTGCCTCTCCTTCTCTCTCTCTCTGTGTAACTCTGATTTTCAAATAAAATAAATAAGTCTTGAAAATAATAAAGGGCTTTATTTCTCCTTCATTTCTGAAGGATAGTAAGATAATTTTGTGGGGTATAGAATTGTTGATTAGCAGGAGGGTTTTTGTTTTCTTTCAGGTCTCTAAATATAACACATTGTCTTCTGGCCTGGAAGATTTATGTTGAGAAGTCTGCTGTAAATGTAACGAGCATTTCCTTACGTGTGACTTGACAGTTTCCTCTGGCTGTTTTAGTTTAGTTTGCGTGTGTGTGTGTGATTTGACTGTAATATGTCTTGGAGATGATTATTTTTCCCCAAACCTCTTAAGGTTCATGGAGCTTCCTGGACCTTGAAGTCCTTATCTTTGCCAGGACTGAGGAACTCTTAAGCAGTTATTTCACGGAATTGCTCTTCTCTGCCATTTACCCTCTCTTCCTGGAGCATCTCTAATGTGAGTGTTTGCTTCTCAGTGGTGTTTCATAAGTCTTAAGGACTTTGTTCTTTTTAAACTTTTTTTTTTTTGTCTGGATTGTTTTAAACAAAAGCCTGTTTTCTTTCTTTTTTTTAAATGGGATTTGTCCAAAACTTAATCACTTGAATTATTGCTTCTTTTTTTAAAAAATTTATTTATTTAATTGAAAGTTGGAGTTATATATAGAGACAGATCTTCCATCTGCTGTTTCACTCCCCGAATATCCACAATGGCCAGGGCTGGGCCAGTCTGAAGCCAGGAGCTTCTTCTGGATCTCCCACATTGGTTCAGGGGCCCAAAGACTTAGGCCATCTTCCACTGCTTGCCCAGGCCATTAGCAAGGAGCTAGATCAGAATTAGAGCAGCTGAGACTTGAACCAGCATCCATATGGGATGTCGGCACTGCAGGCAGCAGCTTAAGCTGCTGTACCACAGCACCAGCCCCAAAAACCTGTTTTCATGTTTTGTAATTCTGGCATCTGCTTGGTCCCATCTGCTTTTGAGGCATTCAACTATATTTTAAAATTAATTGAATTCTTAATTTCCAAGGTTTGTATTTGGTTATTTTTTTAGAATCTCTATCTCTTGCTGGATTTCTCATTCATTTCATGAATTGTCTTCC